>NW_027206257.1:5910000-6560000 GCF_024711535.1 Dipodomys merriami
AACCCTCACCCTCACCCTCACCATAACCCTAACACTCACCCTAATCCTAAACCTAACACTAGTCCTCATGCTAAAACTTACCCTCACCCTCACCCTAACCCTAACTCTCATCCTCACCCTAACCCTCACCCGAAGCCTTACCGTCACCCTAACTCTAATCCTAACCCTAACCCTAACCCTCACTCTAACCCTAAACCTATCCCTAACCCTCACCCTAACCCTAACCCTCATCCTACCTCACACTCAACCTAACCGTCACCCTAACCCTTACCGTCACCCTAAACCAACCCTAACCCTCACACTAAACCTAACCCTCACCCAAACTCTAATGTTACCCCTCACCCTAACCCTTACCCTCAACCTAACCCTAACCCTATTCCTCACCCTATCCTTAACCTTAACCCAAAACTACACCCTAACCCTCACCCTCACCCTAATGCTAACCATAACCCTCAGCCTCACCGTAACCCTCTCCCTAACACTTTACCCTCACCCTAACCCTCACCCTCACCCCAAAACTCACCCTAACACTCACCCAAACCCTAACCCTCACCTTAACCCTAATCCTAATCTTAACCTTGACGCTAACCCTCACCCTCAATCTAAGCCTCACCCTAATACTTACCCACACCCTTACCCTCACTCTAACCCTAACCCTAAACCTAAAATTGACCCTAACCCTCAACCTAACCCTAAACCTCACCCTCACCCTAACCCTCACCCTAAACTTTACCCTCACCCTAACTCTTACCCTAACACTAAACCTAACCCTCACATTAACCCGAACCCTAATCCTCAGCCTAATCCTTATCCTAACCCTAAACCTAGCCCTAAACCTCACCCTAACCCTAACCCCAACCCTTAGCCTAACCCTCATCCTAACCATAACCCTAATCCTAACCCTCACCCTAACCCTAACCGGAAACCTAAACCTCACCCTAACCCTAACCCTCAACCTCATCCTCTCGATCACCCTCAGCCTAACCCTAAATCTAACCTAATCCTAAGCCTCACCCTCACCCTCACCCTAACTCTAACCCTAAACCTAAACCTAACTCTCAGCCTCACCCTTACCCTAACCCTAACACTACCCTAACCCTCAACCTAACCCTAACCCTCACCCTAATCTTAAACGTAACCCTCACCCTCAAACTCACCCTAAGTCTATCGCAAACCCTAACCCTAACCCTCACCCTCACCCTCAACCTAACCCTCACACTCACCCTAAACCTCACCCTAAACCACACCCTAACCCTTTCCCTACCCCTCACCCTAACCCTAACCCTAACCCTCAACCTAACCCTAAACCTACCCCTAACGCTAACCCTCACCCTAAAACTAATCCTCACACACACCCTAACCCTCACCCTCAACCGAACCCTCACCCTCACCCGAACCCTCATCCTCACCCTAACCCTCACTCTCACTCTAAACATCACCCAAATCCTAACCCTCACCCTAACTCTAAAACAAACCCTAATCCAAACCCTCACACTCGCCCTAACCCTCACCCTAACCTTTACTCTCACCCTAATCCTTACCCTCACCCTAACCCTAACCATTACCCTCACACTAACCGTAACCCTCACTCTAACCCTAATCCTAAACCTGACCCTAACCTTCACCCTCACCCTGACCCTCAGCATCAGCTTAACCCTAACCCTAATCCTATTCCTAATCCTAACACTCACAATCACCCTCAACTTAAACCTAACCCTAACACTAACCCTCACCCTCACCCTCACCCTCACCGAACACTCACCCTCACACTAAACATCACCCTAACCCTAACCATCACACTAATCCTAAACTCAGCTTAACCCTCACCCTCAACCTAATCCTCACCCTAACCGTAACACTAATGTAAAGGAAACCCTCACCCTCATACTAACCCTCACCCTCACCCTAGCCCTATCCCTAACCCTAACCATAACACTTACCCACACCCTATCGCTCACCCTCATCCTCACTCAAACCCTAATCCTAACCCTAATGCTCACCCTACCCGTCTCCCTAATCCTAACTGTAACCCTAACCCTCACCCTCATCCTAACCCTCATGCTCACCCGAAAACTCACCCTCACCCTAAAGGATACTCTCACAATAAACATCACCCTAACCCTAACCCTCAATCTAACCCTAACCCTAACCCCCACCCTAACCCTAAACCTCACGCTAAACCTCACCCTAACCCTTACCCACAACATAATCCTATCCCTCACCCTCAACCTTACCGTCACCCTAACCCTTATCCTCACGCTAACCCTTATCCTAACCCTCACCCTAACCCTCACCCTAACCCTAACCCTCACCCTCGCCCTAACCCTCACACTAACCTTTACCCTCACCCTCACCCTAAACCTCACCCTAACCTTTACCCTGACCCTAACCCTACCCTAACCCTTAACTTAACCCTCACACTAACCCTAAACCTAACCCTCAACCTAACCCTGATCCTAACCCTAAACTTAAACCTAACCCTCTCCCTAACCCTAACCCTAACCCTCACACTAACCCTAACCCTCACCCTCACCCTCAGGCTAACTCTAATACTAAGCCTAACCCTCACCCTCAACCTAATTCTAACCTTAAACCTAACCCTAACCCTCACCCTCACCCTCAACCTAACCCTAAACCTATACCTAACACTCACCCTAACCGTAACCCAAAACCTATACCTCACCCTCACCCTAACCCCAACCATAACCCTCACACTAAACCTCACCCTAACCCTTACCCTCAACATAAACCTAACTCTAACCCTAATCTTCACCCTAAACCTAACATTCACCCGCACCCTAACCCTAACCCTATTTCTAAACCTAAACCTCACCCTTAAACTCACCCTAACCCTACACCTAACAGTAACCCTCACCCACACCCTCACCCTAACACTCACCCTCACCCTAAACCTCACCCAAACCCTAACCCTACCATTCACCCTCACCCTCAGACTAACCCTAACCCTAATCCAAACCCTCAACCTAACCCTAATGCTACCCATAACCCTCACCCTCACACTAAACCTAAACCTAACACGAACACTCAACCTAACCCTAATCCTCACCCACCCCCTGACCCTCACCCTCACTTAACCCTCACCCTCACGCTAAACATCACCCAAACCCTAACCCTCACCCTAACCTTAGCCCAAACCCTCATCCTAACCCTAACCCAAAACCTAATTCTCAACCTCACCCTATTCCTCACCATAACCCAAATCCATGGCTAAAATAAACCCTCAACCTAAAACTCACACTAACACTCACCCTCACCTTAGCCTTCACCTTAATCCTAACCCTAACCCTAAACCTCACCCTCACCCTAAACCTCACTCTAATCCTTACCCTTACCCTAACCCTAACCCTAACCATAACCATAACCTTCACAGTAACCATTACCCTCACCCTAACACTAAACCTAACATTAACCCTAAACCTAACCCTCAGCTTCACCCTCACCCTCACCCTCACTTTCAGCCCAACCCTAACCCTAACCTATTCCCAATCCAAACCCTCACCCTGACACTTACCCTAACCCTCACCCTCACCCTAACCTTCACCCTCACCCTAAACATCACACTAACCGTAAACCTCACCTTAACCATAACCCTAACCCTTACCCTAACCCTAACGTCATCTTAACCCTAACCCTCACGTAAACAAAAACCTCACGCTCACCCTCAACCTCACCCTCACCCCAACCCTAACCCTAACCCTATGACTCACCCCAACCCTAACCTTCACCCTAACACTAACCCTCACCCTCCACCTCACCTTAATCTTAACCCTAACTCTAATCCTAACCCTCACCCTCACCATAACCCTCACCCTAACCCTTACCCTCACCCTCACGCTTAGCGTAACCCTAAACCTCACAGTAAACCTAACCCTAACCCTAACCCTTACCCTCACCTTAACCCTCAACCTCACTCTAATCCTCAACCTAAACTTACCTTAACCCTTACATAAACTAATCCCTCACCCTCACCCTCAACCTAGCCCACACCCTAACCCTAACCCTAAACCTAACCCTCACAATAATCCTAACCATAAGACTCAGGATAAAACTTATCCTAACCCTAAACCTAAAACAGAACTTCACCCTAACTAAACCCTAATCCTAACCCTAACCCTAATCCTAACCCTCACACTAACCCTAACCCAAACCCTCAGCCTAACGCTCATCCTAACCCTAACACTAACACTAACCCTCACCCTAAACCTAATCCTAACCCTAACCCTCACCCTAACCCTAAACCTCACAATCAACCTCACCCTCAAACTCAGCCTAAACCTAGAGCTAACCCTACTACTAACCCTCACACTCACCCTAACTCTAACACTAAACCAAACCCTCACACTCCCCCTCACCCTCACCCTAACCCTCACCCTAACCCTAACCCTCACCCTCACCCCAACCCTCACCCTAACATTTACCCTGACCCTAAACCTAACTCTAACCCTAAACCTAACCCTCACATTAACACTAAGCCTAACCCTCAACCTAACCCTTATCCTAATCCTAAACTTAACCACAACCCTCACCCTAACCCTAACCCTAACCCTAATTCTTAACCCTCACACTAACCCCAACCCTAAACCTCAGCCTAACGCTCATCCTAACCCTAACCCTAACCCTCACCCTCACCCTAAACGTACCCCTAACCCTAACACTTACCCTAAACCTAACCCTCACCCTCACCCTCAGGCTAACTCAAATATTAACCCTAATACTAACCCTCACCCTCATCCTAACTCTAACCCTAAACCTTACCCTAACCCTCACCTTCACTCTCACCCTAACCGTAAACCTATCGCTAACCCTCACCCTAACCCTAACCCAAACCCTATACCTCACCCTCACTCTCACCCTAACCCTAACCCTAACCCTAACCCTAAGCCTCACACTAAACCTCACCCTAACCCTTACCCTCACCATTAACCTAACTCTAACCCTAATCCTCACCCTAAACCTAACCCTCACCCATACCCTTACCCTGACCCTCACCCCAACACTCACTGACACCGTAACACTCTTCCTAACCCTAACCCTAACCCTACCCTTCACCCTAACAATCCTACTAAACCTAACCCTAATCCTAAACGTCAACCTAAACCTAACCCTAGCCCTAACCCTCACCCTCACACTAACCCTAAATCTAATGCTAATACTCAACCTAACACTAATCCTCAACCACACCCTAACTCTTACCCTCACTCGAACCCTGACCCTCACCCAAAAACTCATCCTCACCATAACCCTCACCCTCATGCTAAACATCATCCAAACCATAACCCTCACTCTAACCCTTGCCCTAACCCTCAACCTAAACCTAACCCTCAACCTAACCCTCACCCTCACCCTAATCCTCACCATAACACTAAACCCTGGCTAAAAGAACCCCTCACCCTTACCTTCACACTAACCCTCACCCTCACACAAGCCCTCACCCTAAATCTAACCCTAACCCTAAACCTCACCCTCACCCTAAACCTCACTCGAACCCTTCCCCTCACCCTAACCCTAACCTTAACCCTAACCATAACCCTCACAGAAACCGTAACCCTCACCCTAACCCTAAACCTAACCTAATCCAAACCCTCACCCTCACCCTCACCATCAACTCCAGTCTAACCCTAACCCTAACCGTATTCCCAATCTTAACCCTCACCCTCGCCCATACCGTAATCCTCACCCTCACCCTAACCCTCACCCTCACCCTAAACATCACCTAACACTAAACCTCACCTTACCTCTAAACCTAACCCTCACCCTAAAACTAACCTCAGATTAACTCTATCCTTGACGTAAACGAAAACCTCACCCTCACCCTCACAATAACCATCGCCCTCACCCTATCCCTCACCATCACTCTAACCATAACCCTAACGCTCAACGTCACCCTAACCCTCACCCTCAGCCTATTCCTAACACTAAACCTAACCCTAACCCTCACACTCACCCTAACACAAACCCTAACCCTAAACTTCACCCCAACCCTAACCCTCACCCCAACACTTATCCTAATCCTCACCCTCACCCTAATCCTAACCGTAACTCTAACCCTAAACCACACCCTCACCCTAACCCTCACACTAACCCTTACCCTCACCCTCACCCTAACCCTAATCCTAACCCTCACAGTAACCCTACCCCGCACCCTAACCCTAACCCTCACTTTAACCCTCAACCTCACCATAATCCTCACCCTAACCTAACCTTAACACTTACCTAAACTAACGCTTCACCCTCATCCTCACCCTAACCCTCACCGTCAGCCTAGCCCACACCCTAACTCTAACCCTAAACCTAACCCTCACACTAACCCTAACCCTAACCCTCAGCCTAAACCTTAATCTAAGCCTAAACCTAAAATTAACCTTCACCCTAACCAAACCCTAACCCTAACCCTAACCCTCACCCTAAAACTAACCCTAACCCTAACCCTCACCCTAACCCTAAACCTCACCCTCAGCCTCACCCTCACCCTCTGCCTAAACCTAGTGCTAACCCTAATCCTAACCCTTACCCTCAACCTAATTCTAACCCTAAACCAAAATCTCCCCCTCTGTCTCACCCTTAATCTAACCCTCACTCTAACCCTAACCCTCACCCTCAACCTCACCCTCACCCTCAGCCTAACCCCTAGTCCTTAACCTAATCCTTACCCTTAACCTACCCCTGAACTTAACCCTAACCCTAACACTAACCCTAACCCTCACCATCACCCTCACCATAGTCCACACCATAAACCTAACCCTAAACCTATCCCTCACACTAACCCGTAGCCTAACCCTCAGCCTAAACCTAATGCTAACCCTAAACCTAAAACTAACCTTCACCCTAACCAAACCTTAACCCTAACCCTAACCTAAACCTAAACCTCACACTAACCTTAAACCTAACCCTCAGCCTAACGCTCATCCTAACCCTAAACCTAACCCTAACCCTAAACCTCAACCTAACCCTCATCCTAACCCTAACCGTAACACTACCCTAACCCTGACCCTCAATTTAACCCTCCCCATAACCCTAACTCTAACCCTAAACCTCACACTCACCCAAACCCTAATCCTAACACTAACCCTAAACCTCACCCTAACTCTCACCCTAACCCTCACCCTCACCCTAAACATCACCCTAACCTTAACCCACACCTTAACCCTAACCCTAACCCTCACTGTAACCCTAACCTCAGCTTAACCCTAACCTGATGTAAAGGAAACCCTCACCCTCACCCTAATCCTCATCTTAACCCGAAACCTGACATAAACGAAACCCTCACCCTCACCCTCACATTAACACTCACCCTCACCCTAGCCCTCACCCTTACCCGAACACTATCCATCAACCTCACCCTAAGCCTAAACCTAACCCTACCCTAACCCTAACCCTCACCCTCACCCGCACCCTAACAATAACCCTAACCCTCACCTTAACACTAAACCTCAACCTCACCCTAACCCTAATCCTAACCCTAATTCTAATCCTAACCCTCACCCTCACCCTAACCCTAAGCCTAACCCTTACATCACCTTCACCTAAACCTAACCCTAACTCTCACACTAACCCGAACCCTCACCCTAACCGTAACACTAACCCTAAACCTTACCCTCACAATCACCCTAACCCTAACCCTTACCCTCAGCCTAACCCTAACCCTAACAGTAACCCTAACTCTAAAACTAGTCCTCACAATAACCCTAATCCTCAACCACACCTTAACCCGAACCCTCACCCGAACCCTCACCCTAACACTAACCCTAAACCTAACCCTAAACCTCCCACTAAACCTATCCCTCACACTAACTGTATCCCTACCCATCAGCCTAAACCTCACCCTAACCCTAAACCTAACCCTAATCCTCACCCTATCCCTAAACCTAACCCTCACCCTCACACTCACCCTAGCCCTCACCCTAACCCTACACCAAACCCTAACCCTCACACTAAACCTAACCCTAACCCTATACCTAACCCTACCCCTCAGCCTAAGACTCACCCTAACCCTAACCCTAAACCTAAACCTAATCCTAGCCCTATCCCTAACCATAACCCTAACCCTCACCCTCACCCTAGCTCTCACCTTAACCTCACCCTAACCCTACCCCTAACCCTAAACCTCACCCTCAATGTAACCCTCAAGCTAACCCTTACCTACACCCTAATCCTAACACTGACCCTAACCTTAACCCTAAAACTCACACTAAACCTAACCCACACCCTAACCCTAACCCTACCCCACAGCCTAACCCTCATCCTAAACCTAACCCTAACCCTATCCCTCAACTTAACCCTAACCCTGACATTAACCATAACCCTCAACCTAACCCTAATCCTCACCCTCACCCTCACACTCACCCTCAGCCTAACCCTAACCCTAACACTAATCCTAAACCTAACCCTCACCCACACCCTCACCCTAACTCTAACCCGAACCCAAACCATAACCCTCCCCCTACCCCTCACCCTCAACTGAACCCTCACTCTCACCCTAATGCTCACCCTCACCCTAAACCTAACCCTAACCATCACCCTCAATCTTATGCGCATGCTCACCCTAACCCTAATCCTCACACTAACCCTCACCCTCACCCTCACCCTAACCCTAACCCAAACACTAAACCTAACCCTCATCCTCACCCTAACCCTAAACCTACCCCTCACCCTAACCCTCACGCTCACCCTAACTCTAACCCTAACCCTAACCCTCCCTCTCACCCGAACCTTCACACTCACCCTCACCCTATACAGCACCCTAACACTAAACCTAACCCTAATCATAACCCTAACGCTCACCCTAACCCTAACCCTCACCTTAACCCTCAACCTCACGCTAATCCTCACCCTAACATAACCTTTACCCTTACCTAAACTAAACCCTCAACCTAACCTTCACCCTCACACTAGCCCACACCCTTACCCTAACGCTAAACATAACCCTCACACTAACCCTAACCCTAAACGTCAGCCTAAACCTTATCCTAACCCTAAACCTAAAACTAACCTTCACCCTAAACAAACCCTAACCCTAACCCTAACCCTAAACCTCACCCTAATCCTAACCCTCAACCTCAACCTCAACCTCACCCTCAGCCTAAACCTAGCCCTAACCTAATCCTAACCCCCAACTGAAACTTTACTCTAACCCTAAACCTAACCCTCACCCTCTGACTCCCACTCACCCTAACCCTCACCCTAACCCTAAACCTCACCCTAAACCTCACCCTCAAACTCAGCCTAATCCTCGTCCTAACCCTCACCCTGTACCTCACCCTCAAACTAACCCTAACCCTCACCCTCACCCTCACCCTCACCTCACCATAACTCTATCCGTCACCCTCAATCTAAACCTGACCCTAACACTTGCCCTCACCCTAACCCTCACCCTAACCCTAAACATGAACCTAACAGTCACCCAAATGCTCACCCTAACACTAAACCTAACCCTCACCCTCAGTCTAACCCTCAAACTAACGCTTACCCTCACACTAAAACTAATCCTCACACTAACCCTAAACCTAACCCTAACCCTAACCCTCAACTTAACCCTCACCTTAATATTAACCCTGACCCTAACTGTCAAACTAACTCTAACACTAAACCTAAACCTCACCCACACCTAACCCTCACCGTCACCCTAACCCTCACCCTAAACCTAAACCTCACCCACACGCTAAACCTCACCCTCACCCTCACCCTCAACCTTACCCTAAACCCAAACCTAACCCTCAGCCTAACCCTAACCCTCACCCTAACCCTCAAACTCCCCCTCACCCTAACCCTAATGATAACCCTAACCCTCACCCTAAACCTCCCCCTAAACCTAACCCTAACCTTAACCCTACCCTAAACCTCACCCTCACCCTAACCTTCACCCTCACACAAAACCTCACCCTCATCCTAACACTCACCCTCACCCTAAACATCACCCTAACCCTAACTCTCACCCTAACCCTAAACATAACTCTCACCCTCACCCAAACACTAACCCTAACCCTAAGCCTCCCCCTCAAACTCATGCTAACCCTAAACCTCACTCTTACCTTAAACCTCACCCTAACCCTTAAACTTACCATAACCCTAACACTAACCATGACCCTCACACTAAACCTAACCCTCACCCTCACACTAACCCTAACCCTGCCTCTCACCCTAAACCTCAGCCTAACCCTAACCCACACGTTAACCCTAACCCTAACCCTCACTTTCACCTAACTCTCACCCTTACCCTAATCCTAACACTTACCCTAACCCTAACCATAAACCTAACCCTCACCCTCACCCTAACACTAACCCTAACCCTCATCTTAACCCTCCCCCTGATCACCCTCACCCTCACACTAACCCTAACCCTGCCTCTCACCCTAAACCTCAGCCTAACCCTAACCCTCACGCTAACCCTAACCCTAACCCTCACTTTCACCCTAGCTCTCACCCTTACCCTAATCCTAACACTTACCCTAACCCTAACCATAAACCTAACCCTCACCCTCACCCTAACCCTAACCCTAACCCTAATCTTAACCGTCCCCCTGATCCTAACCATCACCCTAAAACTACACTAAACCTAAACCTCACCCTCACCCTAACCGTCACCGTCACCCTAACCCTCACTCAAACCTGAACCCTCACCTCAACCTAACCTTCACTCTCACCCTAACCATAAACCTAAACCTAATCCTCTCCCTAACCCTCACCCTCACCCTCACCTCACCTAAAGACTAACCCTAAACCTAATCCTAATCCTAACCCTCACCCTCACCATAAACCTAACCCTAACCCTAATCCTAAACCGAACCCTCACCTTCACCATAACCTAACAGTAACCATCACCCTCACACGCACCCTTACCCTAACCCTAACCCTAAGCCTTACCCTAACCCTAACCCTCACCCTAACCCTTACCCTAACCATAACCCTCACCCTCATTCTCACCCTAACCCTAACAATAACCCTATCCCTCACCCTAACCATTATCCTCACACTTACCCTAAACCTCACCCTAAACCTCACACTAACCCTAAACCTCACCCTAAACCTGAACCTACCCCTCACCCTAAACTTCACCCTAATCCTAACCCTAACCCTAACCCACACCCTAAACCTAACCCTAACCCTCACCCTCACCCTAACCCTCATCCACACCCTAATCTGAACCCAAACCCGAACCCTCACAGTCACCCTAACACTCACCTCACCCTGAAAATCACCCTAACCCTAACCCGCACCCTAACCCTAAACATAACCCTCACCCTCACCCCAACCCTAATCCTAACTCTAACACGAACCCTCACGTAATCCTCACCCTCACACTCACACTAACCCTAACCCTCACTCTCATCCTAACCTTCACCCTAACCATTACCCTAACCCTACCCCTCACAATAACACTTACCCTAACCCTAACCCAAACCCTAATCCTCACCCTCACCCTAGCCCTCATCCATACGCTCAACCTAACCTTAACAATCACCCTATTGCTCACCCTCACCCTAACCCTCACCCTAACACTTACCCTCACCCTAACCCTAACCCTCACACTAAATCTAACCCTCACCCGAACCATAACCATAATCCTCACCGTATCCCTCATCCTAACCCTAAACATAACCCTCAACTTAAACCTAAACCTAAACATTACCCAAACCCTAACCCCGACCCTCACCCTCACCCTCAACCTCAGCCTAACACTAAGCCTAACCCTAATCCTAAACCTAACACTCACCCTCACACTCACCCTAATTCTAACCCTAACCATCACCCTAACCATAAACCTATCCCTAACCTACACCCTAACCCTAAACATCACCCTAACCCTAACCCTCACCCTCACCCTAACCGTAACTCTCAACCTAACTCTCATCTTAACACTAACGCTAACCCTAACTCTCACTCTAACTCTAACCCTCACCCAAACCCTCACCATAAACCTCACCCTAACCCTAACCCTCAAACCCACCCTAAACCTTACCCTAAGCCTTGCCCTCAACCTAACTGTAAACCTAACCCTAAGCCTCACACTATCCCTAACTCTAACACTCAGTCTAACCCTCATCCTAAACCTATCCCTAACACTAATCCTAACCCTAACCCTCACCCTCACCCTCACTCTAACCATAACCATAACCCTAACCCACATGTTAACCCTCACCCTCACTCTCACCCTAAACCTAACATTAACAATAAAACTAAGTTTAACCCTAACCATCACCCTCACCCTCACCTTAACCCTAACCCTAACACTAACCCTAAACCTAACCCTAATTCTTATCCTCACCCTAAACCTAACCCTAACCGTCAAACTCACACTCAAACTCACCCTCACCCTAACCCTCATGCTCAACCTCACCCTCACCCTAACCCTCACCGTCACCCTAAAAATCACCCTAACCCTAACCCTCACCCTAACCCTAACCCTTACCCTAACCATAACCATAACCCTTACCATAACCCTAACCCTAACTCTCACCATAACCCTAATGCTAACTCTAACCCTCCACCTCAACCTAAACCTCACCGTAAACCTTATCCTCACACTAACCCTAAACCTCACCCTCAGCCTCACCCTCACCCTAACCCTAACCCTAAACCTAAACCTTACTCTAACCCTAACCCTTACCCTAACCCAAACCTAACCCTAATCCTCACCCTAACCGTAACCCTAACACTAACCATCACCCTCACCCTCACCATAAACCTAAGCCTAAATATAACCCTCACCCTAACCCTTATCCTAACCCTCACCCTCACCCTAATGCTCACTGTCACCCTAACCCTCACCTTAAACTGAACCCTAAACAATACCCTAACCCTCACCATCACCCTCACCCTCACCCTCACCCTCAACATAACCCTCACCCTAACCCTAACCCTAACCCTAACACTCACCCTCACACTAATCCTTAACCTCACCCTAACCCTAACCCTTACCTTGCCCCTAACCCTCACCCTAATCCTAACATTCAGCCTAACCCTAACCCTACCCCTTTCCCTAACACTCATCCTAACCATAACCCTAACCCTCACCCTCACCCTAACCCTAACCCTCAAAAACACCCTAATCCTCATCCTCAACCTGATCCTATCCCTAACCCTAACCCTAATCCTAACCTTCACCCTCACCCTCACCCTCACTGTAACTCTAACACCCAGCCTCACCCTAAACCTAACCCTCATCCTAACCTTAAACCTATACCTAATGCTAACCCTAAACCTCACGCTCACCCTAAACCTCAACCTAACCCTTACCCTCACCATAACCCTAACCCTAACCCTCACACTAAACCTAACCCTCACCCTAAACCTAACCCTAACCCTCAGCCTACCCCTCACCCTATATATAACCCTAACCCTAATCCACACCCTATCCCTAAACTCAACCCTAATCCTCAACCTAACCCTCACCCTCACCCTAACCCTAATGCTAACACTAACCCTCCCCCTCCCCCTAACACTAACCTCACCCTAACCCTCACTCTAACACTTACTGACACCCTAACCATCACCCTAACCCTATAAATAAACCTAACCTTCCCCTTACCCTCACGCTAACCCTAAAAATAACCCTAATCCTAACCATAACCCGAACCCTCACCATAAATCTAATCCTCACCCTTTCCCTAACCCTCACCCTAACCTTTACCCTCAACAAAAGCCAAACCCTAACCCTAAACCTAACACTCAAACTAACCCTAAGCCTTACCCTCAACTTAACCCATATACTAAGCCTAAACCTAACAGTAACCCTCACCCTAACCCTAACCCTCTACCTAGCCCTCCCTCTAACACTAATGCTCACCCTAACCCTAACCCTCACACTCACCCTCACCCTAACCCTAAACCTAACCCTCTCACCTTAACCCTAACCCTCACACTGAGCCTAACCCTTACCCTAACCCTAACCCTACCTCTCAGACTAACCCTCACCTTAACCCTACCTCTAACCCTCACCCTAAGCCTAAGCATATCACTAACCCTCACACTAACCCTAACCCTAATACTGAACCTAACCCTCACCCTCACCCTCACCATAACACTAACACTCACCCTAATCCTAACCCTAACCGTAGTCCTCACGCTAACACTTACCCTCAAACTCACCCTAACCCTAACCCTCAACCTCACCCTAACACCCTAACTCTAATCCTAACCCTAACCCTCACCCTCACCCTAATGCTAACCCTAACCAGCAGACTCAACCTAACCCTCACCCTAACACTTACCCTCACCCTAACCCTAACCCTCACTCTCAACCTAAACCTCACCCTAACACTTACCCAAACCCTAACACTCACCCTAACCTTAACCTTAAACCTAATCTTGACGCTAACCCTCACCCTCACCCTAAACCTCACCCTAACACTTACCCACACCCTTACCCTCACCCTAAACCTAACCCTAAACCTAAACTTGACCCTAACCCTCACCCTAACTCTCACCCTAACGTTTACCCTCTCCCTAACTCTTACCCTAACCCTAAAGCTAACCCTCACACTAACCCTAACCCTAACCCTCAGCCTAACACTTATCCTAACACTAAACCTAGCCCTAAACCTCACCTTAACCCTAACCCTAACCCTCAGCCTAACACTCATCCTAAACCTCACCCTAACCCTAACCCTCACCCTCACCCTCCCCATCACCCTCAGCCTAACCCTAATCCTAACCTAATCATAAGTCTCACCCTCACCGTAACCCTAACTCTAACCCTAAACCTAACCCTAACACTCACCCTCACACCCTCACCCTTACCCTAATCCTAACAGTATCCCTAACCCTCAACCTAACACTTAAGCTCGTCCTAATACTAAACCTAACCCTCACCCTCACCCTCACCCTAACTCTAACCCTAAACCTAACCCTAACACTCACCCTCACCCTTACCCTAAGCCCACCCCTCTCCCTTCCCCTCACCCTAACCCTAATGCTAACCCTAACCCTCAACCTAACCCTAACCCTACCCCTAACGCTAACCTTCACCCTAACCTAATCCTCACCCACAACCTAACCCTCACCCTCAACCAAACCCTCACCCTCACCCAAACACTCATCCTCACCCTAACCCTCACACTCACTCTAAATGTCACCCAAACACTAACCCTCAACCTAACCCTAACCCACACCCTAATCCAAACCCTCACCCTCACCTGTACCCTCACCTTAACCCTTACCTCACCCTAACCCTAACCATAACCCTCACAATAATCGTAACCCTCACTCTAACCCTAACCCTAACCCTCACCCTAACCTTCATCCACACCCTGATCATCACACTCAGCTTAACCCTAACGCTAAACCTAACCCTAACCCTAAACCCTAAACCTAACCCTAACCCTAAACCTCACCCTCACCCTCACCATAACCCTAACCCTCACCCTAAACATCACCCTAACCCTAACCCTCACCCTAACCCTAACCCGAACCTTCACCCTGAACCTAAACTCAGCATAATCCTCAACCTAACCCTAACCTTTACCGAACCGAAACCCTCACCCTCACTGAAGACCTCACCCTAACCCTAACCTTAACCCTAACCCTCACCCTCAAACTCCCCTACACCCTCAGCCTTACCCTAACCATAACCCTAATCGTAACACTAACGCTCAACCCCAACCTCACCCTAACCCTAACCCTAACCCTAACCCTAACAATAACCCTCACCCTCATCCTAACCCTAACCCTAACCCTAACAATAACTCTAACCCTAACCCTAACCCTAAAACTCATCCTAACCCTAATCCTAACCCTAACTCTCAACCTCACACTCACCCTCACACTCACCCTCAACCTCACCCTAAATATCACATTAACCCTAACATTCACAATGAACCTAACCCTAACGCTCACCCTAACTCTCACCCACAAACTAACCCTCACCCTAAACATTATCCTCACACTAAACCAAACCCTAACCCTAACCTTCACACTAACCCTAACCCTCAAGCTAACCGTATCCCGACACCTCACCCTAACTCTCACCCTAACCCTAACCCTAACCCTAACACTCACCCTAACCCTAACTCTAAACCTAACCCTCACCCTCACCCTAACCCTCACCATCACCCTAACGCTTACACTAACCCTCACCCTCACCCTAAACCTAACCCTCAACCTAAACATAACCCTCACCCTGACCCTCGCCCTAACCCTAACCCTAACGCTAACCCTCACCCTAACCCTTACTTTAACCCTAACCCTCACCCTAAACCTAATGCTCACCCTAACAATAACCCTCACACTAACCCTAACCCTAGCCCTCAACCTCACCCTCACCCTCAACCTAACCCTAACTCATCCTAACCCTAACCCTAAACCAAAACCTCACACTAAACTTAAACTTCACCCTAACCCTAATCCTCACACTAAACCTAACAGTCACAGTATCCCTAACCCTACCCCTCAGCCTAACACTCACCCTAAATCTAACCCTAACCCTAATCCTCACCCTATCCTTAACCTTAACCCTAACCCTAATCCTAACACTCACCCTCACCCTAACTCTAAACCTAACCCTGAAACTCACCCTAACCATATACCTAACCCTCACCCTAACACTAACACTCACCCTATACCTCACCCTCACCCTAACCCTAAACCAAACTCTAGCCCTAACCCTAAACCTAATCCTATCCGTAAACCTGACCCTCACCCTCACTCTAAACCTAATCCTAACCTGCACCATAAGCATAACACTAACCCTAACGCTAACCCTAACCCTCAACCTCACCCTAAACCTAACCCTAACACTCAACCTAAACCAAACCCTAACCCTAATGTTAACCCTAACCCTCACCCTAACTCTAACCCTGAACCTAACCCTTACCCTAACCCTCACCCTCACCCTATCTATAACACTAACACTCACCCTAACCTTAACTCTAATCTTAACCCTAATCCTAACCCTAACCCTAACCCTAACCCTAACCCTTACCCTCACCCTAACCCTCACCCTCTTCCTAACATTAATGCTAACCCTAAATATCA
This sequence comes from Dipodomys merriami, assembly GCF_024711535.1. Classification (NCBI taxonomy): domain Eukaryota; kingdom Metazoa; phylum Chordata; class Mammalia; order Rodentia; family Heteromyidae; genus Dipodomys; species Dipodomys merriami. The sequence continues at coordinate 5,926,990 of NW_027206257.1, forward strand.
ACCTCACCCTTACCGTCACCCTAAACCTTACCCTCACCATAACCCTATCCCTCAACCTCAACCTAACCCTCACCCTAACCCTTACACTCACCCTAACCCTCACCCAACCCTAACCCTAACACTAACCCTCACCCTAACCCCCACCCAAACCTTCACCCTAACCCTAAGGCTAACCCTAACCCTCAGTCTCACCCTAACCCTCACCTTAACTCTCATCCTCACACTAACCCTAACAATAACCCTAACCGTAACCCTCACACTAAGACTAACCCTCATCCTAACCCTAACGCTACCTCTCACACTAACACTCACCCTAACCCTAAACTGAACCCTAACCTGAACTCTAACCCTAACCCTAATTTGCCCCCGAACCCGAACCCTCACCTACACCCTAACCCTTCCCCTTCCCTGAACCCTAACTCTCACCCTAAAACTCACCCTCACCCTAAACATCACCCTAACACTTACCCTCAACCTAAAACTCAACCTCACCCACAAGCTAACCCTGCCCCGCAACATAATCCTCACCCTAAACCTAAACCTAACACTTACCTAACCGAAACACTCACCCGCAACCTCATCCTCTCCCTCACCCTCAGCCTAAACCTTACTCTAACCCTAACACTAACCCTAATCCTAACCCTAACCCTAACCCTAACCCTAACCCTCACCCTAACCCTCACCTTCACCCTCACCCTCACCCTAATGCTCACCGTCATCCTAAACATCACTCTAAACCTAACCCTCACGCTAACCCTAACCCCTACCCTAACCGTAACCCTAAACCAAACTCTCACCCTAACAATAACCGTAATCCTAACCCTCACCCTAACAATAACCCTCACCCTACCATTAACCCTCACCCTAACACGTACCCTCAACCTAACCCCAACCTTAACCCTAACACTAACCCTCACCCTAACCCTAACCCTAACCCTAATCCTAACCCTAACCCTAACCTTTACCCTAAATCTAACTCTTACACAAACCCTAAGCCTAACCCTAAACCTCACCCTAACCGTAAACCTAACGCTCATCCTCACCCTAACACTTGCCCTAACCCTAACCCTCACCATAACCCGAACCCTTAACCTATACATAAACCTCATCCTCAACCTAACCCTAACCCTAACCTCACTGTAACCCTAACCCTCACGCTAAACCTCAGCCTCACCCTAACCTTCACCCTAACCCTAACCCTCGGCCTAAACCTCATACCCCACCCTAATCCTCATGCTAACCATAACCCTAAATCTTACCTAACCGAAACAATCAACTTCACCCTCATCCTCTCCCTAACCCTCATTCTCACCATAGCCCTCACCCTAACCCTCACGCTCAACCTCAGCGTAACCCTTACACTAACGCTAATCCTAACCCTAACCCTTATCCTCACCCTAACCCTAACCCTAACCATCACCCTCACACTCACCCTAACCCTTATGCTCAATCTCACCCTCACCCTAACCCTCACCATCACCCTAAAAATCACCCTAACCCTAATGCTAACCCTAACCCTCAACCTCACCCTAAACCTCACCCTAATCCTTATCCTCAAACTAACCCTAACCCTAAACCTCGGCCTCACCCTCACTCTAACCCTAACCATAAACATAACCCTCACTCTAACCCTAACCCTTACTCTAAGCCTGAACCTAACCTTAACCCTCACCCTAACCGTAACCCTAACCCTAACCCTCACCCTCACCCTAAACCTAACCCTAAACATAACCCACACCCTAACCCTGTCCCTTACCCTAACCCTTATCCTACCCCTCAACCTAAACCTCACACTCACCCAAACCCTAACCCTGACCCTCACCCTAAACCTAACCCTAACTTTAACCCTAACACTAACCCTAAACCTAACCCTCACCCTAACTCTAACACTTACTCTAAACCTAACCCTAACCCTAACTCTAACCCTCACACTAAGCCTAACCCTCACCCTAACCCTCACCCTAACCTTTATTCTCATACTAAACCTAACTCTAACCCTAACCCTAACCTTCACACAAACCCTAACCCTCTCCCTAACCTTAACCCTACTCATCGCCCTAACCCTAACCCTCACCCTAAACCTTATCCTAATCCTCACCCTCACCCTAACCATCACCGTCACCTTAACCCTCACCCTAAACCGAACTTTAACCCACACCCTCACCCTCACCCTCACCCTCACCCTAACCCTAAACCTAACCCTCATCCTAACACTAACCCTCACCCTCACCCTCACCCTAACCCTAACCAAAAACCTCACCCTAACCCTAACCCTAAACCTTACCTAACCGAAAACCTCAACCTCACCCAAACCCTAACCCTCAACCTAGCCCCCCCAACACTAACCCTCACCCTAACCCTAACCCTCACCCTCAGACTCACCCTCACCCTAACCCTAAACCTAACCCTAACCCTAATGCTAAACCTCTCAGACTAACCCTCACCCTAACCCTAACCCTATCACTAACCCTCACACTAACCCTAAACCTAATACTGAACCTAACCCTCACCCTCACCATAACCCTAACACTCACCCTAATCCAAACCCTATCCGTAGTCCTCACCCTAACACTTACCCTCACCCTCAACCTCACCCTAACCCTCACCCTAAGCTATATCCTCACCCTAACTCTAATCCTAACCCTAACCCTCACCCTCACCCTCACCCTAATGCTAACCATAAGCCTCAGACTCACCCTAACCCTCACACTAACACTTACCCTCACCCTAACCCTAACCCTCACCCTCACCTAAACCTCACCCTAACACTTTCCCAAACCCTAACCCTCACCCTAACCCTAACCCTAAACCCAACCTTGACACTAACCCTCACCCTCATGTTAAAATTCACCCTAACACTTACCAACAACTTTACACTCACGCTAACCCTAACCCTAAACCTGAAATTGACCCTAACCCTCACCCTAACCCTAAACCTCACCCTCACCCTAACTCTCACCCTAACATTTACCCTCACCCTAACACTTACCCTAACTCTAAACCTAACCCTCACACTAACCCTAACCCTAACCCTCAGCCCAACCTTTATCCTAACCCTAAACCTCACCCTAACCCTAACCCTAAGCCTCAGCCTAACCCTCATCCTAACCCTAACCCTAATACTTACTCTCACCCTAAACCTAAGCCTCACCATCATCCTAATATTCACCCTAACCCTAACCCTCACCCTAAACCTAACCCTCAACCTAAACATAACCCTCTCCCTGACCTTCACCCTAAACCTAACCCTAACGCTAACCCGCACTCTAAACCTTACTTTAACCCTAACACTCACCTTAAACCTAACGCTCACCCTAACACTAACGCTCAAACTAACCCTAACATTAGCCCTCACCCTCACCCTCACCCTCAACCTAAACCTCACCCTAACCCTAATCCTCACACTAAACCTAAGATTCACTCTATCCCTAACCCTACCCCTCAGCCTAACCCTCACCCTAAACCTAACCCTAAGCCTAACCCTAACCCTTACCCTAACCTTAACCCTTACCCTAACCCTAACCCTAACCCTCACCCTAAACCTTATGCTAAACCTAAAACTCACCCTTACCCTAATCCTCACCCTAACCCTTATCCTCACACTAACTCGAACCCTATCCCTCAGCATCAACCTCACCCTAACCCTAAACCTGAAACTAAACCTCACCATAAACCTAACCCTTACCCTAAACCTAAACCTAACCCTCACACTATCCCTCACCCTAACCCTAGCCCTAACCCTAATCCTCACCCTCACCCTCATCTTAACCCTAAACCTAAACCTAACCCTCACCCTAACCCTAACCCTTACCCTATCCCTAAACCTACCCCTCAACCTAACCCTCAGGCTCACCCTAATCCTAACCCTAACCCTTACCCTAAACCTAAACCAAACCCTAACACTCACCCTAACCCTAAACCTAACCCTCAACCTAACCCTAACCCTTACCCTAAACCTAACCCTAATCCTATCCCTAAACCAAACCCTAACCCTCACCCTCAACCTCACCCTCACCCTAACACTCACCGTCATCCTAACCCTCACCCTAAACCGAAACTTAACCCACACCCTAACCGTCACCCTCACCCTCACCCGAACCCTCACACTCACCCTAAGCCTAAAGCTAACCCTCATCCTAACACTAAGACTGACCCTCACCCTCACCCTAAACCTAACCCATAACCTCACCCTAATCCTCACCCTAACCCTAACCCTAATCCTTACCTAACCGAAAACCTCACCCAAACCCAAACCCTAACCCCCAACCTAGCCCTCCCGCTAACACTAACCCTCACCCTAACCCAAACCCTCACCTTCAAACTCACCCTCACCCTAACCCTAAACCTCACACTAAGCCTAACCCTCACCCTAACCCTAACCCTACCTCTCAGACTAACCCTCACCTTAACCCTAACTATGACCCTCACCCTAACCCTAACCCTATCACTAACCCTCACACTAACCCTAAACCTAATACTGAACCTAACCCTCACCCTCACTCTCACAATAACCCTAACACTCACCCTAATCTGAACCCTAAAATTAGTCCTCAAACTAAAACTTACCCTCCCACTCACCCTAACACTAACCCTCAACCTCACCCTAACCCTCACACTAAGCTTTACTCTCATCCTAACTCTAATCCTAACCCTAACCCTCACCTTCACCCTAATGCTAACCGTAACGCTCAGACTCACACTTACCCGCACCCTAACACTTACCCTCACCCTAACCCTAACCCTCACCCTCACCCTAAACCTCACCCTAACACTTACTCACACCCTCACCCTCACCCTAACCCTAACCCTAAACCTAAATTTTACTCTAACCCTCACCCTAACCCTAAACCTCACCCTCACTCTAACTCTCACCCTAACCTTTACCCTCACCCTAACTCTTACCCTAAACCTAAGCCTATCCCTCACACTAACCCTAACCCTAACCCTCAGTCTAACCCTTATCCTAACCCTAAACCTAGCCCTAAACCTCACCCTAATCCTAACCCTAACCCTCAGCCTAACCCTCATCCTAACCATAGCCCTAATCCTTACCCTCACCCTAACCCTAACCGTAAACCTAAACCTCACCCTAAACCTAACACTCACCCTCACCCTCTCCTTCACCTTCAGCCTAACCCTAACCCTAAACTTCCACCTAACCCTCACCCTCACCCTCACCCTAACTCTAACCCTAAACCTGACCATAACACCCACCCTCACCCTTACCTTAACCCTAACAATATACCTAATCCTCAACCTAACCCTAACCTTCAACCTAATCCTAAACCTAACCCTCACTCTCAAACTCACACTATCTCTAACCCAAACCCTAACCCTAACCCTCACCCTCACTCTCAACCATACCCTCACCCTAACCCTAATCTTCACCCACACCCTAACCCTCACCCTCACCCTAAACCTCACCCTAACACTTACCCACACCCTTACCCTCACCCTAAACCTAACCCTAAACCTAAACTTGACCCTAACCCTCACCCTAACTCTCACCCTAACGTTTACCCTCTCCCTAACTCTTACCCTAACCCTAAAGCTAACCCTCACACTAACCCTAACCCTAACCCTCAGCCTAACACTTATCCTAACACTAAACCTAGCCCTAAACCTCACCTTAACCCTAACCCTAACCCTCAGCCTAACACTCATCCTAAACCTCACCCTAACCCTAACCCTCACCCTCACCCTCCCCATCACCCTCAGCCTAACCCTAATCCTAACCTAATCATAAGTCTCACCCTCACCGTAACCCTAACTCTAACCCTAAACCTAACCCTAACACTCACCCTCACACCCTCACCCTTACCCTAATCCTAACAGTATCCCTAACCCTCAACCTAACACTTAAGCTCGTCCTAATACTAAACCTAACCCTCACCCTCACCCTCACCCTAACTCTAACCCTAAACCTAACCCTAACACTCACCCTCACCCTTACCCTAAGCCCACCCCTCTCCCTTCCCCTCACCCTAACCCTAATGCTAACCCTAACCCTCAACCTAACCCTAACCCTACCCCTAACGCTAACCTTCACCCTAACCTAATCCTCACCCACAACCTAACCCTCACCCTCAACCAAACCCTCACCCTCACCCAAACACTCATCCTCACCCTAACCCTCACACTCACTCTAAATGTCACCCAAACACTAACCCTCAACCTAACCCTAACCCACACCCTAATCCAAACCCTCACCCTCACCTGTACCCTCACCTTAACCCTTACCTCACCCTAACCCTAACCATAACCCTCAAAATAATCGTAACCCTCACTCTAACCCTAACCCTAACCCTCACCCTAACCTTCATCCACACCCTGATCATCACACTCAGCTTAACCCTAACGCTAAACCTAACCCTAACCCTAAACCCTAAACCTAACCCTAACCCTAAACCTCACCCTCACCCTCACCATAACCCTAACCCTCACCCTAAACATCACCCTAACCCTAACCCTCACCCTAACCCTAACCCGAACCTTCACCCTGAACCTAAACTCAGCATAATCCTCAACCTAACCCTAACCTTTACCGAACCGAAACCCTCACCCTCACTGAAGACCTCACCCTAACCCTAACCTTAACCCTAACCCTCACCCTCAAACTCCCCTACACCCTCAGCCTTACCCTAACCATAACCCTAATCGTAACACTAACGCTCAACCCCAACCTCACCCTAACCCTAACCCTAACCCTAACCCTAACAATAACCCTCACCCTCATCCTAACCCTAACCCTAACCCTAACAATAACTCTAACCCTAACCCTAACCCTAAAACTCATCCTAACCCTAATCCTAACCCTAACTCTCAACCTCACACTCACCCTCACACTCACCCTCAACCTCACCCTAAATATCACATTAACCCTAACATTCACAATGAACCTAACCCTAACGCTCACCCTAACTCTCACCCACAAACTAACCCTCACCCTAAACATTATCCTCACACTAAACCAAACCCTAACCCTAACCTTCACACTAACCCTAACCCTCAAGCTAACCGTATCCCGACACCTCACCCTAACTCTCACCCTAACCCTAACCCTAACCCTAACACTCACCCTAACCCTAACTCTAAACCTAACCCTCACCCTCACCCTAACCCTCACCATCACCCTAACGCTTACACTAACCCTCACCCTCACCCTAAACCTAACCCTCAACCTAAACATAACCCTCACCCTGACCCTCGCCCTAACCCTAACCCTAACGCTAACCCTCACCCTAACCCTTACTTTAACCCTAACCCTCACCCTAAACCTAATGCTCACCCTAACAATAACCCTCACACTAACCCTAACCCTAGCCCTCAACCTCACCCTCACCCTCAACCTAACCCTAACTCATCCTAACCCTAACCCTAAACCAAAACCTCACACTAAACTTAAACTTCACCCTAACCCTAATCCTCACACTAAACCTAACAGTCACAGTATCCCTAACCCTACCCCTCAGCCTAACACTCACCCTAAATCTAACCCTAACCCTAATCCTCACCCTATCCTTAACCTTAACCCTAACCCTAATCCTAACACTCACCCTCACCCTAACTCTAAACCTAACCCTGAAACTCACCCTAACCATATACCTAACCCTCACCCTAACACTAACACTCACCCTATACCTCACCCTCACCCTAACCCTAAACCAAACTCTAGCCCTAACCCTAAACCTAATCCTATCCGTAAACCTGACCCTCACCCTCACTCTAAACCTAATCCTAACCTGCACCATAAGCATAACACTAACCCTAACGCTAACCCTAACCCTCAACCTCACCCTAAACCTAACCCTAACACTCAACCTAAACCAAACCCTAACCCTAATGTTAACCCTAACCCTCACCCTAACTCTAACCCTGAACCTAACCCTTACCCTAACCCTCACCCTCACCCTATCTATAACACTAACACTCACCCTAACCTTAACTCTAATCTTAACCCTAATCCTAACCCTAACCCTAACCCTAACCCTAACCCTTACCCTCACCCTAACCCTCACCCTCTTCCTAACATTAATGCTAACCCTAAATATCAACCTCACCCTTACCGTCACCCTAAACCTTACCCTCACCATAACCCTATCCCTCAACCTCAACCTAACCCTCACCCTAACCCTTACACTCACCCTAACCCTCACCCAACCCTAACCCTAACACTAACCCTCACCCTAACCCCCACCCAAACCTTCACCCTAACCCTAAGGCTAACCCTAACCCTCAGTCTCACCCTAACCCTCACCTTAACTCTCATCCTCACACTAACCCTAACAATAACCCTAACCGTAACCCTCACACTAAGACTAACCCTCATCCTAACCCTAACGCTACCTCTCACACTAACACTCACCCTAACCCTAAACTGAACCCTAACCTGAACTCTAACCCTAACCCTAATTTGCCCCCGAACCCGAACCCTCACCTACACCCTAACCCTTCCCCTTCCCTGAACCCTAACTCTCACCCTAAAACTCACCCTCACCCTAAACATCACCCTAACACTTACCCTCAACCTAAAACTCAACCTCACCCACAAGCTAACCCTGCCCCGCAACATAATCCTCACCCTAAACCTAAACCTAACACTTACCTAACCGAAACACTCACCCGCAACCTCATCCTCTCCCTCACCCTCAGCCTAAACCTTACTCTAACCCTAACACTAACCCTAATCCTAACCCTAACCCTAACCCTAACCCTAACCCTCACCCTAACCCTCACCTTCACCCTCACCCTCACCCTAATGCTCACCGTCATCCTAAACATCACTCTAAACCTAACCCTCACGCTAACCCTAACCCCTACCCTAACCGTAACCCTAAACCAAACTCTCACCCTAACAATAACCGTAATCCTAACCCTCACCCTAACAATAACCCTCACCCTACCATTAACCCTCACCCTAACACGTACCCTCAACCTAACCCCAACCTTAACCCTAACACTAACCCTCACCCTAACCCTAACCCTAACCCTAATCCTAACCCTAACCCTAACCTTTACCCTAAATCTAACTCTTACACAAACCCTAAGCCTAACCCTAAACCTCACCCTAACCGTAAACCTAACGCTCATCCTCACCCTAACACTTGCCCTAACCCTAACCCTCACCATAACCCGAACCCTTAACCTATACATAAACCTCATCCTCAACCTAACCCTAACCCTAACCTCACTGTAACCCTAACCCTCACGCTAAACCTCAGCCTCACCCTAACCTTCACCCTAACCCTAACCCTCGGCCTAAACCTCATACCCCACCCTAATCCTCATGCTAACCATAACCCTAAATCTTACCTAACCGAAACAATCAACTTCACCCTCATCCTCTCCCTAACCCTCATTCTCACCATAGCCCTCACCCTAACCCTCACGCTCAACCTCAGCGTAACCCTTACACTAACGCTAATCCTAACCCTAACCCTTATCCTCACCCTAACCCTAACCCTAACCATCACCCTCACACTCACCCTAACCCTTATGCTCAATCTCACCCTCACCCTAACCCTCACCATCACCCTAAAAATCACCCTAACCCTAATGCTAACCCTAACCCTCAACCTCACCCTAAACCTCACCCTAATCCTTATCCTCAAACTAACCCTAACCCTAAACCTCGGCCTCACCCTCACTCTAACCCTAACCATAAACATAACCCTCACTCTAACCCTAACCCTTACTCTAAGCCTGAACCTAACCTTAACCCTCACCCTAACCGTAACCCTAACCCTAACCCTCACCCTCACCCTAAACCTAACCCTAAACATAACCCACACCCTAACCCTGTCCCTTACCCTAACCCTTATCCTACCCCTCAACCTAAACCTCACACTCACCCAAACCCTAACCCTGACCCTCACCCTAAACCTAACCCTAACTTTAACCCTAACACTAACCCTAAACCTAACCCTCACCCTAACTCTAACACTTACTCTAAACCTAACCCTAACCCTAACTCTAACCCTCACACTAAGCCTAACCCTCACCCTAACCCTCACCCTAACCTTTATTCTCATACTAAACCTAACTCTAACCCTAACCCTAACCTTCACACAAACCCTAACCCTCTCCCTAACCTTAACCCTACTCATCGCCCTAACCCTAACCCTCACCCTAAACCTTATCCTAATCCTCACCCTCACCCTAACCATCACCGTCACCTTAACCCTCACCCTAAACCGAACTTTAACCCACACCCTCACCCTCACCCTCACCCTCACCCTAACCCTAAACCTAACCCTCATCCTAACACTAACCCTCACCCTCACCCTCACCCTAACCCTAACCAAAAACCTCACCCTAACCCTAACCCTAAACCTTACCTAACCGAAAACCTCAACCTCACCCAAACCCTAACCCTCAACCTAGCCCCCCCAACACTAACCCTCACCCTAACCCTAACCCTCACCCTCAGACTCACCCTCACCCTAACCCTAAACCTAACCCTAACCCTAATGCTAAACCTCTCAGACTAACCCTCACCCTAACCCTAACCCTATCACTAACCCTCACACTAACCCTAAACCTAATACTGAACCTAACCCTCACCCTCACCATAACCCTAACACTCACCCTAATCCAAACCCTATCCGTAGTCCTCACCCTAACACTTACCCTCACCCTCAACCTCACCCTAACCCTCACCCTAAGCTATACCCTCACCCTAACTCTAATCCTAACCCTAACCCTCACCCTCACCCTCACCCTAATGCTAACCATAAGCCTCAGACTCACCCTAACCCTCACACTAACACTTACCCTCACCCTAACCCTAACCCTCACCCTCACCTAAACCTCACCCTAACACTTTCCCAAACCCTAACCCTCACCCTAACCCTAACCCTAAACCCAACCTTGACACTAACCCTCACCCTCATGTTAAAATTCACCCTAACACTTACCAACAACTTTACACTCACGCTAACCCTAACCCTAAACCTGAAATTGACCCTAACCCTCACCCTAACCCTAAACCTCACCCTCACCCTAACTCTCACCCTAACATTTACCCTCACCCTAACACTTACCCTAACTCTAAACCTAACCCTCACACTAACCCTAACCCTAACCCTCAGCCCAACCTTTATCCTAACCCTAAACCTCACCCTAACCCTAACCCTAAGCCTCAGCCTAACCCTCATCCTAACCCTAACCCTAATACTTACTCTCACCCTAAACCTAAGCCTCACCATCATCCTAATATTCACCCTAACCCTAACCCTCACCCTAAACCTAACCCTCAACCTAAACATAACCCTCTCCCTGACCTTCACCCTAAACCTAACCCTAACGCTAACCCGCACTCTAAACCTTACTTTAACCCTAACACTCACCTTAAACCTAACGCTCACCCTAACACTAACGCTCAAACTAACCCTAACATTAGCCCTCACCCTCACCCTCACCCTCAACCTAAACCTCACCCTAACCCTAATCCTCACACTAAACCTAAGATTCACTCTATCCCTAACCCTACCCCTCAGCCTAACCCTCACCCTAAACCTAACCCTAAGCCTAACCCTAACCCTTACCCTAACCTTAACCCTTACCCTAACCCTAACCCTAACCCTCACCCTAAACCTTATGCTAAACCTAAAACTCACCCTTACCCTAATCCTCACCCTAACCCTTATCCTCACACTAACTCGAACCCTATCCCTCAGCATCAACCTCACCCTAACCCTAAACCTGAAACTAAACCTCACCATAAACCTAACCCTTACCCTAAACCTAAACCTAACCCTCACACTATCCCTCACCCTAACCCTAGCCCTAACCCTAATCCTCACCCTCACCCTCATCTTAACCCTAAACCTAAACCTAACCCTCACCCTAACCCTAACCCTTACCCTATCCCTAAACCTACCCCTCAACCTAACCCTCAGGCTCACCCTAATCCTAACCCTAACCCTTACCCTAAACCTAAACCAAACCCTAACACTCACCCTAACCCTAAACCTAACCCTCAACCTAACCCTAACCCTTACCCTAAACCTAACCCTAATCCTATCCCTAAACCAAACCCTAACCCTCACCCTCAACCTCACCCTCACCCTAACACTCACCGTCATCCTAACCCTCACCCTAAACCGAAACTTAACCCACACCCTAACCGTCACCCTCACCCTCACCCGAACCCTCACACTCACCCTAAGCCTAAAGCTAACCCTCATCCTAACACTAAGACTGACCCTCACCCTCACCCTAAACCTAACCCATAACCTCACCCTAATCCTCACCCTAACCCTAACCCTAATCCTTACCTAACCGAAAACCTCACCCAAACCCAAACCCTAACCCCCAACCTAGCCCTCCCGCTAACACTAACCCTCACCCTAACCCAAACCCTCACCTTCAAACTCACCCTCACCCTAACCCTAAACCTCACACTAAGCCTAACCCTCACCCTAACCCTAACCCTACCTCTCAGACTAACCCTCACCTTAACCCTAACTATGACCCTCACCCTAACCCTAACCCTATCACTAACCCTCACACTAACCCTAAACCTAATACTGAACCTAACCCTCACCCTCACTCTCACAATAACCCTAACACTCACCCTAATCTGAACCCTAAAATTAGTCCTCAAACTAAAACTTACCCTCCCACTCACCCTAACACTAACCCTCAACCTCACCCTAACCCTCACACTAAGCTTTACTCTCATCCTAACTCTAATCCTAACCCTAACCCTCACCTTCACCCTAATGCTAACCGTAACGCTCAGACTCACACTTACCCTCACCCTAACCCTAACCCTCACCCTCACCCTAAACCTCACCCTAACACTTACTCACACCCTCACCCTCACCCTAACCCTAACCCTAAACCTAAATTTTACTCTAACCCTCACCCTAACCCTAAACCTCACCCTCACTCTAACTCTCACCCTAACCTTTACCCTCACCCTAACTCTTACCCTAAACCTAAGCCTATCCCTCACACTAACCCTAACCCTAACCCTCAGTCTAACCCTTATCCTAACCCTAAACCTAGCCCTAAACCTCACCCTAATCCTAACCCTAACCCTCAGCCTAACCCTCATCCTAACCATAGCCCTAATCCTTACCCTCACCCTAACCCTAACCGTAAACCTAAACCTCACCCTAAACCTAACACTCACCCTCACCCTCTCCTTCACCTTCAGCCTAACCCTAACCCTAAACTTCCACCTAACCCTCACCCTCACCCTCACCCTAACTCTAACCCTAAACCTGACCATAACACCCACCCTCACCCTTACCTTAACCCTAACAATATACCTAATCCTCAACCTAACCCTAACCTTCAACCTAATCCTAAACCTAACCCTCACTCTCAAACTCACACTATCTCTAACCCAAACCCTAACCCTAACCCTCACCCTCACTCTCAACCATACCCTCACCCTAACCCTAATCTTCACCCACACCCTAACCCTCACCCTCAACCGAACCCTCACCCTCAACCAAACCCTCATCCTCACCCTAACCATCACCCTCACTCTAAACATCACCCAAAACCTAACCCTCACCCTAACCCTAACCCAAACCCTATTCCAAACCCTCACACTCGCCCTAACCCTCACCTTAACCCTTACCCTCACCCTAACCCTTACCCTCAAACTAACCCTAACCATAACCCTCAAAATAACCGTAACCCTCACTCTAGCCCTAAACATAACCCTGACCCTGACCTTCACCCACACCCTGATCCTCACCCTCAGCTGAACCCTAACCCTAATCCTATTCCTATTCCTAACCCTCAGCCTCACATTAAACCTAACCCTAACCCTAACCCTCACCCTCACTCTAACCTTCACCTTCACCCTAAACATCATCCTAACCCTAACCCTCACCCTAACCCTAACCCGAACCCTCACCCTGAACCTAACCTAAGCTTAATCCTCACCCTCACCCTAATCCTCACCATAACCCTAACCTTTAACTAACCGAAACCCTCACCATCACCCTCAGCCTAACCCTCACCCTCACCCAAGCCCTCACCCTAACCCTAACCTTAACCCTAACACTCACATTCAAATTCCCCTTCCCCCTCAGCCTTACCCTAACAATAACCCTAATCCTAACACTAACCCTCAACCCCACCCTCACCCTAACCCTAACCCTAACAATAACCCTCACCCTCATCCTAACCCAAACCCTAACCCTAACAATAACTCTAACCCTAATCCTAACCCTAAAACTCACCCTAACCCTAATCCTAACCCTAAACCTCAACCTCACTGTCACCCTCACACTAACCCTCAACCTCACCCTAAACATCACCTTAACCTAACCCTAACGTTCAATCTAACTCTCACCCTAAAACTAACCCTAACCCTAAACATTATCCTCACACTAACCCTAACCCTAACCTTCACACTAACCCTAACCCTCAACCTAACCGTATCCCAACACCTCACCCTAACTCTCACCCTAAACCTAACCCTAACCCTAACACTCACCCTAACCCTCACCATCACCCTAACGCTCACCCTAACCCTAACCCTCACCCTAAACCTAACCCTCAACCTAAACTTAACAATCACCCTGATCCTCACCCTAACCCTAACCCTAATGCTAACCCTCACCCTAAACTTTACTTTAACCCTAACTCTCACCTTAAACCTAACACTCACCCTAACACTAACCCTCAAACTAACACTAACCCTAGCCCTCACCCTCACACTCACCCTCAACCTAACCCTAACACTCATCCTAAGCCTAACCCTAAACCTAAACCTCACACTAAAACTAAACCACACCCTAACCCTAATCCTTACCCTATCCGGAAACTTAACCCTTAACCCTCACCCTAACCCTCAACCTCACCCTAACCCTAATGCTAACCCTAACCCTCACCCTCAATCTAACCCTCAATCTAACCCTTACCCTCACCCTAACCCTTACCCATACCCTAACCCTAACCCACAACCTCGCCCTAACCCTCACCCTAACACTTACCTACACCCTCACCCTAACCCTAACACTCATCCTAATCCTAACCCTAACCGTAGTCCTCACCTTAACACTTACCCTCACCCTCACCCTAATCATAACCCTCAACCTCACCCTAACCCTCACGCTAAGCCGTGCCCTCACCCTAACTCTAATCCTAACCCTAACTCTCACCCTCACCCTCACCCTAATGCTAACCCTAACACTAAGACTCACCCTAACACGTACCCTCACCCTAACCCTAAACCTCACCCTCACCCTAAACCTCACTCTAACACTTACCCAAAACCTAACCCGAACCCTAACCCGAACCCTAAACCTAACCTTGATGCTAACCCTCACCGTCATCCTAAACCTTACCCTAACACTTACCCACACCCTTATCCTAACCCTCACCCTAACCCTAAACCTCATCCTTCCCCTGACTCTCACCCTTATCTTTACCCTCACCCTAACTCTTACCCTAAACCTAAACCTAACCCTAACCCTACCCCTAACGCTTACCCTCACCCTAAGCCTAATCCTCACCCACACCCTAACCCTCACAGTCAACCAAGCCCTCACCCTCACCCAAACCCTCATCCTCACCCTAACCCTCACCCTCACTCAAAACATCACCCAAACACTAAACCTCACCCCAACCCTAACACAAACCCTAGTCCAAAACCTCACACTCACCCTAACCCTCACCCTAAACCTTACCCTCACCCTAACCCTTACCCTGACCCTAACCCTAACCATAACACTCACAATAACCGTAACCCTCACTCTAACCCTAACCCTACACCTGACCCTAACGTTCACCCTCACCCTGATCCTAACACTAAGCTTAACCCTAACCCTAATCCTAGCCCTCACGCTCACCCTAACCCTCACCCTCAGCCTAAACATCACCCTAACCCTAACCCGAACCCGAACCCAAACCCGAACCCTGAACCTAACCTCAACTTAATCCTCACCCTAATCCTGACCATAACCCTAACCTTTACCTAACATAAACCCTCACCCTCACCCTCAGCCTAACCCTCACCCTAACTCAAGCCCTCACCTTAACCCTAACCTTAACCCTAACCCTCATCCTCAAACTCCCCTTCCCCCTCAGCCTTACCTTAACCATAACCCTAATCCTAACACTAACCCTCAACATCACCCTCACCCTCACCCTAACCCTAACCCTAACAATTACCCTCACCTTCATCCTAACCCTAACCCTAACAATAACTCTAACCCTAACCCGAACCCTAAAACTCACCCTAACCCTAATCCTATACCTAACCCTCACCCTCACCCTCACCCTCACACTAACCCTCAACCTCACCCCAAACATCACCTTAACCCTAACTCTAAACCTAACCCTCACCCTCACCCTAACCCTCACCATCACCCTAACGCTCACCCTAACCCTAACCCTCACCCTAAACCTAACCCTCACCCTAAACCTAACCCTCACCTTGACCCTCACCCTAACCCTAACCCTGACTCTAACCCTCACCCTAACCCTTACTTTAACCCTAACCCTCACGCAAAACCTAAGGCTCACCTTAACACTAAACCTCACACTAACTCTAACCCTAGCCCTCACCCTCACCCTCACCCTCAACCTAACCCTAACACTCATCCTAACCCTAACCCTAAACCTAAACCTCACACTAAACCGAAACCTCACCCTAACCCTAATCCTCACACTAAACCTAACAGTCACTCTATCCTTAACCCTACCCCTCAGCTTAACCCTCACCCTAAACCTCACCCAAACACAAACACTAACACTAACCCTCACAATAAACCTCACCCTATACCGCACCCTCAACATAACCCTAACCCTAACTCTAACCCTAATCCTCAACCACACCCTAACCTTCACCCTCACCCTAAACATCACCCAAACCTTAACTCTCACCCTAACCCTAACCCTAACCCTTACCCTAAACCTAACCCTCACCCTCACGCTAATCCTCACCATAACCCTAACTATGACCTAAAAGAAACCCTCACACTCACCCTCACCCTCACCCTAGCCCTCACCCTAACCCTAACCCAACCCTAACCCTCACCTTCACCCTAACCTTCACCCTAACCCTT
Organism: Dipodomys merriami; assembly: GCF_024711535.1. Classification (NCBI taxonomy): domain Eukaryota; kingdom Metazoa; phylum Chordata; class Mammalia; order Rodentia; family Heteromyidae; genus Dipodomys; species Dipodomys merriami. Next base: position 5,944,029 of record NW_027206257.1, read on the forward strand.
ACCCTTACTGTAACCCTAAACCTAACCCTAATCATAACCCTCAAACTATCCGTCACCTTCACAATAACCATAACCCTAACCCTAACCCTAAGCTTCACCCTCACACTGACCTTCACCCAAACCCTAACCCTATTCCTAATCCCAACCTTCACAATCACCCTCAACCTAAACCTAACCCTAACACTAACCCTCACCCTTAACCTCACGGAACACTCACCCTCACCCTAAATATCACCCTAACCCTAACCCTCACCCTAAACCTAACCTCAGCTTAACCGTCACCCTCAACCTAATCCTCACCCTATCCCTAACCCTAACTTAAACAAAACCCTCACCCACACACTAACACTCACCCTCACCCTAGTCCTAACACTAAGCCTAAACATAACACTTACCCACACACTAACTCTCACACTAATCCTCACTCTAACCCTAATCCTAACCCTAATCCTAACCCGAATGCTCACCATACCCCTCTCCCTAACCCTAACTATAACCCTAACGCTCACCCTCATCCTAAACCTCATGCTCACCCGAGCACTCACCCTCACCCTAAACCATACTCTCACACTAAACATCACCTAAACCCTAACCCTCAACCTAATCCTAACACTAACCCCCACTCTAACCCAAACCCTCACCCTAACCCTCACCCTAACCCTTACCCACAACATAATGCTATCCCTCAAACTCAATCTTACCATCACCCTAACCCTTACCCTCACCCTAACCCTCACAATAACCCTCACCCTAAACCTAACCCTCAGCCTCGCCCTAACACTCACACTAACCTTTATCCTCACCTTCACCCTAACGCTCACCTTCACCCGAGCCATCACCCTCACCCTAACCCTAACTATAACCCTCAACCTCACCCTCAACCTCAGCCTAAACCTAATCCTAACCCTAACCCTAAACCTCACCCTCACCCTCACCCCAACCCTAACCTTCACCCCAACACTAAACCTCACCCTAACACTAACCCTCACCCTCACCCTCACCCTAATCCTAACTCTAATCCTAACCCTCAACCTCACCATAACCCTCACCCTAACCCTTACCCTCACCCTCACACTAACACTAACCCTAACCCTCAGCCTAATGCTCATCCTAATCCTAACACTAACCCTCACCCTAAACCTAATCTTAACCCTAACCCTCACCCTAACCCTAAACCTCACCCTCAACCTCACCCTCACCCTCACCCTAAACCTAGTGCTAACACTAATCCTAACCCTCACACTCACCCTAACTCTAACCCTAAACCAAACCCTCACACTCCCCCTCACACTCACCCTAACCCTCACCCTGACCCCAAGCCTCACCGTAATCTTTACCCTCACCCTAACCCTAACCCTCACCCTAACCTTTACCCTGACCCTAACCCTAAACCTAAACCTAAACCTAACCCTCACACTAACACTAAACATAACCCTCAACCTAACCCTTATCCTAAACCTAAACCTAACCCTTAACCCTCACCCTAAACCTAACCCTAACCCTAACCCTAAACCTTACACTAACTCAAACCCTAAACCTCAGCCTAATGCTCATCCTAACCCTAACCCTAATCCTAACCCTCACCCTAAACGTACCCCTAACCCTAACACTCACCCTAAACCTAAACCTTACCCTCACGCTCAGGTTAACTCTAATACTAACCCTAATACTAACCCTCACCCTCACCCTAACTCTAACACTAAACCTAACCCTAACCCTCACCCTCACCCTCACCCTAACCCTAAACCTAACCCTAACCCTCACCCTAACCCTAACCCAAACCCTATACCTCACCCTCACAATCAGCCTAACCCTAACCCTAAGTTTCACACTAAACCTCACCCTAACCCTTATCCTCACCATAAACCTAACTCTAACATTAATGCTCACCCTAAACCTAACCCTCACCCTGACCCGAACCCGAACCCTCACCGACACCCAAACTCTCTTCCTAACCCTAACCATAATCCTAATCCTAAACCTAAGCTTCACCCTCAAATTCACCCTAACCCTACACCTAAACCTAAACCTCACCCACACCCTCACCCTAAACTTCACCCTCACCCTAACCCTCACCCTCACCCTAACCCTACCCTTCACCCTAACCCTCATACTAAGCCTAACCCTAATCCTAACCGTCAACCTAACCCTGACCCTAGCCCTAAACCTCACCCTAACACTAATCCTAAACCTAACCCTAACACTCAACCTAACACTAATCCTCACCCACACCCTAACTCTCACCCTCAATCGAACCCTTACCCTCACTCGAACCCTCATCCTCACCCTAACCCTCACCCTCACACTAAACATCACCCAAACCCTAACCCTCACCCTAACCCTTGCCCTAATCTCACCATAACCTTAACCCTAACCCTAAACCTCACCCTCACCCTAATCCTCACCATAACACTAAACCTTGGCTAAAAGAAACCCTCACCCTAACCCTCACACTAACCTTCACCGTCATCCTAGCCCTCACCCTAATCCTAACCCTAACCCTAAAACTTAACCTCAGCCTAAAGCTCACTCTAACCCTTCCCCTCACCCTAACCCTAACCCTAAACCTAACCATAACACAAACCCACAACCTCACCCTGACCCCTCACCCTCACCTTATCCTAAACCTTATCCTAACCCTAAACCTAAAAGCAACCTTCACCCTAAGCAAACCCTAACCCTAACCCTAACCCTAACCCTCAGTCTAATGCTCATCCTAACCCTAACCCTAACCCTAACCCTTACCTTAAAACTAACCCTAACCCTAACCCTCACCCTAACCGAAAACCTCACCCTCAAACTCACCCTAACCCTCAGCCTAAACCTAGTGCTAACCCTAATCCTAACACTCACCATCAACCTAACTCTAACCCTAAAGAAATCACTCCAACTCCCCCTCACCCTCACTCTAACCCTCACTCTAACAGTAACCCTCACCCTTAACCTCACCCTCAACTTCAGCCTAACCCTAGTCTATACTCTAATCCTAACCCTCAGCCTACCCCTGACGCTAACCCCAGCCCTAACCCTAACCCTCACCCTAACCCTCACCATCACCATAGTCCACACCCTAACCCAAAACCTAACCATCACACTAAACCTAAACCTAACCCTCAGCCTAAACCTTATCCTAACCCTAAACCTAAAACTAACCTTCACCCTAACCAAACCCTAACCCTAACCCTAACCGAACCCTAACCCTCACACTAACCCTAACCCTAATCCTCAGCCTAACCCTCATGCTAACCCTAACCCTAACACTAACCTTAACCCTGACCCTCAATTTAACCCTCCCCATAACCCTAACTCTAACCCTAAACCTCACCCTCAACCTAACCCTAATCCTAACACTAACCCTAAACTTCATCCTAACTCTGACCCTAACCCTCCCCCTCAAACTAAACATCACTCTAAACTTAACCCATACCCTAACCCTAACCCTAACCCTCACCCTAACACTAACCTCAGCTTAATCCTAACCCTGATGTAAACGAAACCCTCACCCACACCCTCACCCTAATCCTCACCCTAACCCTAACCCTAACGTAAAAGAAAGCATCATCCTCAATCTCACACTAACCCTCACCCTCACCCGAGGCCTCACCCTCACCCTAACCCTAACCCTAACCATCAACCTCACCCTCACCCTCACCCTCAGCCTAAACCTAACCCTACCCTAACCCTAACCCTCACCCACCCCTGCACCCTAACCCTAACAATAACCCTAACCTTCGCCCTAACACTAAACCTCAACCTCACCCTAACCCTAATTCTAACCCTAACTCTAATCCGAACCCTCATCCTCACCCTAGCCCTCACCCTAACCCTTACCCTCACCTTCACCTAACCCTAACCCTAACCCGAACCATCACCCTAACGGTAACACTAATCCTAACCCTTACCCTCACAATCACCCTAATTCTAACCCTTACCCTCACCCTAACCCTAACCCTAACAGTAACCCTAACCCTAAAACTAGTCCTCAAAATAACCCTAACCCTCATCCACACCTTAACCCTAACCCGAACCCGAACCCGAACCCGAACCCTAACGCTAAAACTAACCCTAACACTCCCACTAAACCTAACACTCACCCTAACTGTAACCCCACCCATCAGCCTAAACCTCACCGAAGCCTAACCCTAAATCTAAACCTCACCCTATCCCTAAACCTAACCCTAACCCTCACACTCACCCTAGCCCTCACCCTAACCCTACCCCAAACCCTAAACCTCACACTAAACATAACCCTCACCCTATCCCTAACCCTACAACTCAGCCTATGACTCACCGTAACCCTAACCCTAACCCTAAACCTAAACCTCACCCTATACCTAACCCTAACCCTAACCCTCACACTCACCCTAGCCCTCAACCTAACCTCACCCTAACCCTATTACTAACCCTAAACCTCATCCTCATCCTAACCCTCACCCTAACCCTTCTCCTCACACTAATCCTAACTCGACCCTAACCTTTACCCTAAAACTCACACTAAACCTAACCCTTACTCTAAATCTAACCCTACCCCACAGCCTAACCCTCATCCTAACCCTAACCCTAACCCTATCCCTCAACCTAACCCTTACCCTAACCCTAACCCTCACCCTAACCCTCACCCTCACCCTCACCCTCACACTCACCCTCAGCCTTACCATAACCCTTACCCTAATCCTAAACCTAACCCTCACCCACACCCTCACCCTAACTCTAAACAGAACCCTAACCATAACCCTCCCCCTCCTTCGAACCCTCCCCCGAAACCTCACTCTCACCCTAACGCTCACCCTCACTCTAACCCTCACCCTAACCCTCATCCTAACCCTCACCCTCAACCTCACACTCAACCTAACCCTCACCATCACCCTAAAAATAACCATAACCCTCACGCTAACCCTAACCCTAACCCTCCCCCTCACCCGAACCTTCACCCTCACCCTCACCATAAATATCACCCTAACAATAACCCTCACCCTAATCCTAACCCTAACGCTCACCCTAACCGAAACCCTCACCTTAACCCTCAACCTCATTCTAAACGTCATCCTAATCTTACCCTAAACTTTACTTAAACTAAACCCTCACCCTCACCCTAACCTTAACCCTAAACCTAACCTGCACACTAACCCTAACCCTAACCCTCAGCATAACGCTAATCCTAACCCTAACCATACCCATAATCCTCACCCTAACCCTAACTCTAACCCTAACCCTAACCCTAACCCTAACCCTAAGCCTAACCCTAAGCCTAATCCTAAACCTAAACAACACCCTCACCCTAAACCTAACACTAACCATTACTCTGATCCTCACCCTCAACTTAACGCTAACCCTCACCATCACCCTAAACCTCACCCAAAACCGAACCCTCACCTCAACCTAACCCTCACTCTCACCCTAACCCTAAACCTAACCTTAATCCTCTCCCTAACCCTAACAATAACCCTATCCCTCACCCTAACCGTTATCCTCACACTTACCCTAAACCTCACACTAACCCCAAAACTCACCCTAATCCTGACCATACCCCTCACCCTAATCCTAACCCTAACCCTAACCCACACCCTAAATCTAACCCTAACCCTCACCCTCACCCTAACCCTCATCCTCACCCTAATCCTCATCCACACCCGAACCATCACTGTCACCCTAACCCTCAACCTCACCCTAAACATCACCCTAACCCTAACCCTAACCCTACCCCTCACACTATCCCTCACCCTAACACTTACCCTCACCCTAACACAAACCCTAACCCTCACCCTCAACCTAGCCCTCACCCTAACACTAATCCTAACCCTAACCCTAACCCTAAAACTAACCCTCACCCTAACCCTCACCTTGACCCTCACCCTAACCCTAAACCTAACCCTAACCCTAACACTCAACCTCACCCTCACCCTAACCCTAACCCTAACGCTAATTCAAACCCTAACACTCACCCAGACCCTAAACCTCACCCTAATCCTTAGCCTCACCCTCAACCTAACCGGAACCCACACCTTAATTTTAACCCTCACCCTACCCCTAACCCTAACCCTCAACCTAACACTCACCCTAACCCTCACCCTCACCCTAACCCTAAACCTAATGCTAACCCTAACCCTCATCCTCACCCTAACATTAACCCTACCCCTTATCCTAACCCAAAACCTAACCCTAATGCTAAATCTAACCCTCACCCTCACCCTAATCCTCACCCTAACCCTTACCCTCACCCTCTCCCTAAACCTTACCTTAAACATACACATTAGCCTAACCCTCACCTTAACCCTTACCCTCACTATAAACCTAACACTAACCCTAATCCTCACACTAACCCTAAACCTAAGCCTAACCCTAACCCTCACTTTAACCCTCACCCTAATCCTAACCCTGACCCTCACCCTCACTGTGACACTAACACTAAACCTAAACCTCACCCTCACCCTAACCCCCACTGTCACCCTAACCCTCAATGTCCCCTAACCCTAAGACTCACCATAAACCTCACCCTAACCCTTACCCTAACCATAAACTTAACCCTAACCCACAGCCTAAACCTCACCAGAATCCTCACCGTCACCCTCACCCTCATCCTAACTGTAAGCCTAAGACTCACCCCAACCCTAACCCTCACCCTAAACCTAAGTCTAACCCTCACCCTCAACCTAAGCCTAACCCGAACTCTAACCCTATACCTCACCCTAACCCTAAGGCTAAACCTAACCCTAACTCTTACTCTCATCCTAATCCTCACCCTAACCCTTTCCTCACACTAACCCTAATCCTAACCCTCACACTAACCCTAACCCTCAACCTAACCCTCAGCATCAACCTAACCCTAACCCTCACCTACACCCTAACCCTCTCCCTCACCCCCAACCTCATCCTCACCCTAAACATCACCTTAACCCTAACCCTCAGCCTAACCCTAACCCTAAACTTTACCTTAACCCTAACCTTCACCTTCAACCACACCCTCAGCCTAATCCTCACCCTAAACTTAAACCTAACCCTTTCCTAACCAAAAACTGCACCCTCACCCTAACCCTCACCCTAACCATCGCCCTCACTCTAGCCCTCACACTAAGCCAAACCCTAACCCTAACCCTCAAACTCAACCTCAACCTCAACCTCAGCCTCACCCTAACCCTAAACATATTCCTAACCCTAAACCTCAGCCTCACCCTCACTCTAACCCTAACTGTAAACCTAATGCTAACCCTAAACCTCACCCTCACCTTAACCCTAATTCTAACCCTCACCCTAACCCTAAACCTAACCCTAATGCTATACCCAACCCTAACACTCACCCTAAGACTAATGCTAACCATAATACTCAACCACAACCTAAACCTCAACCAAACCCTTACCCTCATCCTAACCCTCACCCTAACCCTAACCCTAAACCTAAAACTCACCCAAACACTCACCCTAAACTTTACCCTAAACCTCACCCTCACCCTGACCCTCACCCTAACCTTTACCCACACCCTCACCCTAAACCTAACCATAACCCTCACACTAAACCTAACCCTCACCCTAACCCTAACCATAATCCTCACCCTAAACCTTATCCTAACCCTAAACCTAACCCTCAAACTAACCCTAACCCAAAACATTACCCTAACCCTAACTCTCACACTCACCCTCAGCCTAACACTAACCCGAACCCTAATCCTAACCCTAACCCTCACCCTCACACTCACCTTAACATGAACCCTAACCGTAAACCTAACCCTCACCCTAACCATAAACCTATCCCTAATGCATACCCTAACCCTAAACATTACCCTAAACCTAACCCTAACCCTAACCCTTAACCTCACCCTAACCCTAACTCTCACCCTAACTCTCACTTTAACCCTAACGCTAACCCTAAACCTCACCCTCACCCTAAACCTCACCCTAACCCAAACCCTCACCATAGCCCTAAGAGTAACCCTAACCCTAATTCTCACACTCACCCTAACCCTAACCTTCACCCTATCGCTCACCCTAACCCTAACCCTCACCCTCACCCTAAACCTCACCCTCACCTTAACCCTCACCCTCATCCTAACACTAACCCTCACCCCAACCCTAACCCTCACGCTAACCCTAACTTTAACCCTCACCCTAAACCTTAATCTAACCCTCACCCTCACTCTCACCCTAATCCTCAACCTAACCCTGATCCTTACACTAACCCTAACACTAACCCTCACACTAAACCTAATCCTCACCCTAAACCTAAACATAACCCTCACCCCAACCGTCACCCTAACTCTAACCATAACACTCACCCTAATCCTAACACTAAACCTAACCCTCTCCCTAACCCTAACCCTACCCCTCACCCTAAACCTAACCCTCACTCTTACCCTTATCCTAACCCTCAACCTGACCGTAACCCTCACCTTCACCCTAACCCTCACCCTAACCCTACCCCAAACGAACACCCTAACACTCACCCTCACCCGAACCCTCACTCTCACCCTAACCTTCACCAACACCCTTAGCCACACCCTCAAACGAATCCTCACTCTCACCCTCACCCTCACCCTAAACATCACCCTAACCCTAACCCTCAACTTAACCCTAACCCTAACCCTCCCCCTAACCCTAACCCTAAACTTAAACCTCACCCTCACCCTAATACTCACCCTAAACCTAAATCTAAACCTTTCCTAACCGAAAACCTCACCTTCACCCTAACCCTCACCTTAGCCCTGACCCTCAACCTAGCCCTCACCCTAAACCTAACGCTAAACATAACCCTCACCCTCACGCTCACCCTCACCCTCACCCTCAGCGTCACCCTAACCCTCAACCTAATCCTAACCCTAACCCTAACCCTCACCCTCACTCTAAACCTAACCCTAACCTGCAACATAAGCCTAACCCTAACAGTAATGCTAACCCTAACCCTCAACCTCACCCTAACCCTAACCCTAACACTCAACCTAAACCTAACCCTAACCCTAATGGTAACCCTAACCCTCTCCCTCATCCTAACCCTGACCCTAAACCTTTCCCAAACCCTCACCCTCACCCTATCCGTAACCCTAACACTCACCCTAACCCTAACTCTAACCCTAACCCTAATCCTACCCCTCAGCTTAACCCTCATCCTCACCCTAACCCTCACCATCTCCCTAACATTAATGATAAGCCTAAACATCAACCTCACCCTAACCATTGCCCTAACTCTTACCCTCACCATAACCCTATCCCTCAACCTCAACCTAACCCTCACCCTAACCCTTACACTCAACCTAACCCTCACCCAACCCTAACCCTAACCCTAAACCTCACCCTAACCCCCACCCTAACATTCACCCTAACCCTAAGGCTAACCCTACACATCAGTCTCACCCTAACCCTCACCCTAACTCTTATTCTCACACTAACTCTAACCGTAACCCTCACACTAAGCCTAAACCTCATCCTAAACCTAACCCTACCTCTCACCCTAATACTCACCCTAACCCTAACCTTAACCCTAACCCGAACCCTAACATTAACCGTAATCCTCCCCCGAACCCTAAAACTCATGGTTACCTTAAGCCTCACCCTCACCTACACCCTATCCCTTTCCATTCCCTGAAGCCTAACTCTCACCCTAAACCTCACCCTCAACCTAAACATCACCCTAACCCTCACCCTCACCCAAACCCAAACCCTCAATCTCACCCACAACCTAACCCTCACCCTCACCCGAACCCTCTCACTCTCCCTAATTTTCATTTTCACCTTAAACATCACCCTAACCCTAACACTCAACCTAACCCTAACCATAACCCTCACCCTCACCCTAACCCTAACCCTAACCCTAACACTTACCCTAACACACAACGTGACACTTAGGCTAAACTTAACCTTCACTCTCACCCTAACACTTACCATCACCCTAACCCTTACCCAAACCCTAACCCTCACACTAAACAAAAGCCTCACCCTAACTCTAACCCTAAATCTACCCCTCACCCTAACCCTAGCCATGAGGGCTAGCGTGAGCCTCACTCATACCCTCAACCTCAGCCTAACCCTAACCCTAACCCTAATCCTAAACCTAACCCTCACACTCGCACTCACCCTAAACCTAACCCTAACCCTCATCCTCACACTAAGGCTAACCCTAACCAACCCTCACCCTCACCCTCACCCTAACCCTTAACCTCACCCTAACACTAACCTTAACCCTAACCCTAACCCTCACACTAACCCTAAAACTACCCCTCAGCCTAACCCTAACGCTCACCCTAAACCCAACACTGATGCTAACACAAATGTTCACTCTCAACCTAAGCCTCAGCCTAACCCTTACCCTCACCATAACCCTATCCCTCACCCTCTCCCTAACCCTCACCCTACCCCTTCCCCTCACCCTATCCCTCACCCTAACCTGAACCCTAACCCTAACCCTAAACTTCCACCTAACCCTCACTCTAACCCTAACCCTAACCCTCACCTTAACACTAAACCTAAGCCTAACCCTCACCCTCACCCTAACTGTCATCCGAACCCTTAACCTCACCCTAACCCTAACCCTAACCCTCACCCTAAACCTAATCCTCACCTTAAACTTCACCCTCACCCTAAACCTAACCCTAAACCTTTCCTAACCAAAAATATCACCCTCACCCTAGCCCTCACCATAAACCTAACCCTAAACTTAACCCTCACCCTCACCCTTAGCCTCACCCTCAGCCTCACCCTAAACCTCACCCTTACTCTCACCCTAACCCTAACCCTCACCATAACCCTATCCCTAACCCTCAACCTAACCCACACCCTAACTCTTACGCTCACCGTAACCCTCACCCAACCCTAACCCAAACCCTAACCCTCACCCTAAACCCCACCCAACGCTTCACCATAACCCTAACGCTAACCCTAACCCTCAGTCTCAACCTAACCCTCACCCTAAACCTTATCCTCACAATAACCCTAACCCTTACCGTAACGGTCACACAAAGCCTAACCCTCATGCTAACCCTAACCCTACCTCTCACCCAAACCCTCACCCTAACCATATCCCTAACCATAACGCTCAACCTAAACCTAACCCTCACCCTCACCCTAATCCTCACCCTCAACCTAACCCTAACCCTTACCAAACCGAAAGCCTCACCCTTAACCTCACCCTCGCCCTCACCCTCAGCTTAACGCTTACACTAACCCTAATCCAAACCCTAACTCTTACCCTCAACATAAACCTAACCCTAACCCTAATCCTCACCATCACCCTCTCACTCACCCTCACCCCCACCCTAATCCTCACGCTCTACCTCACCCTAACCGTAACCCTCAAAGTCACCCTTAACATCACCCTAAACCTAACTCTCACGCTAACCCTAACCCTTACCATAATCCTAACCCTAACCCTAACCCTCAACCTAACCATAAACCTAAGCCTAACCCTCACCCTAACTCTAACAATAACCCTAACCCTAAACGTCAACCTAACCCTCATCCTAACCCTAACCCTAACACTAACCCTAACCCTGACCCACAATCTAACCCTCCCCTTAACCCTCACCCTCACCCTAAACATCACCCTCACCATAACCCTAACACTAACCCTAACCCTGACCCTCAATCTAACCCTCCCCTTAACCCTCACCCTCACCCTAAACATCACCCTCCCCTAACCCTAATCCTAACACTAACCCTAAACCTCACCCTAACCCTAACCTCAGCTTAACCCTAACCCTGATGCAAACTAAACCCTCACCCTCAACCTTACCCTAATCCCTACCCTACCCCTAACCCTGACGTAAAGGAAACCCTAACCCTCAACTTCACACTAACCCTCACCTTAACCCTCACCTTAATCCTGATCCTGATCTTAACACTCAGCCTAACTCTAACACTAAACCTGAATCTCACCCTCACCTAATCCTCACCATCACCCTAACCCTCAACCTAAACCTAACCCTCACCCACACCCTAAACCTCACCCTCACCCTAGCCCTCACCCTCACCCTAATCCTAACACTAACCGTCAACCTCACCCTCACCCTCTGGCTAAACCAAAACCTACCCTAACCCTTAACCTCACCCTCACACTCACCCTCACCCGCACCCTAACCCTAACACTAACACTAAACATCAACCTCACCCTAACCCTAATCCTAACCCTAACTCTAATCCTAAACCTCACCCTAACCCTCACCCTAACCTTAACCCTCACACTAACCCGAACTCTCACCCTAACCGTAACACTAACCCTAACCCTTACCCTCACAATCACCCTAACCGTAACCCTTACCCTCACTCTAACCCTAACCCTAACAGTAACCCTAACCCGAAACCTAGTCCTCACACTAACCCTAACTTTCACCGACACTTTAATCCGAACCCTCACCCGAACCCTCACCCTAACCCTAACCCTAAACCTAACCCTAACACTCCCACTAAACCTAACCCTCACCCTAACTGTAACCCTAGCCATCAGCCTAAACCTCACCCTAACCCTAACCCTAACCCTACCCCAAACCCTAACCCTCACACTAAACCTAACCCTCACCCTATCCCTAAACCTACCCCTCAGCCTAAGACTCACCCGAACCCTAACCCTAACCCTAAACCTAATTCTCACCCTATCCCTAACCCTAACCCTAACACTCACACCCACCCTAGCCCTCACCCTAAACATACCCTAACCCTATCCCAAAACCTAAACCTCACACTCATCCTAACCATCACCCTAACCCTTCTCCTCACCATAAACCTAACCCTGAACCTAACCTTAACCCTAAAACTCACACTAAACCTAACCCTCACCCTAACCCTAAACCTACCCCCACAGCCTAACCCTCATCCTAACCCTAACCCTAACCCTAACCCTATCCCTCACCCTAACCGTAACGCTAACATTAACCTAACCCTCCGCCTAACCCGAACCCTAACCTCACCCTCACACTCACCCTCAGCCTAACCCTAAACCTAACCCTAATCCTAAACCTAACCCTCACCCACACCCTCAACCTAACTCTAAACCGAACACTAACCATAACCCTCCCCCTCACTCTCACCGGAACCCACACTCTCACCCTAACGCTCACCCTCACCCTAACCCTCGTCCTCACCCTCACCCTCAATCTCACCCTCAACCTCACCATCACCCTAAACCTAACCCTAACCATAACCCTCATGTTAACCCTAACTCTAAACCTAACCCTCACACTCACCTTAACCCTAACACTCACCCTAACCCTAACCCTAACCCACACCCTAACCCTAACCTACACCTTAACCCTCACCCTCACCCTCAACCTCAACCTCACACTCACCCTAACCCTCACCATTACCCTAACCCTAACCCTAATCAAAACCCTCACGCTAACCCTAACTCTAAACCTAAACCTCACACTCACCTTAACCCTAACCCTCACCCTCACCCTTACCGTAACCCTAACCCTTACCCTAACCCTCACGGTCAAACTCACCCTCACCCTGACCCTCACCCTCACCCTAACCCTCATCCTAAATCTAACGCTCACCCTCACCCTAAACCTAACCCTAAAAATCACCCTCATCCTCACCCTTACCCTTACCCTAACCATAACCCTCACCCTCACCCTAACCCTAACCCTAACCCTCACCCTAAACCTAACCCTGACCCTCACCCTAAACCTAACCGTAACCCTCACCCTAAACCTAACCCTCACCCTCACCCTAACACTAACCCTATGCCTCACCCTAACCCTCACGCTCACCCTAACTCTAACCCTAACCTCAAGCTAACCCTAACCCGAATCCTCCCCCTCAGCCTAACCTTAACCCTAACCCTCACATTTAACCCTAAACCTAACCCTTAGCCTAACGCTAATCCTAACCCTAAACCTAAATCTCATCCTAACCCTAACATTAACCCTCACCTTCACCCTCACCGTTACCATAACACTAACCCTAAAAATAAACCTGACCCTAACCCTCACCCTAACCATAACACTCACCCTAACCCAAACCCTCACCCTAACACTTACCCTCACACTAACCCTAACCCTAACCCTAACACTAACCCTCACACTAACCCTAACCCTTACCCTAACCCTAAACCTCAACATCACACTCACCCTCAGCCTAACTCTAGTACTTACCCTCAACCTGTACCTTCCCCTCAACCTAACGCTAACCCTAACCCTCACCTTCACCCTCACCCTCACCTCACCATAACCCTATCCCTCACCGTCCACCTAAACCTAACCCTAACACTTGCCCTCACCTTAACACTCACCCTAACCTTAACCCTTAACCTAACCCTCACCCAAATGCTCACCCTAACACTAACACTAAACCTATCCCTCACCCTCAGTCTAACCCTCACCCTAAAGCTTACCCTCACCCTAAACCTAATCCTCACACTAACCCTAAACCTAACCCTAACCCTAAACCTCACCTTAACCTTCACCTTAATCCTGACCCTGATCTTAACCCTCAGCCTAACTCTAACATTAAACCTACATCTCACCCTCACCTAACCCTCACCATCACCCTAACCCTCACCCTAAACCTAACTGTCACTCACACCCTAAACCTCACCCTCAGGCTCACCCTCACCCCAAAGCTAACACTAACTGTAAACTTCACCCTCACCATCATACTAACACTAATCTTAAACCTAACCCTCACACTCACCCTAAACCTAGCCCTAACCCTTACTGTCACCCTCACCCTTACCCTAACCCCAAACCTAACCATCAGCCTAACCCTAACCCTAAACCTAACCCACACCCTAAACCTAACCCTAACCCTAAACCTCACCCTCACCCTAACCTTCAACCTCACCCTAAAACTCACCCTCATCCTAACCCTCACCTTAACCATAAACATAAGCCTCTCCCTCACCCTAACCCTCACCCTAACCCTAACCCTCACCCTCCAACTCACGCTAACCCTAACCCTCACTCTTACCCTAAACCACACCCTAACCCTTAACCTTACCATAACCCTAATACTAACCCTAACCCTCACACTAAACCTAAACCTCACTCTCACCCTAACCCCAACCCTTCCCCTCACATTAACCCTAACCTCACCCTAACTCTAACCCTAACCCTCACCCTGACCCAAACCCGAACCCTCACCTCAACCTAACCCACACTCTCACCCTAACCCTAAACATAACCCTAATCCTCTCCCTAACCCTCACCCTCACCCTCACCCTCACCTTAAGCCTAACCCTAACCCTAATCCTAAACCTAACCCTCACCCTCACCCTAAAACTAACCCTAACCCTAATCCTAAACCAAACCCTCACCTTCACCATAAACCTAACACTAACCATCACCCTCACACGCACCCTTACCCTAACCCCAACCCTATGCCTTACCCTAACCCTAACCCTCACCCTAACCCTCACCCTATCCGAACCCGAACCCTCACCCTCACCCTCACCCTAACCCTAAAAATAACCCTATCCCTCACTCTAACCCTTATCCTCACACTTACCCTAAACCTAACCCAAAACCTCACACTAACCCTAAACCTCACACTAACCCTGACCCAACCCCTCACCCTAAACCTCACCCTAATCCTAACCCTAACCATAACCCACACCTTAAACCTAAACCTAACCTTCACCCTCACTTTAACCCTCACCTTAATCCTAACCCTGACCCTAACCCTCACTGTAACGCTAACACTAAACCTAAACCTAACCCTCATCCTAACCCTCACTGTCACCCTAAACATCACCCTAACCCTCACCCTCACACTCACGCTAACCCTAACACTCACTCTCATCCTAACCCTCACTCTAAACCTTAACCTTACCCTAACCCTAACCCACACCCTCACACTAAACCTAACCCTCAACCTCATCCGAACCCTAACCCTACCCGTCACCCTAATACTTACCCTCACCCTAACCCAAACCCTAACCCTCACCCTCATCTAGCCCTCAACCTTACACTAATCCTAACCCTAAACCTAACCCTCACCCTCACCCTGACCCTCACTCAAACCCTAACTCTAACCCTAACCCTCACTCTCACCTTCACCCTAACCCTATCTCTAATTCAAACCCTAACCCTCACCCATACCCTAAACCTCACCCGAATCCTTAGCCTCACCCTCACCCTAATTGGAACCCACACCTTAACCTTAACCCTCACTCTACCCCTGACCCTAAACCTGAACCTAACACTCACCCTAAACCTAACCCTAACCCTCACCCTCAACCTAACCCTAAACCTAATGCTAACCCTAAACTTCATCCTCACCCTAACCCTAACCCTACCCCTCACCCTAACCCAAACCCTAACCCTAATGCTAACCCTAACACTCAACCTCACACTAACCCTCACTCTAATCCTTACCCTCACCCTCTCCCTCACCCTTACCCTAAACCTACCCATCAGCCTAAACCTCACCTTAACCCTTACCCTCACTATAAACTTAAAACTAACCCCAACCCTAACCCTAACCCTCATTTTAACCCTCACACTAAGCCTAACCCTGACCCTAACCCTCACTGTCACCCTAACCCTCAACGTCACCCTAACCCTCAACCTAACCCTAACCCTCACCCTAAATCTCACCCTAACCTTACCCTCACCACAACCTTAACCCTAACCCACACCCTAACCCTCACCCGAAACCAAACCCTCACCCTAACCGTAACACTAACACTCACCCCAACCCTAACCCTCACCCTAACCATAACTCTAACTCTCACCCTCAACCTAACCAACACCCGAACTCTAACCCTATACCTCACACTACCCTTAATGCTAAACATAACCCTAAATCTTAGTCTCATCCTAATCCTCACCCTAACCCTTTTCCTCACACTAACCCTAATCCTAACCCTCACACTAGCCCTAACCCTCAACCTAACCCTCACTGTCACCCTAACCCTCACCCTAACCCTAACCCTCACCTACACCCTAACCCTCACCCTCACCCTCACCCTAAAAATCACCCTAACCCTAACCCTCACCCTAACCCTCACCTTAACCCTAACCCTCACCTTCAACCTCACCCTCAGCCTAATCCTCACCCTAAACCTAATCCTAACCATTTCCTAACCGAAAACCGCACCCTCACCCTAACCCTCATCCTAACCTTCGCCCTCACCCTAGCCCTCACCTTAAGCCTAACCCTAACCCTAACCCTCAACCTCAACCTCATCCTCAACCTCAGCCTCACCCTAACCCTAAACCTAATCCGAAACCTAACCCTTACCCAAACCCTCACTGTAACCATAACCGTAAACCTAATGCTAACCCTAAACCTCACCCTCACCTTAACCCTAATCCTAACCCTCACCCTAACCCTAACCCTAAGCCTAATGCCATACCTAACCCTAACCCTCACACTAAGACTAATGCAAACCCCAATACTCAACCACAACCTAAACATCACCCTAACACTTACCCTCATCCTAACCCTCACCTTAACCCTCAACCTGAACCTAATCCTCATCCAAACACTCACCCTAACCCTTACAGTAACCCTATCCTTCACCCTCACCCTAACCCTCACCATATCCCTTATCCTCACACTAACCCTAACCCTAACCCTACACCTCACACTAACGCTAACCCTTAACTCAACCCTAACCCTAACCCTCACCCTAACCCTAAACCTAACCCTCATCCAAATGCTCACCCTAACCCTAACACTAACCTTATCCCTCACCCTCACCATAACCCTCACCCTAACACATACCCTCACCCTAACCCTAACCCTAACACTCAACCTAACCCTAACCCTAACACTAATGTAACCCGAACCCTCACCATCAACCGAACCCACACCCTCACCCTAACACTCACCTAATCCTCACACTAACCCTAACATTACCTAACCAAGACTCTCACCCTCACACTCAACTTCACCCTAACACTCACCCTCACCCTAGCCCTCACCCTAACCGTAACCCTAACCCTAAACCTCACCCTCATCCTCAACCTCAGCCTAAACCTATCCCTAAACCTATCCCTAATCCTAACCATCAACCTCAACCTAAGCCTAACCCTAACACTCAACCCTCACCCTAAGCCTCACCCTAACCCTAACTCTAACCCTAACCCTCACCCTCATCATAGCGCTCAACATAACCCTAACTCTAATCCTAACCCTAACCCTAAACCTCATCTTCACCCTCACCCTCACCCTCACCCTCAGCCTAATCCTAACCCTAACACTAATACTAACTCTAAACCTAACCCTAACCCTAACCTCTACCACTAACCCTAGCCCTCACCCTCACTCATACCCTCAACCTCAGCCTGACCCTAAACCTAATCCTAAACCTTACCCTCACACTCACACTCACCCTTACCCTAAACCTAATCCTCACCATCACCCTAAGTCTAACCCTAAACCTCACCCTCACCCTAACCCTTAACCTCCCCCGAAACCTAACCCTAACCCAAACCCTTAAACTACCCCTCAGCCTAAGTCTAACCCTCAACTTCAACCCAAACCTGATGCTAACTCAAATGTTCACTCTCAACCTAAGCCTCAGCCTAACACTTACCCTCACCATAACCCTATCCCTCCCCTCTCCCTAACACTCACCCTACCCCCTCCCCTCACCCTAAACCTCACCCTAACCTAAATCCTAACCCTAATCCTAACCTTCACCCTAAGCCTCACCCTAACACTCACCCTAACCCTAACCCTAACCCTCACCCTCAAACTCACCCTAAACCTAAACCTAAACTTAACCCTCACCCTCACCCTAACTGTCATCCTAACCCTTACCCTCACCCTAAACCTAACCCTAACCGTAACCCTAACACTCAACCTAAACCAAACCCTAACCCTAATGCTAACCCTAACCCTCACACTCACAGTAACTTAGACCCTAAAACCCTTACCCTTACCATCACCCTCACTCTCACCCTAACCCTAACCCTTACCCTCACCATAACCCTATCCCTCACTCTCAACCTAATCCTCACTCTAAACCTTACGCTCACCCTAACCCTCACCCAACACTAACCCGAACCCTAAACCACACCCTAACCCCCACACTAACCTTCACCCTAACCCTAACGCTAACCCTAACCCTCACTCTCAACCTAACGCTCATCTTAACCCTTATCCTCACATTAACCCTAACCCTAACCGTAACACTCACACTAAGCCTAACCCTCAACCTAACCCTAATCCTCACCCTCACCATAATCCTCACCCTAAACATAACCCTAACCCTTACCTAACCAAAACCCTAACCCTCACCCTCACCCTCACCCTCAGCCAAACCCTTACCCTAACCCTAATAGTACCCTAACTCTTATCCTCACCCTAAATCTAACCTTAATCCTAACCCTCATGGTCACCCTCCCACTCATGCTCACCCTCACCCTAATCCTCACGCTCAACCTCACCCTCACCCTAACCCTCACCGTCACCCTAAACATCACCATACCCCTAACCCTCACGCTAACCCTAACCCTTACCCTAACCTAACCCTAACCCTAACCCTAACCCTAACCCTCGCCCTAAACGTTATGCTAAGCCTAACTCTCATCCTCACCCTAATCCTCACCCTAACCCTCATCCTCACACTAACCCTAACCCTAACCCTCAGCATCACCCTAACCCTAAACTTAAACCTAAAACTAACACTCACCCTGAACCTAACCCTTACCCTTACCCTAAACCTAAACCTCACACTAACCCTCACCCTAACCCTCACCCTAAACCTAAACCTCACCCTCACCCTCACCCTAGCCCTAACCTTTACCCTATCCCTATCCCTACCCCTCAACCTAACCCTCAACCTCACCCTAACCCTAACACTAACCCTCAGCCTAAACCTAACCCTAACCCTAACCCTCACCCTAAACCTAAACCTAACCCTCAACCTTACCCTCACCCTAACCCTAAACCTAACCCTAACCCTCACCCTAACCCTAACCAGAATCCTAACTCTAACCCTCACCGTCACCATCACCCTCACCCTAACCCTCAATCTCAAACTTACCTTCACCCTAACCTTCAAACTAACCCAAACCCTCACCCTAACCCTAACAATCTCCCTAATCCTAACCCTACCTTTCACCCTAACCTTAACCTTAAATGTCACCCTAACCCTAACCCTCACCCTCACCCTCACCCTCTGCCTAACACTAACCGTAACCCTAATCCTAACCCTAACTCTTACCCTCATACTCACCCTAACTCAAACCCTAACCCTAACCCTATCCCTATCCCTAATTATCACCCTAATCCTAAACCTCATCCTAACCCTCACCGTCACCTTAAACTTCACCCAAACACTAACCATCACTCACACACTAACCCTCACCTGAAACCGAAACCTCAACCTCACCCTCACCATAACCGAAACCCTAACACTCACCCCAAACCTAACCCTCAACCTAACCCTAATTCTAACCCTCAACCTCAACCTAACCCTAACCCTAATCCTAACCCTAAACCTCACCCTAACCCTAACACTTAACCTAACCTTAACTCTTACTTTCATCCTAATCCTCACCCTAAACCTTTTCTTCAAACTAACCCAAACACAAATCCTCACACTAACCCTCACCCTCACCCTAACCCTAACCCTAAACCTAACCCTCACCCTGAACCTAACCCTAACCCTTTGCCACAACCTCACCCTAACCCTCACCGTCACCCTAACCCTCACCCTAAAACTAACCCTCACTTATACCCTAAAACTCACCCTCAACCTCACCCTCACCCTCACCCTAAACATCACCCTAACCCTAACCCTCAGCCTAACCCTAAACCTAAACCTCACCTTAACGCTAACCCTCACCTTCAAACTCACCCTCACCCTAACCCTCACCCTAAATCTCACCCTCACCCTAGCCCTCACCCTAAACCTAACCCTAACCCAAAACCTCACCCTCAAGCTCATCCTCAACCTCAGCCTCACCCTAACCCTAAACCTAATCCTAACCCTAATCCTCACCCTAACCCTCAGTCTAACGCTAACCTTAAACCTAATGCTAACCCTAAACCTCACCCTCAACTTTACCCTAATCCTAACCCTCACCCTCACCCTAACCCTAACCCTAATGCTATACCTAACCCTAACACTCACCCTAAGACTATTTCTAAGCCTAATACTCAACCTCACCTGAAACCTCACCATAACACTTACCCTCAGCCTACCCCTCACCCTAACCCTAAACCTAAACCTAACCTTCACCAAACAGTCACCCTAACCCTTACACTAACCCTATCCCTCACCTGCACCCTAACCCTCACCTAACCCTTATCCTCACACTAACCCTAAACGTAACCCTAAACCTCACACTAACTCTAATCCTCTCCCTAAACCTAACACTAAACTTCACCCTAAACCTAACCCTAAACTCAACCCTAACCCTAACCGTTACCCTAAACCTAATCCTAATCCTCACCCAAATGCTCACCCTAACACTAACACTAAACCTATCCCTCACCCTCACCCTATCCCTCACCCTAACGTTTACCCTCACACTAACCCTAAAAATCAAACTAAACCTAACCCTCACCCTAACCCTAACCATAATCCTCACCCTAACCCTCATCCTAACCCTAACCCTAACCCTCAACCTATCCCTAACCCTAAACATTACCCTAAACCTAACCCTCACCGTCAACCTCACCCACACCCTCAGCCTAACACTAACACAAAGCCTAATCCTAAACCTAACGCTCACACTCACACTCACCCTAACTTGAACCCTAACCATAAACCTAACTCTCACGCTATCCATAAACCTATCCCTAACCCACACCCTAACCCTAAACGTCACCCTAACCCTAACCCTAATCCTCACCCTAACTCTAACCCTCACCCTAATCTCAACTTAACCCTAACGCTAACCCAAACATTCACCCTCACCCTAAATCTCACCCTAACTGATACCCTCAACATAACCCTAAGGGTAACCCTAACCGTAAACCTCACACTCAATCTGACCCTAAACCTCACCCTATCACTCACCCTAACCCTAACCCTCACCCTCACCTTAACACTCATCGTCACCTTAACCCTCACCCTAAACCTAACCGTAACCCACACCCTAACACTCACACTAAACCTCACCCTCATCCTCACCTTCACCCTAACCCTAACCCTAACCCTAACCCTAACCCCAACCATAACCCTCACCCTAACCCTAACTTTAACACTCACACTCACCCTAACCCTAACCCTAACCCTTACCCTAAACCTCAACCTAACCCTTAATCAAACCCTAACCCTCACTCTCACCTTAATCCTCAACCTAACCATAACCCTCAGTCTAACCCTCACCCTAACCCTAACCCTAATCCTAACCCTAACCCTAACCCTCACCCTCACCCTAAACCTCACCCTAACCCTAAAACTAACCCTAATCCGAAACCTCACCAACACCCTAACCCTCACGCTCACCCGAACCCTCACTCTCACCCTAACCTTCAGCAACACCGTAACCCACACCCTCACCCGAACCCTCACTCTCACGCTCACCCTCAGCCTAAACAACACCCTAACCCTAACCCTCACCCTAACCCTAACCCTGACCCTCACCCTAACCCTAACCCTCACCTTAAACCTCACCCTCACCCTAATCCTCACCCTAAACCTAACCCTAACCCTTTCCAAACCGAAAACCTCACCTTCACCCTCACCCTCACCATAGCCCTCACCCTCACCTTAGACCTCACCCTAAACATAACCGTAAACTTAACCCTCACCTTCACGCTCACCCTAATGCTCACCCTCACCCTCAAGCTCACCCTAAACCTACACCTAATCCTAACCCTAACCCTGACCCTCACCCTCACTCTAACCCTAACCCTAACCTGCACCCTAACCCTAACCCTTACCCTAATGCTAACCCTAACCTTCAACCTCACCCTAAACGTAACACTCAACCTAAACCTAACCCTAACCGTAATGCTAACCCTATCCCTCACCCTCACCCTAACAGTGACCCTAACCTTTACCCTAACCCTCACCCTCACCCTAACCCTAACTCTAACCCACACCCTAACACTAACCATAACCCTAAACCTCAGTCTACCCCTCACCCTCACCCTAACTCTCACCCTCACCCTAACACTAATGCTAACCCTAACCCTCAACCTAACCCTAAACCTAAACCTTACCCTCACAAAAACCCTATTCCTCAACCTCAACCTAACCCTCACCCTAAACCTTACAATCACCCTAACCCTCACCCAACCCTAACCCTCATACTAACCCTCACCCTAACCCCCACCCTAACCTTAACCCTAACCCTAAGGCTAACCCTAACCCTCAGTCTCACCCTAACCCTTACCCTAACCCTTATCCTCACATTAACCCTAACCCGAACCCTAACCCTAACCCTCACAAAAAGCCTAACCCTCATCCTAACCTAACCCTAACACTCACCCTAACCTGAACCCGAACCCTAACCCTAACCCTAATCCTCCCCTGAACCCTAACCCTCATGGTCACCCTAAGCCTCACCTTTACACTAACCCTCACCTACACCCTAACCCTACCCATTTCCTGAACCCTAACTCTCACCCTACACCTCACCCTCACCCTAAACATCACCCTAACCCTTACTCTCACCCTAACCCTCACCCTCAACAAAACCATAACCCTCATTCTCACCCAAAACCTCTCACACTCCCTAACTTTCACCTTCAGCTTAAACATCACCCTAAACCTCACTCTCACCCTAACCCTCACTCTAACACTTACAATCACCCTAACCCTCTCATTAAACCTAAACCTCACCCTAAATCTAACCCTAAACCTACCACTCACCCTAACCCTAGCAGTGAGGGCTAGGGTGAGCCTCACTCATACCCTCAACCTCAGCCTAACCCTAACCCTAATCCTAAACCTAACCCTCACACTCACACTCAACCTAACCCTAACCCTAACCCTCACCCTCACCCTGTGGCTAACAATAACCCTCACCCTCACTCTCACCTAAACCTTAACCTCACCCTAAGCCTAACCCTAACTCTAACCCTAACCTTCACCCTAACCCTAAAACTACCCCTCAGCCTGACCCTAACCCTCACCCTTAACCCAACCCTGATGCTAACACAAATGCTCACTCTCAACCTAACCCTCAGCCTAACCCTTACCCTCACCATAGCCCTAACCCTCACCCGCTCCCTAACCCTCACCCTACACCTTCCCCTCACCCTAACCCTCACTCTCACCTTCACCCTCACCCTAAACATCACCCTAACCCTAACCCTCACCCTAACCCTAACCCTAATCCTAACCCTCACCCTAACCCTAACCCTTACCCGAACCCTCACTCTCACCTTCACCCTCACCCTAAACATCACCCTAAACCTAACCCTCACCCTAACCCTAACCCTAACACTCACCCTAACCCTAACCCCCACATTAAACTTCACCATCACAATAGCCCTCACCCTAAAACTAACCCTCATATTAACCCTCATCCTCACCCTCACCCTCACCCTCAGCCTCACCCTCAGCCTCACCCTAACCCTAAACCTAATCCTAACATTAACCCTGACCTTCACCCTCACTCTAACCCTAACCCTAACATGCACCCTAAACCTAACCGTAACCATAAACCTAACACTCAACCTAACCCTCACCCAACCCTAACCCTAACCCTAACCCTCACCCTAACCCCCACCCTAAACTTCACCCTAACCCTAACTCTAACCCTAACCCTGAGTCTCAACCTTACCCGCACTCTAAGCCTTATCCTCACACTAATCCTAACCCTAACTGTAACCCTCACACTAAGCCTAACACTCAACATACCCTATGCCTCACACTCAACCTAATCGTCACCCTAAACATAACCCTAACCCTTACCTAACAGAAACGCACACCCTGAACCTCACCGTCACCCTAACCCTCAGCCTAACCCTTACCCTAACCCTAATAGTAACCCTAAATCATACCCTCACCCTAAACCTAACCCTAAACCTGACCCTCACCGTCACCTTCCCACTCATGCTCACCCTCACACTAACCCTCACGCTCAACCTCACCCTCACCCTAACCCTCACCGTTACCCTAAACATCACCCTAACCCTAACCCTCACCCTAAATCTAACCCTAAGCCTATCCCTCACTCTAACCCTAACCCTAACCCTAAGCCTAACCCTGACCCTTACCCTAACCCTAACCCTTATCCTAACCCTAACCCTAACCCTAACAATCACCCTAAAACTTATGCTAACCCTAACCCTCACCCTCACCCTGAAACTAACCCTAACCCTTTTCCACACCCTCAACCTAACCCTCACCATCACCCTTGCCCTCACCTTGAACCTAACGCTCACCTATACCCTCACCCTCACCCTCACCCTAAACATCACCCTAACTCTAACCCTCAAGCCTAACCTTAACCCTAACCCTCACCTTAAGCCTAAACCTCACCTTCAACATCACCCTCACCCTAACCCTCACCCTAAACCTCACCTTCACCGTAGACCTCACGCTAAACCTAACCCTAACCCTAAACCTCACCCTCAACCTCATTCTCAACCTCAGCCTCACCCTAACCCTTAACCTAATCCTAACCCTCACCCTCACCCTCACTATAACCCTAACCCTAAACCTAATGTTAACCCTAAACCTCACCCTCACCATAACCCTAATCCTAAACCTCACCCTAACCCTAAGGCTATACCTAACCCTAATACTCACCCTAAGATTAATGCTAAGCCTAATACTCAACCTCACCTGAAACCTCACCTTAAAACTTACCCTCAGCCTAACCCTCACCCTAACCTAAAACCTAAACCTAACCCTCACCATAATCCTAACCCTTAGCCTAAACCTAAAAATAACCCTAACCCTAAACCTAACCCTAATACTTAGCCTCACCCTCACCCTTACCCAAACCCTAACCCTAACCCTCACTCAAACCCTAAGCCTAACCCTAACCTTCACCCTCACACTCACAGTCACCCTAACCCTAATCCTAAACCTAACCATATCCCTAACCCTAAACCTCACCCAAAATCTCACCCTAACCCTAACCCTAATACTAACTCTCATCCTCACACTAGCCCTCACACTATCCCTAATTCTAACCCTCACCCTCAACCTAACCCTGACCCTCAGCCTCACCATAAACCTCACACTAACCCTAACCCTAATCCTCAATCTAACCCTCACCCTAACCCTAACCCTAACCCTTACCCTAACCCTAAACCTAACCCTAACCATCACCCTTACCTTAACCCTCATCCTCAGCATAAAGGTCACCTTTACCCTTACCATCATCCTCACCCTGACCCGCACCCTAACCTTAAACCTCATCCTAACACTCACCCTAATCGTAAACCTAACCATCACCCTAAGCCTAACCTTCACCGTCAACCTCAAGATCAACCTAAACTTAAGCCTAAGTCTATGCCTTACCCTAACCCTCACCCTCACCCTACCCCTCACCTAACCCTAAACCTAACCATCACCATAACCCTAATCCTCACACCCACCCTCACCCTCAGCCTAACCCTAAGCCTAAGCCTGACTGTAACGCGCACCCTCACACTCAGCCTAACCCTAATCCTAAACTTAACCCTAACCCTAACCCTCAACCTAACCCTCACCCTAACATTAACCCTAACACCAACCCTAACCCAAACCCTCTAACTAACCCTCCCCATAACCGTAAATCTAACCCTAAACCTCAACCTCACCCTAACCCTAATCCTTACCTTAACCCTAAACCTCACCCTAACCCTCAACCTCACCCTCACCCTCACTGTAACTCTAACCCTAACCCTAACAATAACACTAATCCTAACCCTAAACCTAACCCTAACCCTAACCCTAAACCTAATCCTAACACTCACGCTCACCCTAACCCTAATTCTAAACCTAACCCTCACCCTAACCCTAACCCTCACGTCACCGTAACCCTAACTCTAATCCTAGCCCTCACCCTAACCCTAACCCTAACCCTCACCCTAACCCTAAACTTAACCTGAACCCTAACTCTCACCCTAACCCTAACCCTAACCCTCACCCTAACCCTCACGCTCACCCTCACCCTCAACCTAACCCTAAGCTTAACCCTAACCCTAACCCTAACCCTCACACTCACCCTAACACTTACCATAATCCTAATCCTAACTCTAAGCCTAACCCTCAACCTCAACCTAACCCTCACCCTAACCCTAAATCTAACACTAACCCTAAACCTAACCCTCAGCCTCAGCCTCACTCTAACCCTAACTCTAACCCTAAACCTAACCCTCACCCTAAACCTAACCCTAACCCTAAACCTCACCCTAACCCTAACCCTAAACCTCACCTTCACAATAGCCCTCACCCTAAACCTCATCCTAAACTTAACACTCATCCTAACCCTAACCCTAACACTAACCCTAACCCTAACTCTAATCCTAAACCTTACACTCACCCTAAACCTAACTCTAACCCTAAACCTAATCCTAAACCTCATCCTAACCCCAACCGTAAGCCTCACACTTACCCTCACCGTAACCCTAACGCTAACACTAAACCTAACTCTAAACCTAACCCTAACCCTAACCCTCACCCTAACAATAACACTCACCCTAACACTAACCCTAACCCTCATGCTCGGGCTAAGCCTAAGCCTAGGCCTAAGCCTAACCCTAACCCTCACCCTAACCTTAACCCTAACACTAACCCTAACTCTAACCCTAAAAATCACCCTCACCCTAAACCTAACTCTAACCCTAAACCTAAACCTAAACCTCATCCTAACCCCAACCCTAACCCTCAACCTTACCCTCACCATAACCCTAACCCTCACCCTAACCCTAACCCTCATGTCACCGTAACCCTAACTCTAATCCTAGCCCTCACCCTAACCCTAACCCTAACCCTCACCCTAACCCTAAACTTAACCTGAACCCTAACTCTCACCCTAACCCTAACCCTAACCCTCATCCTAACCCTCACGCTCACCCTCACCCTCAACCAAACCCTAAGCCTAACACTAACCCTAACCCTAACCCTCACACTCACCCTAACACTTACCATAATCCTAATCCTAACTCTAAGCCTAACCCTCGACCTCAACCTAACCCTCACCCTAACCCTAAATCTAACACTAACCCTAAACCTAACCCTCAGCCTCAGCCTCACTCTAACCCTAACTCTAACCCTAAACCTAACCCTCACCCTAAACCTAACCCTAACCCTAAACCTCACCCTAACCCTAACCCTAAACCTCACCTTCACAATAGCCCTCACCCTAAACCTCATCCTAAACTTAACACTCATCCTAACCCTAACCCTAACACTAACCCTAACCCTAACTCTAATCCTAAACCTTACACTCACCCTAAACCTAACTCTAACCCTAAACCTAATCCTAAACCTCATCCTAACCCCAACCGTAAGCCTCACACTTACCCTCACCGTAACCCTAACGCTAACACTAAACCTAACTCTAAACCTAACCCTAACCCTAACCCTCACCCTAACAATAACACTCACCCTAACACTAACCCTAACCCTCATGCTCGGGCTAAGCCTAAGCCTAGGCCTAAGCCTAACCCTAACCCTCACCCTCACCCTCACCCTAACCTTAACCCTAACACTAACCCTAACTCTAACCCTAAAAATCACCCTCACCCTAAACCTAACTCTAACCCTAAACCTAAACCTAAACCTCATCCTAACCCCAACCCTAACCCTCAACCTTACCCTCACCATAACCCTAACCCTCACACTAACCCTAACTCTAACCCTAACACTAACCCTAACCATAACCCTCACCCTAAGACTAACCCTCACCCTAACATTAACCTAACCCTAACATTAACCCTCACACCAACCCTAACCATCACCCTAACCCTAAAACTCACCCTAAAACTAACCCTAACCCTCACCCTCACCCTAGCCCTGACCCTAACCCTAACCCTCATCCTCGGCCTAACCCTCACGTTTACCCTTACCGTCACCCCCACCCTAACCCTCTCCCTAACCCTAACCCTCACCCTAACCCCCACCCTAATTCTAACTCTACCCCTAAACCTCACCCTCAACCTAACCCTAAATCTAACCCTTACCCTAACACTAAACCTAAGCCTAACCCTAACCCTCACATTCACCCTCAACGTAAATGTAACCCTAAACCTAACCCTAACCATAACCCTCACCCTAAACCTAACACTCAACCTAACAATTACCCTCCCCTAACACTAACACTAACCCTCACACTACCCCTCACAATAACCCTAACTCTCACTCTAATCCTAAACCTCACCCTAACCCTAACCCTAACCCTAACCCTAACCCTCACCCTCACGGTATCCCTCACGCTAACCCTAATTCTAACCCTCACCCTCACGCTAACCGTATTCCTCATCCTCACCGTAAATCTCACACTAACCCTAACCCTATTCCTCAATTTAATCCTCACCCTAAACCTAAACCGAACCCTTACCCAAACCCTCACCCTAATCCTAACCCTCACCCTTATCTTAACCCTCACCCTCAGCCTAACCCTCACCTTTACACTTACTATCACCCTCAACCTAACGCTCACCCTAACCCTAATCCTCATCCTAACCCTCACGCTAACCCTAAACCTAACCATCACCCTAACCCTAATCCTCACCCACACCCTCACCCTCAGCCTAACCCTAAGCCTAAGCGTAACCCTAACCCTAACCCTCACACTCACCTTAACCCTAAAGCAAAACCTAACCCTAACCCTAAACCTCAACCTAATCCTCACCCTAACCCTAACCCTTATCCTAACCCTAACCCTGACCCTAACCCTAACCCTAACCTTAACCCTAACATTACACCTATCCCTAATCCTCTACCTAACACTCCCCATAACCCTAACTGTAACCCTAAAACTCACCCTAACCCTAACCCAAATCCTAACCCTAACCCTCAGCCTAACCCTAAACCTCACCCAAACCGTAACCCTAACCCTCATCCTACTCCTAACCCTAAACCTAAACCTCACCAAAACACTAACCCTAGGCCTCACCCTCACCCTAGCCCTCACACTAAGCCTAATCCTAACCCTAATCTTCATCCTAACCCTCACCATAACCCTAACCCTAATCCTCACCCTATCCCTAAACTTAACCTGAACCCTAAATTTCACCCTAACCATACACCTAACCCTCACCCTAACCCTAACCCTCACCCTCACCCTCAGCCTAAACCTAAGTCTAACCCTAACCCTAACCCTAACCCTCACACTCACCCTAACCTTCACCCTAACCCTAATCTTAACCCTAACCCTAACCTTAAACCTATACCTCAAGCTAACCCTCACCTTAAACTTAAACATAACACTAACCCTAACCCTAAACCTCGACCTAACCCTCACCCTAACCCTAACTCTAACACTAACCCTAAACCTAACCCTCACGCTCAGCCTCACCCTAACCCTAATTCTAACCTTAAATCTCATACTCACCCTAACACTAACCCTAACCCTAACCCTAAATCTCACCTTAACCCTAACCCGAAAACTCAACCTCACTCTGGCCCTCACCCTAACCCTAATCCTAACCCTAACTCTCATCCTAATCCTCACCCTAACACTAACCCTAACCCTCACCCTCACCCTCACCCTAACCCTATTCCTAACCCTAACCCTCATCCTAACCCTAACCCTTACCCTGAAAATAACCCTTACCCTAACCCTCAACCTAACCATAAACTTAACCCGAACCCTAACTCTCACCCTAACCCTAACCCTAAACCTCACCCTAACCCTAACCCTAAACCTCACCCTCACCCTAGCCCTCACCCTAACCCTAATCCTAACCTTAACACTCATCCTAAGCCTCCAACTAACCCTTACCCTTAACCTCACCCTAACCCTACCCCTCACCGTCAACTTCACCCTCATCCTAAACCTAAGCCTAAGCCTAAACCTGACCCTAACACCCTCAACTTAACCCTAACCCTAATCCTAACCCTAACCCTAACCCTAACCCTCCTACTAACTCTCACCCTAACCCTAACACTAACACTAAGCCTAACCCTAACCCTCAACCTAACCCTCACCCTAACCCTAATTTTAACCCTAAACCTCACCCTAACCCTAACCCTAACCCTCACCCTCACTGTAACCTTAAACCTAAACCGAACCCTAACAATAACCCTAACCCTAATCCTAACCCTAACCTAACCATTACCCTCACCCTAACCCAAACCCTGACCCTAACACTTACCCTCACCGTAACACTAACCCTAACCCCAACTCTAACCCTCACACTAACCCTAACCTCACCCTAACACTAAACCTAACCCTAACCCTTACGCTCAACGTAACCATAACCCTAACCCTAAACCTCACCCTAACCATAACCCTCCCACTAACCCTAACCCTCATCCTAAAACTTACCCTCAGCCTAACACTAACCCTAACCCTAATCCTCACCCTCACCCTCACTCTCACCGTAACTGTAACCATAACCGAAATGCTAACAATGACCCTAATCCTAACCCTAATCCTCACCCTAACCATAACCCTCCCCCTAACCCTAACCCCCACCCTAACACTTACCCTCACCTTAACCCTAACCCTCATCCTCACCCTAAACCTCACACTAACCCTAACACTTATCCTCAATCTAACCCTTACACTCACCCTAACACTAACCCTCACCCTAACACTAACCCTCACCCTTATCATAACTCTCACTCTCATCCTAAACCTCACCTTTACCCTTACCATCACCCCTACCCTAAACCTCACCCTAAACTTAACCCTCACCCTAACCCTAATTCTACCCCTAAACCTCACACTCACCCTAACCGTAAATATAACCTAACCCTAACACTAAAGCTCACCCTAACCTAACCCTAATCCTCATCCTCAACCAAACCCTCAGCCTAACACTAAGCCTAACCCTAAAACTAACCCTAACCCTCACACTACTCTCACAGTAACCCTCACCCTCACCCTAACCCTAATCCTAACGCTAACCCTCATCCTAACCCTCACCCTAACACTAACACTAACAATCACCCTAACTCTAATCCTCACTCCCACCCTCACCCTCAGCTTAACCCTAAGCCTAAGCCTATGCCTAACCCTAACCCTCACACTCACCCTCACCCTAACCCTAATCCTAACCCTAACTCTAACAATAACCCTAAACCTCAACCTAACCATCACCCTAACCTTAACCCTAAAACTAACCCTAACCCTAACCCTCGAACTAACCTTCCTACTAATCCTAAACCTAACCCTCACCCTAACCCTAATCCTAACCCTAAACCTAAACTTCACCCTAACCCTAAAGGTAACCCTCACCCTCACCATAACTCTAACCATAACCCTTACCCTCACCTTAAGCCTAACCCTAACATTAATCCTAACATAAACCCTAACCCTAAACCTCACCCTAACCCTAGCCTTCACCCTAACCCTAATCCTACCCCTAACTCTCATCCTAACCCTCCCTCTAAACCTTACCCTAACCCTCACCCTAACGCTAACCCTCACCCTCAACCTCAGCCTCAGCCTAAACCTAAGCCTAAGGGTAACCCTCACCCTAACCCTCACACTCACAATCACCCTAACCCTAATCGTAAACCTAACCCTAACCCTTACCATAACCCTCACCCTCAGCCTAACCCTCACCTTTAACTTTACCCTCACACCCACCCTAACCCTCACCCTAAGCCTAACACTCACCCTAACCTTATCTCTACCCCTAAACCTCACCCTCACCCTAATCCTAACTCTAACCCTAACCCTAACAATAACACTAACCCTAACCCTTACCATCACCCTAACCTTAATCCTCACCCCCAACATCACCCTTAGCCTAACGCTAAGCCTCACCCTAACCCTCACACTAACCCTCATACTCACCCTCACCCTAACCCTAATCCTAAACCTAACCCTATGCCTAAACCTCAACCTAACCCTCACCCTCATCCTAACCCTAACCTTAAACCTAACCCTAACCCTCCCCTCAACCTTAACTCTAACCCTAAACCTCACCCTCACCCTAACCCTAACCCTAAACCTCACCCTACAACTCACCCTAACCTTAACACTCAACCTCACCCTCAACCTAACCTTAACTCTAACCCTAACCCAAACACTAACACTAACACTAACTATAACCATAACCATAACCATAACCCTCACCCTCACCGCAAACTTCACCCTAACCATAACACTAACAGTAACCATAACCCTAACCCTAACCGTAACCCTCACCCTAACCTTAACACTAACAATAAACATCAATAAACATCACCTAACCCTGCCCCTAAACCTAACTCTAACCCAAAACCTCACCCTAAACCTCACCCTAACCCGAACCCTATCACTAACCCAAATCCTAAGCCTAACCCTAACCCTCAACCTAACCCTAACCCTCACACTCACCGTAACCCTAACCCTAACACTCACCCTATCCCTAAACTTAACCAGAACCCTAAATCTCACCCTACCCCTACCCCTAAACTTTACCCTAACCCTAACCCTCGCCCTCACCCTCACCCTAACCCTTACCCTAATCCTAATCCTAAACTTCACTTTGACCCTAAACCTCACCATATCCCTAACTCTAACACTAACTCTAACACTAACCCTAACCCTAACCCCCACCCTCAGCCTCAACCTAACCCTAACTCTAACCCTAAACCTCACCCTCACCCTATCCTTAACACTAAACCTAAACCTAAACCTCACCCTAACCCTAAACCTAAACCTAACCGTCACCCTAGCCTTCGCCCTAACCCTAATCCGAACCCTAACCCTCATCCTAACCCTCACCCTAACACTAACCCTAACCCTCACCCTCACCCTGACAATCACCCTAACCCTAACCCTCAACCTAACCCTAACCCTCACCCTCACTGTAACCCTTATCCTAATCCTCACTCTAACCCTAAACTTAACCCGAACCCTAACTCTCACCCTAACCCTAAACCTAACGCTCAACCTAACAATAACCCTCACCCTCACCCTCACCCTCAGCCTAACCCTAAGCCTAACACTAACTCTAACCCTAAACCTCACACTTACCCTAACCCTAACCCTATTCCTAATCCTAAACCTAACCCTAAACCTCACCCTCACCCTAACCCTCACCTAAAGCTTAACCCTCACATTAATCCTAACCCTAACCCTAACACTAAACCTCACCCTAACACTAACCCTAACCATCACCCTAACCCTAAGCCTCACCCTAACACTAACCCTAACTCTCATCCTCACCCTAGACCTCACCCTAATCCTAATCCTCATCCTCACCCTAAACCTCACACTAACCCTAAAACTAATCCTCAATCTAACCCTCACCCTCACCCTAACCCAAACCCTATCCCTCCCCCTAACCCTAACCCTAACCCTTAGCGTAACTCTCACCCTCAGGCTAAACCTCACCTTTACCCTTACCGTCCCACCCACCCTAACACTTACCATCACCCTAACCTTAATCCGTACAACCACCATCAACCTCAGCCTAACCCTAAGCCTAAGCCTAACCCTCACCCTAACCCTCACACTCCCCCTCACCCTAACCCTAATCCTAAACCTAACCCTATCCCTAAACCCCAACTTAACCCTCACCCTCATCCTAACCCTAACCCTAAATCTCACCCTAACCCTTTCTTCAACCCTAACTCTAACACTAAACCTCACACTCACCCTAACCCTAACCCTAACCCTAACCCTAAACCTCACCCTAAAAATCACCCTAACCCTAACACTCACACTCACCCGCAACCTAAACTTAATTCTAACCATAACCCTAACAATAACACTAACACTAACCCTAACCCTAACTATAACCATAAACCTCACCCTAACCCTAACCCTCATCCTCACCCTCACCCTCAGAATAACCGTAAACCTAACAATAACAATAATCCTAACCCTAACCCTCACCCTAACCATAACCCTCACCCTAACCCAAACCCTCACCCTAAAATAACCCTAATCCGAACACTAACCCTCACACTAACCCTAACCCTAACTCTAACTCTAAACCTCAACCTAACCCTCAACCTCACCATAACCCTAACACTAACCATAACCGTCACCCTCACCCTAACCCTCCCCCTAACCCTATAACTAACGCTAAACCTCACCCTCACAATAACCCTAAAAATAACCCTAAACCTAAACCTCACACTAACCCTAACACTAACCCTCACCCCCACGCTCACACTAAGAGTAACTCTAACCCTAACCCTAAAAATAACACTAACACTAACCCTTACCATCCCCCTAACCCTAATCCTCACCCCCACCCTCACCCTCAGCCTAAACCTCAGCCTAAGCCTAACCCTCACCTTAACCCTCACACTCACCCTCACCTGAACCCTAATCCTAAACCTAACCCTATCCCTAAACCTCATGGGAACCCTCATCCTCAACCTAACCCTAAACCTAAACCTCACCCTAACCCTCCCCTAACCCTAACTCTACCCCTAAACCTCACCCTCACGCTAACCCTAATCCTAACACTAACCCTAAACCTCAATCTAAACCTCACCCTAACCCTCCCCTCACCCTAACCCTCAACCTACCCTTAACTCTAACCCAACCCTAACAATAACACTAACCTTAACCCTAACCCTAACCATAAACCTCACCCTCAGCCTCACCCTCACCACAAACTTAACCCTAACCATACCACTAACAATAACCCTAACCCAAACAATAACCCTAACCCTAAACCTCACCCTAACCCTAACACTAACCCTAACCCTAAACCTCACCCTAAACCTGCCCCTAAACCTAATTCTATCCCTAAACCTCACCCTCACCCTAACCCTAACCCTAACCCTAATCCAAAACCTCACCTTAAATCTCACACTAACCCTAAACCTAACCCTCACCTTAATCCTAAGCCTCACCCTAACACTCAACCTAACCCTAAACCGCACGTTCACTGTAATCCTAAACCTAAACCTCACCCTAACCCTGCCCCTAAACCTAACGCTAACACTAAACCTCACCCTCACCCTAAACCTAACCCTAACCCTAATCCAAAATCTCACCTTAAACCTCACCCTAAGCCTAACCCTAACCCTCACAATAATCCTAAGCCTAACCCTAACCTCAACCTAACCCTAACCCTCAGGCTCACCCTAATCCTAAACCTAATCCTCACCCTAACCCTAAACTTAACCTGAAACCTAACTCTCACCCTAACCCTACCCCTATCCTTTACCATAACCTTAAGCCGCACCCTCACCCTCACCCTAATCCTAAGCCTAACCCTCACCCTCAACCTAACCCTAACAATCACGCTCACTGTAACCCTAACCCTCACACTCACCCTAACCCTTACCCTAAACCTAATCCTAACACTAAGCATAACCCTCACCCTCACCCTTATCCTCACTGTAACCCTATCTCTAACACTAACACTAAACCTAACACTCAACCTCAGCCTCACCCTAACCCTAACAATAACCGTTAACCTCACCGTCACCCTATCAGTAACCCTAACCCTAACCCTAAACATCACCCTAACCCTAACCCTAAACCTCACCCTCACCCTAGCCCTCACACTAACCCTAATTCTAACCTTAACCCTCATCCTAACCCTCAACCTAAAACCTCACCTTCACTCTAACCCTCACCTTAAGCCTAACCCTAATATTAATGCTAACCCTAACCCTAACACTAAACCTCACCATAACACTAACCCTAACCATCACCCTAACCCTAAACCTCACCTTAACACTACCCCTAAACCTCTTCCTCACCCTAGACCTCACCCTAATCCTAACCCGCATCCTCACCCTAAACCTCACACTAACCCTAACACTAATCCTCAATCTAACCCTCACCCTCACCCTAACCCTAACAATATCCCTCCCCCTAAACCTAACCCTAACCCTTACCATAACCCTCACCCTCAGCCTAACCCTCACCTTTAACTTTACCCTCACACCCACCCTAACCCTCACCCTAAGCCTAACACTCACCCTAACCCTATATCTACCGCTAAACCTCACCCTCACCCTAATCCTAACTCTAACCCTAACCCTAACAATAACACTAACCCTAACCCTTACCATCACCCTAACATTAATCCTCACCCACAACATCACCCTCAGCCTAACCCTAAGCCTCACCCTAACCCTCATACTCACCCTCACCCTAACCCTAATCCTAAACCTAACCCTATCCCTAAACCTCAACCTAACCCTCACCCTCATCCTAACCCTAACCCTAAACCTCACCCTAACCCTCCCCTCAACCTTAACTCTAACCCTAAATCTCACCCTCACCCTAACCCTAACCCTAACCCTAAACCAAAACCTCACCCTACAACTCACTCTAACTCTAACACTCACCCTCACCCTCACCCTCAATCTAACTTTAATTCTAAACCTAACCCTAACAATAACACTAACCCTAACCCTAACCATAACCATAACCCTCACCCTCAGCCTCAACCTCACCGCAAACTTCACCCTAACCATAACACTAACAATAACCCTAATCCTAACCCTAACCGTAACAATCACCCTAACCTTAACACAAACCCTAACCCTAAACCTTACCCTAACCCTGCCCCTAAACCTAACTCTAACCCAAAACCTCACCCTAAACCTCACCCAAACCCTAAACCTAACCCTCACCCTAATCCTAAATCTAACCCTAACCCTCAACCTAACCCTAACCCTCACGCTCACCGTAACCCTAACCCTAACCCTCACCCTAACCGTAAACTTAACCCAAACCCTAAATCTCAAACTAACCCTATCCCTAAACCTTACCCTATCCCTAACCCTCACCCTCACCCTCACCCTCACCCTCATGCTAACCCTTACCCTAATCCTAATCCTAACACTAAGCCTAACCCTCACTCTCACCCTAACCCTCACCGTAAACCTAACTCTAACACTAACCCTAACCCTAACCCTCACCATCAGCCTCAACCTAACCCTAACTCTAACCCTAAACCTTACCCTCACCCTATCCGTAACCCTAAACCTAAACCTAAACCTCACCCTAACCCTAACCCTAAACCTCTCCCTCACCCTAGCCCTCACCCTAAACCTAATCCAAACCCTAACCCTCATCCTAACCCTCACCCTAACCCTAACCCTAACCCTCAACCTAAAACTAACCCTCACCCTTACTGTAACCCTTACCCTAATCCTCACTCTAACCCTAAACTTAACCCGAACCCTAACTCTCACCCTAACCCTAACCCTAACCCTCACTCTAACAATAACCCTCAACCTCACCCTCACCCTCAGCCTAACCCTAAGCCTAACACTAACGCTAAACCTAAACCTCACACTCACCCTAACACTAACCCTATTCCTAATCCAAACCCTAACCCTAAACCTCACCCTCACCCTAACCCTCACCTTAAGCTTAACCGTCACATTAATCCTAACCCTATCCCTAACACTAAACCTCACCCTAACACTAACCCTAACCCTCATCCTCACCCTAGACCTCACCCTAACCCTAAACCGCATCCTCACCCTAAACCTCACACTAACCCTAACACTAATCCCCAATCTAACCCTAACCCTCACCCTCACCCTAACCCTAACCCTATCCTTCCCCCTGACCCTAACCCTAACCCTTACCGTAACCCTCACCCTCAGCCTAAACCTCACCTTTACCCTTAACGTCACCCCCACTCTAACACTCACCCTAAGCCTAACACTCACCCTAACCCTAGCTCTACCCCTAAACCTCATCCTCACCCTAATCCTAACCCTAAAACTAATCCTAACAATAACACTAACCCTAACCCTTACCATCACCCTAACCTTAATCCTCACCCCCACCATCACCCTCAGACAAACCCTAAGCCTAAGCCTAACCCTCACCCTAACCCTCACACTCACCCTCACCCTAACCCTAATCCTAAACCTAACCCTATCCCTAAACCTCAACCTAACCCTCACCCTCATCCTAACCCTAACCCTAAACCTCACCCTAACCCTCCCCTCAATCCTAACTCTAACCCTAAACCTCACCCTCACCCTAAACCTAACCCAAACCCTAACCCTAAACCTCTCCCTAAAACTCACCCTAACACTAACACTCACCCTCACCCACAACCTAACCTTAACTCTAACCCTAACCCTAACCCTAACCATAACCATAACCATGATCCTCACCCACAGCCTCACCCTCACCGCAAACTTCACCCTAACCATTACACTAACAATAACCCTAACCCTAACCCTCACCGTAACAATAACCTCATCCTCACCCTCAGCCTAACCCTAATCCTAACCCTAAACCTCCTCCTAACCCTCACCCTAACCTACCCTAACCATCACCCTAACCCTAATCCTCACCCCAACCTCACACTCAGCCTAACCCTAAGCCTAAACCTAACTCTAACCCTAACACTCACCCTTACCCTAAACCTCAACCTAACCCTCAACCTTACCCTAACCCTAAAACTAACCCTAACCCTAACCCTCAAAGTAACCCTCCCCCTAACCCTATATCTAAAACTAAACCTCGCCCTCACCCTTGTCCTAATCCTAACCCTAACCCTAAACCTGACCCTAACCCTAACACTAATCCTCAGCCTCACCCTCAACCTCACCCTCACCATAACTCTAAACCTAACCCTAACAATAACACTAATCCTAAAAATAACACTAACAATAAGCCTAACCCTAAGCCTAACCCTAACCCTAAGCCTAACCCTCACCATAACCCTAACCCTTACCCTAAACCAAACCCTAACCATAACCCTCACCCTAACTCTAAGCCTAACCCTAACCCTAACCCTAAGCCTCACACTCACACTCACCCTAACAGTAATCCTAAACCTAACCCAATCCCTAAACCTAACCCTCAGCCTAGCCCTCACCCTAACCCTAACCTTAACCCTAAACCTCATCCTAAACCTGACACTAACCATAACCCTAACCCTTACCCTAACCCTCACCCTCATGCTCGGCCTAAGCCTAAGCCTAAGCCAAAACCTAACCCTAACCCTCACCCTAACAATAACCCTAACACTAACCCTAACTCTAACCCTAAATCTCACCCTCACCCTAACCCTAAATCTAAACCTAACCATAACCCTAACAATAACACTAACCCTCACCCTAACCATAATACTCACCCTAACCCTAAACCTCACCATAACACTTACCCTCACCCTACCCCTAACCTTAACCCTAACACTAACCCTCACAATAACCCTCACCCTAACCTCACCTTAACCCTAACCCTAACCCTAAACCTCAACATAACCCTAACCCTCATGCTCAAAGTAACCCTAACCCTAATCTTGACCCTCATCCTAACCATAACCCTCACCCTAACCCTAACACTCACCCTAACACTTACCCTCACCCTAACACTAACCCTAATCCTAACCCTAACAATAACCCACACCCTCACCTTAACCGGAACCCTAACCCTAACAACAACCCTAACCCTAAACCTAACAAAAACCCTAACCCTAACCCTAACCCTCACCCTAATCATTACCCTCACCCTAAACCTAACCCTCACGCTAACACTTACCCTCACCTTAACATTAAGCTTAACCC
This sequence comes from Dipodomys merriami, assembly GCF_024711535.1. NCBI lineage: Eukaryota > Metazoa > Chordata > Mammalia > Rodentia > Heteromyidae > Dipodomys > Dipodomys merriami. The sequence continues at coordinate 5,984,425 of NW_027206257.1, forward strand.
AAACACTAAGCCTAACAATCACCCTAACCCTAAACCTCACACTAACACTAACCTTAAACCTCAACCTAACCCTAGCCCTAACCCTCATGTTAAACTTCACACTAACCCTAACACTAATCATCAATCTAACCCTCACCCTCACCCTAACCCTAACCCTAACCCTAACCCTCGACCTAACCCTAATTCTCACCCTTACCGTGACCCTCACCCTCAGCCTAACCCTCACCTTACCCTTACAGTCACCCACAACCTAACCCTCACCCTAAGCCTAAATTCACCCTAACACTAACTCTTCCCCTAAACCTCACCCTAATCCTAACTCTAACCCTAACCCTAACACTAAACCTCACACTAACCCTAACCCTCACCCTCAACCTCACGCTCAGCTTAAACCTAAGCCTAAGCCAAACCCTTACCCTAACCCTCACCCTCACCTTAACACAAATCCTAACTCTAAACCTAATCCTAACCCTCATCCTCACCGTAAACCTTACCCTAACCCTAACCCTCACCCACCATTAAACCTAATCTTATCCCTAAACCTCAACCTAACCCTAACCCTCAACCTCACCGTAACCCTTACACTAACCCACACTCTAACCCTAAACTTAACCTGAATCCTACTCTCACCCTAACCCTAACCCTAACTCTCACCCTAACCCTAACATTAAACCTCACCCTCACCCTAAAACTCACCCTCACCCTAACCCTATCCCTAACCCTAAAACGCACCTTAACCCTATCCTTCACCCTCACCCTCAACCTCACCATAACTCTAGCCCTAACCCTAACAATAACACTAACCCTAACACTAACCCTCACCATTCCCCTCAACCTCACCCTCACTGCAAACTTAACCCTAACCATAGCACTAACAATAAACCTAACCCTAAGCCTAACCCTAACCCTAACTCTAATTCTCACCCCCACAGACACCCTCAGCCTAACCTAAGCCTAACCCTAACCCTTACCCTAACCCTCACCGTAACCCTAAACCTAACACTAACACTAACGCTAAACCTAACCCTAAATCTAACCCTAAACCTAACCCTAATCCTCAGCCTCACCTGCACCCTAACCCAAACTCTAACCCTAACCCTCACCCTAACTCTAAGCCTAATCCTAACCCTAACCCTAAGCCTCACACTCACCCTCACCCTAAACCTAATCCTAAACCTAACCCTATCCCTAACCTTAACCCTCACCCTAACCTTCACCCTAACCCTCACCCTAACCCTAAACCTCATCCTAAACCTGACACTAACCATAACCCTAACCCGCACCCTAATCCTCACCCTCATGCTTGGTCTAAGCCTAAGCCTAAGCCTAACCCTAACCCTAACCCTAACACTCACCCTAACCCTAAACCTCACCCTAACTCTAACCCTAAATCTCACACTCACCCTAACCCTAACTCTAACCCTAACCCTAACCCTAACAATAACCCTAACCCTCACCCTAACCATAATCCTCACCCTAACATTAAACATCACACTAATACTTAACCTCACCCTACCAGTAACACTAACCCTAACACTAACCTTCACACTAACCCTAACCCTAAACTCACCCTAACCCTAAACCTAACCCTCAACCTAACCCTAACCCTCATGCTCAATGTAACCCTAACCCTCACCCTGACCTTCACCCTAACCATAAACCTCACCCTAACCCTAACCCTCACCCTAACACTTACCCTCAACCTAACACTAACCCTAATACTAATCCTAACCCTATCCCTAACACTCCCCCTCACAGTAACAGTAATCCTAACCATAATCTTAACAAAAACCCTAACCTTAACCCTAACCCTCACCCTAACCCTTAACCTCACTCTAAACCACACCCTCACTCTAACATTTACCCTCACCTTAACACTAAACTTAACCTGAACACTAAGCCTCACACTAACCCTAACCATCACCCTAACCCTAAATCTCATCCTAACACTAACCCTAAACCTCAACTAAACCCTAGCCCTAACCCTAACCCTAACACTCATCCTCACGGTAAACCTCACACTAACCCTAACACTAATCCTCATTCTAACCCACACCCTCACCCTCACCCTAACCCTAACCCTCACCCTAAACCTAAACCTCACCCTTACCATAACCCTCACCCTCAGCCTAACCCTCACCTTACCCTTACTGTCACCCCCACCCTAACCCTCACCCTAACCCTAACCTTCACCCTAACACTAACTCTACCCCTAAACCTCACCCTCACCCTAATCCTAACTGTAACCCTAAAACTAACACTAAACCTCACACTAACCCTAACCCTAACCCTCACCCTCAACCTCATGCTCAGCTTAACCCTAAATCAAACCCTTACTCTAACAATCACCCTCACCCTATCCCTCACCCTAACACAAATCCAACCCTAACCCTCAACCTAACCCTAACCCTCACCCTCACCGTAACTCTTACCCTAACCCTAACCCTCACCTTAAACTTAATCTTAACCCTAAACCTCAACCTAACCCTAACCCTCAACCTCACCGTAACCCTTACCCTAACCCTCACCCTAACCCTAAACTTAACCCGAATCCTACTCTCACAGTAACCCTAACCATAACTCTCACACTAACCCTAACATTAAACCTCAACCTTACCCTACCCCTCACCCTAACCCTAATCCTAACACTAACCCTCATCCTAAACCTCCCCCTAACCCTTAACCTAACCCTTAAACTAACCCTAAACATCACCCTCAACCTCACCATCAGCCTAACCCTGAACCTAACCCTAAACCTAACCCTAAAACAAACACTCACCCTCACTTGAACCCTAATCCTAACCCTAAACCTCACCCTCACCCTCAGTGTAAACCTAAGCCAAACCCGAACCCTAACCCTAAGCCTCAAAATCACCCTAAACCTCACCTTAATCCTAATCCTAACTCTAACCCTAACCCTCAACCTCAGCCTCACCTTAACCCTAACTTTAACTCTAAACCTCACCCTAACCCTAACCCTAACCCTGACCCTCACCCGAGCCCTCAACCTAACCCTAATACTAACCCTAACCCTCATCCTAACCCTCCCCATAACCATAAACCTAACCCTCACCCTAACCCTAACCCTCACCCTCACCCTAACCCTCAGCCTAACGTTAAGCCTAACCCTAACCCTAACCCTAACCCTCACATCCACCCTAACCCTACCCCTAATCCTAATCCTAAACCTAACCCTAAACCTCACCCTCAGCCTAACCCTCACCCTAACCCTAACACTAAAACTAATACTAACCCTAACCCTAACCCTCACCCTCAGCCTCACCCAAAACCTAACTCTAACTCTAAACCTCACCCTCACCCTAAACCTAACCCTAACCCTAAACTTCACCCTAACACTAACACTAAAGCTCACCCTCACCCTAGCCTTCACCCTAACCCTAATCCTAACTGTAATCCTCATCCTAAAACTTCCCCTAACACTAACCCTCACCCTCAACCTCACCCTAATCCTCACCGTAACCATAACCCTAAAAATAACGCTCACAATAACCCTAACCCTAACCCTAACCCTCACCCTAACCCTAAAACTCACCCTAACACTAACCCTAAACCTAACCCTCAACTTTGCCCTCACCCTAACCCTAACCCTCATCCTGACCCTAAACCTCACACTAACCCTAACACTTATCCTCAATCTAACACTCACCCTCACTTTAACCCTAACCCTAACCCTCACCCTAACCCTAACCCTCACCCTTACCATAACCCTCAACCTCAGTCTAACCTTCACCTTTACCCTTACCGTAACCCCCACCCTAACCCTGACCCTAACCCTAACCCTCACCCTAACCCTAACTCTACCCCTAAACCTCACCCTCACTCTAACCCTAACTCTAACTCTAACCCTAACACTAACCTCACCCTATGCCTAACCCTAACCCTTATCCTCAACCAAACGCTCAGACTAACCCTAAGCCTAAGCCTAACACTTACCTTAACCCGCACCCTCATCCTAACCCTCACCCTAACCCTAACCCTAACCATCACCCTAACTCTAATCCTCAACCCCACCCTCACCCTCAGTCTAAAGCTAAACCTAAGCCTAAGCCTAACCCTAACCCTCACACTCATCCTCACCCTAACCCTAATCCTAACCCTACCTCTAACACTAACAAGAAAGCTCAACCTAACCCTCACCCTAACCTTAACCTTAAAATTAAACCTAACCCTAACCCTCGACCTAACCCTTCAACTAACCCTAAACCTAACCCTAAACCTCACCCTCACCATAACCCTAATCCTAACCCTAAACCTAAACCTCATCCTAACCCTAAAACTATCCCTCACGCTCACCCTCACCCTCACCCTCACCATAACTCTAACCCTAACCCTAACAATAACACTAATCCTAACCCTAAACCTAACCCTAACCCTAACCCTAATGCTAACACTCACCCTCAGCCTAACCGTAATCCTAACCCTAACCCTCACCCTCACAGTAACCCTAACCCTCATACTAACTCTCACCCTAACCTAACCCTAACCTTAAACCTTACCCTAACATTAATCCTAATCCTCACCCTCACCCTATTCCTCAACCTAACCCTAATCGTAACCCTAATCCTCATCCTAACCCTCACCCTAACCCTAATCCTAACCCTCACCATAACCCTAAGCCTAAACCTCAACCTAACCCTAAACTTAACCTGAACCCTAACTCTCAAGCTAACCCTAACCCTAACCGTCAACCTAAAGCTAACCCTCAACCTCTCCCTCATCCTAACCCTAAGCCTAAGCCTAACCCTAACCCTAACCCTCACCCTAACCCTAACTGTACCCCTAAACCTCACCCTCACTCTAACCCTAACTCTAACCCTAACACTAAACCTCACCCTAACCTAACCCTAACCCTTATCCTCAACCAAATGCTCAGCCTAAACCTAAGCCTAAGCCTCACCCTAACCCTAACCCTCACCCTAACACTAAACTTAACCTGAACCCTAAACCTCAACCTAACCCTCACCCTAACATTACCGTAAAATTATTCCTAACCCTACCCCTCGACCTAAGCATCCAACTAACCCTAAACCTAACCCTAAACCTCAACTTCACCCTAATTCTAATCCTAACCCTAAACATAAACCTTACCCTAACCCTAAACCTAACCCTCACCCTCACCCTCACCATAACTCTAACCCAAACCCTAACCGTAACACTAATCCTAACCCTAAACCTAACCCTGACCCTAATGCTAAAACTCACCCTCACCCTAACCCTAACCCTAATCCTAACCCTAACCCTCACCCTAACCCTAACCCTCACCCTAACACTAAACTTAACCTGAACCCTAACTCTCAAGCTAACCCTAACCCTAACCATCAACCTAAAGCTAACCCTCACACTTTCCCTCAGCCTAAACCTAAGCCTAAGCCTAAGCCTAACCCTAAACCTCGCACTCACCCTAACCATTACCCTAATCCTAAAACTAAACCTAAGCCTAACCCTCACCCTCACCTTAACCCTCACCCTAATCCTAACTCTAACACTAACCCAAACCCTAACCCTCAACCTCAGCCTCACCCTTACCCTAACTCTAAACCTAAACCTCACCCTCACCCTAAACCTAACCCTAACCCTAATCCTCAACCTCACCCTAATCCTAACACTAAATCTCACACTCAGCCTAGCCCTCACCCTAAGCCTAATTCTAACCCTCATCCTAACCCTCACCCAAACAATAATCCTAACCCTCACCCAACCCCTCACCCTAAACCTAATCCTAAACCTAACCCTCAACCTAACCCTAACCCTCACCCTCACCCTCAGCGTAACCCTTACCTAACTCTCACCCTAAACATAAATTAAACCCGAATCCTATCACCCTAAACCTAACCCTAACCCTAATGCTCACCCTAACCCTAATCCTAAACCTTACCCTCACCCTAGACCTCACCCTAACCCTAATCCTAACCCTAACCCTCATCCTAACCCTCCAGCTAACCCTTACCCTAACCCTCACCCTAACCCTAACCATCACCCTCAACCTCACCCTCACCCTAAACCCAAGCCTAACCCTAAACCTAACACTAACACACACACTCACCCTCAACCTAACCCTAAACCTAACAATTAACCTCACCCTCACACTCACCCTCAGTGTAACCCTAAGCCTAATCCTAACCCTAACCCTAAAACTCACACTCACCCTAACCCTTACCCTAATCCTAATCCTAACCCTAAAAATCACCTTCACCATCAGCCTCACCTTAAGCCTAACTCTTACCCAAAAACTCACCCTCACCATAACCCTAACCCTAAACCTAAACCTCAACCTCAACCTAGCCCTCACCCTAACCCTAATCCTAACTCTAACAATCATCCTAACCCTCCACATAATCCTAAACCTAACCCTCAACCTAACCCTAATCCTCACACTCACCCTCACCCTCAGCCAAACCCTAAGCCTAACACTAATACTCACCCTAACCCTACGCCTTACACTCACTCTAACCCTAACCCTAATCCTAATCCTAACCTTAACCCTAACACTCACCCTCACCCTAACCCTCACCCTAACCCTAACCCTAAATCTAACACTAACCCTAACCCTAACCCTCACCCTCAGCCTCACCCTAACTCTAAACATAAACCTAACCCTCACCATAACCCCAACCTTAACCCTAACTCGAAACCTCACCCTAATCCTAACCCTAACCCTAACTCTAACCCTAAACCTCACCCTCACCCTAACCCTAACCCTAAAACTCACCCTAACCCTAAACTTCACCCTCACCCTCAACCTCACCGTAATTATAGCCCTAACCCTAACAATAATACTAACCCTAACCCTAACCCTAACCCTCACCCACAGCCTCACCCTCACCACAAACTTAACCCTAAACATAACACTAACATTAACCCTAACCCTAAACCTAAACCTAACTCTAACTCTAATCCTCAGCCCCAAAAATCACCCTCAGCCTAACCCTAACCCTAACCTTAACCCTAACACTAAACCTAACCCTAAACCTAACCCTGAATCTAACCCTAAACCTAACCCTAATACTCAACCTCAACTGCACCCTAAACCAAACCCTAACCCTAACCCTCACCCTAACTCTAAGCCTAACCCTAACCCTAAGCCTCACACACACCCTCACCCTAACCCTAATCCTAAACCTAATCCTATCCCTAACCCTAAACCTCACCCTAACCCTCACCATAACCCTAAAACTAACACAAACCCTAACACTAAACCTAACCCTAAATCTAACCCTAAACCTAACCCTAATCCTCAGACTCACCTGCACCCTAACCCAAACTCTAACCCTAACCCTCACCCTAACCCTAGTCTAATCCTAACCCTAACCCTAAGCCTCACACTACCCTCACCCTAAACCTAATCCTAAACCTAACCCTATCTCTAACCCTAACCCTCACCCTAACATCAACCCTAGCCCTCACCCTAACCCTAACCCTAAACCGAAACCTCATCCTAAACCTGACACTAACCATAACCCTAACCCTCACCCTCATGCTCGGCCTAAGCCTAAGCCTAAGCCTAAACCTAACCCTAACCCTCAGCCTAACCCTAACAGTAACCCTAACTCTAACCCTAAATCTTATCCTCACCCTAACCCTAACTCTAAACCTAAGCCTAACCCAAAAAATAACCCTAACCCTCACCCTAACCATAATCCTCACCCTAACCCTAAACCTCACACTAACACTTACCATCACCTACCACTAACCCTAACCCTAACACTAACCCTCACACTAAGCCTAACCCTAAACTCACCCTAACCCTAACCCTAAACATAACCCTCAACCTAACCCTAACCCTCACGATCAATGTAACCCTAACCCTAAACCTGACCCACACCCTGACCATAAACCTCACCCTAAAACTAACCCTCACCTTAACACTTACCCTCGCCCTAACACTAACCCTAAACCTAACACTAACCCTCACACTAACCCTAACCATCACCCTAACCCTAAACCTCACCCTAACACTAACCCTAAACCTAACCCTCACCTTACCCCTCACCCTAACCCTAACCCTCGTCCTCACCTTAAACCTCACACTAACCCTAACACTTATCCTCAATCTAACCCTCACCCTAACTCTAACACTAACCCTAACCCTCACCCAAACCCTAACCCTCGCCCTTACCATAACCCTCACCCTCAGTTTAAACTACACCTTTACCCTTACCGTAATCCCCACCCTAATCCTGACCCTAACCCTAACCCTCACCCTAACCCTAAAACTCACCCTCACTCTAACCCTAACCCTAACACTAAACCTCACCCTAACCCTAACCCTAAACCTTATCCTCAACCAAACTCTCAGCCTAACCCTAAGAATAAGCCTAACACTTACCCTAACACAGACCCTCAACCTAGCCCTCACCCTAACCCTAATCCTAATCCTAACCCTCACCCTAACCCTAACCCTAACCATCACCCTAAATCTAATCCTCAGCCCCACCCTCACCTTCAGCCTAACCCTAAGCCTAAGCCTAAGCCTAACCCTAACCCTCACACTCACTCTCACCCTAACCCTAATCCTAACACTAATTCTAACACTAACCCTAAACCTCAACCTAACCCTCACCCTAACCTTAACCCTAAAATGAACCCTAAGCCTAACCCTCGACCTACCCCTCCAACTAACCCTAAACCTAACCCTAAACCTCACCCTCACCCTAACCCTAATCCTAACCCTAAACCTAAACCTCACCCTAACCCTAAATCTAACCATCACCCTCACCCTCACCCTCATCCTCACCATAACTCTAACCCTAACCCTAAAAATAACACTAATCCTAACCCTAAACCTAACCCTAACCCAAATGCTAACACTCACCCTCACCCTAACCCTAATCCTAACCCTAAACCTCACCCTAAACCTAACCCTCACCCTCACTGTAACCCTAACCCTCATACTAACCCACACCCTAAACCTAACCCTAACCTTAAACCTTACCCTAACACTAACCCTAATCCTCACCCTCACCCTAGCCCTCAACCTAACCCTAATCGTAACCCTAATCCTCATCGTAACCCTAACCCTAACCCTAACCCTAACCCTCACCCTAACCCTAAACTTAACTTGAACCCTAACTGTCAAGCTAACCCTAACCCTAACCGACAACCTAAAGCTAACCCTCACCCTCTCCCTCAATCCTAACCCTAAGCCTAAGCCTAACCCTAACCCTAACCCTCACCCTAAACCTAACTCTACCCCTAAACCTCACCCTCACTCTAACCCTAACACTAACCCTAACACTAAACCTCAACCTAACCCTAATCCTAACCGTTATCCTCAACCAAATGCTCACCCTAACCATAAGCCTAAGCCTAACACTTACCCTAAGCCAGACCCTCACCCTAGCCCTCACCCTAACCCTCATCCTAACCCTAACCCTCATCCTAATCCTCATCCTATCCCTAACCCTAACCATCACCCTAACTGTAATCCTCACCCCCACCCTCACCCTCAGCCTAACCCTAAGCATAAGCCTAAGCCTAAGCCTAACCCTCACACTCACCCTCACCCTAACCTTAACCCTAAAACTAACCCTAACCCTACCCCTCGACCTAAGCCTACAACTAACCCTAAACCTAAACCTAAACCTCACCCTCACCCTAATCCTAATCCTAACCCTAAACCTAAACCTCACCCTAACCCTAAACCTAACCCTCACCCTCACCCTCACCCTCAACATAACTCTAACTCTAACCGTAACAATAACACTAATCCTAACCCTAAATCTAACCCTAAGCCTAAACCTAATGCTAAAACTCACCCTCACCCTAAACCTAATCTTAACCCTAACCCTCACCCTAACCCTAACTCTCACCCTAACCCTAAACTTAACCTGAACCCTAACTCTCAAGCTAACCCTAACCCTAACCGTCAACCTAAACTAACCCTCACCCTTTCCCTCAGCCTAAACCTAAGCCTAAGCCTAACCCTAACCCTAAACCTCACACTCATCTTAACCATTACCCCAATCCTAAACCTAAACCTAAGACTAACCCTCACCCTCACCTTAACCCTAACCCTAACCCTAACTCTAACACTAACCCTAGCCCTAACCCTCAACCTCAGCCTCACCCTTACCCTAACTCTCAACCTCACCCTCAGCCTAGCCCTCACCCTAAGCCTAAGCCTAAACCTAAACCTAACCCTAACACACACACACACCCTCAACCTAACCCTAAACCTAACCCTTACTCTCACCCTCACCCTCACCCTCAGTGTAACCCTAAGCCTAATCCTAACCCTAACCCTAACACTCAAACTCATCCTAACCCTTACCTTAATCCTAATCCTAACCCTAACCCTCACCATCACCCTCAGCCTCACCTTAAGCCTAACTCTAACCCAAAAACTCACCCTCACCCTAACCCTAACCCTAACCCTAAACCTCACCTTCAACATAGCCCTCACCCTAACCCTAATCCTAAATCTAACAATCATCCTAACCCTCCCCATAATCCTAACCCTAACCCTCACCCTAACCCTAATCCTCACACTCACCCTCACCTTCAGCCAAACCCTAAGCCTAACCCTAATACTCACCCTAACCCTACCCCTAACACTCACCCTAACCTTAACCCTAACCCTAATCCTAAACCTAACACTATCCCTAACCCTAACCCTCACCCTAACCCTCACCTTAATCCAAAACCTAACACTAAACCTAACCCTAAACCTGACCCTAAATCTAACCCTAAACCCAAACCTAATCCTCAGCCTCACCTGCACCCTAACCCAAACTCTAACCCTAACCCTCACCCTAACTCTAATCCTAATCCTAACCCTAACCCTAAGCCTCACACTCACCCTCACCCTAACCCTAAACCTAAACCTAACCCTATCCCTAACCCTAACCCTAACACTAGCCCTCACCCTAACCCTAACCCTAAGCCGAAACCTCATCCTTAAACTGACACTAACCATAACTCTAACCCTCACCCTAACCCGCACCCTAACCCTCACCCACATGCTTGGCCTAAGCCTAAGCCTAAGCCTAACCCTAACACTCACTCTAACCCTAAATCTTATCCTCACCCTAACCCTAATTCTAACCCTAAACCTAACCTTAACAATAACCCTAACCCTCACCCTAACCATAATTCTCACCCTAACCCTAAACCTCACACTAACACTTACCCTCACCTACCACTAACCCTAACCCTAACACTAACCCTCACACTAAGCCTAACCCTAAACTCACCCTAACCCTAAACCTAAACCTAACCCTCAACCTAACCCTAACCCTCAGGCTCAATGTAACCCTAACCCTAACCCTGACCCTCACCCTAATCATAACCTTCAGCCTCACCCTAACCCTTACCCTAACACTTACCCTCATCCTAACACTAACCCTAATAGTAATCCTAACCCTACCACTAACACTCACCCTGACCCTACCCCTCACCGTAACCCTAAATCTAACACTAAACCTAACCCTAAACCTAACCCTAAATCTAACCCTAAACCTAAACCTAATCCTCAGCCTCACCTGCACCCTAACCCAAACTCTAACCCTAACCCTCACCCTAACTCTAAGCCTAATCTTAACCCTAACCCTAAGCCTCACACTCATCCTCACTCTAACGCTAATCCTAAACCTAACTTATCCCTAACCCTAACCCTCACTCTAACCCTAACACTAGCCCTCACCCTAACCCTAACCCTAAGCCGAAACTTCATCCTTAAACTGACACTAACCATAACCCTAACCCTCACCCTAACCCGCACCCTAACCCTCACCCTCATGCTTGGCCTAAGCCTAAGCCTAAGCCTAACCCTAACACTCACCCTAATCCTAACTTTAACTCTAAATCTTATCCTCACCCTAACCCTAACTCTAACCCTAATCCTAACCCTAACAATAACCCTAACCCTCACCCTAACCATAATCCTCACCCTAACCCTAAACCTCACAATAACACTTACCCTCACCTACCACTAACCCTAACCCTAACACTAACCCTCACACTAAGCCTAACCCTAAACTCACCCTAACGCTAACCCTAAACCTAACCCTCAACTTAACCCTAACCCTCAGCTCAATGTAACCCTAACCCGAACCCTGACCCTCACCCTAACCATAACCCTCACCCTCACCTTAACCCTCACCCTAACACTTACCCTCACCCTAACACTAACCCTAATACTAATCCTAACCCTATCGCTAACACTCACCCTCACAGTAACAGTAACCCAAACCATAATCCTAACAAAAACCCTAACCTTAACCCTAACCCTCACCCTAAACATTACCCTCACCCTACACCTAACCCTCACCCTAACAATTACCCTCACCTTAACACTAACCGTAACCCAAACACTAAGCCTCACACTAACCCTAACCTTCACCCTAACCCTAAACCTCACCCTAACACTATCCCTAAACCTCAACCTAACCCTAGCCCTAACCCTAACCCTAACACTCATCCTCACGGTAAACCTCACACTAACACTAACACTAATCCTCAATCTAACCCACACCCTCACCCTAAAACTAACCCCAACCCTCACTCTAAACCTAAACCTCACCCTTATCGTAACCCTCACCCTCAGCCTAACCCTCACTTTACCCTTACTGAAACCCCCACCCTAACCCTCACCCTAACCCTAACCCTCACCCTAACACTAACTCTACCCCTAAACCTCTCCCTCACCCTAATCCTAACTGTAACCCTAAAACTAACACTAAACCTCACACTAACCCTAACCCTAACTCTCACCCTAACCCTAACATTAAACCTCAACCTAACCCTAGCCATCACCCTAACCCTAATCCTAACCCTAACCCTCATCCTAAACCTCCCCCTAACCCTTAACTTATCCCTTAAACTAACCCTAAACTTCAACCTCAACCTCACCATCAGACTAACCCTGAACCTAACACTAAACCTAACCCTAAAACACACACTCACCCTCACCTGAACCCTAATCCTAACCCTAAACCTCACCCTCACCATCAGTGTAACCCTAAGCCAAACCAGAACCCTAACCCTAAGGCTCACAATCACCCTAAAACTCACCTTAATCCTAATCCTAACCCTAACCCTAACTCTCAATCTCAGCCTCACATTAACCCTAACTCTAACCCTAACCTCACCCACACCCTAACCCTAAACCTAACCCTAACCCGAAACCTCACCCTAACCCTAACCCTAAACCTGACCCTCACCCTAGCCCTCACCCTAACCCTAATACTAACCCTAACCCTCATCCTAACCCTCCCCATAACCATAAACCTAACCCTCACACTAACCCTAACCCTCACCCTCAACCTAACCCTCAGCCTAACGCTAAGCCTAACCCTAACCCTAACCCTACCCCTAACCCTCACATTCACCCTAACCCTACCCCTAATCCTAATCCTAATCCTAACCCTAACCCTCACCCTCAGCCTAAACCTCACCCTAACCCTAACCCTAAACCTAACACTAACCCTAACCCTAAACCTCACCCTCAGCCTCACCCTAAACCTAACTCTAACTCTAAACCTCACCCTCACCCTAAATCTAACCCTAACCCTAAACTTCACCCTAACGCTAACCCTAAAGCTCACCCTCACCCTAGCCCTTACCTAACCCTAATCCTAACCCTAACCCTCATCCTAACACTTCCCCTAACACTAACCATCAACCTCAACCTCACCCTCACACACACCGTAATCATAACCGTAACAATAACGCAAACAATAACCCTAAACCCAACCCTAAGCCTCACCCTAACCACAAGCCTCAACCTAAAACTAACCCTCAGCCTAACACTTACCCTCACCCTAACACTAACCCTAACCCTAACACTAACCCTCAAACTAACCCTAACCATCCCCCTAACCCTAAACCTCACGCTAACACTAACCCTAAACCTAACACTCACCTTAGCCCTCACCCTAACCCTAACCCTCATCCTCACCCTTAACCTCACACTAACCCTAACACTTATCCTCAATCTAACCCTCACCCTCACTCTAACCCTAACCCTAACCCTCACCTTTACCATAACCCTCAACCTCAGTCTAACCTTCACCTTTACCATTACTGTAACCCCCACCCTAATACTGACCCTAACCCTAACCCACACCCTAACCCTAACTCTACCCCTAAACCTCATCCTCACTCTAACCTTAACCCTAACACTAAACCTCACCCTAACCCTAACCCTAAACCTTATCCTCAACCAAACTCTCAGCCTAACCCTAAGCCTAAGCCTAACACTTACCCTAACACAGACCCTCAACCTAGCCCTCACCCTAACCCTAATCATAATCCTAACCCTAACCCTAACCCTAACCCTAACCATCACCCTAAATCTAATCCTCAGCCCCACCCTCACCTTCAGCCTAACCCTAAGCCTAAACCTAAGCCTAAGCCTAACCCTCACCCTCACCCTCACCCTAACCCTAATCCTAACACTAATTCTAACACTAACCTAAACCTCAACCTAACCCTCACCCTAACCTTAACCCTAAAATTAACCCTAAGCCTAACCCTCGACCTAACCCTCCAACTAACCCTAAACCTAACCCTAAACCTCACCCTCACCCTAACCCTAATCCTAACCCTAAACCTAAACCTCACGCTAACCCTAAACCTATCCCTCACCCTCACCCTCAGCCTCACCCTCACCATAAATCTAACCCTAACCCTAACAATAACACTAATCCTAACCCTAAACCTAACCCTAACCCTAACCCTAATGCTAACACTCACCCTCACCCTAACCCTAATCCTAACACTGACCCTCACCCTAACCCTAACCCTCACCCTCAACATAACCCTAACCCTCATACTAACCCTCACCCTAAACCTAACCTTAAACTTAAACCTTACCCTAACACTAAACTTAATCCTCACCCTCACCCTAGCCCTCAACCTAACCCTTATCTTAACCCTAATCCTCATCGTAACCCTCACCCTAACCCTAATCCTAACCCTAACCCTAACCCTAATCCTAACACTCAACCTAACCCTAAACAGCACCCTCACCGTAACCCGAACCCTAACCCTCACCCTAACGCTAAACTTAACCTGAACCCTAACTGTCAAGCTAACCCTAACCCTGACTGTCAACCTAAAGCTAAACCTCACCCTCTCCCTCATCCTAACCCTAAGCCTAAGCCTACCCCTAACCCTAACCCTCACCCTAAACCTAACTCTACCCCTAAACCTCATCCTCACTCTAACCCTAACACTAAACCTCACCCTAACCTAACCCTAACCCTTATCCTCAAACAAATGCTCAGCCTAACCCTAAGCGTAAGCCTAACACTTACCCTAACCCACACCCTCACCCTAGCCCTCACCCTAACCCTAATCCTAACCCTAACCCTCATCCTAATTCTCAAACTAACCCTAACACTAACCATCACCCTAATGCTAATCCTCACCCCCCTCACCCTCAGCCTAACCCTAATCCTAACCCTAACTCTAACAGTAACCCTAAACTTCAACCTAACCCTCACACTAAATTAACCCTAAAACTAACCCTAACCCTAACTCTCGACCTAAGCCTCCAACTAACCCTAAACCTAACCCTAAACCTCATGCTCACCCTAATCCTAATCCTAACACTGAACCTAAACCTCACCCTAACCCTAAACCTAACACTCACCCTCACCCTCACCCCCACCCTCACCATAACTCAAACTCTAACCCTAACAATAACACTAACCCTAAACCTAAACCTAACCCTAACACTAACCCTAATGCTAAAACTCACCCTCACCCTAACCCTAATCCTAACCCTAACCCTCACCCTAACCCTAACCCTCACCCTCACCGTAACCCAAACACTCATCCTAACCCTCACCCTAAACCTACCCCTAACCTTAAACCTTACCCTAACTCTAACCCTAAGCCTCACCCTCATCCTAGCCCTCAACCTAACCCTAATCGTAAACCTAATCCTCATCCTAACCCTCACCCTAACCCTAAATCTAAACCTCAACCTAACCCTAATGCAAACTCTCAACCTAACCCTAAATATCACCCTCACCATAACCCTAACCCTAACCCTTACCCTAACCCTAAACTTAACCTGAAACCTAACATTCAAGCTAACACTAACCCTACCCGCAACCTAAAGGTAACCCTCACCCTATGCCTCAGCCTAACCCTAAGCCTAAGCCTAACCCTAACCCTAAACCTCACACTCACCCTAAACATTACCCTAATCCTAAACATAACCCTAAGCCTAACCCTCACACTCTCCTTCACCCTCACCCTAAAACTAACTCTAACACTATCCCTAACCCTAACCCTCAACCTCAGCCTCACCCTTACCCTAACTCTAAAACTAAACCTCATCCTCACCCTAACCCTAATCCTAAACCTCACCCTAACCTTAACCCTAAACCTCACCCTCAGCCTAGCCCTCACCCTAAGCCTAATCCTAACCCTCATCCTAACAATAACCCTACCCCTCACCCTACCCCTCACCCAAACCCTAATCCTAACCCTAACCCTCAACCTAACCCTAACCCTTACCCTCACCCTCACCGTAACCCTTACCTAACTCTCACCCCAAACATAAACTTAACCCGAATCCTAACTATCACCCTAACCCTAACCCTAACCCTAAACCTCACCCTCACCCTAGACCTCACCCTAATCCTAATCCTAACCCTAACCCTCATCCTAACCCTCCCCCTAACCCTTACCATAATTCTCACCCTAACCCTAACCCTAAACCTAACCCTTACCCTCACCCTCACCCTCACCCTCAGTGTAACCCTAAGCCTAATCCTAACCCTAACCCTAACACTCACACTCACCCTAACCCTTACCCTAATCCTAATCCTAACCCTAACCCTCACCCTCAACATCAGCCTCACCTTAAGCCTAACTCTAAACCTAAAACTCACCCTCACCCTTACCCTAACCCTAACCTTAAAACTCACCCTCACCCTAGCCTTCACCCTAACCCTAATCCTAACTCAAACAATCATCCTAACCCTCCCCATAATCCTAAACCTAACCCTCACGCTAACCCTTATCCTCACACTCAACCTCAACTTCAGCCAAACCCTAAGCCTAACGCTAATACTCACCCTAACCCTAACCCTCACACTCAACCTAACCCTATCCCTAATCCTAATCCTAACCTTAACCCTAACCCTCACCCTCACCCTAACCCTCACCCTAACCCTAACCCTAAACCTAACACTAACCCTAACCCTAACCCTCACCCTCAGCCTCACCCTAACCCTAACTCTAACCCTAAACCTCACCCTCACCATAACCCCAACCTTAACCCTAACCCGAAACCTCACCCTAAACCTGACCCTAACCCTAACTCTAACCCTAAACCTCACCCTCACCCTAACCCTAACCCTAACCCTAAAACTTACCCTAACCCTAAACTTCACCCTCACCCTCAGCCTCACTGTAACTCTAGCCCTAACCGTAACAATAATACTAACCCTATCCCAAACCCTAACCCTCACCCTCAGCCTCACCCTCACCGCAAACTTAACCCTAAACATAACAATAACATTAACACTAACCATAAACCTAAACCTAACCCTAACTCTAATCCTCACCCCCACAATCACCCTCAGCCTAACCATAACCCTAACCCTAACCCTAACACTAACACTAACACTAACCCCAACCCTAAACCTAACCCTGAATCTAACCCTAAACCTAACCCTAATCCTCAACCTCACCTGCACCCTAAACCAAAACCTCCTCACTCTAAGCCTAATCCTAACCCTAAACCTAAGCCTCACACTCATCCTCACCCTAACCCTAAACCTAAACCTAACCCTATCCCTAACCCTAACCCTTACCCTAACCCTACCCCTCACCCTCACCCTAACCCTAACCCTAAACTTCATCCTAAACCTGACACTAATCATAACCCTAACCCGCACCCTAACCCGAACCCTAACCCTTCCCTAACACTAACATTAACTCTAACCCTAAATCTCACCCTCACCTTCACCCTAATCCTAACTCTAACTGTAATTCTAACCCTAACAATAACCCTAACCCTAACCCTAACCATAATCCTCACCCTAACCCTAACCCTCATCCTAACACTTACCCTCACCATAACCCTAACACTAACGCTAACAATAACCCTAACCCTCACCCTCACCCTAACCATAACCCTCACCCTAACCCTAAGCTCACCCTAACACTAACCCTAACACTTATCCTCAATCAAACCCTCACCCTCACTCTAACCCTAACCCTAACCCTCACTCTGACCCTAACCCTCAACCTTACATTAACCCTCACCCTCAGTCTAACCCTCACCTTTACCCTTACTGTAACCCCCACCCTAACCCTGACCCTAACCCTCACACTCATCCTAACCCTAACTCTACCCCTAAACCTCACCCTCACTCTAACCCTAACTCAAACACTAACAATAACACTAAAACTCACCCTAACCCTAACCCTAACCCTTATCCTCAACCAAATCCTCAGCCTAAACCTAAGCCTAAGCCGAACATTTACCCTAACAGACACCCTCAACCTAACCCTAATGCAAACTCTCAACCTAACCCTAAACATCACCCTCACCATACCAATAACCCTAACCCTCACCCTAACCCGAACCCTAACCCTCACCCTCATGTTCCGCCTAAGCCTAATCCTAAGCCTAAGCCTAAGCCTAACCCTCACCCTAACACTAACCCTAACACCAAATCTAACACTAACCCTAAATCTCAAAATAACCCTAACCCTAACTCTAAACCTAAACCTAACCCTAACAATAACTCTAACCCTCACCCTAACCATAATCCTCACCCTAACCCTAAACCTCACCCTAAAACTTAACCTCACCCTAACACTAACCCTAACCCTAACACTAACCCTCACATTAACCCTAACCCTAACCTCACCTTAACTCGAACCCTAAGCCTAACCCTCAACAAAAGCCTAACCCTCATGCTCAACATAACCCTAACCCTAAACCTGACCTTCAACCTAACCATAACCCTCACCATAACCCTAACCCTCACCCTAACACCCTCACCCTAACACTAACCCTAATCCTAATCCTAACCCTAAACCTAACCCTCACCCTCACAGTAATTGTAACCCTAACCCTAAACCTAACAAAAACACTAAACCTAACCCTAACCCTCACCCTAACCATTACCCTAACCCTAAACCTAATCCTCACCCTAACACTTACCCTCACCTTAACAATAACCGTAACCCGAACACTAAGCCTCAAACTAACCATATCCATCACCCTAACCCTAAACCTCACTCTAACACTAACCCTAAACCGCAACCTAACCCTAGCCCTAACCCTAACCCTAACACTCATCCTCCCGGTAAACTTCACACTAACCCTAACACTAATCCTCAATCTAACCCTCACCCTCACTGTCATGCTCACCATAACCCTAATCCTAACCCTAACCCTCATCCTAAGACTCCCCCTAAACCTGACCCTAATCCTAATCCTAACACTAACCCTAACCCTCACCCTCAGCCTCACCTTAACCCTAACTCTAACCCTAAACCTCACCCTCACCCTACCTCTAAACCTAACCCTAACCCTAAACCTCACCTTAAAACTAAACCTAAACCTCACCCTCCCCCTAGCCCTCACCATAACTCTAATCCTAACCCTAATCCTCACCCTAACCCTCCCCATAACCCTAACACTATCCCTGACCCTAACCCTAACCCTCACACTCACCCTAACCCTCAGCCTAACCCTAAGCCTAAGCCTAACCCTAACCCTAACCCTCACACTCACCCTAACCCTAAACCTAATCCTAATCCTCACCCTAACCCTACCCTCACCCACAGCCTAACCCTCACCCTAACCCTAACCCTAAACCTAACACTAACCCTAACCCTAACCCTCACCCTCAGCCTCACCCTAACCCTAACTCTAACCCTAAACCTCACCCTCACCCTACCCCTAACCCTAAACTAACCCTAAACTTCACCCTAACGCTAACCCTAAATCTCACGCTAGCCCTTACCCTAAACTTAATCCTAACCCGAACCCTCATCGTAACCCTTCCCCTAAACCTAACCCTCACCCTCAACCTCACCCTCAGCCTAACCCTAAGCCTAAATCTAAACCTAACCCTAAAACACAACCTAACCCTCACCCTAAACCTAATCCTATCCCTAACCCTAACCCACCCCCTATCTCTCACCCTAACCTTAACCCTAACAATAACCCTAACCCTAACCCTCAACCTAACCCTCACCCTAACCTTTACTCTAACCCTAAACCTCACCCTCACCCTAACCCTAACTCTAACACTAACCCAAACCCTAAACCTCACCCTAACCCTAACCCTAACCCTCACCCTCATTCTCAACCTAACCTTAACCCTAAACCTAATCCTAACAATAACGCTAACCCTAATCCTAAACCTCACCCTAACCATAACCCTCACCCTAACCCATACCCTCCCCCTAACACTTACCCTCACCCTAACACTAATCCTAATCCTAACACTAAACCTCACACTAACCCTAACCCTCACCTTAAACCTAAATCTCACCCTAACCCTAATCCCAACCCTCAACCTCACCCTAGCCCTCACCTTAACCCCAATTCTAAAGCTCACCCTCACCCTAACCCTAACCTTAACCCTAAACCCCACCCTAACCCTCACCCGCACCCTCAACGTCACTGTAAGTCTAACCCTAACACTAACAATTACACTAACCTTAACCCGAACCATCACCCTAACCCTAACCAGAACCCACAGTCTCACCCACAGCCTAACCCTAAGCCTAACCCTAAACTTCACCCTAAACCCCACCTTAATCCTAAACTTCACCTTCACCCTCAACCTCACAGTAACTCTAACCCTAACACTAACAATAACACTAACCCTAACCCCAAACCTCACCCTCAGCCTCACCCTCACCACAAACTTTACTCTAACCATAACACTAACAATAACCCTAACCCTAAGCCTAACCCTAAACTTAACCCTAATCCTAACCCCCACCCTCACTCTCAGCCTAACCCTAAGCCTAACTCTAAGCCTAACCCTAATCCTAACCCTCACCGTAACCCTAACCCTAACACAAACACTAACCCTAAACCTAGCCCTAAATCTTACCATAAACCTAAAACTAATCCTCAGCCTCACCCTCAACCTAACCCAAACCCTAACCCTCACCTGAGCTCTAAGTTTAACCCTAACCTTAACCCTAACCCTCACACTCACTCCAACCCTAACCCTAATCGTAAACCTAACCCTATCCCTAACCCTAACCCTCACCCTAGACTTCACCCAAACCCTAATCCTAACCCTAAACTTCATCCTAACCCTGACCCTAAACCTAAACCTAACCCTCAGCCTAAACCAAAACCTAATCCTCACACTCATGCTCAGCCTAAGCCTAAGCCTAAGCCTAAGCCTAAGCCTAACCCTCTCTAACCCTAACCCTAACCCTAAATCTAACCCTAAATCTCACCCTCATGCGAACCCTAACTCTAACCCTAACCCTAACCCTAAAAATAACCCTAACCCTCACCCTAACCATAACCCTCTGCCTAACCCTAACACTCACCCTAACACTTACCCTCACCCGAACACTAACCCTTACGCTAACACTATCGCTCACACTAACGCTAACCATCACCCTAACCCTAAACCTCACCCTAACACTAACCCTAAACCTCAGCCTCACCCTAGCTCTCACCTTAAGCCTATCCCTCATCCTCACACTGAACCTCACACTAACCCTAACACTAATCCTCAATCTAACCTTCACCCTCACCCTAACCCTAAACCTAACCCTCACCCTAAACCTAAACCTCATCTTTACGTTAACGCTCACACTCAGCCTATCCCTCATCTTTACCCTTACCGTCACCCCCACCCTTACCATCACCCTAACCCTAACCCTCACCCTAACCCTCACCCTAACCCTAATTCTAACCCTAAACCTCACCCTCACCCTAACCCTAACTCTAACACTAACCCTAACAGTAAAACTCACCCTAACACTAAACCTAACCCTCACCATCACCCTCACCGTAACCTTAACCCTAAACCTAACCCTAACAATAACGCTAACCCTAACCCTCACCCTAACCAAAACCCTCACCCTAACACTTACCCTCACCCTAACACTTACCCTAACCCTAACAATAACACTCACACTAACCCTAACCCTCAGCCTAATCCTAAACCTCACCCTAAACCTAACACTAAGTCTAACCCTCACGCTCACCCTAACCCTAACCCTCATCCTCACCCTAAATCTCACACTAACCCTAACCCTAACACTAATCCTCAATCTAACCCTTACCCTAACCCTAACCCTAACCCTAAACCTAACCCTAGCACTCACCTTTATCTTAACCCTCACCCTCAGCCTAAACCTCACCTTTACCCTTACCATCATCCTCACCCTAGCCCTAAAACTCATCCTAACCCTCACCCTAACCTTAAACCTAACCATCACCCTAACCCTAACTCTCACCCTCAATCTCACACTCAGCCTAACCCTCACCCTAACCCTAATCCTAAACCTCACCCTTACCCTAGCCCTCAGCCTAACCCTAATCCTAAACCTAATGCTCATCCTAACCCTCACCCTAACCCTAAACCTAACCATCACCCTAACCCTAATCCTCACCCCCACCCTCACCCTCAGCCTAACCTTAAGCCTAAGCCTAAGCCTAACCCTAACCCTCACACTCACCCTCATGCTAACCGTAATCCTAAAACTAACCCTAAACCTCAAGCTAACCCTCACCCTAACCTTAACCCTAACACTAACCCTAAATCTAACCCTCGACCTAACCCTAAATGTAACCCTAAAACTCACCCTAACCCTAACCCAAATCCTAACCCTAACCCTCACCCTAACACTAACCCTCACCCTCACCGTAACCCTAACCCTCATCCTAACCCTAACGCGAACCCTAAACCTCACCCAAAAACTAACCCTAAACCTCACCCTCAGTCTAGTCCTCACCCTAAACCTAATCCTAACCCTAACCCTAATCCTCATCCTAATCCTCACCCTAACCCTAACCCTCACCTTAATCCTAAACCTAAGCCTAAGCCTAACCCTCAACCTAACCATAACCCTCACACTCAATGTAACCATAACCCTCACTCTCAACCCTCAACCTAACCCTAAACATAACTTGAACCCTAACTTTTACCCTAACCCTACCCCTAACACTTACCCTAACCCTAACCGTAACCCTCACTATCACCTTCAGCATAAACCTTAGCCTAACCCTAACCCTAACCCTAACCCTCACACTCACTCTAACCCTAACCCTAACCCGAATCCTAACCCTAACCCTAACTCTAAACCTCAACCTCACCCTGGCCCTCACCCTAACCCTAATCCTAACCGGAACCCTCATCCTATTCCTCACCTTAACACTAACCCTCACCCTCACCCTCACCCTCACCGTCACCCTAACCCTTCCCCTAACCCTAACCCTCAACCTAACCCTAACCCTCACCCTCAACATAACCCTTAACCTAACCCTCAACCTAACACTAAACTTAACTCGAACTCTAACTCTCACCCTAACCCTAAACCTAACTCTCACCCTAACCCTAACCCTAAAACTCACCCTCACCCTAGCCCTCACCCTAACCTTAATCCTAACCCTAACACTTATCCTAACCCTCCCCCTAACCCTTACCCTAACCCTCACCCTAACGCAAACCCTCACCCTCAAGCTCACCCTCAGCCTAACCCTAAGCCTAAGCCTAAACCTAACCCTAACACACACACTCACCCTCACCCTAACCGTAATCCTAAACCTAAACTTAACCCTAAATCTAACCCTCAACTTAACCCTCACCCTAACCCTAACTAATGCTAAACCTCACCCTCACCCAAAACCTAACTATAACCCTAATGCAAACACTAAACCTCACCCTAACCCTCACCGTAACCCTCACCCTCACCCTCACCATAACCTTAACCCTAAACCTAACCCTAACAATAACCCTAACATTAATCTTAACCCTCAACCTAACTATAATCCTCACTCTAACCCAAACCCAGACCCTAACACTTATCCTAACCCTAACACTAAAACTAACCCCAACACTGATTTTAGTTTGTATTGTTTGTTTGTGTTTCTTCTGTCAAATGTGGAAAATAAAGGCAATCTATACTTGATGCTCCTTAATTTGATTCACTTCAAAATTCAGGTGTTTTGGCCATACTGTAGTACTAATTTTCTCACAACTATAGGCTATCTTTCACATTTATGAACGTATCATCTGTATTTATATTATGTGAACATTTATTCCATTTGCTTCTTACTATTTAGTAGACATGAGCTTGCAATACACTCAAATTAGACCTCTTATTTATTTCCTTTTCCTTAAAATTATATTCTTTCATATATTTCCTATCTCAATGTCATCAGTGTCCATGGTGATTTTTAAGTCAGAATCTGCAATCATTATGACTTTTCCCACTTCTTCATAAGTCCATTTAGCCACCATGTTCCAGATAATTTACTGCCAGAAACTTCATTATCCTATGCTCATTTTTTCCTGTTTTCCTATATATAAACAGCAGCATTAGTTTAGGCAACTATTCTTGTCTGATTCCTGTTTCTTATTTTGTATTTTTCATTTTGAAAATATATCATGAAATGTTGTAACAGATGCTTAGAGTATAGAGCAAGAGACATAAAAAGGTCAAGGTAAATCTTGTTTCCCTATGCTGCTAATCCTAGAGGAGTCTTCTATTGAGGAAAAGGAACTGGAGCTATAGAACTGGAGTTCTATTGATATGTTAGGCTGAGCACCTGGGTGGAGATGTTGAATTGATGACTGACCCATAAATTGGATTTAAGGATACAGATTTTGGAAGTCACCTGGTTAGTAGTGGTATCAAAAAGCCAAAAGGTTGGATAAGGTCAAAAGGAACTGAGTCTAAGTAGAAAAGGTAGCTGTCTGTAGAATAATAAGTAGAAATTTCCAATTATTTAGGGGATGAGATAAAGGGGACAAGGGAAGTATAATGTAGGTGAAGGTCAGCTACAGGGAAGTGTAGTTGTAGATGTGGGAGGGAAGGGATGGTAGGGGAAAAACAAAGGAGGAGGCAACAATGCTTGATAAGAAATGTATTCATTACCTGGCTCATGTAACTGTAACCCCTCTGTACAATATTTTCACAATAAAAAATTATTAAAAAAAGAATAATTGAGGTGATTAAGCAGGAGCTTCCAGAGATGTGTGGTGTTGGAAACCAAGTGATAGGCTCTGTGAACTGATGGTGAAGGGGAAATAGATGAGAACTATTAGCAACTTGAAGCTTATTGGTGACTTTCCAATTCTACTAAAACATTGGGGCAAAAATCAACTATGAACAGTGTCTAAAAAGAATTAGATAATACATTGAGAAGGAAGAGTATAAGTGAGGTGTATAAGGAAGAGTATATAAGTGAGCAGAGAATTGGGATGGTTTTCTAAAAAGAGAAGTACACTCTAAAAGGGTTTTTGAAATGAGAGGTGTTTCATGCTACTGAGCAAGAGAAAATTGATGGCACAGGAAAGGAAGAAGAGAGGGAGCAGAGTAATGTTCTTGAATAAGCAAGAGGGGATTGGATCTGATACATGAGTGGAAGGACTGGATTTATCTAAGATCATGGAGATTTCCTGAATGCACAGAAGAGGAGGCCGAGTGCATAGCTCAGATGTGGACAGATGAGATGTGATGAGAGCTTGTGAAGTTTTCTTCCTGTTGATGCAATTCTCACTGAGAAATGAAGGTAGCTCAGTGGTATAGCACTTGCTTTGCATGCATAAGGCCCTGGGTTCGATTCCTCAGCACCACATAAGCAAAAAGAAAAAAGCCTGAAGTGGTGCTGTGGCTCAAGTGGTAGAGTGCTAGCCTTGAGCTGAAGAACTGAGGGACATCACCCAGGCCCAGAGTTAAAGGCCCACGACCGGACCCAAAAAAATAAAAGAAATGCAAACCATGGTCATGATCTGGAAGTGAGGAACTGAAAACTTTGGGAGGTAATTTTCTTTTTCTCATGTCTTAAAGAAATTTATATAAGCCTATGAACTGGGTACCTGTAGCTCACATCTGTAATCTTAGCTACTCAGGAGGCTGAGATCTGAGAATCATGGTTCAAAGCCAGCCTAGGCAGGAAAATCTGTGAGATTTTTATATCCAGTTAACCACCAAAAGCCAGAATTGAAGCTGTGGATCAAGTGGTAGAACACAAGCCTTGAATGAAAAAGGTAAAGGACAACACCCAGGTCCTGAGTTCAACCTTTGGGACTAGTACATGTGCACACATGTACGATTGTGTGCACACATGCCACCACACCCACACATGGCTACTTGAATAAAAATAGAACAATTTATACAAGAAGTTGGAGATTTAAAAGATAAAAAACGATACATAAACCTTCAGCTAAGCTGACTAAAGGAAGGCGGGAACAGGCTCAAATGAATAAAATTGTTGGTGGGAGTGTAAACTTGTTCAACCACTTTGGAAAGTAATATGCACGTTCCTCAAAAGACTCCACATAGAGCTCCCCTATGACCCAGCAATCCTACTTTTGGGCATTTACCCAAATGCTCACAAACCAGACCACACTAAATCTACCAGCACGACTATGTTTATTGCAGCCTTATTTACCATAGCTAAGATATGGAACCAACCCTATGCCCCTCAGTAGATGAATGGATCCAGAAAATGTGGTATGTATACACAATGGAATACTATGCCTCCATAAGAAAGAATGACATTGTCTCATTTGTTAGGAAATAGAAAGACTTGGAAAAAATTATATTAAGTGAAGTAAGCCAGACCCAAAGAAACATAGGTCCCATGGTTTTCTCTATTTTCAATTCCTAGTGTATGTCTGAGTCAAACAGAAAAGATCAGATAGGTTGCTGTTAGGGAAATGAACTCTAAGATAGGTATTCAAATGTATTTTTTTCTTTCATGCAATTGTTTCTAACACATTTATAAGATGATTTCTTTGTTGTTTTGTATGTCCCTTCCCCACGGTATAACATCTGCTTTCACTGTATTTGATATTGTTATAATTTGTGGAGGGGAAGGGAAAAAACAAATCATTTAAATAGGGATACAGGAGGACCCATTGCAACAATGAGACATACAAATTGTTATGTCGAAAATGAACTTTACAACTTTGGTGGGTGGGAGCGGGGAGAGTGGGGAGGATTGGGTGAGGGGGGTGAGGGAAGGATGGGAAAGGATGGGAAGGGGAAACAAAGGAGAAGGCTACGATGCTTGATAAGAAATGTACTCATTGGGGCTGGGAAGGTGGCTCAGTGGTAGAGCACTTGCCTTGCATGCCTGAGGCCCTGGATTTGATTCCTCAGCACCACATAAACAAAAAGAAAAAATCTGGAAGTGGCGCTGTGGCTCAAGTGGTAGAGCGTTAGCCTTGAGCTGAAGAGCTGAGGGACAGCGCCCAGGCCCAGAGTTCAGGCCCCATGACCGGACCCCCCCCCAAAAAAAAAAGAAAGAAAAAAGAAATGTTCTCATTATCTTGCCCATGTAATTGTAACCCCTCTCAACAGTATTTTCACAATAAAAAAGAACAAAAAAACAAAAAGGGATAACACACACATCAATGAAATAATGAGCATAATGGGCTGGGAAGGTGGCTCAGTGGTAGAGCGTCTTGCCTTGCATACCTGAGATCCTGGGTTCGATTCCTTAGCACCACATAAGCAAAAGGAAAAAAGCCGGAAGTGGCACTGTGGCTCAAGTGGTAGGGCTCTAGCCTTGAGCTGAAGAGCTGAAGGACAGTGCCCAGGCCTAGAGTTCAGGCCTCATGACTGGACCCAAAAAAAACCAAAAATAATAAAGAAAAGAAATAATGAGGATAGTGAGGGAATATTTGAAAGCTTATATTCAAGTAAACTGGACAATCCCAAAGGAAGACACACATTTCTAGAGGTACTTGAACTACCAAAATTCAAACAAGAAAATATAAATCACTTAAATAGATCTATAAGGAATGAGAATGAAGCAGTAATAAAATTCTCCTGACCACAAAACGTCTAGGATCATATAATTCAGTGCTGAATTTGACCAGACCTTTAAAGAAAAACAAGCATAAATACTCAAAATTTTCCATGAGTAGAGGGGAAAAAATACTTTCAAACTTGCCACGCCTACTCCGGTGGAGTCTGCTTAGCATGGAACACCTGCTTTCAGACCTGAGAATGGGGCTTCACAGAAGCCTACCTCTGAGAATGGGACTTCACCAAAGTCTACCTCAGAGAATGGGGCTTCAAAGAGGTCTACCTCTGAGAACGGGACTTCACCGAAGTCTACCTCAGAGAATGGGGCTTCAAAGAGGCCTATCTCTGAGAATGGGACTTCACTGAAGTCTACATCAAAGAATGGGGCTTCAAAGAGGCCTACCTCCTGGAAAGGCTGGCAAGCCCCTGGGAAAGATGTCTTTCTGTTTCTGTTTTTCTTTTCTTCGCTGTATAGGAGTGCCTATTAATCTTTTACTGTTCTTGCTGCTTGTTCTACTTACTCATGCTCAACGTTCCCTTATTCAAGGCTCTTTCTTGGAAGTGTTGATGATTCCAACATCTGATGAGTGTCCTGAGATTATGACTAACTCACCAGACTTAAGTGCTACCCTAAAAACCCCTCTTATGGAGGGTATTAGACAAGTCATAAGTAAATATAAAAGTATTGGGGGTTTCATCACGTCACTTCAGCAGAAGGAATTGTTTGTAAGAAATTTACAAGAAGCTGTAGGCACGGCTAGAGCAAAAAGAATGTATGGCTATTGGAGACTTCCTTTTAATCTTAAAGCATATACAATAGACTCATATAGATACCCTGTAGATAAAAAAGATGCAGAGGGATATTTGGACCAAAAGCTAAAAAAGATCCCTAAAAGGTTGATAGATGAAAGGTGACAATGGCTTATCAGAGGAAAATGGTGGGATCCTCCATTATGTAGAGGACCCCAAAGACTTCCCCCAGATCCATAGCCTTTTACAGGTGTGTATGATAAGGATGGCAACCGTTGGGAAAACTACTTAGGAGAAAGAAATTCCTATTACTCTCTTTCATTTACTGAGAGACTTGTTAGATCTAGACCTCCTTGGTGCTTACTATCAAAGAAGGAATAAGAAAGATCTTATGAGACAGTTAAGGCCACTATGGAAAAGAGTAAATGATTATGTGAAAGGGTTACAGAAAAGACACTATGAACTTAAATTTGATATATGGCCAGATTTAACTAAGTATACTGAATATCATGATTTTGGCCACAAATTGGGGACCCTCTAAAGAATGACAAAGGATCACAATTGCTTAGAAAAGATTTGAAACGCATAAAGTACAAAACTAAACAAAAGTAACAATAAAGTACTAGAGTTCATGCCTTTCTGTCCAGCACCTTGCCCATATGCTCTGGTTAATGGTTAATAGATGATAAACATCGAAACCAATTGTATTTCTTAAAAGTAGAGCTAAAGCCGAAAACAAGTGCCTATCGTCATAGCTCCTCATCCAAAAAACAAGATCAGGTGACCAGCTGGTGACCACCCAAGAATGAAGCCTTGCAGCAAGATTGTGTAACCTTTTGCCCTTTCTCATGGAGACTTTTGCTATAAAAGCTTGTTATCCTCTGCAATAAATCGCACTCAGCATTCACTCCTCTTGTGTGTGAGTTGTGTTTGCCATCTCCCCACCTGTTCCAGTTACCTCCACTAGGTATCCTCTGTCGTCCCGACAGAGCCGGTCCGTGGCACAAACTCATCATATGAAGCCAGTATTCCACTTATTCTAAAACTAGACAGGATACAACAAAAAGAGATTTATAGACCCAATCTCTATGATGAACATAGATGTAGAAATTCCCAAAAAAATTTGCATGCCAAATGCAATACATCAAAAAGATTATATCCTATGACCAAATTGCTATATTCTAGATACTCAAGGTTAGTGGATCAACATACTTACATCAATAAATGCAATATCACATATGAACAGACTCAAGGAATCCTATTATCATCTTAATTCAGGCAGAAATATCCTTTGACAAAAATTCAACATCTTTTCATGACAAAAGCTCTGGAGAAACTATGAGTTTAGGCAATGTTCCTCAATATAATAAATGCTATATTTGACAAGCCTATATTGTCAACGTCATAGTAAATGAAGGCAGAACTGAAATATTTTTTTCTAAAGTCAAGAACAATACAAGACATTCAGTCTATTCCCTTTATTTCTATTCACAATAGCACTGGAATCCTAGCCAGAGCAACAAAGCACAAGAAGAAACAAAAGGGATTCAAATAGGGAAGGAAGAAATAAAGTATTGTTATTTTCAGATGATACGATTCTATACTTAAAGCACCTTAAAGTTCCACCTCTTTTGTAATATAGCAGAATATAAAGTCAGCATTAAAAAACCAATAACTATTCTGTACATCAACAGAAAAATAGGAGAATAATTCCATTTCCCAATAGTTTCAATTTTTTCTATGAATAAATTTAACAAAGGTGAAAGATTTCTATACTTAAAAGCATGAAACATTGAAGAAGAAATTTTTAAAAGACACTAGAAGATAGAAAGGCATCCCTTGTTGCTGAATATACAGAATTAATATAAAGAAAATGGCTATATTAAGGAAAGCAATGTTTGCAGATAATGAAATTCCTACCAAAATCTCAATATCATTACTCACAGAAACAGAAAAAAAATCAATACTACAAATATAGCAAATATCCAATGCAATCCTGAACAAAACTAAAACAAAGTTGAAGGTATCATGATACCTCACTTCAAATTATATTACAAAGACATAGGAACAAAAATAGCAAGCAACTGGCCCCAAAATAGACATGAAGATTACTGAATAGAATGCCCAGAAATGCTGCTACCACAATCTGATTTCTGACAAAGGATCTCAAAGCATGTATCAGAGAAAAGACAGACTTTTCAAGAAATGGTGCTGGAAAAACTAGCTTTCTTCATGCAGCAGACTGAAACCAGATCTCTTTCCCTCTCTCTCTCCCCTCCTCTCTCTCTTTCTCTCTCTCTCCTAACGTCAATTAAAAGTGAATCAAGAATTTTAATGTAAGACCTGAAACTTTGAAACTACTAGTCTTAGTCAAAATACTGGAATGCATTGGCATAGGTAGTGACTTCCTGATTAGAAATTCAATAGCTCAACAAATAAGGGCAAGTATTGACAAATAAAATTATATTAAACTAAAAAGCTTTTACACAACAATGTCTCTAAAGGCTAAAGGGACAACCTACTGTATGGGAGAAAATCTAAAGCAATTATTCATCTGACGAAGAATATACATAATACAGAATATACAGTATATACATAAAACTCAAAACACTGAACTCTTCAAGAACAAAAATGGGCAAAAGTGCTGAACAGATCATTCTTGGGGTAAGAAGAACAAACGACCAATAAATACATAAAGAAATGCATAACGTCCCTGGCCATAAAGAAATGCAAATCAAAATGACAGAGATTTCATCCCACTCCAGCCAATATGGCTAGAGCAGAAACAACATCACATAGCATATGAGGATGCCAAGAGAAAAGAGTCCTGTTTGTAGGAATGCAAATTAGTGCAACTACTATGTAAATAAGCCTAAATTGATTTCCTCAAAAAAAATAGTACTGTATGCTGCAACCATGTCATGATTGGGTATTTTATTTATTGAATATTGTTAGTGGGAGTAGGTATTGAATTTAGAGCCTTGAACTTGCTAGGCTGGTGCTCTCCCACTGGAGCCACACCTCCAGCTCTGCTTTATGCTGGGCCACACCTCCAGCTCTGCTTTATGCTGGTCA
This sequence comes from Dipodomys merriami, assembly GCF_024711535.1. Classification (NCBI taxonomy): domain Eukaryota; kingdom Metazoa; phylum Chordata; class Mammalia; order Rodentia; family Heteromyidae; genus Dipodomys; species Dipodomys merriami. Next base: position 6,016,216 of record NW_027206257.1, read on the forward strand.
TTTTCAAGATGGAGTCTAGCAAACTTTCTTAGGCAGGTTGTCTTTGAACTGTGATCCTCCATATCTTAGCCTCCTGAGTAAGATTACATGTATAAGTTATCATCATTTGGCTCACACTTAGGCATCTATCTGAAGGAATGAAAGTCATAAGACAATAAATGTACTTATACATCCATGTTCATTACAATACTTTTCTTAATAGCCAAACCTGAGAAAAACCCAGATGCCCTATAACTGATGAGTGACTCCAAATATGTGCTCTATATATACAATAGGCAAGGAAAAGAACCACATGGTCATCACAATATATGGGGGAAAACATTTGACAAGATCCAACACCGCTTTATGATGAAAGCTCTGGAGAGTCCAGGAATATATGGGACATTCGTCAATATAATATAGGCATATATAATATAGACAGACCTACAGCCAGCATGTATTTAATGGTGAAAAGTTAAAACCATTCCCTCTAAAATCAAGAATGAGAGAAGGATGTTCACTCTCTCCACTCCTCTGCAATATAGTACTGGAATTTCTAGTTAGAGCAATAAGGCAGGAGACAAACATAAAGGGGATCCATATAGGGAAAGAAGAAATAAAACTCTCCCATTTTGCAGATAACATGATCCTGTATTTAAAGAGCCCCATGGATTCCTTTCCTAAGTTACTTTGGCTGAGATAGCAGGGTATAAAATTAACCCCAAGCTGGGCACTGGTGGCTTATGCCCGGCATCCTAACCACTCAGAAGGCTGAGATCTGAGGATTGTGGTTCAAAGCCAGCATAGGCAGGAAAGTCCGTGAGGCTCTTATCTCCAATTAAGCACCAGAAAACCCAAAGTGTCATTGTTGCTCAAAAGTTAGAGCACTTACCTTGAGCTGAAGAGTGCTGGGACAGAGCCCAAGCCCAGAGTTCAAGCCACATCGCCAACAAAGGAAGAAAGGAAGAAAGGAAGAAAGGAAGAAAGGAAGAAAGAAAGAAAGAAAGAAAGAAAGAAAGAAAGAAAGAAAGAAAGAAAGAAAGAAAGAAAGAAAGAAAGAAGAGAAGAAAGAGAGAAAGAGAGAAAGAGAGAAAGAGAGAAAGAGAGAAAGAAAGAAAGAAAGAAAGAAAGAAAGAAAGAAAGAAAGAAAGAAAGAAAGAAAGAAAGAAAGAAAGAAAGAAAGAGAGAAAGAAAGAGAGAGAGAGAGAGAGAGAAAGAGAGAGAGAAAGAGAGAGAGAAAGAGAGAGAGAGAGAAAGAGAGAGAGAGAGAGAAAGAGAGAGAAAAAGAAAGAGAGAAAGAAAGAGAGAAAGAAAGAGAGAAAGAAAGAAAGAGAGAGAGAGAAAGAGAGAGAGAAAGAGAGAGAGAAAGAGAAAGACAGAAAGAAAGAAAGAAAGAAAGAAAGAAAGAAAGAAAGAAAGAAAGAAAGAAAGAAAGAAAGAAAGAGAGAGAGAAAGAGAGAAAGAGAGAAAGAGAGAAAGAGAGAGAGAAAGAAAGAAAGAAAGAAAGAAAGAAAGAAAGAAAGAAAGAAAGAAAGAAAGAAAGAGAGAAAGGAAGGAAGAGAGAAAGGAAGGAAGGGAGAGAGAAAGGAAGAAAAAGAGAAAGGAAGGAAGGAAGAAGAAACCCCCAAAAATCAGTAGCTTTTCTGTATGCCAATAAGGAGAAGAGTGAATCTGAAATCAGGAAAGAAAGTCCTTTTGTAATAGCCTCAAAAAACACTTTGGAATTACCAAAGAGATGAAGGACCTCTGTGATTAAAACGTTAGAAACAGGTTTAAGGAAGTAGAAAAACCTCCCATGCTCCTGGATTGGAAGGTTTAACCATGAAAATAGCAATATTGCCCAAAGCTATCTACAAATTCAATTCAATACCCATCAATATCCAACAAAATTCTTCAGTGATATAGAACAAACAATCCACAAACTAATCTGGAATATTGGAAGACCCTGAATAGCACAACCAATCCTTAGTAGGAAGATCAGTGCTGGAGGAATATCAGTACCAGGAGGAATATCAGTACCAAGCTTTAATCTCAATTAAAAAGCTATAGAAATTAAAACAAACCAAAACAACTTGGTACAGGCACAAAATAGGACAGAGGACCAATGGACTAAAATAGAAGAACCAGAAATGAATTTACAGACCCATAGCCACCTTATATTTGATAAGGGAGCCAAAGGATGGCAAAAAGGACAGCCTCTTCAAAATTGATGCTGGCAGAATTGGCTACCCAGTACTTGTGCAGAAAACTGAATTTAGATCCTTATATATCAACCTGCACCAGAATCAACTCCAAATGGATGAAAGACTTTAATGTAAGATCAGATACCGTGATAATATTACAGGAAGATATAGGGGACACGTTAGGGGGTAGTACAGTTCAAAACTTACTAAGTAATGATCCAGAATCAGAACAAATCAAAGACTAGGTAAATGGGATTGCATACAACTGAAGAGTTTCTGCCTGGCAAAAGACATGCTTTAACAATTGCTGGTGGGGATGTGGCCAAAAGGGAACATTACTACACTGTGGTTAGGAATGCAAACTGGTTTAACTACTCTGGAAAGCAATATGGAGGTTCTTTAATAAACTAAACATATAACTTCCCTATGACCCAGCAATTTCACTCCTGGGTATGTATCTAATTGTCTAAAATCAGGCTATACAAAATGCCACCAGCATGACCATGTTCAATGCATCATTGATTACCATACACAAGACATGGAATCAGTTCAGATGTCCCTCAATGAATGAATGGATCAAGAAAATGTGGCCAGGAACTGGTGGCTCATGCCTGTAATCCTAGCTACTCAGGAGGCTGAGATCTGAGGATCGTGGTTCAAAGCCAGCCTGGGCAGGCAAGTCCAATAAACCACTAGGAAAAAATGGAAGTGGTGTTGTGGCTCAAGCTGTAGTGCATTCGCCTTGAGCTGAAGAGCACCAGGACAGGGCCCAAGCCCAGAGTTCAAGCCCCACGATGAGAAAAGAAAAAGAAAATATTGTATGTAACAATGCTCAACAAGAAATATACTCATTGCCTTACTCATGTAACTGTAACCACTCTGTATAGCATCTTTAGAATAGAACAAAACTGTTTTTCCAAAAGAAAGAAAATGTGATATGTATACACAGTGTAATTCTATGCTTCCATTGGAGAGCATGATATTCCCTTGTTCATAAGGAAACGAAAAACTTGGAAAAAAAATTATAGTAAGTGAAGTAAGACAGACCCAAAGAAATACAAGCTGCATAATTTCCCTCATTTGTAATAATTAAAATGTGCCTATAAATCTACAAAAAATTCCAATGGATAGTAAAAGACAAATAACTACACTTGGACATAATGAATTAAACAGAAATCTAAACATTCATACAGTGAGACCAAAGGAGGATATCCTTAATAGAGGGCTCAATAGGTATGTACATATGAGCATATAAAATGATATTTATAGAAATGAACTCCAAAAAATGGAAGTAAAAAGTTTTTTATTGTACTGTTTCAGTTTTTTAAAATCTTTCTTCTCTTCTCTTCTTTCTTTTTCTTTTATTTTTTTAATTTTTATTTATTTTTTACTGTGAATATACTGTACAGAGGGGTTACAATTACACGGACAAGAAAATGAGTACATTTATTATCAAGCATTGTAGCCTCCTCCTTTGTTTCTCCTTCCCGTCCCTTCCCAACCTCCTCCCCCCCCAGCCTTCAAGCCCCCCCCACCAAAGCTGTGAATTTCGTTTTCGACATAACGACTTGTACACCTCATTGTTGCAATGGGTCCACCTGTATCTTTATTTAAACGACTTGTTTTTCCCATTACTCTCCACAAATTAAACCGACATCAAATACAGTGAAAGCAGGGGTTATACTGTGGGGGAGGGACATACAAAGCAACAAAGAAATTATCTTATAAATGTGTTGGAAACAATCGCATGAAAGAAAAAAAACTGAATACATATCTTAGGGTTCATTTGCTAACATCACCTTATCTGAACTTTTTTGCTTGACTCATACATATACTAGATATTGCAAATCAGGGAAACCTTGGGATCTATGTTTCTTTGGGCTTGGCTTACTTCACTTAATATAATTTTTTCCGAGTCTTTCCATTTCCTAACAAATGGGGCAATGTCATTCTTTCTGATGGAGGCATAGAATTCCATTGTGTATACGTACCACATTTTCTTGATCCATTCATCAACTGAGGGTCATTGGGTTGGTTCCAGATCTTACTATGGTAAGTAATGCTGCAATAAACATAGTTGTGCTGGTAGCTTTAGTGTGGTCTTGATTGTAAATATTTGGATAAATGCCCAAAGTGGAATTGCTGGGTCATAGGGGAGCTCTATGTGGATACATTTAAGTAACCTCCATACTACTTCCCAAAGTGGTTAAACAAGTTTACACTCCCACCAACAATGCAGTAAGATTCCCTTCTGTCCAAATCCCCTCCAGCATCTGTTGTTATTAGAGTGCTTGGTTATAGACATTCTAACTGGGGTGAGGTGGTATCTCAATGTTGTTTTGATTTGCATTTCTTTTATGGCTAGAGAGTTTGAGCATTTCTTCCTGTGTCTATTGGAAATCCTTCTTTGTTCTTCAGAGGAGTGTCTCTTTAAGTCTTTAGCCCCCTTATTTATTGGACAGTTTTTTTCTTTGAGGATTTGTTGTAGGGGGATTTAATTTTTTGAGTTCCAGGTATATTTTAGATATGAGACCATTGTCCGTTGTATGGCTACTGAAGATCTTGTCCCAATCTGAGGGCTTTCTATTGATCTTGCTTGCTATATCTTTTGCCATGCAGAAGCTCTGCAACTTCATACAATCCCATTTGTCCAACCTTTCTTTGATTTGTTGTGTTTCTGGGTCTCTATTAAGAAAATTTCGGCCTGCACCAAGGAGAACTAGGATTTCTCCTATTCCATCCTGTAATGTTTTCAGAGTGTCTGCTTTGAATCCGAGGTCTTTGATCCATTTGGAGTTGATTCTGGTGCAGGGTGATATATAAGGATCAAGCGTTAGTTTTCTAAGAGTAGTTAACCAGTTTTGCCAGCACCATTTACTGAAGAGGCTGTCTTTCTTCCATTCTATTTTTTTTAGCTCCCTTATGGAACATTAGATGGCTATATGTCTGTAGGTTCATTTCTGGGTTTTCAATTCTATTCCATTGGTCCTGAGGTCTGTTCTTGTGCCAGTACCAAGCTGTTTTGATTACTATGGCTTTATAGTAGAGTTTGAAATTTGGTATTGATATTTCTCCAGCATTGTTCTTTCTGTTGAGAAGCCTTTTAGCTATTCGGGATATTTCATTATTCCATATGAATATTTGGATTGCCTCTTCTATTTCCTTGAAGAATGAGGTTCGAATTTTGCTAGGTATCACATTGAATTTATAGATAGCCTTGGGAATTATTGCCATTTTGACGATGTTGATCTTTTCAATCCAGGAGCATGGGAGGTTTTGCCATTTTCTAAGTTCTGCTTTGATATCCTTTCTTCAGGTTTTTAAAATTTTCATCATAGAGCCCTTCACTTCTTTCGTTAAGCTTATTTCTAGGTATTTTATTTTTTGTGGGGTTATTACAAATGGAGTTGCTTTCTTAATTACAGCCACACTTTTCTCTTTGTTGGCATACAGAAAAGTGATTGATTTTGGGGGTTTAATTTTATACCCTGATACTTTGCCAAAGTTTTGAATCAGCTTGAGTGATTTGGGAGTGGAGTCTATGGGTTTCTTTAAATACAATTTCCTGTCATCTGCAAATAGAGAGAGTTTTACTTCTTTTCTTATTTGGATCCTCTTTATGTTTGCATCTTGTCTTATTGCTGTAGCTAGGCATTGTAATAATAGATTGAAGAGAAGTGGAAAGACTGGACATCCTTGTCCTTTTCCTGAGTTAAGACGAAATGGCTTTAGTTTTCACCATTAATATAATGCTGGCTGTAGGTTTGTCATATACAGCTTTTATTTTATTGAGGAATGTTGCATGGATTCCTAATTTTTCAAAAACCTTCATCATAAAGGGGCGCTTGATCTTGTCAAATGCTTTTTCTACATCTATTGAGATAACCATGTGGTTCTTATCCTTGCTCCTGTTGATGTGATTAATTATATTAATTGATTTGCGTATATTGAACAAGCTTTGCATCCCTGAAATGAATCCTGTTTTATAAGAGTGTATGATTTTTTAAGAATTGTTGATGTATCTGTTGAACTAGATTGTATCTGCAGACTATTGACTGGGCAAATACAGACTTTGGTTGATGGTTGCCTTAAGATAGTGTTCTTAGCACAAAACTGGTGTTATTTTCATCCCAAATGGGCAGAGTAAGCCGGAAAAATAAACACAAGAAAAATAGCAAGTCCGGGTATCTCACTCCCACTCATGATAATCAGGGACAAAATAGATAATGAATAATCCAGAGTAGTGTTCCCAAATAGCTCTATAAACACTGCTGGCCAACATGATAAATGAAAAGATTGAAAACCTACAAAGGACTCTGTATGAGCGTGATAGTGAGAGAGAGGAGGCAAACCAAGATTTATACACGAATAGCATGAGTGTGAGGAAGATACTCAAAAACTAATACACGACTTGCATGAGCAGCTTGAGAATTCTCAAAGAGAAAGGTAGGAATGGCATAGGAAGTCTAAGAACACTCAAAGAGAACTACAGGAATGGTGTGAACGTGAGGAAGCTAAACAAAGTGTAATACAGGAATTTAGAGAGCAGGATGAGAATAAACAAAGATCACTAAAGGCATTCATGGAATCCATTAACAAAGAGCTGAAGGAAGTTGGAAGACCACAAACGGAATGCTGAATGGAAACCAACACAAGGAATGGAAGTCCAAGGAAACCATAACCAATCAACTAAGTGATTTGAGAATAAACACTGAGCACCAAATTAAGGAAGTAAAGAAGTTCATACAAGATCTAAAACAAAGCTTCAACAAAGAATTTGAAGCCATCAAAGCTGACCAATTAGAAGGAAAAGAAATAAAAAACAAAGTAGAAAGTCTTGACAGCAGGTTAGACCACACAGAAGATCGAATCTCGGGGATTGAAGACAGCCCAGATATTATAGAGAAAGAACATACAACCATCCAAGACAAGTCCAAGAAATATGATAGATCTATCCAACACTTGGAAAACACAAGCAAAAGGAATAATCTGAGGATAATGTGTGTAGAGGAGCACCTAGAAACAGAAGTTAATGGTCTAGGAAATTTGTTTAACAGGATCCTAGCAAAGAAGTTCCCAAACATGCAAAAAGATAGGTCTATTCAGATACAAGAAACTTTTAGAACCCCAAATAGACAAGACGAGAATAGGACACCCCACTGCAACATTATAATCCACACAGGATCAACTCAGACCAAGGAAAAGATCCTTAAAGCTATCAAGGAGAAAAGATTAATCACCTATAAAGGGCAACCAATTAAAATCACCTCAGATTTCTCAGCAGAGAGAATGAGAGCAAGAAGAGCCTGAAATGATGTATGCCATGCCCTAAAAACAAACAACTATCAACCAAGAATACTGTACCCAGCTAAACTCTCCTTCATAACTGAAGGCCAAATAAAAACCTTCCATAGCAAAGAAAAAAAAAAAAGAAACAATATATCTCCACCAAACCAGTCCTACAAAAGATTCTTAAAAATGTCCTACACATAGAAAACCAGGGAGACGCTTTCACTATATTTGATGTCAGTATAACATGTGGAGGTGATGGGGGCAAACAAGTCGTTTAAGGATTCAGGTGGACCTGTTGCAACAATGAGAAGTACAAAATGTCATGTCAAAACCAGCTTTACAATGTCGGTGGGGGGGGAGGGGGGTATAATTGGGTGGGGGGAGGGGGGAGGCTGGGAAGGGAGGTGAAGGGTAAACAAAGGAGGAGGCTGCAATGCTTGGTAAGAAATGTATGCATTATCCTGCCCATGTAATTGTAGCCCTTCTGTACAGTATGTTCTCAAATAAAATAAAATAATATTAAAAAAAAAAAGAAAACCAGGGAGACCACAATAAAGGCCAAGAAACTGCACACAAACTGAGAATCCAAGAACCATAGGAAGAACCCAGTTTTTGCAGCCCCCAAGAAGGTGGATAACATGGCAGGAACTCCCAAATACCTCTCAGTCCTTTCTATCAACAGTAACGGACTTAACTTTCCAATTAAGCGACATAGACTGTCTAGTTGGATTAAAAAACAAGATCCTTGTATATGCTGCCTTCAGGAGTCACATCTTGCCCCTAAAAACAAACACATTTTCAATGTGAAAGGCTGGAACAAAATCTACCAAGCAAACGGCCTCCATAATCAGGCGGGATTTGCAATCCTAATACCAGATAAAATAGACTTCAACTTAAAATTTGTGAGAAGAGATAAAGAAGGTCTCTACAGATTAATTAATGGATCTCTCCTTCAGGAGGATATTACAATTCTAATTATCTTTTCTCCAAACAAAGGAGCACACAAATTTATCCAAGAAACACTACTTTCCCTCAAATCCCACATAGATCCAAAGACATTAATTGTTGGGGATTTTAACACACCACTCTCCCCACTAGATAGATCAACTCGGCAAAATCTCAAAAGAGAACCCGCAGGTCTAAACAACTGCATAGATCAACTAGTTTTAACAGACATCTACCGAATATTTCACCCAGCAGCATCACAATACACGTTTTTCTCAGCAGCACATGGAATATTTTCTAAAATAGACCACATTTTAGGCCACAAAGGAAGTTATACTTTGCATTCTCTCAGACCACAAGGGAATAAAGTTAGAACTCAACACCAAAAGCCACCAAATAAAGTCCGGTAACACATGGAGGCTGAACAACACACTGCTGAATCACGAGTGATTCATGGAAGAGATTAGAAAGGAAATTCAAATGTTCATGTTATTTAACAAAAATGAGCACACAAATTACCAGCTCCTCTGTGACACAGTAAAGGCAGTACTCAGAGGCAAGTTTATAGCTCTGAGTTCCTACATCAACAAATTGGAGAGATCTGAAACCAACAATTTAATGAGACATCTGAACCTCCTTGAAAAAGAGCAGGAATATAAACCCCAATCGAGTAGATGGAAAGAAATAATTAAAATTAAATTAGAATTAAATGAATTAGAATCCACAAAAACTATAGATAGAATCAACAAAACAAAGAGTTGGTTCTTTGAAAAAATTAACAAAATTGACACACCCTTAGCAAACTTATCAGAAAAAGAAGAGAACACACCTAAATAAATAAACTCAGAGATGAGAATGGAAACATCACCACAGAAACAACCAAGATTCAGAACATTTTAAGGGAATACTTCTCAAAACTTTATGCTAATAAGTTTCAGAATTTGGCAAAAATGGCCCTTTTCCTAGCAAATATTGACATGCCAAAACTAAACCAAGATGAGTTAAACCATCTCAACAGGCCCATATTAAGCATTGGAATAGAAACAGCAATAAGAGCCCTCCCATCTAAGAAAAGTCCAGGACCAGATGGTTTTACAGCAGAATTCTACAAGTCCTTCATTGCAGAGCCCACACCAATACTCCTCCAACTCTTCAATGAAATTGAAAGAGAAAGTTCACTACCGAACACATTCTGTCAAGCCATCATAACCTTCATCCCAAAACCAGTTGGGGACTCATCAAAGAAAGAGAACTATAGACACATTTCTTTGATGAATATTGATGCCAATCTTCTTTCTTTCATTCCCTTCCGTTGTTGTATAAGATTTCTGCAACCTTCATCTTTTATATAAGCTCATCTGATTTGGGAAGGGGGAACACAGAAATAGTGGGACAATAGGAAAACCAATCTGCAGTTGGATATGAACTATACAACTTTTGGGGGGAGAGAAGTCAGAAGGTGGAAAACTGGGAGAGAATGACGGATGGGGTGACCCCGTTCGAAAGAAAATGTACTCATTACCTGAATCATACTACCCCTGTGGACATCACCTTTACAATAGAGTTTTTAAGAAAGAAAATGTATTTTATTTCTAAATAGAAGAAAGAAGAAATGGTTGGAACTGGGAACACATTAATTGAAGTAAGCCATGTTCAGAAGGACAAAGGTCAAATGTTTTCTCTCATATGTTCATGCTAGACCTAAAAAGTTAACATATACATAAACACATAAAAATGTTCGTAATTTAGGGGATTGTTGAGGAATGATATAGAGGAAAGGAAAAACAAATGTTAGCTGATGAACAATATAGAAATACAGTGCACCTGTGAAGAGAGCAGAATGAAATTCAGTGAAAGCATTTGAGTAATAGATAGTACTGGAGATAGGAGAAAATTAGAGCAAAAGAGGATAGCAATAGAGTAAATTACACACATGTAAAAGGGCATGGTGAAACCCGTTTGAATAATAACCATACACTGAAACAAGCGAATGACAATCAGGAAAAACAGGTCTTATCCAGGGTATAGGTACTAGTGGCAAGGGGAAGGGAGAAGGAAAAGGAGAGTAAATAAGATCAAACTACTCTATGCTCACGTGTGTATAATGGATAATGAAGCTTGTTGTGATTGGTTTGGGAAAGGTGGAAGGGAAAAGAGGGAGAGAGGAGGGATTGAGTCTAATGAAAGTGCATGGTATAAGTATGGACATGTCAAATTGTTCCTCTGCAACTAATTGATGCTGATAAAAATATACAAAAGGAATTGTTATGCACTAAAATGTGATTATTAATTTAAGTTAAAAAAAACGATTATATTTGTTGGAAGTGTGCTATTCCAGGTAAATAAAGAGATGGCATTAAGACTACTTTCAGCGATCATATTTATAGTTTGTTACTAGAGAAACTCTGCTGATTGTGTAGAGTACCACTATACTATAATGGGAAAAAAATCAGAATCAGTACAGATCTCTCTACACTGAATGCAACAAAGGCCTGGGAAAGTATGATCCGAGCCTTGAGAACCAATAACTGCCAGCGCAGACTGATTTAACCAGGAAAGCTAGCAATCACATCCAATGGAGAAACTAAAATTTGTAAAAATAAAGAAAAAATAAATGGATTCATAAACAATAAGCTATCATTACAAAGAATATTAATATGGGGAACACAACCTGAAGAAAGCAATCATGAACAGAAATTCACATCAGCAGATATCACTAGAAGTCTGACTTAATAAGCTCAGGAAGAAAGGAAAGAAGAAAAACTTTGGAAAGCAGGAAATTGACAGGAAACACAATGCATCTCTCTATAATAATCATAAATATTAATGGGCTCAATTCATCAATAAAAAGAAAAAGAACTGCAGATTGGATCAGAAAACAAGACCTATCCACCTGTTGACTTCAGGAGACCCACCTCACAGCCAAACATAAAAACAAACTCCAAGTGAAGGGTTGGAGTAAGATCTACCATGCAAATATTCCCAGCAAGAAAGCAGGAGTAGCTATCATGATATCTGGCAAAATAAATTTTTCATTAAAATCAATACAAATAGAAAAAGAAGGATACTACATACTTATACAGGGAACAATCCAAGAAGAATATATAACCATTATTAGCTTATATTACCCAAATACTGGTGCACACAAATATGTTAAGCAAATACTCTCAAACTTAAAGAATAAAATAGATCCAAATACTATAATACTGTTGTGCCCAGATCGCACGACCCCCACCAAAAAGAACACAAGGGTCAGACTTTACAACTGTTTTAAGTTTTTATTTAGATGGGCTGCAGCTCAGGCCTCTTCCTACACTCCGACACAGCGGAGACTAGGAGGAGAGCCCTGAGATAAGGATTTGCAGGGCTTATAAAGGCTCACAACCCTATGTACCACCACGTGTTGCTCTGCTACCTGAAACAAGCAACAAATGGTCACTGCCTCATAACCATTCATTCCCCGCCCCGCCCCACCCCGCTTGACTTATGGTCCTGAGACACAATCTTGTGGCTCCTGCCCAAAATTAACTCCAACAGCACTCGATCTTGAATGAGTTCTTATATTTCTAGTCCCTCTCTGACAGTAGCCATAAACAACAATAACAATAACAATCAGTCCATTTTTCTTTTCTTGAGGCATATGCAAAATGGTTGGTTAGGATGCTTGGAGACTTCCCATGTTTCCCCTGGTCGTCCAGGGCAAAGGGGTCAGCTGGTCTGGAATGGGAGCAGTGGACCCAAGCAGCAATGCCATCTACCTTAAGGGCAGGAGGAGTAGCCAGTAGCACCATGTAAGGTTCCTTCCACCGTGGTTCCAGAGATCTCAGGTTGTGTCTTTGAACAAGCACCCAGTCCCCTGGTTTAAACAAATGGGGGGGGTAAGAATAGAGGCAGAATCATATAATGCTCTAAACTGGGGCCACACATTTTTGTGGACAAGCTGTAGATAGTCAAGTTTACATTGAAATTCAGTATCACTCAAATCAGCAAGCAATTCAGTCTGAAGGCTAGGGATAATGGGTGGAGGGTGTCCATACATTATTTCAAAAGGAGTAAAGCCAAGCTGATAGGGTGAATTTCTTACTCTAAACAGGGCAAAAGGAAGGAGCGATACCCAGTCTGCGCCAGTCTCCAAAGCCAATTTAGTTAAGGTCTCTTTTAGAGTCTGATTCATTCTTTCTACCTGCCCTGAACTCTGGGGTCTATAAGCACAGTGCGATTTCCAATCCATCTCCAGTGCTGCGGCTATTCCCTGACTTACTTTTGAGATGAAGGCCAGTCCATTATCCTACCCGATGGTGGATGGAAAGCCATACCTGGGTAGGATTTCTTCCAGGATCTTCTTAGCCATGACGTTCACGGTCTCATGCTTTGTTGGGTAAGCTTCAACCCAACAAAAACTAGCAAATATTTATATCCAAATTTTCCAGTTTTATTTTCTGTGAAGTCTACTTTCCAATACACACCTGGCCTATCTCCATGGAGGCAAGCTTCTTTTGTAACCGGTTGAGTGGGGGCATTGGTGAGCTGACAGGCTTTACAATTTTTAACAATGTCCTCAATGAGTTGATTTCCTTGCCTAATTTTTACTTCTGAGTCGGAGCAAGTCCTGCATTCTTCGGGTTCCCATGTGAGAGGTCCAATGGATTTTCTTAAGTATCCCCTTTCCTAACCTTTGTGGCAAGATAAGTTTCCGCTCCCCAGTTTTTCACCAGCCCGGGTTTTATAGACCATGGGAATTTTCTTTATCCACTCCAATCTTCTTGGGAGTACTGAGGCTCATGAGGCAAAGCTCATGGCCCTGGATCTACTAGAGTCAGTACTTCTGCTCTGGGCTGGAGGGCCGCCTCCTTAGCTGCCTGATCGGCCAAGTTATGTCCTTTGGTTATAGAATCAGTTCCCTTTTGCCGGGCGCTAGTGGCTCACGCCTGTAATCCTAGCTACTCAGGAGGCTGAGATCTGAGGATCACGGTTCAAAGCCAGCCCGGGCAGGAGAGACCGTGAGATTCCTATCTCCAATAAACCACCAGAAAACCAGAAGAGGTGCTGTAGCTCAAGTGGTAGAGCATTGAGGTGAAGAGCTGAAGGACAGTGCCCAGGCCCAGAGTTCAAGCCGACCAAAAAAAAAAAAAAAAAGAATCAGTTCCCTTTTGATGTCTCGGCAGTGCATAATGGCAATATTTGCTGGTTCCCATAAGGCAAGGATGAGGCTTCAAATTTCTTGTTTGTTTTTAATAGCCTTTCCCTCAGCTGTCAGCAGCCCCCTCTCTTGGTAAATGGCTCCATGCACATGCATGGTGGCAAAAACATACTGACTGTCTGTGTAAATGTTTAGTCTCTGCTCTTTTCCCATCTCTAGGGATTTTGTTAGCACCACTAGTTCTGCTCTTTGTGCAGACATTCCCTTAGGGAGTGCTTCTGCTCACACTATTTCAGTGTCTATGGTGACTGCTGCACCCGCGTACCTTTTTCCATCTTGAATGAAACTGCTGCCGTCTGTGAACCAGGTATGTTCGGTATGCCATAGTGGCAAGTCCAACAAGTCTGGCCTCTTTTCTTTGGCCAAGTCTCTCTTTTCACGCTCAATTTCATGTTCTCTATCCTTCCTTTCCTGTCTTTGCTCCTCTGTCTCTCTCTTATTGTAAACCTTTTCTGCCATGGCTACTAGATCCCTAATAAACTTTTCACCAAGTCTGTGTAGAGCCAGCAACTTTGGCTTTATGTCTGGTGCAGCTTGATTTATATAGGCAAACATAATCATCTGAGTCGACTCCTGGGTCTCAAGGTTTTGACTAAAACTTCCATGAGCCTCTCAAGATATGCTGCCAGACGTTCACTTCCTCCCTGTCTAACATCATAAACTTTGGCCATGTTAATAGGTCAGTGAGCTGCCAACTCGAGACCTGCCAACAGAGCCTGGCGATAGAGGAGGAGTCACTTCCTAACTTCAACAGTATTGTAGTACCATGTTGGTCAGATCTCAGGAAAATAGGCAGCGATCAAGGCAGGATCTGTGATGGGCACTCCTGTGGGCCCAGGGATATGTTTCCAGGATGCCTCTCAGATATGGTCTCTCTCTTCAGTGGTAAAAAGTACCTGCAAAAGCTGACTACAATCATCCCAAGTGGGCTGATGAGTAAAGAGAATAGTTTCAAATAAACGAATTAAATTCTGGGGTTTCTCAGAAAAGGGGGCATTTTGGGCAAACCAATTGTATATATCACTGGTAGAAAATGGCCATTTTTGGGATTTCTGTCTACCATCCACATCCACAGGATCTACAGTGCATAAGAGAAAAACAGCTGCATTAGATGGCATCGTCGAGTGACTGGCCCCTCAGAAACTTTAAGGGCAGGTGCCGAGTGTTTGGCTGCTGGTTCTATAGCTGCCTTCTCCTCTTGAATATTCTCAGGCTCCACAGAAGGAACCTGGGAAGGGGAGTATGGGGGAGGAATATTTCTTCTTCCAAATCATCTCCCTGAAAAAGCGGGGGGTACAATTTCTTTTCCTCTTTCTTAGTTTCTTTTTGTAAGTCTAGGGGGCTAGATGGAGGGTTGCCCATGGTTTCCAGTCCCGTCAGTCGTACAGTCCAAAAAAAACAATAAATAATACAAACAAAACACATGCAGGCCTGACAGTTACGAAGTGGAGATCTCCCAAATTGGTCCGCTGACTCCTGTCACGGCAGGGTTCCACAACACCCCACGCCCCACAGCAGCAGTAGCAGATCCAGAGTGAGTGAGTTGGGCCTTGGTTAGGAGGCCCTCTTGATCAGTTCCGGCCCAACACCAAACAAACCCATACCCCACAATTCTCACGGCGGGGTTCCAAGAACCCCCCCCACAAGAGGATCTGGGACTTCTCCCAGTTCCTCCAGGTTTGTCGTACCAGCGTGTCTATTTCAACAACCCTTTACACAATATGAATCGGAGCGTTTGTCCTCACAAAGGAAAATGAAAGTGCAAACAGACAACAACAGGACAAGACAAATTAACAAAGACAGCGCTGTTTTACCTTTGGAGTCTGAGGTCTCAGGGGTCTTTGGGGGGATCTTGAATGAGTCCCCACTAATATGTTGTGTCCAGGTCGCAGGACCCCCACCAAGAAGACCACTGAGAGTCAGACATTACAGCTGTTTTAAGGTTTTATTTAGGTGGACTGTAGCTCAGGCCTCTTCCTACACTCTGACACAGCAGAGCCTTGGAGGAGAGCCCCGAGCTAAGGATTTGCAGGGCGTATAAAGTCTCACAACCAGGTGTACTACCATGTGTTGCTCCGCTAGGTGAAACAAGAAACAAATGGTCACTGCCTCATAACCTTTCAATACTAGGAGAGTTTAGTTCCCCAATCTCACCAAAAGACAGGTCTACCAACCAGAGGATTGGCAGAGAAGCCACAGAGTTAAGTGAGGCCATATTTCAAGTGGAATTAATTGACATTTACTGAGTTTGCAACCCTAAAATGACACAGTGCCTATTCTTCTAAGCATCTCATGGAACTTTCTCGAAAATAGATCATATCATAGTTCATACAAGGAATTTAAACAAATACAAGGAGACTGACATAATCCTTTGAATCCTGTCTGACCACAATGGAACCAAGCTAGTTCTCAATAACAAAAG
This sequence comes from Dipodomys merriami, assembly GCF_024711535.1. NCBI lineage: Eukaryota > Metazoa > Chordata > Mammalia > Rodentia > Heteromyidae > Dipodomys > Dipodomys merriami. The sequence goes on from NW_027206257.1 coordinate 6,032,237, forward strand.
ACACTGTAGAAATTGCTCAAATACATGGAAATTGAACAGCACACTTTTGAGCAATACCTGGGTAACAAGAAATTAAAGAAGAAATTTAAAAGTTCCACAATCTAATGACAAGGAATACACATCACAAAGAAACCTGTGGGACAGGACAAAAGCAATCCTGAGGGGTAAATTTATAGCTTTCAGTGCACACATGAAGAAAATAGACACAGACCAAGAAAATAATTTCATGTTGTGGCTGAAACTGCTGGAAAATCATGGCAAAATAAATGAACCTAAGGTTACTAGATGGAGCAAGATAATTAAAATAAGAGCTGAGATCAATGAGAGAGAAACTAAGAAAACCATAAATAAAATTAATAAAACAAAAGGCTGTTTTAAAAAAATAATAAAATTGATAGAACTTTAGCAAGATAAACACAAATAAAGAGAAGAAACCCAAATCAATAAGATCAGGGATGCCACGGTAAAAGTTACAACAAATACCAAAGACACCCAAACAATTATAAAGAAGTATTTCCAGAAACTATACTAAGGAAAGAAAACCTAGCAGAAATCGATGAAGTTTTAGAGAAGTACAAATTGCCCAAACCGAACAATTAAATAAGCCAAGATCTTACAATGAGAAATAGGAATCAATCAGAAGTCTCCTAAGAAGGAAAACCCCAGGACCAGATGGATTCACTACAGAACTCTATAAGACCTTTAAAGATGAACTAATACTCATACTCCTCATATGCTTCCGAGAAAGAGAAACAGAGGGAGATATCCCAAACTCATTCTATGATTCCAATATCATACTCATCCCCAAACCAGGCAAAGACCCAACAAAAAAAGAGAACTACAGACCAATCTCCTTGATAAACACAGATCTTAACCGAATTCTAGCCAACAGAATCCAGAAACACATTTTAAAAAATCGTACATTACGACCAAGTAGGCTTCATTCCAGAGATGCAGAGATGGTTTAACATGCATAAATCAATAAATGCAATCCATCGCATCAACAAATCCAAGGTCAAGAACTACATGATTATCTCCATTGATGCAGAAAAGGCCTTGGATAACATACAACATTCATTCATGCTAAAAGCTATGGAGAAAATAGGAATAGAAGGAACATTCCTTAAAACAATAAAAGCCATATACAACAGAACAATAGCCAATATTATACTCAATTGGGAAAACCTACAACCGATTCTCCAAAAATCAGGAACAAGGCAAGGATGCCCACTTTCACCACTCCTCCTCAATATAGTTCTGGAATCCTTATCCAGAGCAATAAGGCAGGAAAAGGCATTAAAGGGATCTCCATCGGGAAGGAAGTAGTTAAATTACCTCTTTCTGCAGATGACATGGTACTATACCTACATGATCCAAAAAAATCCAACCCCAAACTCCTAGAACTTATAAGTCACTTCTACAAAGTAGCAGGATACAAAATTAACTCACAAAAATCAGTTGCCTTTCTGTACACCAACAATATACAAGCAGAAAGGGAAATCAGGGAAACAACCCCATTCACAATAACCTCAAAAAAATTTAGAAATTAACTTAACCAAAGATGTAAAAGAACTATTTAATGAAACCTATAAAAACTTAAAGAGATTATAGAGGATACTAAGAAATCGAAAGACTTTCCATGTTCTTGGATAGGTAGACTTAATATAGTGAAAATGACCATACTGCCAAAATTGATATACAAATTTAGTGCAGTTCCCATTTAAATCCCAATGACCGTTCATTACTGAAATATAGAAAACAAATACAAAAATTCATCTGGAACAAAAAAGGAACTAGAATACCCAAAATAATTCTAGGCAAAACAGACAACACTGGAGGGATCTTGATGCCAGACTTCAAACTCTACTATAGAGCCATAATAACAAAGACAGCTTGGTATTGGCACAAAAACAGACCCAAAGACCAATGGAATAGAATAGAAGATACAGATATAAAACCACACACATACATCAGCTGATATTTGACAAAGTGGCCAAAGTCACACAGTGGAAGAAGCACAGTCTCTTCAACTACTGGTGCTGGGAAAACTGGGTGGCCACCTGAAGAAAACTAAAAGTGGACCACAGCCTGTCTCCATGCAGTAACGTAAACTCAAAATGGACTGAAGACCATAACATCAAACCTGAAACTGAAACTATTGCAGAACAGAGTAGGAGAGACACTTGAACTTATAATAGGCACAGGCAAGAACTTCCTGAGCAGAGGTCCAACAAATTGGAGAGAGACTCGACAAATGGGACTACCTTAAAATAACAAGCTTCTACACAGCTAAAGGCATAGCAATCACCCTAGAAAGACAGCCAACAACTGGGAAAAAATACTTTCCAGCAATATATCAGACAAGGAGCTAATATCCAGTATATGCAGGGAACTCAAGAAAATAATCCCTCCCAAACCCAACAAACCAATTACAAATGGGCAAGGGAACTAAAGAGAGACTTCTCAGAAGAAGAGATAAAAATGGCAAAAAAAAAAACCATGAGGAAATGTTCACCTTTTCTGTTTGTAAAGGAAATGCAAATAAAGACAACCCAGAGACACCACCTTATCCCAGTCAGAATGGCCCACAATCTAAATTCAGCCAGTGACAAATGCTGGTGTGGATGCAGAGAAAGAGGAGCCCTATTACACTGCTGGTGGGAATGTACACTTATACAACCACTCTGGAAAGCATCTGGAGGCATCTCAGAAAGCTAAATATAAACCTCCCCTATGACCTAGCCATACCATTCCTAGGCATCTATCCTGAGCAAGAGGAACCAGGATTCAAGGACACATGCATCTCCATGTTTATTGCACCACTGTTTACAATAGCCAGAAAATGCAAACAACCCAGATGCTCCACTACAGATGAATGGATCCAGAAATTCTGGTACCAATATACAATGGAATATTATGCAGCCATTAGAAAGGACAAAATAATGGCATTCACAGGGAAATGGATGGAACTAGAAGAAACCATGTTGAGTTAGGTAAACCAAGAGCAAAGGGACAAATGGCACATGGTATCCCTGATAGGTGGATGTTAAATACAAAATGTAAAGAGAAAAGACAAAGTAAATAAGACTTGAGAAACAAAGGACCTCCACTCATCTGGTCAAATCATTACTAAATGACCCCATGCTTCTGACCACATATATGGCATATATGTGCACAGTGGAGGAGGACACAGAAATAGAGGAAAAGAGGGGAAAACATATAACAATGGGACCCATCAGCTGCACTGGATATTAATCAAAACGAAATAAGCAACTCAATGGCAGTGATGGGAGGGAAGGAATGAGTGGGAAAGAGGGAACAGCTGACACTAAGCAAAAGGAAAGAAATATACAGATCACCTGATATGAAAGAAATAACTGTGTTGTCAAACCTCATAGAACTCATAAACTTTATATACCATGATAAAGACAATTGCCCCCATAAATCTTAGAATGTGTTTGTGACTTAACTATCCCACAATACAGTGAAATTTGTGAAATTTATGCAATCACTTAATCACAATTTAAAAATTGCAAAAAAGAGATGTATCAAAGAGAGACATACACATACACATATTTGTGTGTGTTTATATGTCTGTTTATGTATGTTTTTATATATACACATATATTAATATATATTTCTATATCTATAGATATAGGTACTTATATCTATAGATATAGAGCTACAGGTATAGATATATTACTCCAGTTCTATGGTTGAACTCAGGGCCTGGGCGCTGTGCTTGAGCTTCTTTGGCTCAAGGCTAGCACTCTAACACTTGAGCCACAGTGCCACTTCTGGCCTTTTCTGAACAGTGTACTATAGATAAGAGTCTCTCGGATTTTCCTCCTCAGGCTGGCTTCAAACCACAATCCTCAGATCTCAGCCTCCTGAATAGTGAGGATTACAGTTGAGAGCTATCAGGGCCTGGTTCAGACTTATATTTGACCTTTTATTAGTCAAGAGCAGTCAGCAGCAGAGAAATATTATTTATTCATTTATCTATTTGTCTATTTATGTATTTGCAGTTCTATGGAGCAGGGAATTGCTTACATAGTTGGCAGGAAAAGGTAGGGTGGGCAATTCAAAGATTAGTGTGCACAGCAGCAATGACAACTACTAGGCTACAACTCAGGGTGGCAGTTGAGATACCAGAGCTTCAAAGAGGAGGCCATGTACTGAAGTTAAAACTTTAGTTAGATTCCCCCAGTGGAACTAAGGTTCCATGGGAATTCATACCTTACTTTCAGGTCCAGTGGGTCTAGTTACAGTTTTTGAGCTGGAGCTGCTTCTAGAAAGGTTATTTCAAGCAAAGCAAAACAGGGGAGGTATTCAATCTTGAGTCCTCTTGTCTCCCAGTATCTACTGGTCCTAACCATCCCACTCCATGGAAGCCATTCAAAAGTAGCTGGGTGCAAGAGCTCCTGCCAAAGTGTGCAGGACAAGGGGTGGGCAAGAAGAGGGCAGAGGATACATCTGAGAGCAAAGACACACTCAAGACACCGTATTCAAATTCTTATCAACAATACTTGAAATACTGCACTGACAGAGTCTGCTTTTTCATCTATAATGCAAAAACGGGACATTTACTCCATAGGGTTTTAATAATTCTAAATGCAATAATATATAGGCATAGTGTCTAGACATAGATCTATTCCTTTATAAGCATTGGTTTTCCTAGAGAGTTGAAGCGGCTAATCATTCTAAAGTGGACTTCTCCACAAAATCTTTTTTGGCAATGCTTTCATTTTGTTTATTTGATCAAAAACATCAGCAGAACCTAAAACTTCCTCAAAGAAGCAACTACTTAAAGCTCACATTTGTGCTAGAGGTCCCTGATAAGGTACTGCTTATAAGAATGCTCACAAAGATCAATGGAAAAGTGTTATGAAAGACAAGTCAGTAGCAGCTGGTAAGATAGAAACATAAGTTTTCATAAATCTACAAATAGAGAGCCTTTAGTGGCTGCACCAAAGTTTTCGGAGAGGCATGTTTCTTAACAGTAAAATCTGCTTTCAAGGTTAAAAGAGTTCTCAGAAAAAATATATCTGAGAAAAGGTAATATAACTTTAGTTACTTAGTTAGTTTGACCTAATTTGACTTTAGGAGGAAAACTTGGTCTGGGAAAGATTTAGGTTCCTGCAAGAGGATCTAATTAATTAAACTCAGCCAGTTCGTGCCCACCACCTACAGCTGCACATGACCTAGAGCTGAGCCCAGGGTGAAAATTCATCATATCTCTCATACTGTCTCTACTTTCAAGGACTTTGTTTCTTGTTCTTTGTGCAAATTGTGATTTAGGGAGCAAATGAAACAAATCTATTTGATAATAAATAAATAAATAAATAATAGGCAAATTTTATGGATCACTGTAATTCTTTTCTGTGTGTGCTGGTCCTGGGGCTTGAACTCAGAACCTTGAGCACTGTCCCTGAGCTATTATGCTCAAGTCTAGTGCTCTACCACTTGATCCAGAGCTCTATTAACAGTTTTCTTGGTGTTTAACTGGAGATAAGAATCTCATGATCTTTCCTGCCTAGGCTGACTTTGAATAGTGATCCTTAAATCTTAATTCCTGGCCAGGATGAGCCACTGGCAACTGACTTCAATCTATATCTATATATGTAACATTATATATATATATATATATATATATATATACATATATATATGCATATATATATCACTTGATTAAAGCTAGCTGCATAAAACTCTTACTTTGTTTAAAGAGACATTTAATTTTAATGGAAATAATGAGGATTTTCAACAGCTTGTTCTGGAACAATATAGGACTTTGTCATTTACTAGCGTAATGGTTTGGGGAAAATCACCAGCTTGTGGACAATAATATTGACTCTTGTATTTCCATAGTGAGTACCTAAGGATCACCTAAGAGGGTTTGGTCTGCTGCCTGGTTCTACATTCACAAGTAACATGAGACTAATTCATGTGGACATACTCCATCTCGGAGCATCAAATTATTGTTACAATTATTGGAGAGTAATAAATGTTACTCTAAGTTTTCTGCACTTCAAAATTATTTGACGAACATTTAGGTAAATGCCCAAAAGTGGGATTGCTGGATCATAGGGGAGCTCTATGTGGAGTCTTTTGAGGAAAGTCCGTACTGCTTTCCAAAGTGGTTGAACAAGTTTACACTCCAACCAACAATGCAATAAGGTTCCCTTCTGTCCACACCCTCTCCAGCAGCTGTTGTTATTAGAGTTCTAGATTATAGCTATTCTAACTGGGGTGACGTGGTATCTCAATGTTGTTTTGATTTGCATTTCTTTTATGGCTAGAGAGGTTGAACATTTCTTCATGTATCTATTGGCCATCCTTCTTTCCTCTTCAGAGAAGGTTCTCATTAAGTCTTTAGCCCACTTGTTTATTGGGCAGTTGTTTCTTTGAGGATTTGTTTTAGGGGGATTTAATTTTTTGAGTTCCAAGTATATTTTAGATATGAGACCCTTGTCTGTTGTGTGGCTAGTGAAGATCTTATCCCATTCCGTAGGCTTTCTATTGATCTAATTAGCTATGTCCTTTGCCATGCAAAAGCTCTGCAACTTCATGCAATCCCATTTGTCCAACTTTTCTTTGATTTGTTGTGTTTCTGGGTCTCTATTAAGAAAATTTCGGCCTGCACCAAGGAGGCCTAGGGTTTCTTCTATTCCATCCTGTAATGTTTTGAGAGTGTCTGATTTGACTCCGAGGTCTTTTTTCCACTTGGAATTGATTCTGGCATAGGGTGATATATAAAGAACTAGGTTCGTTATCTATAAGTAGTTAACCAATTTTGCCAGCACCATTTACTGAAGAGGCTGTCTTTCTTCCATTCTATTTTTTAGCTCCCTTATCAAAGATTAGATGGTTATAGGTCTGTGGGTTCATTTCTGGATTTTCAATTCTATTCCATTTGTCCTGAGGTCGGTTCTTGTGCCAGTACCAAGCTCTTTTGATTACTATGGCTTTATAATAGAGTTTGAAAATTGGTATTGATATTCCTCCAGCACTGTTCTTTCTGTTGAGGATCGTTTTTGCTATTCGGGGTCTTTTATTGTTCCATATGAATTTTTGGCACACTAAAGCTACCAGCACAACTATGATTATTGCAGCATTATTTACCAAAGCTAACATATGGAACCAACCCAGATGCCCCTCAGTAGATAAATGGATCAAGAAAATGTGGTATATACACACAATGAAATTCTATGCCTCCATCAGAAAGAATGACATTGCTCCATTTGTTAGGAAATGGAAAGACTTGGAAAAAATTACAATCAGTGAAGTAAGCCAGGCCCAAAGAAACTTACGTCCCATGGTTTCCTTTATTTGCAATAACTAATATATGTCTGAGTCAAGCAGAAAAGGACAGATAAGTTGATGTTAGGGAAATGAACCCTAAGACATGTATTCAAATGTTTCTTTTTTCTTTCATGCGATTGTTTCTAACACATTTATAAGATTATTTCTTTGTTGTTTTGTATGTCCCTCCTCCATGGTATAACCCCTGCTTTCACTCTATTTGTTGTTGTTATAATTTGTGGAGGGGAAGGGAAAAGAACAAATCGTTTAAATAGGAATACAGGTGGATCCATTGCAACAATGAGACGTACAAATCGTTATGTCGAAAACGAACTTTACAACTTTGGTGGGGGTGGGGTGGGGAGGAGGGTTGGCTGAGGGAGTGGGGAGCAGAGGGGATGGGAAGGGGAAACAAAAGAGGAGGCTACAATGCTTGAAAAGAAATGTACTCATTATTTTGCCCAGGTAATTGTAACCCCTCTGTACAATATTTTCACAATAAAAAAATTATTTGATGACAGTACTTTTTTTCAATATTGGGGTTTGAACTCAGGACCTGTGCTTACTAGACAAGTAGACTGCTACTTGATCTATGCCCTCAGCCCTACAAAATTATGTTTAACAAACTATGCTCTGTTACCTGTTGTGAGTTTACTTGAATTAGAAAGGAATTTTTCTTGTGTTTCTTATATTTATCTCCAAAATCACAATGGGGCGGCAGATGGAATGAGATTGTTTTCTCCTGATGACCAGATTATTATGAGAATATTGTAAGGAAGCAGAAATTATTTTTCTTAGCTTCATTCCTGAATAGTACCACTGCAACATTATTGGCATATTTTTCTGTGCTTATTTTTTTCTCTTTCGGGAAATAAAAGTTGTGCTGGAGGCTGAGTAGACCCTCTTTAACTGTGGAGCTGTGCATTGAGTCTTTATGTTTGATCATTACTTTTGAGTTAGGCTCTCACTTTCTGCCTGTGTTCATCCCTGGGCATGACCCACTTACATGAGGCTTGCTGGTAGTGAGTGTAGCATATCTATGTCACGACATCCAGGGCTCCATTAAAAAGAGGTTTCATTAATTTCTTTCTATCTGTGCTGGCCTTGAGCCACGATCCCAAAAATCTCAGCCTCCCAAGTTGTGAGGATTAAAAGCATGGACCACCAATATCTGGCTTCCTTTAGACAGTTAATGGGCTATTTATAAAGATTAAATTTGTACTATGTTTACTATGCATATTACTATCATGCCTTTTGGTTAATTTTGTATATTAAGGATTTTCTTATGTCAGTAAACATGCAGAGGTGCAATGCTCATAATGTTATAATATTTCTTAATTATAGAAATATTGCTTCACTGTTGGGCCCTTTGATAAAAATAGCATTCGTTTTACAATAAATAACAATATAGCTATCTTGGTGTATTCATATTTGCTTATACTGCTTGGTTGTTTCCTTATACACTAAGCATCAAAATTAAATGCATAAAATATAAGCCTTTAAAAATATTTATCTCTAATCAATAAAATAATGTGTATTATATCAGCTTTTATTTATTTTTACCAGTGTTGAAGGTTTTTTTGTTTTGTTTTGTTTTGTTTTTGCTGGTATTGGAATTTGAACTCAAGGCAGTTGACCGTACTCAGCTTTCTTGGCTGGTGTTCTACCACTTGGGTCATGCCACCAACACATAATTTGCTAGTTATATTAATGGATTCATATTGATTTTTCTACCTGACTGGTTTAAAGCTGCAATCCTGCTGGTCTCAGCCTCCTGAATAGTCAATATCATAGTGTTGTGAGATTAAGGAGTTTTAAAAATAGGCTTGGTAGCCATTTGAATATGAGTTTCTTCTTTGACAAACTATTTGTGAAGGAGAAAAGAATCTTTCTTTTATTTTCTGGGATTGAACCTAGAGTTGCTATACTAGCCCAGCATATTTTACTACTGGAGTCTACATATGCCTTTAGTCCTGTTTTTTTTCTTTTTCTTTCCTCAAGTTCTGTTGTTTTGGAAACAGGGTCCCACTTCCATCTTTGTCCAAGCTGGCTTTCAACTCATGATCCTCCTGCCTCCTGAGTACCTGAAAATATTTCTTGAACATAATTTATGATGTATTCATTGGAAAAGAAGTTTGATATGTAGAGATGCATAAAATATGAATTCTGTATTCAAGTAGCTCTAAATATAAAGAGAAGAGTACAGTGTCACAGGATCAGCAATGGGAACCTGGAATGGCTTCTAGGTAGGCTGAAGAAAAGTTATTCATCTTTGAGAGTGACAATCTTTTGAAGAATGAGTAGGAATTTTCCAGGGAGATAATCAACAGAAGTTTTTCAGAGCAGAAAGTGAATACTATATATGAGCAAAGGCTGGAAGCCTGGAAGAACAAATATACAGAAATTTACAAAAGCTAGCAACTGCTGAACTATAAAATAGGTTAAGAGGAGATGGAATTAGAAGACATGAAGGTGGAAAAATGGAACTTAAAAGGACTGAATGGTGATGGACGTAGTACACTTCACTGACTTGATCCTGAAGGAGATACGTAGCCCCTGAAGTCTAATTTATGACCACATAGCTAAATAAGTAGATGGCAATTTGAGTTTTTTGAATGTCTCATCTGTAGGCCAGAATCCTCTGTTTAATAATTGGCATTTAATAATTTGGCATTCTCAAAGAAACTCAATACTGATTATGTGCTAGTTATCTTAGAGACACGGGCATTATTTTAGGAAGAAGAATAATTGCCTTATCCATAACTTAATCCCAGTAGGACCCAATTTTATTTCCCCAGCATCACACACATCATTTATCTACTTAGTTCTGGAACACAGTGATATTGTTTTATGTCCCAGTCAAATCAGTTTTCATCCTACATAGATACAACATCCATGTCTTTATCCAGCCATTGCATATCATTAGATTTGGGATGGAATTAAACCATATTTCCATTATAGATACTCATTTCATCACCTTGTCCCTTGGAGGTTAAGGAGTCCCAAAGAGCCTCAGGCTAAACTATATAAATATACCTCTCTTGTATTGGTTCTGTCCCAGTAAAAACTGGAGCTATATTTGGTATAGGAGATTTGGATGGCATAGACTAATTTAAATAACAACTGACATCTAGTTATTTCTATGATTTTTAAAAAAAAATAAACCTTTATATGATACATAGCATATAAATAACTAAATAGCTAGAAGAATTATCACAAATGAAGCTTCCCTTATACCCAACTTTCAGGTCACAAAATTAAATTGGAAATAAAAGTTACCCGCTTATATCTGCCCCTTGACCCCAATTTCTATCCTAACTTTTTTTTGGAGGGTGTCCGGTCATGGGGCCTGAACTCTGGGACTGGGCACTGTCCCTCAGCTCTTCAGCTCAAGGCTAGTGCTCTACTATTTGAGCCACAGCGCAACTTCCAGCTTTTTTCTTTTTTTGCTTATGTGGTAGTGAGGAATCGAACCCAGGGCCTCATGCATGCAAGGCAAGCGCTCTACCACTGAGCCATCTTCCCAGCCTTATCCTAACTTTTATCACCATAGATTACCTTCTTTGTATCCATTCTGGATAATTATAATATTGTTTGATGTCTGGTGCTTCTCAACCGATTTGTCTATTTTTCCCCCCACCGGCCATTAGGTATCTTCCAGTAGTAACATACTATTTCCACTCTAAGTTCACTGGCCTGAACTACTTAATAGTTTTTGGGTCATAAGAAGCCCACTTACTCCATGTATCCAGAGTGAGGGGAAATTGAAAATGCTTGTAAACACTACTGATGACAAGCCCCACCCCCCACCATTAACTTGCACTCTGTGGAAATCTTCGGTCTTTACTTACAACTTGAAGGTCAAAGAAAAAACCCTATCAATATATTGAATGACAACAACGAATATTCCTTCTTCAACACCTCATATATTCTTGGAATTGTCATCCAAACAATTTAGCCTTCAAGTCCCCAGAGGCAGGTTTATCTGAGAATAAGACATATATTTTCTTTTGTCCCCCAAAATCTCAAGCTAAGCACCCCTCTGGTGTATATGTTGTCTGGGAAAGGGAGTCTGGATGTTTCTTTGGTGTCTCTTAGTAATAATCATTGATTGTTTAAAAATATTCTCTACATTCTAAAATATCATATGGAATGCCAATCTTCAAAAATACCAGACAACACAAGTTTAATTTATTTCTTTTGTAATGCAAATACATCACAATGTAGATGTTTTGTAAATGTACCACAATGTAGAATTAGTCCAACATACTAACCCAACATACCACAGTGTTTTCAGATTTAGTCTATTATATAATAATGATGCTACTTATTTTCTTCATGGTTTCTTTTTATGTATACATATGTATTTCAGTTGGACACATACACATACATGCACACACACACAAGCATTTCTACGAGTGAGATACCAGACCCTATAATGAATTAATAGTTACCCTTAAGCATCAATGTTACAAGGTAGTGTTCCACAATTGGATTTAACCTTCAGTGTCTGCAGCTGCAGTGCATTCTGCTCACATTCACATTTCTTTCCATTCTTGGCCTTCTTCAAAGTACACTGGTACAGCACTTGGTTGTTTTTTTTAATTTAATTTAATTGTAAGAGTGATGTACAGAGGGGTTACAATTACACAAGTAAGGCTATGAGTACATTGCTTGTCGAACATTGTTACCTCCTCTCTCACTTTCCCTCCCCGACCAAGTTGTAAAGTTCATTTCCACCATTGTGTCTTGTGAGTATTGCTGTTGCATTGGTCCTTTGTCCTTTGTCTCACCATTTTGTTAGCCCCTTTCCATTCCCCAAATCACATAAATACATACACAAGACATGGGGTACCAAAATGAAGAACAGTGACAATAGGGGATAAACTACAAGAGGGAAAATGAAAGAAAAAAGAATTTCACACAGAACATAAAAATTAAAAACAAACAAAACCCCTCATTTCCATGGAGTTCATTTCAATTAGCATCATCTTATATGGTCATATGTATGTTTGGTCATATGTACATTGAGCTACTGCGATCCTCTGCTAGGACTATCATAGACACATGCTAATTATTACAAATAAGGGAAACCATGGAGCCTATATTTCTTTAATCCTGGCTTACTTCATTTGATATGATTTTTCCCAATCTTTCTATTTCCTTATGAATGAGGTGATGGCATTCTTCCTGATGGAAGCATAGAATTCTATTGTGTATATATGCCACATTTTCTTCATCCATTCATCTACTGAAGGGCATCTGGTTTGGTTGCTACAAAGAACATAGTTGTGCTGGTAGCTTTAATGTGGCTTTGTTTGCAATTGTTTGGGTAAATGCCCTGGAGTGGGATTACTGGATCCTTAGGGGATCTATGTGGTTTCTTTTGAGGAACCTCCATAATGCTTTCCAAAGTGGTTGAACAAGTTTACATTTCCACCAACAGTGCAGTAGGGTTCCCTTTGGCCACATCCACTCCAGCATCTGTTGTTATTAGACTACTTGATTATAGCCATTCTCACTGGGTGAGGTGGAATCTCAATGTTGTTTTGATTTGCATTTCTTTTATGGCCAGAGATGTTGAACATTTCTTCATGTGTCTATTGGCCATTCTTATTTCCTCTCCAGAGAAATCTCCTTTTTATTCCTTAGCCCATTTTTAATGGGGTGGTTGTTTCTTTTTTTAAAAATAATTTTTATTGAAGTTGTGATTACAAAAATTTCACAGTACTGTGGAATTGTGATACATAGTTATAATCACAAACACATTTTAACCTTCACAAGGCAACTTGCCTTTATCATGGTCTATAAAGTTTGTGAATTTTATAAGCTTTGGCAATAAAACTATGTCTTCCAAATCGGGTGATATGTACATTTCTTTACTTTTTCTTAGTGTCAGTTGTTCCCTCTTTCCCTCTCATTCCCTCCCTCCCATCACTGCCCTTGAGTTGCTTAGCTCATTTTCATCAATGTCCAGTGCAGCTGATGGGCCCCTCTGTTGTATATTTTCCACTAATTCTATGTCCTCCTCCTAGCTTCCCTCAGATGTGCACATGTATATACCATATATGAGGTCAAGAACATGAAGTCATTTAGAAATGATATGACAAATGCAGTAGTGTTCCTTTGATTCTTGTGTCGTGTTTACATTGTCATATCTCCTTTCATTTTGGATTAACATACACATATCAGGGAGATCATGTGTCATTTGTCTCTCTGATCTTGGTTTACCTCGCTTAACATGATTTGTTCTAGTTCCATCCATTTCCCTGTGAATGTCATTATTTTGTCCTTTCTAATGGCTGCATAATATTCCATTGTATACAGATACCACAATTTCTGGATCCATTCATTTGTAGTGGAGCATCTTGGTTGTTTTCATATCTTGGCTATTGTGAATAGCGCAGCAATGAACATGGAGGTGCATGTGTCCTTGTATCCTAGTTCCTGTTGCTCAGGGTAGATGTGTTGGGAGTGGTATGGCTGGGTCATAGGGGAGGTGTATATTTAGCTTTCTGAGGTGCCTCCAGACTGCTTTGCAGAATGGTTGTATTAGTATACATTCCCATCAGCAATGAAGTAGGGTTTCTCTTCCTCTGCATCCCCACCAGCATTTGTTGTTGGCTGAATTTAGGATATAGGCCATTCTGACAGAGGTAAGGTAGTATCTCATGATTGTTTCTATTTACATCTCCTTTATGGACAGGGATGGTGAACATTTCCTCATGTGTTTCTTTGCCACTTTTTTCTTATTTGTCAGTTGTGGGGCCTGAACTCTAGGCCTGGGCACTGTCCCTCAGCTCTGCAGCTCAAGTCTAGCACTCTACCACTTTAGCCACAACTCCACTTCCAGGTTTTTCTGCTTATGTGGTTCTGAGGAATCAAATCCAGGAGCTCATGCATCCAAGGCAAGCACTCTACCACTGAGCTACTTCCCAGCCCTTCTTTGACATTTTTATCTCTCCTGAGAAGTGTCTCTTTAGTTCTCTTGCCCATTTAATGATTGGTTTGTTGGATTTGAGATGGATTTGTTTATTGAATTACTTTTTTTATTTTGGATATTAGGTCTTTGTCTGATATAGTGCTAATAAATATCTTTTCCCAATTAGTTGGCTGTCTTTCTAGTTTGGTAGCTATGTCTTTAGCTGTGCAGAAACTTTTTATTTTAAGGGATTCCAATTTGTTGAGTCTTTCTCCATTTTATTGTGCCCCTGGGACTTTGTTCAGGAAGTTCCTGCCTGTGCCTATAAGTTTATGCATCTCTCTTCTCAGATTTGATGTTTAGGTCTTTAATCCATTTTGAGTTGGTGTTAGTGCACAGTGACAGGCAGGGATCCATTTTCAGTTTTCTGCATGTGATCACCCAGTTTTCCCAGCACCAATAGTTGAAGAGGCTATGTTCCTATCACTGTGTGTCTTTGGGTCCTTTTTCAATTATCAGCTGACTATAGGTATGTGATTTTATTTCGGGATCTTCTAATCTATTTCATTGGTCTTCAGGTCCGTTTTGTGCCAAGAGCAAGCTACTTTTGTTATTACGGCTTTATAGTACAGTTTGAAGTCTGGCATCGAGGTCCCTCCCGTGTTGTCTCTTTTGCCTAGAATTGTTTTGGTTATTCTAGGTCGTTTGTTGTTTCATATGAAGTTTTGGATTTTTTTTTCTATTTTCAGTAAAGAACATCATTGGGATTTTGATGGTAACTGCATTGAATTTGTATATCAACTTTGGCAGTATGGTCATTTTCACAATATTGATTCTGCCTATCCAAGAACACGGAAGGTTTTTCCATTTCTTGGTGCTCTCTTTGATTTCTTTCTTTAGGCTTTTATACTTTTCACTAAATAGGTACTTTACATCTTTGGTTAGATTAATTCCTAAATATTTTATTTTATGTGATTATTGTGAATGGAGTTGTTTCCCTGATTTCCCTTTCTGCTAGTACATTATTGGTGTACAGAAAGGTAACTGATTTTTTGGGTTAATTTTGTATCCTGCTACTTTGCTGAAATGATTCATAAGTTCTAGGAGTTTGGGAGTGGAATTTTTGGTGTTGCTACGGTATAATATCATATCATCTGCAGAAAGGGATAGTTTAACTTTTTCCATCCCTATGGAGAACCCTTTAATGTTCTTTTCTTGCCTTATTGCTCTGGCTAAGGATTTCAGAACTATATTGAAGAGGAGTGGTGAGAGTGGGCATCCTTGCCTTGTTCCTGATTTTTGGAGAATTGGTTGTAGGTTTTCTCCATTGAGTATAATATTGGCCATTGTTCTGTTGTATATGGCTTTTATTGTTTTAAGGAATGTTCCTTCTGTTCCTATTTTCTCCATAGCTTTTAGCATGAATGAATGTTGTATCTTATCCAAGGCCTTTTCTGCATCAATGGAGATAATCATGTAGTTCTTACTTTGTATCTGTTGATGTAATGGATTGTATTTATTGATTTATATATGTTAATCTATCCCTGCATCTCTAGGATGAAGCCTACTTGATCATAGTGTTTCATTTTTTGATATGTTGATGGATTCTGTTTGCTAATATTTTATTGAGGACCTATGCATCTGTGTTCATCAAACAAATTGGTCTGTAGTTCTATTTTTTTGCTGTATCTTTGCCTGGTTTGGGGTTAATTGTGATATTGGTTTCCTAGAATGAGTTTTGGTTCTCTCCCTCTGCTTCTATTTCATGGAAGAGCTTGAGGAGTATGGGTATTAGTTCCTTTCTGAAGGTCTTATAGAATTCCATAGTGAATCAAACTATACCTGGGCTTTTCCTTATTTGAAGACTTCTGATTGCTTCCTCTTTCTCATTGTAAGATCTTGGCTTATTTGATTGATTTCTTCTTGGTTCAGTTTGGGCAACTTGTATTACTCTAAAACTTCATCCATTTCTGCTAGGTTTCCCTACCTTAGAGAGTATAGATTCTGGAAATAGTTCTTTCTGAGTGTTTGGATGTCTTGGATGTTTGTTGTAATTTTTCCTGTGACATCCCTGATCTTATTGATTTGGGTCTCCTCTCTTTTTCCTTAAGCTGGACAGAGGTCCAGCAATTTTATTAATGTATTGAAAAAAGTTTCTTGTTAATTTTATTTATAGTTTTCTTAATCTCTACCTCATTGATATCAGCTCTTATTTTGGTTAACTTGCTCCATGTATTATTTTTAGGTTGAATTTTTTCTTGCTTTTCTAGCAGTTTTACTTGCATCATGAGATTACTTACTTGGTCTTTCTCTATTGTCTTTCTTTCTTTTTTTGAGGGGGGGTCCGATCGTGGTGCCTGAACTCTGGGCTTGGGCGCTGTCCCTCAGCCCTTCAGATCAAGGCTAGCACTCTATCACTTGAGCCACAGCGCCATTTCTGGCTTTTTCCCTTTTGCTTATGTGGTGCTGAGGAATCAAACCCAGGGCCTCATGCAAGGCAAGTGCTTTACCACTGAGCCACCTTCCCAACCCCTGTCTCTATTTTCTTGATGTGTTCACTGACAGTGATAAAATTGCCCCTAAGGACTGCTTTTGTAGTGACCCATATATTTCTTTAAATTCATTAAATTGTAGGAACTTTAAAATTTCTTATTTAATTTCTCCTGTGACCCAGGTGTTTCTCAGAAGTGTGTTGTCCAATTTCCATGTATTTAGTAATTTCTATGGTATGCCTTGTTACTGAGAACTAGCTTGATTTCACTGTGGTCGAATAGAATACAAGGAATTAGTCGATCTTCTTGTATTTGCTTAAATTCTTTGTACAAACTATGATGCTACTTTGGAGAAAGTTCCATGGGCTACTGAAAAGAATGTGTACTGGGTTGTTGTTGGGTTGAAAACTGAGATATTGTATCATTGAATTCAGAGGCTTCTTTACTAATCCTCTGGTTGGTAGACCTGTCCTTTGGTAAGAGCGGAGTATTAGTATCTATTTTGAGAATATTTACTTAACATATGGATGCATCAATGTTTGGAGAGTTTAAACTGATAATGGTGATATCCTCTTCTTGGATTGTTCTCTGTATTAATATAAAGTGTACTTCTTTGTCTTTTTGTGTTGATTTTAATGAAAAGTTTATTTTGTCAGATATCAGGATGGCAACTCCTACCTTCTTGCAGGGAGCATTTGCATGGTGGATCTTCCTCTATCCCTTCACTTGGAGTTTGTTTTCATCTTTGGCTGTGAGATGGGTTTTTTTTTTGAGGATTTGTTTGGGGGAGGGCTAAATTTTTATTTTGAAGTATTTTTTGCCAACCCTATGGCTGGAACTTTAGGCCTTGACACTGTCCCTGAGATTCATTTGCTCAAGGCTAGAACTCTACTACTTGAGCCACATCACTGCTTCAGGCTTTTTCTGTGTATGTGGTACTGAGGAATTGAAGTCAAGGCTTCACACATGCTAGGCAAGCACTCTACCACTAGGCCAAAATTCCCAGCCCCTGAGCTTTAGGTATATTTTTGATACGAGGCCCTTGTCTGTTGTATAGCTAGTGAAGATCTCCCAATCTATGGGCTTTTTATGTATCTTCCTAGATATGTCCTTTGCCATGCAGAAGCTTTACAGTTAAATGTAGTCCCATCAATCCAGTCTTTTTCTGATTTGTTGTGTTTCTGGATCTTTATGAAGTTTCTACCTGTGCCAATGATCCCTGGAATATCCCCTATCCCATCCTGCAATATTTTCAGGGTATTTGGTCTTTCATTGAGGTCTTTGATCTATTTGGAGTTGATTCTGGTACAGAGTGATACATAAGGATCTAACTTCAGTTTTCTGCACATGTAGCGAATTCTGCCAGCACCATTTGTTAAAGAGGCTGTCTTTCTTCCATCTTAGAATTTTGACTCCCTTATCAAGGAGAGATCTGTCGGATCATTTCTGGGTTTGAATTCTATTCCATTATTCCTCAGGTCAGCACTTGGTTTTAACTTACAGTTTTCTGATCCTAATTAAGTGAAGAATCATTCATACTTTATTGACTCTATGCACATTTTTAGTAAAGTGTCTATTCTGATAGACACTAGTCTCTAACCGAGGTTGTTTTTGTTTTTGTTGTTGTAGGTCATGGGCCTTGATCTCTGGGCCTGGGTGCTGGCTCTCAACTATTCAGCTCAAGGCAAGCACTCTACCAATTGAGCCACAGTGCCACTTCCAGTTTTCTGGTGGTTTATTGCAGATAAGAGTCTCATAGACTTTCCTTCCTGGGCTGGCTTTGAACTGCAACCCCCAGATCTCAGCCTCCTGAGTAGTTAGGATTACCGGTGTGAACCATGGGCACCCAGCTAAGCCAAGTTTTTATTTACTCATTTTTTACTTATTTAATTTTTGAAAGTATTTCCTATATTTTGGGTACTATTACATTCCTAATAAAATGTTTATAAGTATTTTTTCAACATGATTTTGTCTCTTCAAAGTATCATGTATGTGAGAAAAGTGTTCTGCCATTAAACTATATCCCTAGCTGTGTTTGTCTTTTTTACTTACTTCATTTGATTAACAGCCACTTAGTATTAATGTCACCTGCTTAATCTCTATTTGTGTTAATCCTCCCCTTTATTGTCCTTGGCTAGACCTATTTTCTCCTTCTAGCCATGGAAAGGCAATGCTGAACAAAATTGCTTTTATTCAGAATTTCTTTGCATCCAATAGGAAAATTAACATGGAGAAAGCACTTTGAGGGTACTGAGACACTCGGGACTGCACATGCTCAGATGGATTAAGGTATAACTTTTCTGAGTTGGATCTTTTTCAGAGCTAGGGATTCTATGCTGTCATTTGCCTGATGAGGCTTATTCTCAATCTGCATTATGGGAAAGTCAGGACTTTTGGTCCATATAGATTGTATAATCTTTCTCTTGAGGAAGAACGGTACAGAAAAGGAGGGTGGCTTATTAAGAAAGTATCATTCACCAGGCCCTTGTGGCTTATACCTGTAATTCTAGCTCTCAGGAGGCACAGATCTGAGGATTGAGGTTTGAAGCCAGCCTAGGATAGAAAAATTGGAGAGATTCTTATCTCCAGTTAACTAATAAAAAGCAAGAAATAGAGGTGTGGCTCAAATGGTAGATCATCAGTTTGAGTGAAAACACTAAGCAAGAGTAAAAGCACCAATTCCAGCATGCAGCTTTGAGTGAAAACACTAAGCAAGATTTCAAGCTCCAGTTCCAGCACATGCGTGTGCATGCGCATATACACATGCACACACACAGTAGAAGAAGAAGAAGAAGAAGAAGAAGAAGAAGAAGAAGAAGAAGAAGAAGAAGAAGAAGAAGAAGAAGAAGAAGAAGAAGAAGAAGAAGAAGAAGGAGGAGGAGGAGGAGGAGGAGGAGGAGGAGGAGGAGGAGGAGGAGGAGGAGGAGGAGGAGGAGGAGGAGGAGAATGGGCTGGAGGAGGAGGGGCTGGAGGAGACGGAAGAGAAAAAGAACAACAACAACAATAAGGAAAGGAGAAGGCAAGAAGGAGGAGAAGAAAGAAGAAGAAGGTGGAGGAGGGAGAAGGGGAGGAGGGAGAGGTGGATAAGGAGGAAAAGGAGGAAGAGGAGGAGGAGGAGGGATGATAAATAATTCATTTACCTTTTACCCTTTTGCCAGCATTGGTAAAGGTCAGATATTTGCCAAAATCTCACCCCCAAAAGACAAGTACTTCCAGGGAGGAGTGCACATCTACTTGTGTCACAGAGAAAGACAGCTTTGAGTTGAAAAATTAGGAAATTTGGTGAAGAACTACAAGATAATCTTGGCCAATCCCAGAACAGGTGGTCTTGATGACCTATGGTTGGGCTTCAATGTTTCAGAGAAAGTCACCTGAATGGAATTGAAACATATCTAGAAATGCTTGCATTTCAGACCCTTTCCATGTATTTTCTTCCTTTTTTTAATGTTAGACACTCCTATATCAATCTAATTCTCATAAGATCAAATCTGCTCATTATGAAGTATGACCATAATTTTAAAGAATTACAGCTCTCTGAAAATCTCCCATAAGCAATAAAGATTATTTTTGAAAGTTGTATTTATATTAAGAGAGCATTCCCGCTGTGTTCCCCTAAATATAGTGAAGAAACATAAAATTCTTCCTTTCTTCTCTGGAGATTGTTATTAATGGCCTTTTAAGGGTATTGGAACAATAGGCCAGAGTTTAACATAATTCTGCATTTCTACAGAATTCCTCTGATGGAAATGTGATGCTATAAGCCAATCTGATTGTCTTTGGGAGTCATTCTTCATATTGGTGATCAAGTATGTACATCCTGCATGCCTTTTACCAATTAAAAGAGGCTATATGAGCCTGATATATTTTTTTTTACCAAAGAAGAATTTGTCAAAGAACTATTTAGAATTATTGGCCAGAATACTTAACTATTACATTAATATAGCATTCTTCACTTACTTTTCAGTCATTTCCTGTCTTCAAGTACAACCTTTTGCCACCTTCTCACATAACTCGTCTCCCTCTTTCTATGGACTTTAATTGTTCTTGGAATTCTGACTCTTGATCCAAGTGTCATGCTGTTAACTACATTTTTGGACAACAAAATCTTCTATTGGCAAGTGGCAAAATAGAACACAAATGCTTCTCTTTCATAAATACCATTTATCTCTCCAATACATTCCATCCTTAATTATACCGAACTCTTTCTAAACATCTAAGTACCTCTTGCCCCTCCACTCCTCCTTGATGTGCTTTTCCAGTCTCAATGTGTTGACTGAAGTTGCTGCTTCCACTTGTGCTTAGAAACATTATAACTCCATTCCATCTATTGACAGGAGTTAGTAGAAAACTGGTCAGGAAATTGAAGCTGATACAACTTGCAGATGACAGAATAAGCTGATAAACCAAAACTTGTCTAATGATAACTTGCCTGAGGACAAGGGTTACAGAAGAATAAGGAAGGAAGACGTTTGTTAAGTAAGAAAAAAAAGAATGAAAAACTAAAGCTAGGATATTAAATCATTGGTGCCATAACTTTACAGAGAAAAGAAGGAACCTCACTAATATTGAGGTCTGTAGTTCTCCCTATTCTCCCTGATGCTAATATCTCTATCCCTGAAGATGGGTGAAGATGAGCTGAAGTACTGTCTTCTCCTAGCATAGCTATTGTATATGTTCTCAATTTTGCTTAAGTTCAACTTTTGCCTGACCTCTTTTCTTGCCAGATACAAAGACCCAAGGTCAATTTAGCTACCCTAAATTTCTGATAACATGATCAACTTCTGGTTATATTTATCCTTCCTGGTTTCATTCATCAAAACTTACCTGGTCATTCCTTTATTTTTAAGTAGTTGTACAAAGGGATTTCAGTACAAAAGTCAGACTATGAGTACGATGAATCATGATCAATGTCATCTCTTCACACTAGAGATTATTTAGAAAATGAAGTATATAACTTGCAAGTGGGGACAGGAGGGAAAAACTGGAAGAGAGGGAGAGAAGGGGTAATATTGTTGAAAAGGAAATGTACTTGTTACCTGACATGTGTGGAGAGCTGCAGGGGCCACGACCAAAGATGGCACTGGCTTCCGCCTTCCACCTTGCCGATGGCGAGTGCTCTCTGTGAAAAACAACTCCTTATATGGCTATGGCTTGGCTACTGGCTTGCTTCCGTGTTTGCGACCCTATATATGCTGCGTGGCATCTCGGGATTGGCCATCCAGGACGCTTATAACCGGAGCGCGGGTGCGGGGGGAGGGAGAAGCTTGCAGATGAGGTTCCTGGATAAACTGCTTTGAGAAGAATCCCGGGTCCTGTCTTCCTTGCTGGTCGAGGCGGTCACGACAAATGGTGGCCCGTACAGGGATCTAACTCCACAAGGGATTCAGAACTCCTGGCAGTCAGGGTGGTGCACCGGTAAGTTCCCAGGTAAGTGGGAATCCGAGATTAAAGCGGGCATAATACAGGGCTCTTCTCTGTAGATAAAGAGAGAGCGGGAATCCGGGAAGAAATGAAATACAGGCCTAAAATGAAAGTAAAAGAAAATAAAATTTTTAATAACTGAGATGGGTGCCGCGACGTCACATCCAATTTTTCTGGCCCTGGAAGAGCTACTACGCTCAAAAGGACTAAAGTTAAAGAAGGGTACCTTACCAGAGGTTCCTTGATGAATGCAACATTGTGGCTCCTTGGTTTATAGCCGGGAGCCTTACAGTAGCCTCATGGGACAAATTAGGGAAGGATTTGGACTTTGCCTATGAACAGGGCACATTAAAGGCAGGAGTCCGCCCCATTTGGAAATTGATTAGGGGCTGCCTGGAGGACCAGCACTGCTGTGAGGTTATAGAAAATGGACAGTCAGCACTGGAACAATTACAGGAGGAGAGGTCAGAGAAGGCGATCAGTGAAAAGAGAGACAATGAACAGGGCAAAAGGGGGCGACTTTACCCAGATCTGTCTGAGCTAAAATCGGAAAGAGGAAGTTTCAGCGAGTTAGAGGAGGAAGAAGTGAGAGCACTTATTCAACAGATGAAAAGGAGCCGTATAAAAAAGGGGGTCACTTTTTTATAGCAAACATGACTTGCAATTTGACTAGTACTGCCCATACTGTGGGTGCCAATTGTCATTTTAGTAAGAATTATACGGTATTTAGTTATCAGCCTACCCCCGTGTGTGTGGTTTCCCCTTTTGTGCTTTTGGTAATTAACAACACATCTGTATGCTCAGATGATGTGTGTGCTTGTACTAATGAAACCTGCTATTTTGCTACCTGCTGGAGTTCTCAGTATCCGTTAGCTATAGTTGCACGCATTCTGCATTGGGTGCCTTTGCCAGTAGATGCTTCTCAAGCTGTAACCTTGTTTAGGCATAAGAGAGATTTTGGCATCACTGCGGCCATTGTAACTGCTATAGCTGTGGCTGCTGCGAGTGCAACGGCTACCGCTGTCTCCATGTCACATACTGTGCAGACGGCTCAGACTTTAAATAACTTGTCGGCTACTACAGCCAGAGCTCTGGATTTACAACAAGTGGCCAATGCACAATTAAAAGGAGGACTGATGCTGTTAAATCAAAGGGTTAACCTTGTGCAGGAGCAGGTTGATATCCTGTGGCAGTTGGCTCAGCTGGGATGTGTTCAAAAATATGAAGGGCTTTGTATTACCACTGTTCAGTATTATAACTATACCCAGGCAGCAAATTTGTCTAAACAACTGTCAAGTTATCTTTTAGGCAACTGGACAGGGGAATTCGACCAATTGATGTTACAGCTACAATCAGCCATTGTCGCGGTAAACTCCAGCCGGATGGATGATGCCCTGTTACAAGATGTTTCCTCCTGGATTTTGACAGCTGTGGATCATTTGAAGGAGGGGGCGGGAATGGGCTCTCTTATCGGTATCCTGGCATTGGTGATCTTGCTGTGCCTGTGGTGCATATGCCGGATTAGGAGCTCGCAGTGCAGGAGTATGGCTATGGTGGTCCAGGCCTTCACTGCCATTGAGGCCGGACAGTCCCCCTACACGTGGCTTGCCACGTTAAAGGAATAGCACAGGGTGTAAGGCAAACGCACTGCACTTGGGAATCACTTCCCAGCGTGAGCCCAAGGAGAGCATGTTGGGTTGCAAGTGGGTTGATGCCCAAGATCCCACCTCTGCAAAAAAGGCATCAGACGGGCCTGGTCGTCACTGGGGAAGGCGCCCCTCAGGCGAAGACCAGTGCAGGGTCCTCTCATTAATGTTTTAGACAGAGGCCCAACCTCTACTCTTACCTGTTGCTTAATAAAACAAAAAGGGGGAGCTATGGAGAGCTGCAGGGGCCGCGACCAAAGATGGCGCTGGCTTCCGCCTTCTGCCTTCCCGATGGCGAGTGCTCTCTGTGAAAAACAACTCCTTATATGGCTATGGCTTGGCTACTGGCTTGCTTCCGTGTTTGCGACCCTATTAGTATATGCCACATGGCACTTCGGGATTGGCCATCCAGGAGGCTTATAACCGGAGCACGGTTGCGGGGGGGAGGGAGAAGCCTGCAGATGAGGTTCCTGAATAAACTGCTTTGAGAAGAATCCCGAGTCCTGTCTTCCTTGCTGGTCGAGGTGGTTGAGACAGACATGTAACTGTAAACCCTCTATACATCATTTTACAGTAAAAGTTTAAAAAATATTACCCACATAAATGGAAACAGGGTTTATCTCTATGCATCTGTCTCTTATCTCTGTCTTATATGTGTTTTGACTTCATTTTATCCTTCTTCAGATGAATCTTTCCATCCATTAACAGCTCTAATTCATGGTATCCTCATACATCTGGACCCAAGAAGAAAAGACTTCTATTCTTAATATCCCTGTAGCACATAAAAGGAAAGAATCTGATTGGATCTGTCTGGATTAGCTCAGAATCAATCACCAAACCAATAAATATGGAAATATTTTATTCTTCTTGAGTGAATTTGGATCTTGACATGATGCCAATGAATAAAAATAAAGTTGAGCCCACCTAAACCAATGAATAAAAATTAGTTGAGCCCATATAAACCAAAGGAAAGGGAGAAATTTCCCAAAGGAAAGGGCACTTACCTATTGATAAAAACATAGTAGTACACAAACAGAAATCTGTTCAAAAGGCAAGTTTGTACTTAATGGAATCCAACACTTAAAAATAGAAAACTATATTTGTATTTCTTTACCTTAAAAATAATATAATTTTAATCATATCACGAACTACTAGGGATACTTACAAGATATAAAAGGCCCTCATGATTCTAGATCAGATTATAATAATAATAGTAATATCTAGTCAACACTGAATGATTGGCCAGGAATAACATTAATTGCATTCTTAAAATAAGTCTTCAGGTCAATTACATTTTCAAATGAATATATTGAGACTTAGAGGGTAAGTTTTTTTTAAGTCATTTAGCAAAGTAGTAGCAGAACTTTCTTTGTGTTATATTCATTGCCATGTTATGTGATCTTGTCTGAGATGTTATAAAACATTCTGAAATAGCCCTATTATTTCCAAAGATACCACTTAAGAACTGAAAAAAGTATTAACAGAAGGCTTTATTCTATCTATTTATGTTTATAAATTAATGTATATATTAAGTTGAATGATAATTACTATATAATTTTACTGAGATTATTAGTCCCTGAAAATTTAAACATATTCATCTAAAAGTTAAATTGTAAGAATTTTGAAGACATATTTGCCAAACAAGTTCAGTCCTTGTCTAAATTTTCACAAAATTAGAAATTAGTGGAAAAGAATTTAATGTGCTTTCATCTACTAAAAATGGTAAAATAAAACTCAGTCACTTTTCTATTAGGGTGTTTTCAGAGAAGTTTGGGTAGAATGTTAAGGAGGATATTTTAAATCATTAAAATTAAAATTATCCTTTACAAAGAATTTAAAATTTACCAGTTGTTAGTGGATTATACCTGTAATCCAAGCAACTCAGGAGTCTTAGATCTGAGGATCACAATTTGAAGCCAGCCTAGACAGGAAAGCCTATGAGACATTTTTTGTAGATTATAAGTCTGGAATTCAGGACCTGGGGGCTGTCCCTGAGCTTTCTTGCACAAGGCTAGTGCTCTACCACTTTGAGACATAGTTCCATTTGTCATTTTCAGGTAGTTAAATGGAGATACAAGTCTAATGGCCTTTCCTCACCTCGCTGGCTTTGAATCACAATTCTCAGATCTCAGCCTCTTGAATAGCTAGGATAACAGTTTTAAGCCATCAGACCCCAGACCTACGAAACTTACGTATCTACAATTCACTACCAAAAATGTCAGAACTGGGGCTGTGGCAAAAATGGTAGAAAACTATTCCCGAGCAAAAATGCTCATGGACAGTGCCCAGTCCCTGAGTTCAAACCCTAAGTCCACACACACACACATACACACACACAGACACACACACAGACACACACACACACACACACACACAGACACACACACACACACACATTTACCTAGGAATGGTCCATGGCTCACACTTATAATCCTAGCTTCTCAGGAAGCTGACATCTGAGGGTTGTGGTTCAAAGCCAGCCCTGGTAGGAAAGTCCCAGTGAATCTCTTATCTCTAAGTAACCACTTAAAACACAGAAATGGAGCTGTGGCTCAAAGCACTCAAAGCACTAGCCTTGAGCAAAAATGCTCAGGGACAGCACCCAGGCCCTGTGTTCAAGCCCCACAACTTCAGGGAGAAAAAAATACCTGTAAAATGTTTTTCCAGAATTCCTTTCGTGTTATCATTTGTCAATCAATAAATACATTTTGAGTATTGTATATTTAAAATATGGCTTAGAGTACGCATTTGATATTTCTGTAGAAGGGGATCCCTTAATAATTAATAATCTCAATAAATAATAATATGGGATCCCTTACCTCACAGACCAAAGAGTGTATGAGAAACAGAAGAAAAGACAAATGCTGAGGAGTGCCACAAGCTATGGAAATGTATAAAAACACCCCAACACAGCTACTGTGCCTTTGAATTTCTGTCTTTGGTGTCTGTGTGAATGCCTACAGTCCTGTATAATTTATCATGTCTCTGTGTATCTGTGCATCTGTCACGTGGATGTGATTGGGTCTTTGAAGAAGCACCATGGAAGATTTTTGTAATACATCATAGCTTCACAATAGAGTCCTGAAGTTTTCCTAGCAAGAAAATAATATAAAAATGAATTACTCTTGATGGGAAAATAAATAATTAAAACTATTTCAACACCATAATAGTGTATGTTAATTAGCATGTATCAAAATAATAAATAATCTGCACTTGATACTTGAGATCAGACTAAAGTACAAGCCTTTTAAAAGTTAAAATTTGAATCTATGTCCCTAAAGATGTACAGCAAATACTTTTTGAAAAAAACTACTGGTGGACCCATTGAAACAATAAGATATACAAGTCGTTATGTCAAAAAATGAACTTTACAACTTTGGTGGAGGGGAGGATCGGGTGGGGGGAGGGAGGAGTATGGGAAGCGGAAGCGATGGGAAGGGGAAACAGAGGAGACAACAATGCTTGATAAGAAATGTACTCGTTATCTTGCCCATGAAATTGTAGCTCCTCTGTACGGTATTCTCACAATAAAAAAAATAAATAACATATTCATGCCCTGTCTACCATTATCTTTCACAAACAGTACAGATCTGTGCAGAGGTAACATTCTTACTGATCAATATACACATAACTTTGAGAACTGAAGGTGCTGCTCAAGTGGTAGAGTGCTAGTCTTAGCAAACTTAAGAACTTGAGATCAAACCAAAAAGGCACTAAGTTTTGAATCAAATTATTTTTCTTATGTACTTTCACAGATTTAAGAAATTCATTGGGTGTTGTTTGCATGGTTATTTTTCCTAATTTTTCTTTCCAAATGAATACCTAGTTAGGTAACTCTAGCACTTTAACAAATAAATTCCAAAATTTGAAAGCTTAGTAGTTTATGAAATATTATATACTCATCCATTGTATGTGTTCCTGGCTGGAGTGCAGCCTTTTACAAAAATAATTCAAGTACTCAAGCTGTTTTATCAGGTCGGTCACCTGTCTTCTCTGGTAAAGAAGAAACATTTTCTTCACAGGTTTGCGTAAAAGTGAATCACAACACCACCTTTTCCCTTTCCATTGTCTTTGACTTTGCTTAGGCCTGACCTAAGGCACTTACCATCTTACCAGGTTTTGTGTTCAGACTCAGGGCTTGAACTCAGGGCTTAGAAGTTGTCTCTGAGCTGTTTTGCTCAAGGATAGTGCTCTATCACTTGAGCCAAAGCTCCACTTCTGCTTTTTGGTGATTAATTAGAGATAAGTGTCTCAAGGACGGTCCTGCTTGGGTTGACCTTGAACCAGATCCCAGCCTCCTAAGTAGCTAGGTGTGAGCTACCTGCACCCAGCTCATATTCTACGTTTTTTGGGTGAAGAAATGTATAAAAAATTCCTTTAATGAACAAACTTTTCTTACTTTAGCAAGTCAATAAATTTGGAAAATAAAAATGCCTATAGTGAGAAAAAATTATATAACTTACATAAAATATACATTGCAACCCCATTATATATTAAGAATTAAATAAATTGGCTGGAGATTATAATAAATATAAAATTGAAATCATACTTTTTGTTTGTTCATAGGAAAGTGAGCAATGTTTGGGGTTGTAGAGGAGGAGGGTATATATATTTTCCACGGTTTGTCCTTACAAACTTCTGAAAGGCAAATGTTTGCCTCTTGTTGGCTTCTGATTCTAAACTTCACAAATTTTACATAAACTTCAGCTCTTAAACATAGACAATAGTTTGAAATCAAATTTTATAAATCTTGGAAGTGAAGTTTGTATTTTTGGCTAGGTTATCTTTGAATGGCTAGGTCCTTATTTGTATTCCTATTGACTGGCTGGCTCTTTCTTGGACCATGGTTCAAATTTTGGACATGGGGAACAGCTTGAGAGGGGGATTTTTATATCTGCATCTTATCTGTACTATTTCATGCACTTGATCATCACTGCATTTCATCTGGGCTTCAGTATTTCTCTGTGTGCACATTTCCTCTGATGAGACATTTAGGGCTCTGCTTGTTTTCAGGACACTTTCTACAAAACAGCTTTCTTGTCAGACAGAATGGCATCCATTATCAAATGGATAGGTTAGGCTAATTTGATTGGGCACTTTATTGGTCTCACATTTTTTCTTTGCTTCAATTCCTTGTTTCAGCTGGACCATTACAATAGCCACTGAACAGGTCCCTATCTCCTTGTTATCATCTATCCTTAGCTTAAAGTCTTATTTTTTTGCCTGAAGATTGAAATCTTAATCTTAACCACTTACCTACATTTCCTGGATCTTCATAGTAAGATACCTTAAAATCTTTTCAGATATATGCTTTTCTTGATTCTAACATCAGTCATCTAGCTGACTTAATACAAATATAAATTCAATTAAATTTGTTAGGTATATGAATTGACAGCATCTTGTGTAGTTTCTGAAAGATTCATTAATGCACTCTACCTTCTACTAGATGTATGTGTGCCTCTGTGTGTGTGTGTGTGTGTGTGTGTGTGTGTGTGTGTGTGTGTGTGTGTGTGTGTGTGTGTGTGTGTGTTCTGGGCTTTGAATTCAGTGCCACAGAAATGTCCCATTGCTTTTTGCTTACGGCTGTGCTTTACCACTTATGCCAGAGCTCCATTTCAGCTTTTTGTTGGTTAATTGGAGATAAGCATCTCATAGACTTGTCTGCCTGGACTGGCTTCAAACTGTGAGTATTAGATCTCAACCTCCTGAGTAGCTAGAATTACAGGTTTAAGCCACCAGCAACATCTGGCTTCTAATTTTATTGTCACAGTTATTATTTTATCTTACTAATTATAATGCTTACTCAAATCTTAGCCTTCATTAAAACTTCCCAGATTATCTCTCTTCCTCATGTACCATAGCACAGTATTGAAATTTCTCTTATAAGTGATATTTCCATGTGCCATACATTTATTCTTTTCACTGTTTATTTTCATTCTGACAAAATTGAAATGAGATTTTGTTTTCTTTAACAGACCTTATAGTTTCTACAATATTTTTTATAGGTAGGAAGATCTCCATACATTGCAAATATACTTTACGAAGTATAACCACACAATTTTGTTGTTTCAAAGAGAAACACTGTGAAGGTGAGAGAGGATTTTCCTGATAATTGTAAGGGAAAACAATGAAGTATATGGCTGAGAGGAAGCAAACTCCACAAAAATAGAGCTCAGTATTGCAAAGATTACCCTAATTGAATTAGCTGATTTGGTTTTGCTATAACAGAAGCAGCCCTTTGAGTGAAAAGGTTAAGTTAGATAATTTTTTTAGTATATAGAGAGAGTAGAGATCTACAGGGTAGGTGGCACAGTGTGAGATAGTTAGAATTAGCCTCAGTTGACCAGAGCATCAAAGATTTGAAGTAAGCTCCCTTCTACTGAGTGCTTGGGATGGAGAATCCGAGCAGATGTTGAAGACGTTGCCTGCTGTGATATACAGGAGTTTGATAGGAAATGTCCCAAACCACAGGCCTGTGCCACTTCTAGAGTGTAAACCCTTGCTTTGCTTCACTCCTTCCTTAGTCAAGAAATTCTCAAGTTGTGGCTTTCATGGTCTGCACATCTTTGTGGTTCCTTTCCCTCTCTCATCTTTTAATGTTAGGTAGCTATTTTCAGAATGGTTTATTCCTCCTTCCACACCTCTAAAGCACCCATGTTCTCAACTATGAAAATTTTATCCAGTATGTGAAGGAAGGACACTTTTAAAGATGATGTCGTATTGTCTACTGGATGTGGTCCTGTGGCAGGCAGGCCAGGAGGTTCAGTAAGCCAGAATCTGCACAGGGTACATGCACACTGCAGAGGATCCATGAGAAGAAGACAATGCATCCTGACCCAGTCCTAGTTTAGGCTCTCCTCTACTCTCACCACTTGAGAAGCCACTCATTTAAAAACTTAATACTAGCACAGAATGACCATATCACACATGCTCCATAACAAACATGTCATGTGGAAGAAATCCAGAATTTACAGCCAAGAGATGGAGAGTTGAGGAATGATTCCTGCTTAACACTAGTACTATAACTCTTATATCAACCCTCTATCTAAAGTAATCAAAGACAGTAACAGAGCTTGGGTTGTAGTTCAGTGGCCGAGCACTGACCTATCTTGTCTGAGACCCCGAACTTGATTTCAGTACTGAATAACAGAGTCCAGACAGTGACAATCACTGAATAAGGATGATATGAAGACAAATGTGAAATCGCATGGGAAACTTTAATCACTTGTAATGTCTTGCCTTTTATTATGAAGACAGACTCTTTATTTCCTATATGTTATCCTCTAACATCATGGAGATTTGACTGTTTCATTAAACATCATTCTGCATGTAATTAATTTTTTTTGTAATCATGATTCCAGTTTTTGGTGGCCATATCACCTCATGAAAAGTATTATTACTTTAAGAAAAACAAATAAAAGGATTTTGTTTTTTAAATTAAGAAAATTATCTAGACATGACAAACACTTGTGAGGCAATCTGTATAATTTGGAGTGCAGGAACATTCAACTATGTATGATTTAATTGATTATGGAAGAACTTCATTTTGGAATGCTATGTTACCTTAATGTATTTAATTTCATAAAGAAGATGAGGGGAAAATACCAGACTTTTGATCCAGCTCAACAACTTCTGATATTTATGACTGCTGGAAAGTCACATAATGTCTTTGGGTTTAATTTTATTTGCGAATCACTCAGAATAAATATTATTTAAACATTTAAGTTTCATTATAGTTTTAAAATCTAGACTATTTTAAATTATTATAATTGTTCTGTATGCTGATTCTAGGTCTTTAACTCAAGGCCTAGGCACTGGCCTCTACAACTTGAGCCTTAGCTCCACTTCTTGCTTTTTAGTGGTTAACTGCAGATCAGAGTCTCACAGACTTTTCTGTCTGGGATTGCTTTGTAATGTAATCAGCCTCTTGAGTAGTTAGGATTACAGATGGGAGCGACTAATACCCAGCAATTACTTTAAAAGTGTGTTTTCTAGGGTTTTTTTTTCTTTTATTAAGTTAATAAATACTTGGCTGTGATTAACTTCCCCAGCACCATGAAAATAACACCCCAAATAATGATATTCATAAAATAAAGTTGTCAAGATGAAAAGAGCAACTTTTCAAACAAAGTATTAAAATGTAATTGACTTTGGAATAACCTGCCTAAGCATGGCTCTCAAATTCTACTAAAAGCAACATTCTTGAGACTGCTTGCTTAGTGTGCAAATTATCATCATCATTAAAAGATCAGTGACCATGTGGAGCCTTCATGATTAATGAATTTTATGGCCAAAGGGAGAGATCATAGTTAATTGGCCTGGCAGACCTCTTTACTTCTGCCTCTTTTGGGGAAGAGCTGGATGCAGAGGTGCTTCCTTGAGGGGCAGGCAGGGGTCCTCCTGTTGTGGAGGCCACACTCTTCATCTGACCCCATGATCTCATCTACCTCCTCTCTTCTTGTTGAAACTGAGGGAAGGACATTCTTTGAAAGACAAGGAGAAGCCGGGCGCTGGTGGCTCATGCCTGTAATCCTAGCTACTCAGGAGGCTGAGATCTGAGGATCGCGGTTCAAAGCCAGCCGGGGCAGGAAAGACCGTGAGACTCCTATCTCCAATAAAACCACCAGAAAACCGGAAGTGGCGCTGTGGCTCAAGTGGTAGAGTGCTCGCCTTGAGCTGAAGAGCTGAGGGACAGCGCCCAGGCCCAGAGTTCAAGCCCCACGACCGACAAAAAAAAAAAAAAGAAAGACAAAGAGATTATGGTCCCAAGAGAAGGTTAGATAATTATACTTGGTTGCTGATGGAAAGCAAAATAGGAAAATATGAAAATAAAATACTTTGCAAAAAGGAAGACAAAAGTAATAAGGGAGACCTAATTGCCCTGGCTAGGTAGTTAGGGACATAAAAAGGCAGCTGGAATGAATGACAACACGACAAGAACTATGATACTGTGCAGAATGTCCCTATTGTTCCATCAGTAACTGGTCTCAGATGTCTTAGCGCACTCCCCTGACATGTGCTGGAGTGGAGCACCTGTCTCCCCATCCATGGTCATGGAAGGACCCATTCCCAGTCATGATCCCAGTGGAGGGCCCAATAAAAGAAAATCCCAGCTCATAGGAGTCTCTTCTCGGTTTTTCTTACGTTTTCTCTGCTTCAAGCACTTTTCTGCCCTTTAATCTTTATTTTTTGTACCAGTACTGGGGTTTGAACTTAGTTCCTGAACACTGTACCTTAGTGTTTTTGTTCAAGAATAATGCTTTGCCATGCAATTCACAGCTCCATTTGTGGCTCTTTGGTGGTTAACTGTAGATACCAATCTCATGGACTTTCCTACCTATGCTGGCTTTGAGTCATGATCCTCAGATCTCAGCCTCCTGAATAGCTAGGTTACAAGGATGTAATCAGCAGAGAAGTATTCAGACCTACATGATATTAGAAATGCAAATTGCTTACTGGAAAACTCCACACACTTTCTTTTTACACATAACTTCTTTGCTTTTTCTTGTTCCTAACGTAGTAGAAAAGATCGTCTCTTGGTTTCCTACCACTTGATTTCACAAACACGAAAAGTGAGATCTTATCAGGGACTCAGTTTCTTTGTATAAAAAACATTTCTACTTGTAAAGATTCTTCAAGTGAGGAACTCCACAATTTCCTTAATTTTAATGAAAAGGAATACAAAAAGGTTATTGGTGAAGTCTCAAGATTAAAGCAGTGGTGGATTAAATTAAGTGTAGAGAATTTGAAAAGGTAAAGCAGAGATAGTTAGGAAGTCTGATCTTATTCAAGTGATCTTTGATCAAGTCAGCAAAACCTTAGAGGAATTAAGACTGTCTGACCTGTTCATGCCTTTCTGGTCACTATTTTCCTTTCCTGGACTCTTAGATTTTCCTCCTCTATGTTAGTGCTATTTTTTTTTCTGCTGCTGCTTTTGGTTTGTTTAACTATTGAGAAAATTCTTTTCCAGGACCTCTTCAGTGTTTTCCTTTCTGTTAATTCTTTCCCTTCTTAAAAAGTTGTCCTGAATTCTCTTGGGATATTATTTTCCTGTTTATTTCCCTACTTTCTTAACTAAGTCCCTAAGAAAACATTTCGTGTCCTATATTCCTTGTTCTCTATTAATTCTTCATCAGTCTCTATCTGCGGTCTGGCTCCTCAGAAGCAGACTCTGGGACATGGATTCAAATGCAAATAGCTTACATGGAAAATGATCCTGGGTCATACAACAGGAGAGGCACAACAGTGAGATAGGAAGAAGGCAGCCATTGAGGGTATGCGGTCAAAGCTGATGCTGATGATTTTCAACTATTTGTCTCCAGCTTGTATCTCAGCTTCAGAGTCCAAATTCACAAAACTTCTGAAACCCAACTGCTACAAACATTGGCATAAGGAAAACATCCAAGTCCTAGCACTCCTAATCCATGAATATGTTGACATTGAATAAATTACTTCTCCAAGTTCCAGGCAATGCTCATGCAAGAACAGGGACAATAACAATGACATCAATATAAATGTTTTAATTATGAAATGAGGTTGTTTATGTTAAGCAGTAAGAGGCGTGCCTGTTACACTGGAAGCAGTAAATACTCACTCAGGATCTGTCAATGCTGATGACACAAACCAATTTCTTTTCTTACTTTTTAAAAATTAGAAACTCACTATTTATTAATCCCAAATGAAATAATGTCTCTGGTCACCGTCTTTGAGATTTGCATATGCCATTAAGAGAGAGGTTTATGAGGAAACTTTAAAGTTGGTAAAATGATGGCACTGACATCACCCAAATCTACAGGTCTATACTAACATCTCCCCACAAACTAATTTCCTCTTACACATTCCAAGTCTTTGTTAATAGCAATTCCATCTATCACTTGCATCAGAAATTTTAAAATGCTACCAGAATCGTTCTCACTTTCAACATGAGGCACCACATCCTACCAACTCTGACTCTCACATACTTCTTAAAATTGTCATATCCTCTACATCCTTCTTTTTCTGCCTAATGCTAGCCCTCAGAATGCCTTGCTTATATTAGAATGCTTTGGAGGGTTATAGTATCTGATACAAAATAATCACTTAATAAATGTTTGAATGAATAAATATCATCAAATCATTTCTAATACAGCAAATGATACCATACTACTCTGGCTGCTTTGGAGTTGCCCTAGATTTCACATTTTAACCTCTACCCTTTAACTTCTACCTTCAAATATACCTTGATTCCAAGTGGCTTTTAACACCACCCCTCATCTGTCCACCTAGACTTTGTTCCTCTTGACTTTTAAGGTGCCAAAGCATTTATTAGTCTCACTATTGAAAGGCCACCAATGAAAGATCTTCTCATCTGCTGCAGGGGACCACGTGGAGGCAAGCAGGCACAGCAGACACGTTATTACAAAGTTTATTAGATGAGCCATATTTCCCCCAAGAGGGAGCACATGGCACCTGTCCAAATGCAGGTAGCAGGAGGTTCTGGGGCAGGAAGTGAGGTAGGTGGGAGATCACGTGGGACCTGGAAGAGAGAGAAAGGGAGGGGCCAGCTGTATGGCGGGAACTCCGGGGCTGAGAGGAGCTCAGGTCTGGGTGGAGCTGAGGACGAAAGGTGAGCAATATGCTTACAACTAGGACTTTTTATGTTATCTTTCTGTGTTCTCTATTGACTTGTCTAACATTATTGTTTCACCTGTCCATTCCCTCACCTTGTTTTGGTCATATTCACCTCTGTGACATACTACCAACAAACAAAACCCTCAGTCTTTGCAATTGTAGTTTTCCTGCTTGGACCACTCTTTCTCTGGGTCTTCACCAAGCTGTAAATTTACAGTAGTTTATCTTATTTTTTATGGGTCTTTGGGTTAGAACTCATGGCCTGGGAGCATTTGTACTCCAAACTACCATGCTACCACTTGAGCTACAGTGCCACTTCCAGTTTTTTGGTGTTCAATTGGAGATAGGCGTTCCATGGACTTTCTTGCCTAGGTTGGCTTCAAACCATGATCCTCAGATCTCAGCCTTTTGAATAGCTAGGATTACAGGCATTAACCACAAGTGCCCAGCCATAGTTCAAAGTTTTAATTTCCCACAATTATCTCCTTCTCTGTATTTTTACATCTTACTGCCTTTCTCCATCTTAGAATGTAAGCTTC
The DNA here is from genome assembly GCF_024711535.1 of Dipodomys merriami. Taxonomy (NCBI): domain Eukaryota; kingdom Metazoa; phylum Chordata; class Mammalia; order Rodentia; family Heteromyidae; genus Dipodomys; species Dipodomys merriami. The sequence goes on from NW_027206257.1 coordinate 6,068,172, forward strand.
TTAACATAGAATTTATGGCTTCTTTTGATTGTCATCTAGATCTTAAGACCAAAGTTAGCATATACCAGCACCTCAATAAATATTTGTTAATAAATATTTATTGATTACGGTTTAAAATGAGCACTCAATGAGATGTACAAGACGTTATATCAAAAACGTACTTTACAATTTTTGGAGGGATAGGATGACAGGAATTTTAAGGGGAAACAAAGGAGGAGGCAACAATGCTTGACAAGAAATATACTCTCATTACCTTGCTCATGTAATATCAATATCAATAGGAAAACATCAATTATCTTTTATAGGTAAGAATAGGAAATTAACCTGGAGAATTAGAAAACTGATTAAAATGATAGTTCCACCTTCTCCTTTTTTGAAAATTCCTTTATTGGGTTTGCGGTCAAGATGGTGGAGGAGAAGCTGGAGGCTAAACAAGCTCTCACATAGAAAGCAGTTTTAGAGTTCCAGTGAACAGTCCTAAGCCAGACAGTCACACCAAATGTGCCATCACAGGACAGAGATTTAGGCCACAGAGGGAAAATCTAGGCAAGGAGACAGATCTGAGCTCTTGCCAGAAGCCGCTGCCACCCGGCGGCAGCAGTGGCAGGGGTGGCCGAACCCGCCATACCTGAATCACACAGAGTCCCGGAGCAAGGAGCCAGACACAGAGGGTGAGCAGATTCTACTCAACACCAGCAACAACCGACAAGGAGCAGACATCTTCATCCTGCAATTCACAGACCAGAGATGACCCATGAACCAAGACTCGGCAAGAGTAGAAGCCTGACATCCTTACTCTTTCTCAGGGAGCAAAGGAGAGAAGGCCACCACTCCCCCCCCCAGTACCAGAGATCTCCATCTTGGATACCGACAAAGCTCAGCGGAGCTGCTAGCTCCAACTCAGGCCTTGGAAGAAAAGTAGAGTCATTTAGCAGGTCACAAGAACCTAAACTGACCTGCCAGACTCAGCTCCACCCAGGAAAAACTCACCCAGCTCGAGTGCCAGCCCTAGGACTGGCTTTCTTCACTGGGTAATCAGAGCCAGAGGCTGCCCCTCCCTTTAGCAGCCTTGACAATCAATTGAAATTCAGTAAACAGAAACCCTGAGAATGGATCTGTGAGTTTCTCACAAACCAGCCCCCGGGAAAAGCTACTGTTTGCTGAAAGGCCTCAACTCTACCCAGAACCTAACCTCACACAGCATCTCCAAACTTGAGGAAAAAGCCATCTTCCTCTTTTATGATACTCAAAGCATATCTCCCTCACATTGAACTAACCTGGAAGGAGGATCGCAAAATCCTGGGTAAAGCAGAGCATGTTTCTGCCTGTTCCAACAAACTGACTTAAGAAACCAACCAAGCCACAGGACCATAAGCAGACCAGAGACTCCAACAAGAGGGTGCTTACAGCCACAAGGAAGATACAGGACTTTTCCCAATCTTCCCAAAAAAATCAAAGAACTTTTTTTTTCTTCTTTTTTTTTTGTACCTTTTATAAAAAAAATTTTTTTCCTTTCTAAAACTTTTTTTAATTTTAAATTTTTACCATTTTTGAAAAAAAATTCTAGCAACCTTTTTTCTTATTATAATTGTTATTTTAGGAGTACATATGTGTGTGCGTTTTTCTTTCCTTTTTTTCTTTCTTTTTTTAAAAAAAAATTCTTTTTGTTTTTTGTTCAGCTCTACTTAACTTCTGATCTTTTTTTCTTTCTTTCTTACCCTTTTCACCTTTTCTTCTCTTTCATTCTTCTTTATGTGACTTAATTGTTGTTCCGCACATCCTCAGATAAACTATGAGACCCTATCCACCATGGTGTACACACTTAATCAAAACCTCTGAGACTCAAATTCCTTAATAGCAGTACTACCTCTTTATACCGATATAATATATTAAGGATTTTTATTTTTAAATTTTTCACATCTCCTTTATATCCCCCTCCCTTCTCTCATTATATTCACGTTCTTCTCTGAATAGTTTGCATTCGTTCTGCATAATATTTTTAATTTTTACTTTTCTATTTTTTCTGGTCTCTTTTTTTCCCTTTCTCTTTCTTCTTCTTTTCTCTCTGTCTGCTTTCATCCTATCCAACCTATTTCCTGCTTTGAGATTAGGACTTAGTTAACTCTCCCTGTGCCTTCCCACATCATTCTCTTCCTATTTTTTACCCACATCTCTCCCTAACCCTAATAATTTATGATTTTCCAAATTCTTTACGGTTCGGAGCCCATTAATTAATATATAGTTGTTTAATGTTGAATAGATGTATCTGTTGAACTAGACTGTATCTGCAGACTATTGAGTGTGCAAATTCAGACTTTGGTTGATGCTTGCCTTAAGTTAGTGGTCCAGCAAAAAACTGGTGTTATTTTCATCCCAAATGGGCAGAGTAAGCCGGAAAACCACAAGAAAAATGGCAACTGCAGGTGTCACAATTCCCACTCATGATTATCAGGGGACAGAACACATAATGAATAATCCAGAGGAGAGTTTCCAAATAGCTCTACAAACACTGTTGGAAAACATGATAAATAAAAAGATTGAAAACATACAAAGGACTCTGTATGAGCGTGATAGGGAGAGAGAGGAGGCAAACAAAAGGTCAATGCAGGAAAAGATTGAAAACCTAAATAGGACTCTGTATGAGCATGATAGGGAGAGAGAAGAGGCAATCCACAGGAATATACAGGAATATCATGAGTGAGAGGAAGCTACTCAAAAACTGATACAGGATTTGCATGAGCAGCTTGAGAATACTCAAAGAGAAAGGCAAGAATGGCATGAACAGGCTGAGAACAGTCAAAGAGAACTACAGGAATGGCGTGAATGGGAGGAAGCTAAGCAAAGAGTAATACAGGAATTGAGAGAGCAGGATGAGAATGCACAAATATCACTAAAGGCATTCATGGGATCCATTAACAAAGAGCTGAAGGAAGTCAGGGATACCACAAAGGGAATGCTGAATGGAACCCAAGAGAAGGAATGGGAGTCCAAGGAAAACATAAACAATCAACTAAGTGACTTGAGAATAAACACTGAGCAACAAATTAAGGAAGTAAAGAAGTTCATACAAGATCTAAAACAAAGCTTCAACAAAGAATTTGAAGCCATCAAAGCTGACCAATTAGAAGGAAAAGAACAAAAAACAAAGTAGAGAGTCTTGACAGCAGGTTAATCCATGCAGAAGATAGAATCTCGGGGATTGAAGACACTTTAGATATTATAGAGAAAGAACATACAACCTTCCAAAACTAGTTCAATTAATATGATAGATCTATCCAAAACTTGGAAGACTCAGAAGGCCTAATCTAAGGATAATCGTGTAGAGGAACACCTAGAAACAGAAGTTAATGGTCTAGAAAATTTGTGTAACAGCATCCTATCAGAGAATGTCCCAAATATGCAAAAAGATAGGCCTGTTCAGATACAAGAAGGTTTTAGAACTCCAGATAGACGAGACCAGAACAGGACATCCCACCATCACATTATAATCCACACAGGAACAACTCAGACCAAGGAAAAGATCCTTAAAGCTGTCAAGGAGAAAAGATTAATCACCTATAAAGGGAAACCAATTAGAATCACCTCAGATTTCTCAGCAGAGACAATCAAAGCAAGAAGAGCCTGGAATGATATATGCCATGCCTTAAAAACAAAGAACTCTGAACCAAGAATACTGTACCCAGCTAAACTCTCCTTCATAACTGGAGGCTAAATAAAATCTTCCATAGCAAAGAAAAATTGAAATAATACATCTCCACGAAACCAGCCCTACAAAAGATTCTTAAAGATGTCCTACACATAGAAAACCAACAAGACCACAATGTAGGCCAAGAAATTGCACTCAAACTGTGAATCCAAGAACCATAGGAAGAACCCAGTTATCACAGCCCTTAAGAAGGTATAACATGGCAGAAACTCGCAAAAACCTCTTAGTCCCATCTCTTAACATTAACGGACTTAACTCTCCAATTAAGCGACATAGACTGTCTAGTTGGATTAAAAAACAAGATCCTTCTATCTGCTGCCTTCAGGAGTCACATCTTGCCCGTAAAAACAAACACATTTTCAGGGTGAAAGTCTGGAACAAAATCTACCAAGCAAAGGGCCCCCATAAACAGGCAGGAGTTGCAATCCTAATAACATATAAAATAGACTTCAAATTAAAATTTGTGAGAGGAGATAAAGAAGGTCTTTACATACTAATGAAGGGATCTCTCCTTCAGGAGGATATTACAATTCTAAATATCTATTCGCCAAACAACGGAGCACAAAAATTTATCCAAGAAACATTACTTTCCTTCAAATCCCTCACAGATCCAAAGACATTAATTGTTGGGGATTTTAACACACCACTCTCCCCACTAGATAGATCAACTTGGCAAAACCTCAACAGAGAAACCGCAGATCTAAACAGCTGCATAGATCAACTAGATTTAAGAGACATCTACCAAATATTTGACCCAATAGCATCAGAATGCACGTTCTTCTCAGCAGCACATGGAACATTTTCTAAAATAGACCACATTTCAGGCCACAAAGAAGGTTGTCCAAATACAGAAATGTTGAAGTTATACCTTGCATTCTCTCTTACCACAAGGGAATAAAATTAGAACTCAACATCAAAAGCCACCAAAGAAAGTCCGGTAACACATGGAGGCTGAACAACACACTGCTGAATCACAAGTGAGTCATGGAAGAGATTAGAAAGGAAATTCAAATGTTCATGCTATTCAACAAAAATGAACACACAAATTACCAGCTCCTCTGGGACACAGCAAAGGCAGTACTCAGAGGCAAGTTTAGAGCTCTGAGCTCCTACATCAACAAATTGGAGAGATTTGAAACCAACAATTTAATGGCACATCTAAACCTCCTTGAAAAAGAGCAGCAAGATAAACCCAAATCCAGTAGAGGGAAAGAAATAATTAAAATTAAATCAGAATTAAATGAATTAGTTTCCAAAAAACTATAGAATGAATTAACTAAACAAAGAGTTGGTTGTTCGAAAAAATTAACAAAATTGACAGACCCTTAGCAAATCTTATCAAAAAAAGAAGAGAACACACACAAATAAATAAACTCAGATATGAGAATGGAAACATCACCACAGAAACAACCAAGATTCAGAACATTATAAGGGAATACTTCTCAAAACTTTATGCTAATAAGTTTGAGAACTTGGCAGAATTGGGCCTTTTTCTAGGAAATATTGACATGCCAAAACCAAACTAGGATGAGTTAAACCATCTTAATAGGCCCATATCAAGCACTGAAATAGAAAGAGCAATAAGAGCCCTTCCATCTAAGAAATGTCCAGAACCAGATGGTTTTACAGCGCAATTCTACAAGGCCTTCAAAGCAGAGCTCACGCCAATATTCCTCCAACTCTTCAATGAAATCACAAAAGAAAGATCACTACCGAACACATTCTATGAAGCCATCATAACCCTCATCCCAAAACCAGGTAGGGACTCATCAAAGACAGAGCACTATATACCTATTTCTTTGATGAACATTGATGTAAAACTTCTCAACGAAATTTGGCCAATCGACTTCAACAATTCATCCAAAAAATCATACACCATGATCAAACAGGGATGATAATCAGGGATGCAAAGCTGGTTCAATATACACAAATCAATGTATATTATTCATCACATCAAGAGGAGCAAGGATAAGAACCACATGGTTATCTCAATAGATGCACAAAAAGCATTCAACAAGATCCAACACCCCTTTATGATGAAGGTTTTGGAAAAATTAGGAATCCATAGAACATTCCTCAATACAATAAAGTCTGTATATGAAAAACGTACAGCCGGCATTATACTTAATGGTGAAAAATTAAGTCATTTCCTCTTAACTCAGGAAAAAGACAAGGATGTCCACTCTCTCCACTTCTCTTCAATCTAGTATTAGAATGCCTAGCTACAGCAATAAGACAAGATGGAAACATAAAGGAGATCCAAATAGGGAAAGAAGAAGTAAAACTCTCCCTCTTTGCAGATGGCATGATCTTGTATTTAAAGGATCCCATAGACTTTACTCCCAAATTTCTCAAGCTGATTCAAAACGTTGGCAATTTAGCAGGATATAAAATTAACCCCCAAAATCAATGGCTTTTCTGTATGCACACAATGAGAAAAGTGTGGCTGAAATTAGAAATGCAACTCCATTAGTAATAGCCCCACAAAAAATAAAATACCTACGAATTAGCTTAACGAAAGAAATGAAGGACTTCTAAGATGAAAACTATTAAAATTTGAAAAAGGAAATCAAACAGAACTTAGAAAACGACAAAATCTCCCATGCTCCTGGATTGGAAAGATTAACATCGTGAAAATGGCAATACTTCCCAAGGCTATCTACAAATTAATGTGATACCTATCAAAATTCCAACCTCATTCTTCAAGGAAATAGAAGAGGCAATCCAAAAATTCATAAGGAACAATAAAAGACCCCGAATAGCAAAAACACTCTTCAATGGAAAGAACTCTGCTGGAGGAATATCAATACCAAATTTCAAATTCTACTATAAAGCCATAGTAATCAAAACAGCTTGGTATTGGCATAAGAACAGACCTCAGGACCAATGGAATAGAATTGAAAACCCAGAAATGAACCTACAGACCTATAGCCATCTGATCTTTGATAAGGGAGCTAAAATATAGAATGGAAGAAAGACAGCCTCTTCAGTAAATGATGCTGGCAAAATTAGTTAACTACTTGTAGAAAACTAAAGCTAGAACCTTATATATCACCCTGCACCACAATCAACTCCAAATGGATCAAAGACCTAGGAGTCAAAGCAGACACAATGAAACCATTACAGGATGGAATAGGAGAAACCATAGGTCTCCTTGGGGTAGGCCAATATTTTCTTAATAGAGACCCGGACACACAACAAATCAAAGAATGGTTGGACAAGTGGGATTGCATGAAGTTGCAGCGCTTATGCATGGCAAAGGACAGCTAGCAAGATCAATAGAAAGCCCATGGATTGGCAGAAGATCTTCACTAGCCATACAAGGGACAAGAGTCTCATATCTAAAATATACTTGAAACTCAATAAATTAAATCCCCCAACAACAAATCCTCAAAGAAACAACTGCCCAATAAATAAGTGGGCTAATGACTTGAAGAGAAACTTCTCTGAAGAAGAAAGAAGGATGGCCAATAGACACATGAAGAAATGCTCAACCTCCCTAGCCATAAAAGAAATGCAAATCAAAACAACATTGAGATACCACCTCACCCCAGTTAGAATGGCAAAAATCAAGAACTATAATAACAACAGATGCTGGATGGGATGTTGACAGATGGGAACCTTACTTCATTGTTGGAGGGAGTGTCAACTTTTTCAACCACATTGGAAAGCAGTAAGGAGGTTCCTGAAAAGACTTCATATAGAGCTCCCCTATGATCCATCAATTCCACTTTTGGGCCTTTGCCCAAATGTTTACAAACAAGACCACACTAAAGCTACCAGCACAACTATGTTTATTTCAGCATTATTTACCATATCTAAGATATGGAACCAACCCAGATGTCCCTCAGTAGATGAATGAATCAAGAAAATGTGGTATATATACACAATGGAATTCTATGCCTCCATCAAAAAGAATGACATTGCCTCATTTGTTAAGAAATGGAAAGGCTTGGAAAACATTATACTTAGTAAAGTAAGCCAAGCCCAAAGAAACATAGGTCCCATGGTTTCCCTTATTTGAAATATCTAGTATATGTATGAGTCAAGCAAAAAAGGTCAGGTAATGTGATCTTAGGAAAACGAACCATTAGATATGTATTTCAATTTTGTTTTTATTTCATGGGTTTGTTTCTCACGCATTTATAAGATTATCTCTTTGTTGCTTTGTATGTCCCTCCCCCACAGTATCACCCCTGCTTTCACTATATTTGATGTCGGTATAATTTGTGGAGGAGAAGGGGAAAAAAAAGTTGTTTAAGGATACAGATGGACCCGTTGCAACAATGAGAAGTACAAGTTGTCATGTATAAAACGAACTTAACAACTTTGTTGGTGGTGGGGAGAATTGGGTGGAGGGGCGGGGTGAGGCTGGAAAGGGATGTGAAGGGTAAACAAAGAAGGAGGCTGCAATGCTTGATAAGAAATGTACTCATTATCTTCCCCATGTAATTGTAACCCCTCTGTACAGTATGTTCACAACTTAAAAAAATAATTGTTTGAAAAGCTATAAAAGATAAATCCTTACCTAATTTGACTAAAAGGAAAGATAAATCCAAATAAATAAAAGTAGTGATAAAAACATACGCAGCACAAAAATACCAATGAAATCAATACAATCATGAAGAAATTCTTTGAAAAATCGATATTCAAGCAAATTGGAAAACCTAAAATATGGGTACATTTCTAGATACATTGACCTACCAAAATTGAGCCAATAGGAAGTAACCACTTAAATAGACTTAAAACAAATGATTAGATTAAAGCCTTAATAAGCAGTCTAACAAAGAAAAGCCCAAGAACTGATGGATTTACTGCCAAAATCTACCAGACTTCTAAAGAAGAATTACCATTAGTACTCCTGTACCTATTGGTGAAATAGATGAAAAAAGAAAAACTACCAAACTCATTCTATGGAACCCATATTATACTAATTCCAAAGCCAGATAGGGTGACTAGAAGAAATGAACTTATAGACCACTTTCTGTACTGAAGATAGGTCCAAATATTCTAAACAAATACTTACAAACAGAACTCATCAACATATTAATAGATCAGTTGAGTATCAGTGGCTCACACCTATAACCCTGCCACTCAGGAAGCTGAGATCTAAGGATCATAGTTTAAAGCTAGGCAGAAGAGTAAGATTTTACCTCCAATTAACCAGCAACCAAGCTGAACTAGCAGTGTGATTCCAGTGGTGGAAGGTCATCCATGAACGAAAAAGCTGAGTGAGAGCAAAAGGCGAGTTCAAGTTCTAGTGCTGGAAAAATAAAAAAACAAAAACAAAACGCAAACAAAAAATATACAAAAAAAAAAACAAAAATTCTCTCACTTTTGGATCAAGTTGGCTTCATTCCAGGAGTGCAAGCGTGGTTTCAATTGTAATTTATCATCTGTAATTTTAATTGTAATTTACCATCTAAACAGAATCAAAGCTCAAATCCCATGATCATTTCAGTTGTTACAGAAAAAAAAGCCTTTGACAAAATTTAGTGTACTCTTATGATTAAAAAACGCTCTGAAGAAAGTAGGAATACAATCTTTAGGATATCTATGACTTCATACATTGATCCTATTTTTGGTGGTGAGAACATTCTTTCTTGTGGAGGTTGCTAAATATTCAATAAAGAGTTTCCTCTGTTTTCAATTTAAAAAATTCCTTTATTGCTAATAAAATGCAGGATAGTTAAAGAAATACGAAAATTTCCTAAGGTAAATCAAATTGCTATATGTTTGCTGGGATAAAATGCCCAGCAGCAAACTTAAGGGAAAAAAATCAAATAACAATGGTGAATTCAAAGACCACCTTCTGTTATTCAAATCACTTAGTAGACAAAGAACCATTTAACATAATATATATTGAATATTCTTTCATCTCTCAATAAATTACCACAATACTGACACCTTCATGAAATAGAGCATTCCCAGTTTAACTACTTTGATGACTGAGTTGAAATTAGATGAAAGGGGTGGGGGTGTAATTGACAGATGTTTCTGGTTTAGGGGCAGAAAGTTGCTCTGGAAATTGCAGTTGTCATATCCATGTCATACCTGCACCTTGCACTTGTCCTGGAAATTCTTAGCAAGTTCTCTTGATTTCCCTTGAGAATCCCTGTACTAAAAACAGCTCTTATGGTAAACTTGAGCTGAGAAACAAATTGTCTCAAGAACACTCCCATGATTTCCATTACCAGAGTATACTGCTCCTTTTAATTATAGCACAGAGATTTATTTTGAGATATATAAGGGGAAGAGAAGCTACAAGAATATTTTTAAGGACAGGGACAAGAGAATGATCCTGTCAAGTTTGGCACTGTCATGATTGAGGGGAGAGCTTTAGGCCACATGGTGTGATAATTTGGCAACATAAACCTCTTTTTTATTTCTACTTAGGTCAATAATGACAAAATAGAATATGTGAACTTTTTAAAGGTAAAGATTTCAGGTTCATATGTCAATGCCAAACTTAAACAAAAATACACATATATTTTGAATTGCTTATATAGCAAAAAGCCTAGCAACATTGTTATGTTTGTTTCCCTGAAGTGTAAAAGGACAAATTTGACATATTTGAAAAATTAATGATGGAGGAGAAGCCTGGTGTCTCATGCCTGTAATCCAATCTACTGAGGAGGTAAATATTGGGAGGGCTGTGGTTCAAGGTCAGCCTGAGTAAAAAGTTGGAGACACTCCATCTCAATCAATTAAAAACTGGGTGTAATGACTCATTCCAAGTTTAAGTGGGAAAGATAAACAAGAGGGCTGTGGTCTAGAATAGTCCAGGCATAGATCAGAGGACCTCTTTAGAAAAATAACTGAAACAAAAACAACTTGGGGAATGGCTCAAATGGTACAACACTTGCAGGGCAAAACCATGAGCTCAAATTGCAGTACTGAAAAAAAAGAAATGAAAAATTATATTTTTTGTTTATTCTTACAAAATATTGAAAATTGCCATTTTCTTTTAGATATCAGATTGACATAAAAACATACAAAATATTTGGCTATGATGGTAGAAAATTCTAGCTGTTGACATCAAATTTTTCTGTTCTTTCTAGGCATCCAGCTAGACCGTATTTATTGCTGACAGTATCTTAAAGTTACTGCAAAGTGACTCCAGTCAATAGAATGAGAGCAAAGAAAATGCATAGTCCTTTAGGGCCAGTCCATAACAGGTACCTTGTGTAGTTGTCTCTGTCCCTTTCCCTTCAGGTTTGACAAAAATGAAAACAATGTTGTTTTTTTTTAATTTAATTTAATTTTATTTGTGAACATACTGTACAGAGGAGTTACAATTACATGGGCAGGATAATGCATACATTTCTTACCAAGCATTGCAGCCTCCTCCTTTGATTACCCTTCACATCCCTTCCCAGCCTCCCCCCTCCCCCCCAATCCCAATCCTTCTCCTTCCCTCCCCTTCCCCCCCCCCCGCACCGACGTTGTAAAGCTCGTTTTGGAAATGAAACTTGTACTTCTCATTGTTGCAACAGGCCCACCTGTATCCTTAAACAACTGGTTTTTCCCCATCTCCTCCACAAGTTATACTGACATCAAATATAGTGAAAGCAGGGGTTATACTGTGGGGGAGGGACATACAAAGCAACAAAGAGATAATCTTATAAATGCGTTAGAAACATATGCATGAAAGAAAAAATCATTAAAATACATATCTAAGGGTTCATTTTCTTGACATCACATTATCTGACCTTTTCCGCTTGACTCACACATATACTAGATATTACAAATAAGGGAAACCATGGGACTTATGTTTCTTTGTGCCTGGCTTACTTCACTTAATATAATTTTTTCCAAGTTTTTCCATTTCCTAACAAATGGTGCAATGTCATTCTTTCTGATGGAGGCATAGAATTCCATTGTGTATATATATAACACATTTTCTTGATCCATTCATCTACTGAGGGGCATCTGGGTTGGTTCCATATCTTAGCTATGGTAAATAATGCTGCAATAAACATAGTTGTGCTGGTAGCTTTAGTGTGGTCAGCAATCCCACTTTTGGGCATTTACCCAAATGTTTACAAAGAAAACAATGTTTTTGAAAACAACTTAATGAAATTGTTAAAGCCACAGGATAAAAAATATGAATGGTAGGAAGTTATTTTTCAATCAGGCTTTGACATCAGTGAAGGAAAATTTCTCTCAAATGGAGCCTCTGAGATATGGGAATTTATTTTTATTTTATTTTAATTTTTACTTTTTGCCAGACCTGGGCTTGAACTTAGGGTCTGGGCACTGTATCTGAGCTCCTTCTGCTCAAGGCTAGTGAGCACTTGAGCCACAGTGCCACTTCTGAATTTTTCTGTTTATGTGATACTGAGGAATCAAACCCAGGGCTTTATGCATGCAAGGCAAGCATCCTACCTCTAAGCCACATTCCCAGATCTGGGAGTTTCTTTTATTTACTACATCATCTTACCAAATGCAGATTAGACTAATTAGAAATTAAGTTTCTATTAGTTCTGTTACCAACTTTTCATTGTGCTAAGAATTTAAAAATTCATATTTTTATATTTTTCTCACTGTATATTTAGTTTCAACAATAAGTCCCCATTGGGAAAATTTTGCTTCCACTGGTATTATGTCTTACATAACTTTCCTGACTGAATGTTTTCTCAGAGCCAGGAATTTCGTAATGATAACTTTTTTAAGTTAGTTAACAATGAAATTTAGAACTGTGGGCATATATTTAAAGGGAAACGAAGATAAAGTAGATTCATTATGTTAATTCCAAGGTTCACAATCATTTTTTCCAAAGGTATCCCAAAATAACCACCTCTCAAATAAATTGTTTGGAAATCAGGACACAAATTATCATTTTTATTCTGTTGGCATAAAGATAGCTTTTTGAAAAATGAATAATGACCAGTCTTCAAAAAAAGACAAAATATCTCCTCACCTTGGTGTCCTCTTATTACCATATTGACAGAAGATACCTTTATCTTATATATTTACTGACTAAAGACAGACAGTCTCCCCACTTTTAAACAAAGTTTCTATTCAGAGACACAATCATAGGTCACCGTATAATTCTCTATATAAGAAAATTTTATTTTTCAATCCTATAATTTCCATTTTAATGCTACAAATACTTTTGTTACTGGTTGTAAACAAAGATTCTCATATAAGGAATTAATCAATCACAGTTACAAAGTCAGACTATGAAAATGAGAAAACAAACTGTTCTTGGGTTTACTAAATGAAGGTTATGGAAATAAATTCCAAGGTGTTGACTCATGCATGTAATTCTATCACTCTATCAGCACTCAATTTGTATATGTGAATATTTATGAATCCCTGGAGGTTTATAAGTAACATGAATAAGAATTTTTGGTAAAGAAAGGCTGGGAAGATCTTTTTACCTAAAGTTTGAATAAAAGCTCAGCTCCTAAATGTGATAAACTTACTTTGGAACAGACATAAAATTTAGTTTTTGTCAAGGTATTAACTAATTCATTGGTATCTTGTTTTCTTTCCTGATTAATGTACCCACCACAGCAGTGACTTCTGAGTATTTCAAAGCTTTACAAAATGGAGCTGGACATTTGAGTACTATCAGTAGTGAATTACTAGTTGGCACTGTCTCAACTGCCTTTCAGCGAAAATCCATTTTGCTTCACATTTCTCATTAATTCTTATTTCTCCTTTTCTTTCTTTCTTTCTTTTTGCTCAATTTTTTCCTCTTCTCCTAGACTTAGCCCATTCTTTTTATCCTAGCTCACACTCTAAGAGGATAGTATTTTGTGGCATCTTTGCTATTGCATTTTATCCATCATTTCTGCATTCCAGATTCTCCCCAATCTGTTTCTTTAATCAAAGCTTAAAGAAACAGTAGACTAGAATCAGATGGCTTAAAGACCATTGCCACTTATAATGGGTTGTCTTTAACGTTTCAAAATTCTGTCAAGTGGTCATCTCTCTCTTTCTCCCTCTCTTTCTTTCTCTCTCAAAAAAGTAGGCATAGAAATGAGTAACATTTCAATATCTAGAATTGAAAATCTTAGAATTCTAGGACAGTATAAAATTACCTATAGAATTCCTAGCATATAGGAAAGACTCGAAAAATATTAGTGCTTTAGTTTTTGCTGCATATAATTTATGCCCAAACTTTATAGCTTAAAACAACAATAGTTACCTTATTCCTTCTCATAGTTTCTGTGGATCAAGTAGTCCAAAGGGCTAGGTTGGTCTGTCCTTGCTCAGTCTCTCATGCAGTGCAGTCTGAAGTCAACCTGGACTAGTCATCTGAAGGAAGGACAATCTGGCTTTGATTGTCTACTTGAAGCCTCTCTTTCTCTCTATAATGACTTTTGCATGGAGCTGTTTGGGTGTACACACGGTTGAGTGATTTAGGAAATCAAGATGAAAGCTATTCACAGACTACCTTATCCATTGGTATTTTTTTTAGTCCGATATCTACAGTACTGATTTGATGTGGGAGGCAGGTTGGCTACCTAAGATTATGAGTTCAAGGAGATGTAGATCATCAGATTGCACCTTGGAGACTGGCTGTCATAGCACTGATTCCCTCAGAGGAAATAATGTGACTTGACTAGAATTCCTGGAATGCTTTCAAAGTTTTTGGTGATAATGTATTCCTTTTTATGATAATTCAGCCCAATTATTTCCTGTTTTGGTTTCTTCCTTCTGTTCCCGCTTTCTTTCTTTTTTATTATGAAAATACTGTACAGAGGGGTTACAATTACTTGGGCAAGATGAGTACATTTCTTGTCAAGCATTTTACCCTCCTCCTTTGTTTCCTCTTCCCATCCCTTCTCGTCCTCCCCCACTCCCCCACTCAATATGCCCCCCACCAAAGTTGTAAAGTTCGTTTTTCCACATAACAACTTGTACATCTCATTGTTCCAATGGATCCATCTGTATCCTTATTTAAACGATTTGTTCTTTTCCCTTCCCCTCCACAAATTATACCAACCTCAAATAAAGTGAAAGCAGGGGTTATACCATGGGGGAGCGACATACAAAGCAACAGAGAAATAATCTTATAAATGTGTTAGAAACAATCACCTGAAAGAAAAAAAAACATTTGAATACATATCTTAGGGTTCACTTCCCTAACATCAACTTATCTGTCCTTTTCTGCTTGACTCAGACATATACTAGTTATTGCAAATAAAGGAAACCATGGGACGTAAGTTTCTTTGGGCCTGGCTTACTTCACTGATTATAATTTTTTCCAAGTCTTTCTTTCTTTCCTTCTTTCTTCCTCTCTTTTTCCAGTTTCCTTCCTTCCTTCCTTCCTTCCTTCCTTCCTGCCTCCCTCCCTCCCATTCTCTCTCCCTTTCTCCCTCCTTCCCTCCCTCTCACGTTCTCTTTCTTTCTTTCTTTCTTTCTTTCTTTCTTTCTTTCTTTCTTTCTTTCTTTCTCCCTCCTTCATTCCCTTTTCTCTCTCTTTCTGCCTTTCTTCCTCTTTACCTCCCCCTCTCTCTCACATTTAATAATTTTGTGGATAATTGCAAGTGTTAGAATATAATAAGTTTGGGTAAAATTCTACATCAGAACCCAAAGGCTTCCTGAAAATTCTGCAGGCCTCTTAGTGATTCTAGTTTGCCATCTTATGTCAACCCCATTCTATTAATCCCAAAATGCATGCCTAACATGCCTTCATTCTTGCTTAAAATCCTTGATGGTTTGTTTCTGCAGAACGTAGTCAACCACTTGAAACAGACATACATGTCTAAATACTGGTTTCTAAGTTTCTATTGCAACCTCATTTTCCATCATTTAAAATTATACTCCAGAACTAAACTATCCCATCAGGGGCTGAGAAGACGTTTTTAGATGTAACACATGAGGTTTTCACATGCCCCCAATGATCATTGTTATTGTCACAAAAGAGTTGCTCATTTTTAATGCATACTTAATGACAAGCATTGAACAAAATATATTACAGGTTACATTTCAATAAAAACCTTATACCAAGACCTTCAGAATAATTCTTTCAATTTCAGTTGAGATAATAGACTTAGATTTTAAATTCTGTTCAGCTAATTCATGAGAAAATTCAAGCTTACCTCTCTCTGCCTTAAAAGGCTATTTTCTTTTAATGCCATAAAGAACTTTGATTGTCAGGAGGTATTTACTGGGGTTAAATCTTAAACCTTCCATTTGGAGGCAGAACAACTTCATACAGATTGAATTATTTCTCCAAATGCCCATTTTTTCATTTATAAAAATTAGAATATAAGAAAGCACCGTATAAAATTTTTCAAAGCACTTATAAAACTTTCATGAGAATCAAATTCAGAAATAGTTGAGCTGCTACTACTATTTTATCTAATCAGGAATATTCTCCACTTACTTCAAATGACACATTGTAATTTGACACCATGTCTAATTTGATCAGATGGAATTGTTTTCCCTCAAGTCCTCTGTGACTTTACTCTTGTAACTATTTTCATATCTGTTTTCTATTAGAAGAGACATTCTGAAAGTCTTAAGTTATTCTATCTTAGTCGAAGTACCCTTCAAATCAAACTCTGAGCCAAAGACCTCTGAGTCAAATAGACTTCTGACAGATGCAAAGAACATGGGTAGGTAAGGAAGAAAGCACTCAGAAGAGGGAGGGCCACTGACAAGTGATTTGTTATCAAGTCAACTATTGTCGTAGATAATTGATCACTGCTATGATACAGCCAAACTCTGGAAAACTATGTGGAAACTTACTTGTCAGGATTACCCAGGCCAATGAAATCACACTTTTATATCCCTTTACTGATTAGCTATTGGTTATGGGTTATTTCTGCACTAGTCACTAGCTATGGTATATTCCTGTACTTGTACCTGTACTCTTTAACAAACCATATAATTTTGCTTGTAGTGTTCATAGACAAAGTGAGTTTTCAAGGCTGAAGGCAACCCAACAAAGATTCCAGTGCTTCCTTTGACAATCAGCCTGCTATAGAGAATAGAGATGGAACAATGGCAGTGACTTCTGTGTGTGTGGCTCACTGTAAGTGTCCTCATTGATGTGCTTATTCATCTGCCTTTGAACTTTTGCAATCTCTGTTCACTTGGAATTTTCTTCTGTAATGATAGTAAGGAGTGTGCAACCAATAAATGTTTAAAGATACAGAGAAAAGGGATTTTTAGTATGACAATAAACTATAGAATCAGTTTTAGCTTTTTATTTTCCCCTAGCTGATTAAAAACTAAAAGAAAAGTTATTACAACTCTAGGAAGAAGGCCTGACGCTCAGCATATGTGGTTTGAGCAAGATTCTAAGAAATACTAATGAAGATTTTGGGCTTGCTGCAATAGACAATGAGTTTTATAGTAGGGACACAACTGCAAGTTAGGTAATCAAGTAGGTTAGAGTTGTTGATTGGCCCAATGACAAGAATTCCTGAGCAAACTGCATTGTACTAAAAGGGAGGTGCTAAAAGGTAATAATAGTAAAGTGTTACCTGAATTTTATGTCTCTAATAGTATTCAGGTTATTGCTTCTGCATATTACAAATGATTAGATTCAAGTAGTGTTTGGAAATAATGTGTGATGTAGACAGAGCTCTAGAAATGAAAATATGTCATGCCTATCTACATGAATTTGGAGTATCAATTTCAACACTTGTGAGGTTAGGAGATCACAATTTTAATAAAAAAAAGTAAATGAGAAATTGTAAGTTTAGATATCAGTATCTATTGAATACCTCCATTTAGGTGTTGGTATATCACAGCTGTATTCCTAGCTACTCAAAATGCGAGCCAATGCAACAGTGATACTCACAAGACAGTATGTTGGAAATGAACTTTACAACTTGGGTGGGGAGGAACCTTTCAGAGGAGGGAAAGTGGGAGATAAATGAGGGAGGGGTAACAATGCTCCACAAGAAATGTACTCACTATCTTTTGTATGTAACTATAGCCCCTCTGTATATCACCTTGACAATAAAATTAAATTTAAAAAAAAATAGAAAAAAAGGAAATGTACTGAATAGCTGACTTAAGAAATTGTAATCCCTCTGTACTTGAACTCTATAACACTAAAGTAAATTAATTAAAAAAAATAAAGAGTCTAAGATCTAGCCCAAGTAGGAAAGTCTGTGAGATTCTTTTTATTTTAATTTTTTTACGATTTTTTAAATTTTTAAATTTTTTTATTGTGAAAATACTGTACAGAGGGGTTACAATTACATGGGCAAGATAATGAGTACATTTCTTATCAAGCATTTAGCCTCTTCCTTTGTTTCCCCTTCCAATCCCTTCCCATCCTCCCCCCGCCCCCCACCCAATCCTCCCCGCCCCCCCCACCAAAGTTGTAAAGTTCGTTTTCGACATAACTTGTACTTCTCATTGTTGCAATGGGTCCACGTGTATCCTTATTTAAACGACTTGATTTTCCTCTTCCCCTCCACAGATTCTTTTTTTTTTTTTTTTTTTTTGGTCATGGGCCTTGAACTCTGGGTCTGGGCGCTGTCCCTCAGCTCTTCAGCTCAAGGCGAGCGCTCTACTACTTGTGCTACAGCGCCACTTCCGGTTTTCTGGTGGTTTATTGGAGATAGGAGTCTCACGGTCTCTCCTGCCCAGGCTGACTTTGAACCGCGTTCCTCAGATCTCAGCCTCCTGAGTAGCTAGGATTACAGGCGTGAGCCACCAGCGCCCGGCTCCTCCACAGATTCTTATCTCTAATTAACCACAAAAAAACAGAAGTGAAGCTGTGGCTCAAATGGTAGAGCACCAGCCTTGAGCAAAAAACTCAAGTTCTGAGTTCAAACCTTAGTACTGGCATAACAAACAAACAAATATAAATTATCAGATTGAGCCAACATTTTCCATAATGAAATTTGAATTGTCAAATCTCCTAATGGTTCTTAAGACTCACAGCTTGCATTAGTATAGATCTTCAGAATTTTTATGTGCTGGTATAATTTTTATGAAGACCATGATGTAGCCAAAGAAAACTTATCAGTGTTAGCAGAAAACAAGCCCAAGTTGTCACCCCTAGACCAAATGAATCTTGAATAGTCTTGCAGTTATTAACTCCCTCAAAAATGATGTAGACACAAACTTATCCTTTGAAGAATGGGATATCTGATAGTGCTGCTCCCGTTGTCACCCCTACTATCTTCCCCTAAAGGCTTTCTGTGCTTTAGCTGAATAGTCATCAACAATCTCCCTCAAAGAAGCTGCACACCAGCTCCAATCCTCCTCTAATTATTTAGCTTATGTTATTTAAATGTAAACTTAAAAAAGGCAGGGATAACCACTCTTACCTTGAAGAAATTTCCATTGCATACTAAAACATATTTCTGGGAGGTTACCTGAAATTTTGTACTTGGAACATTTTTTGAAGTTCTCCATATAATCCTCAATCTCTATTTAGAAATGGAAAGATAGACATCTTTCATGTCCATGTTATACCTTCCATTCTAGTGGATGTCATTGACAGTTGCTTAATTATTTCAAGTGAGTGTTATATAGTACAATCTAGGCAGAGGAGAGAAATTCAAGAAGTAGGAGCAATGGAAAATACTAAATTAAATAGTAATGTGTCAGAAAGGGAGAGATGGCATCAGGGATGCCTTGGAAAGTTATCTTTCTTTTTTTTTTAAATAGAGAAGACAAATGAGAACTTGTGAAGTCAAACTGTTGAGGAGGAGAGAAGATTAGATGGCAGTTGCCCTTATTTTTTCTCCATAGTAGGAACTAGAGTTTCATCCAGGAAGTGAGTAATATTAAGATAATTTCTGAACAGGGACAAAACATTGAGAAAATGTTCTGCAGAAAACGACAAATGTCAAAAGCTATGTGCATATGACCATATAAGATGACACTAAGCAAAATGAATCCCAAGATAGGGATACAAGAGGTTTTATCTTTCTTGCTGTTGTTTTTAATGTACTTATAATACACTATGTGATGTTTTTATTTCTCTTGAATTTTCTTCCTCCATGGTATAACCCCTGTTTTTACTGTATTTGATTCTGGTGCCCTGCATCTTGTATATACATTTTTTAAATTTGGGGATGGGAAGGAAAATAACAAAAAGCTGAAATGATACAGGTTGACCAACTGTAACAATGAGATGTAAAAGACACTATGTTGAAAATGAACTTTATAACTATGGTGGGGAGAGAGTTGGGGACTTGGGGAGGGGAGGGACAGTAAGGAAAAAACAAAGGACGAGGGAACAATGCTCGATAAGAAATGTACTCATTACCTTACTCATGTAACTGTAACCCCTCTGTACAGTATCTTTACAATAAAAATCTGTATTTTTTAAAAAAGAAAATAACAAATGTGAGTGAAGTTTTAAATGCCAAATAGGTTTAAAATTTAATACATTTGAGATAACCAAAACCCACTTAGGAACAAAAGGAACCAACTTAAATCCCTTCCTTAGGAAAGTAAATAGTAGCCTTAGAATGTTATACAGGAATTTGATCACAAGATAGAGAGAAGTCACAGTCTGAAAGGTCCAATCAGGAGTCTGTATTAAAAAGCAAGCAACTGTGAGAGACACATGTTCCCAAGAAATTCACAGCCTCAAATATACTTAGTACTGTTTTAAAACACTGAGGCATGTAGGTAGTAAAGAAAGAGCAGAATAACAATTTTAAAAAACCAGATCAACTATAATGCAGAGTTGAGAGGGATGCCATGGTGACTTGAGGAGGGCAAAGAGACATGAGGCATGGCACAAAATGATGGCTGAGGTGCTGGGACCTAAATAAGTTCATGGTCAGGGACAGGGTCATGGGGAACTTGAGAGTTCAAAGAGTCTCATGAGTTCGTGGTACAGGTCTGGCAGGTCTAGTAACCGATTGTCCAAGTCCGTGTCCCTGCCTCTAGGAATTCAGGCATGCCTATCACTTAGGGATAGGGGTCAGAATTCACTGTAAGAGTTTTTAGAAAGTCTCTCATCCACCAAGATGTCAAAGATGTTGCCAGTTAGAACCACTATCCATAATTCAAGAATAATCAGAGAAAAATGAAAAACAGCTTCAGCTGGTGAAATATGGATACTTTGTCAAAATAATACTATCTTTTCCTCACCACCATCTTGATGTGTTAATAGGTGTTAGGACATTTTCATCGAGAACTGTAGAGGTGACATAGGACTCTCTTTGAACTACAGCTGTGTTGTGGGTTGTTAAATTGTAGATGTGTTATAGGTTGCTTAGCTTCAGAAAAAAAATGTGTTCCAGAGAATACTTGTCCTTGCTCATCCTTTATTGTTCCCCCTAGATAACTGGCCTTTGATCGATCCTGATTGTTACCCCTGGATAACTTGATTTGCTTCTGAAAACACACTTTGCTAGTCCCATATCCATGTGACATCTGCCTCGATGTGGCTTTTGCCTTCATAAACTTTGTGCTAGCTGCATTAGGGACTGCAAGTTTTTTTTGAGGGGGGGTATTAATGAGTCCGCTTGCAGTCACTGGCTCATAGTCATTATGAGTAAATGATGCTTCACTTGCAGGCGCTGGTGGCTCACACCTGTAAGCCTAACTAGTCGGGAGGCTGAGATCTGAGGATCGTGGTTCAGGCACGAAAGTCAGTGAGACTCTTATCTTCAATAAACCACCAGAAAATCAGAAGTGGCACTGTGGCTCATGTGGTAGAGTGCTAGCCTTGAGCTAAAGAGCTGAGGGACAGCGCCCAGGCCCAGAGTTCAAGCTGTACGACCAACAAAAAAGCGGGGGCGGAGGGCAGGGAATGGCACTGTATTTCTAAAGTGCTGTGTTGCATTGTAACTACCTAAAGAAAATAAAAATATAATAGAAATTAATGATTAATTTTTAACTAATTGTTTAAATCTAAACCATAATAAGGGCTGGTTATGAAATCAAACAGACGTGAATTTAAATTTTGATTACACCTCATTCCTTTCAGGAATAAATCAAATTTTAGAGGCCTTCTTTTAGGAAAAATAGTAAATATAAAAATAAAATTAGGAGTGAAGAAAGTGTCAGGTTGATGCTGTGACACAACCTCTGGTCCTGTATTATGTGTCATGATGTGGCTGTGTTGTTACAGATATGTCCTACTTTGTGATCACTGTCAATGGCTAACCATAGGTATGTCACTACTACCCCCCAAAATGTGTCATCACTTGCTACTATTCTCTCCACTGTCACGAGAGGAAAATGATGACAAAAGTTGGACTGATTTCGATTGAACTATCTTACTTTTGCAAAGCTAGGAGAAACATATGACCATAATTCTAGGATGTGTGTGTTTGTGTGTGTGTGTGTGTGTGTGTGTGTGTGCTGGTACCAGAGCTTAACTCAGGGGGCCTCATTCTCTCTTTTAACTTTTTCATTCATGGCTGGAGCTCCATAACTTGAGCCATATTTACACTTCAACACCCCCCCAAACCCGAGCCACCCCAGATCCTTTTTTCTTTCTGGTTAACTGGCAATAAGAATCTCTTGGATTTGTCTGCCTTGGCTGGTTTTGAATCATGATCCTCAACCTTCTAGGTATGTAGGATTACAGGTGTGAGTCACCAGCCTAGCAACTCTAGGACCTGCTACAGAGCCTTGAGAGATTCCATTATGCAAGTGAAGGAGCTGGAGACCAAGCTACATGATGTCCTGGTAATTCATGTGGATTCATTTTTGACGTTGGTTAGTCACACTATATCTATAAATACCCCTTATATTTCTCACAGGTCATATGCTGGGGAAGTAAATGAATATATGATCCATGGTCCAAAGTAAATGATCAATGGTGAATAAAGATAAAAAATATTATTAAATTTTGCAAACCAATGGCAGATCCTTTTGTGAATTTGACTATGGGGTAAGTACCATCCAAACTCTCAAAGGCTATTGAAGGTTTTGTGTGTTTGGGCTTTTTTTCACTTACAAGAAGTCAGAGAGGGCTACTTAAGTATTTTTTTATCTTGCGAGGAGCGCCTTGGAGAATTCTGACAGAGTTTGGAGTCCCTGGGGAGAGAAGCAGTTGCAAATGGGGCGAGGAAGGTCAAGCAGCTTCAGTCCATAAGGAAGGACTTCATCTTCTTACCCTGCTAGCTAGCTGTAACAAGCAAATGGATACTTATATGAACATTTCTATATCTTCATATATTCCTGATGTAAACACAAATAAACTATTTTTTTGCTCATGGTGTGCTGGACCCTCTTGCTTTTGCCATGTTACCTAAACTTCACAGCAAAGCTATACTCAGGCATGTCCTTGTATGGGTCAGACAGAAAGGGAGAGAGAACAGCTTCTTCAGTCATCTCTGGGATGCTTGTGAACCACTGGAAAAGCCTGGAGATACATTGCTCTGTGCAGGTGGCTCTCAGCATCACTGCCAAAGTACCAGAACCAGCTAGCTTGGCCTCCCTCCACATTGCCCTGGTCCTAGGGTGAGGCCATCACTCAAAGCCAGTCTCTAGAATTCTATATATCAAGTAAAAGAGGACAGAGCCAAACTTTATTAAAAGGAAGTAAAAGCCAGAAACTGGGATGTGAGTGAGGGGTAAGAGGGTTGGAAAGCGGGGTGCCTCTCGAATTTGAAGAGAAGGCTAAGTAGAAAAAGACAATTTTTGATAATGGTAAAAGAAACTTTTTAAATTTAAATTTAATTTAATTTATTGTAAAGGTGATATACAGAGGGGTTACAGTTACATAAGTAAGGTAATGAGTACATTTCTTGTCGAACATTGCTGCCCACTCCCTCATTTTCTCTCACTTTCCCTCTACCCCAATTCCTTCTGAAAGCTGTAAAGTTCGTTTCCAACATAGTGTCTTGTGAATATTGCTCTTGCATGGTCCACCCTTTTTCCATTGTTTCACCATTTTGTTATTCCCCTTCCCTTCCCCAAATCAGTTAAAATTTTATACAAGACATAGGGTACCAAAATCAGAAACAGTGACAACGGAGTATAAACCAAAGGGAGGAAATAAATAGAAGAAAAAAGAAATAACTTCACACAGCATATTAAAAACTGCAGCAACATTGGAAGTGGCACTGTGGCTCAAGTGGTAGGGCGCTTGCCTTGAGCTGAAGAGCTGGGGGATAGTGCCTAGACCCAGAGTTCAGGCCCCACAACCAACAAAAAATTAAAATTAAAAATTAAAAATTAAAAACGACAACAACAACAACAAAACCTCTTGTTTGCATATCTTGGAGTTCATTTCTATTAGCAATATTTTATATGGTCATATGTACAGAGCTATTGAGCTATTGTAATCTTCTGTTTGGATTATCCTAGACATATACTAATTATTACAAACGAGGGAACTCATGGAACCTATGTTTCTTTGGGTCTAGTTTACATCACTTAATATGATTTTTTCCAAGTCTTTCCATTTCCTTACGAATGGGATGATATCATTCTTTCTGATGGAAGCATAGCATTCCATTGTGTATATATACCACATTTTCTTGATCTATTCACCTACTGAGGGCATCTGGATTGGTTCCATATCTTAGCTATGATAAATAATAGTGCAGTGAACATAGTTGTGCTGGTAGCTTTAATGTGGTCTTGTGTGTTATCATTTGGGTAAATGCCCAGGAGTAAGATTGCCGGATCATAGGGAAGCTCTAGGTTTAGTCCTTTGAGGAATTGCCATACTGTTTTCCAGAATGTTGAACAAGTTTACATTCCCACCAACAATGTAGTAACCTTCCTTTTTAGCAGCATCTTACCAGCATCTGTTATTATTTGTGCTCTTGATAATGACCATTCTAACTCTGGTGAGGTAATCTCAATGTGGTTTTGATTTGCATCTCTTTTATGACCAGAGATGTTAAACTTTTCTTCATGTGTCTATTGACTATTTTTGTTTCACCTCCAGAGAA
This sequence comes from Dipodomys merriami, assembly GCF_024711535.1. NCBI lineage: Eukaryota > Metazoa > Chordata > Mammalia > Rodentia > Heteromyidae > Dipodomys > Dipodomys merriami. Next base: position 6,092,685 of record NW_027206257.1, read on the forward strand.
GTCTCTTCTTAATTCTTTAGCCCACTTATTAATGGGGTGGTTCTTTCTTTGAGGATTTTTTATTAGAGGGTTTAATTTTTGAATGCTAAGTATATTTTTGATATGAGATCCTTGTTTGTTGTATAGCTAGTAAAGATCTTCTCCCAATCTGTGGGCTTTCTCTTTATCATGCTAGCTATGTCCTTTGACATGCAGAAGCTCCACAGTTTAATGCAATCCCATTTTATCCAGCTTTTCTTGTATTTGTTGTGTTTCTTGATCTTTATTTAGATAGTTTCAACCTGTGCCAAGGAGTCCTAGTGTATCTCCTACCCCTTCCTGTAATATTTTCAGAGGATCTGCTCTTACTTCAAGGTCTGTGATCTATTTCGAGTTGAGTCTGGTGCAGGGTGATATGTAAGTATCTAACTTCACTTTTCTAAACATGTATAGCCAATAGTTTTAAGCCAGCCTGGACAAGAAAGTGCATGACATTTTTATCTTCAATTAGCCATCCAAAAGCTGGAAGTGGCTGTGGCTCAGGTGATAGAGTGCTATCTTTGAGCAAATAAAGCTCAGGGACAGTACTGTAAGCCCTGAGTTCAAGCCCCAGCTCCAACACACACACACACACACACAAACACACAAACACACACACACACAACATGGAGGCACAAATTCATAACCAAGGTAATCTTGCTTACGCATTTTATTTTAATAAAAGTTTCAAAGTGAATATCAACCCTAGTTCTGGCAAAATTGCAGGGATGCTAGGAATGGGTGGCAAGTCAAAATAAGAAAAAAATGCCAATGACCATCCTGAAGTGGAAAAAGGAAAGATAAATAAATGACTTCATTCTCCAGGAAATGGACATGGAAAGGAGAATGAGACAGATGATGAAGTGAGACCACTGAACGCCCTTGTGGAACACACTGCTGCATTGCAACATCTAGTGGACTCAAGGTAGACATGGCACTTGTTCCCATAGTTGCTGTACAAGCAGTAGAATCCCTTTGGCCAAACCCAGGTGTGGAATCTATTGAGGATAGTCCTGTGAACCAACTTGGAGAACTGAACTACACAAAACTATGCTTAGCACTATTTAGACTGACAGAATGCAGAACATGGAAGTGTTCATATGTGTATATGGCTATCTGTAACCTTTGTAGGAAAAATTCTAATATGATTTACAAGAAAATACAGATACAAACATGGGTATAAAATCTGCATGTTGCTAAATAAATTCATGTCTATCAGTAACTGAAATCTTAGTCAAATCCTGAAGTCAAATTAACCTTTAATTAACCTCCTTCTTAATTAATCTCCTCCTCTTCTTCTTCCCCCTCTTCCTCTTCCTCCTTAAGTTAGTGGTGTTTTAGCTTGTTAGGCAGGCATTCTACCACCTGAGCCATGTTTCCAGCCATTTTTGCTTTATTTTTCAGAAAAGATCTCACCTCATGGTTATTCCCAGGTGGCCTGAACCATGATTCTCCTATTTATACTTCTAATATAGTTGGGATGGCACACAGTACCAGTCAGCTATTGATTCAGAGGTGATCTTTCCAATTTTCTAACCAAACTGGTCTCTGACTCTGCCTCTTCAATAACTGGGATTATAAACTTAAGCTACTGCAACTGACCTTGTTAAATTTTTGTTGTTGTTGGTCATAAATCTTGAACTCTGGGCCTGGGCACTGTTTCTGAGAATAACACTTGAGTTGAGCCATAATGCCATGTCTGGCTTTTTCTGTGATTAATTGGAAATAAGAATCTCATGGACTTTCTTGACTGGGTTGGCCTTGAACCACAATTCTCAGATCCTCAGTAGCTAGGATTATAGGCATTAGCCACCAGCACATGGCTTCTTGTTGAATTCTCTAAGGGAAAGAATATATTCTATGCCTGTTGATTCTCTTAAAGTGATGCTTGGCATACAGTAATTATTAATTATATATTTGCTGCATGAAGGGCAGATAAATGGTGAATAAAGGATAGTTGACTTCAAGCCATTCATAGGAATGGGTCTATTCTTCATGAGCTATGATCCACTTGTAATACTTCTAGCACAAATTAGTCACAAATATTATAGCACATAAATTGTTAGAAATCTTCCTTTACCCATGAGAAAAAGGGAGGCTTCAAAGAGTGAATAACTGAGAAGATGGCTGAACTAATTTGCAATCTGATCTGTTCTCGAATCCCAGGGATTCTGGCTCTGAACAATGTTGTCAAATTATTACCAGGACATATCTTTAATCAATTACATGCAGAAATATTCTCCTATGTTATTCTGTATGGAAAGCATAAGCGTGTTCATGTTTGTACATGTGTGCAATGATTTAGACTCTCCAGATTTCTTCAGCACTATTTCTATGGGATGCTCAACTCTACATCACATCCATGTTTAACTGCTGTTTTGAACCACTGTCTTCCTCTTTTTCATCTAGTATATTAGAATTTTTTTCTTTTTTTCATGTGGATAGTTTGTGGAATTAGCCATGTATAGTATTAGACATGATTCTAGGAAACCTGATCTTGACAACAGTTTGTACTCCTCCTGCACATGGCCTGTTCTGTGTGTGGTTTCTGTATGAGCAACATTTCTATATTCTTGTAGTACAATTACTTTATATGAGCTATGTGATCTCACTCTTGCCATCTCAGATGCCCTCTGCAACTAGTCTTACACCACTGTGCCTGTCATCTTCATTAAAGGGTTACCCAAGCTTTGAAACAGAGTGTAGGCCTTGGCAGCTCTTTTCCCAGGGCACATCCTTCTCCATAGTGCATTACAGATTTTGATTCCCTCTGCTGCTCCATCATCCATGACCCAGAAACTGGCTTTCATTGACTTTCCTATTTTTAATTTCAGTCTCAGTTTCATTCTTCCATTACTACCATTCTCAGTCTCTGTAATGCCACATTTCAGGTCATGCTCAGCTCACCTTTCACTTTCTTCATTGAGCTTCTCAATTTTCCTGAGCATTCATTTTTTCTTTGTTAAGGCTGCATTTTGAAGAATATTCTCAGTGTATAAATGGGGTTTTAGCGCATGCTTTGGAGAAAGCACGTACTTTATTTCTGATTATAGATTATAAGTTATAGCAAAGCATCGTTCATATACAAACAGCTGTAAGCATGAGGGCTGGAGTGGACAGGGGCCTCTGTTGCCAATGCTCCCAGAGGAGAGGCAGATTAGAAATGAATGTGCATTCGGCAGCAACCAGGTAGTGAACTTGCTATGAAGAAAAAGCAGCAGGGGGAGGAAACAGCAGGAGAGATGAAGGAGCCACACTTTGGTAGAGTGAAGAGCTGCTCTGAAGACTGGACACTAAATTGAAGGACTAGACAACACAGAGTCCAGGAAGAAATGGCTTAAGGTAGAAAGATGTGAGAAACATAAAGCCTGAGGTGAAGGCCAAGCCAGGACATTTCAAAGACAAACAAGAAGGCCACCCCTCTTGCAGACTGGAGTTCAAGGAATCCCAAGGGTAATCCAAGGGTGGAAGGCTGGAAGTGGAGGCTGAGATCTGATCTGAGGATCATGGTTCTCAGCCAGCCTGGGTAGAAAAACTCTGTCTCCAATTAGCCAGCAAAAAGAGGCAAAGATGTGGCTCAAATGGTAGGGTTTTGAGACATAAATGCTGAGAGAGTACAAGGCCATGTGTTCAAGTCCAAATACTGGCATGCATGTGTACGCATGCATACACACATGTATACACAAACACACACACACACACACACACACACACACACACACACACACACACACACACACACACACCCTCATATATAGAGAGAAGAGGAGGAGAGGAAGGAGGAATAAAGGGAGGAAGGAAGGGGGATGTTAGGAAAGAAGAAAGAAAAAGGAAGAGAAAGAAAGAAAGAAAGAAAAAAAGAAAGAAAGAAAGAAAGAAAGAAAGAAAGAAAGAAAGAAAGAAAGAAAGAAAGAAAGAAAGAAGAAGGACAGAAGGAAGGAAAGAAAGAAAGAAACAAGGAAGGAAGGAAGGAAGAAAAGAAAGAAAGAGAAGGAAGGAAGGAAGGAAGGAAGGAAGGAAGGAAGGAAGGAAGGAAGGAAGGAAAGAAGGAAGGAAGGAGAGAGAGAAAAAGAAAGAAAAGAAAGAAACAAACAAAAAGAAAAAAAGAAAGGAAGGAAGGAAGAAAAGAAGGAAGGAAGGAAGGAAGGGGAAGGAAGGAAGAGGGAAAGAAAGAGAAAGGGAGGGAGAGAGAGGGGAGAAAGAAAGAAGGAAAGAAGAAAGAAAGAGAAAGAGGTGGTTATTGTCTGATCTCAAAAATTCAAGAAGGCAATGGATAGGAAGAACCAAATGAATTACACACTAAACAAAAATTCCAGCTATTGCTACGGTATGTAGTGGCAAGAAGAAACAGTGGAAATGTAGTATGCAGGTAGGTGACCACTAGAGCAAGACCTCTGTATAACTCAGTAGTGTGTCCGTAATGTGATTACAGGGATATTTTGCTGTAATATGTGAAGGAAAACAAGGAGGTAAAAATGATTCCTGTGCTTAATGCAAAAGGAGAATGGAGATGTCAATAATGATTTTTGGAAGCTTGGGGATGGGTGCACATAACTACTTTGTATGGTGGGTGGAAAAGAAATTCAGGAGTTCTGAATAGAGCTCGTCAAGGTGGCGTGTACCTGTAATCATAGTTTCATGGGAGGTGGAGATCAAGAGGTTTGGGATGCAAGGCTAGTCCTAACTAAAAGCTAGTGCAATCCTATCTCATTCAGTAAGCTGGGCATGATAGTTCCCACTTGTGATCTCAGCTAGGTAGGAAGATTGCAGTCTGGGGTTTCCCTGAGCCAAAAGTTAATGAATAACATTTCGTCCTCCATTAGGCCTATGCCTCATTAATTCACTCTGGATAAATCTATAGATTTAAAAAGTCTTTTAAATGCTAAAAAGCTATCTGAGTTGTGGTATAAAACATAGGGAGCATCATCATTTATTCCTCACAAGACTTCTTCAAATGCTGTAATGGAAATAAAATAGGCCTAAAGTTCAAGAGAGAGAGAGACAGAGACAGAGACAGAGACAGAAACAGAAACAGACACTGTGAAACAGAGATAAAAAAGAGAGAAACCCTATCTGAGAAAATAAGCTTAACAGCGAAAAAGGGCTAGAGGTTTGTGCTTGCCTAATAAGCACAAGGCCTTCAGTTCAAATCGTAGTATTGGGGGCTTGGGGGCAGGGGAGGAGAACAGAGAATGCTTAAAGGGGATACAGTAATCAAGATGTCTTGTGTCAGAAAATGACACCTTGAAAGAAAACCTATTTGTATAACTACTTAAAGGCAATATATTTTTAAGCTATATGTTCACTTAAAAGAAAGAAAAAGAGCTCTTATTTGTGTTTGACATGCTAGACTTACAAATATAAAATTCAAATAATAAAAAAGATGCTTTATCTCTGTTTTAAATGTATCAATTCAAACAATGATAATTCTATTAACATTGTGCTTTTTTTTTCTTTTCTGAATGCAAGGACTTTGTATGAATTATTTTACTTTAAATATACCTTCCCTTCCCTCCCCAAAATTTCTGATCTTTATCCTCACACACAAAACCATTTTGTAATTGATTTGCAAAGGGAGTTTTGCTGAAAAGCTTGTGTTTATAGTAAGTATCTATGCATTATTTAAAATATACAAGGCTGAAAAAATTCCAAGCTCATTTAGATTTGAAATCTGAAAAGAGAGCCATAAAGGCAGACAGTGTTAGAGTTTGGGCCATGAGCTCCCTCGGTCCACTCAGCCTCTGATATTCAGCGGTAACAAGGCAGAGTACGATGAGGTCGGCTTCCTGAGAACCTCCATGTCCTCTGGGGAGAGGACCATTAACTTTTAGACGCTTGAATACTGGCATGGTTCAGAGTTCAGAACAGACTGGCCTAGAAGTAAAAGAACCTGCCTTGCAGTCCCATCCCTGCCGCTTACTGGGATGTGGTCTTATGTCTCCACACTTTTGAAATAGAGCCGCCATTATGAAGCTATTGCAGGGCTTTTGAGGATTACTTACAATTATATAGAGATACCCTCAAGGACCATGAAACAATATGCATATAAGTTTTATTCTGAATTATAAATATCTGTTAAAAATCCCATAGATAGAAATACTTTATGGATAAAATTGAACTGAAAAAGAGATTTAAGGACAGTGCTGATGTATGCAGCAAAGAAACTTTCTAAATCTTGAAAGTAATTCTTTAATTTGTCACAAGTTCACAGTGGTGCTACAGAGCTTTTTTGTACTGGACACTGACTAAGGCATAGGAATGAATTCCCTTCTTTAAAAAGTGTAACAGGCTTTTTAAAGTGTCCTGGGTCTATACCAGCAGCTACATTGAGAGAAGGCATATGAATTTCCCTTTTTATGTAAGCAATTTTTTATTCCAGTGAAGTTTTGAGTTAGTTTATGGAGCAATCTCAGTAAAAATGATATAGTTAATGAAATAGATTTACAAGAAAAAACAAAAGAAAAGAAAGTATAAGGGAATGTTTTTACACAAAAAAATTCTGAGGGATCATTGTCACAAATTGATTATGATTTGTTTCTGAGCTTCTTGGGAGGCCCAGAACAAAGGGAAACATGAATAATGACTCAGTAGCAATTTCACAGGGGCAAAGAATTTGCTTTGTTTCCCAAGAAAAGACACAAATTTGCTCAAGTAGATACAACTTGGACAGTCTAAGCATATCTTCTCCTTTCTTCATTAAAATGTTGAGACTTGAATGGTTATGAGCCTTCAGACTGAGAATCAACCTTGGAAATTTGAAGGTGCCACATGGGAGAGATTGCACTTTCTAAGTGCAACCCAAGTAACAATCTGGAAAGTTAACTATGATTAACAAAATATCAAGAAGTACTAAATTCCCACAGCAGATAAGGCATCAAGTTAAAAATATGAAACTATTTCTTTCTGTATTATACCATTGCTTATTCCTACTTTTATTATCCAAGACAAGAAAACTTTTCAAGTTTATGTTTTCTTTTTCTCTGAAAAGTTCTGATTTTGAAATCAAAGACAAAGCAATTATGCTCAGGAATCAGATGAACAAGGCAGGATATCTGTAAAAAGGAAAACAACTTTTAAGAGGATAGAGAGTTATCTGGGTGCTATTGATGGATACCAATCAATCATCAAAGGCAGCAACATGTTGAACTTGTGACTAAATAACTAATTTTGGTGTGAATATTTTAAGTGTAGTTTTTCCTACATTGCATGTTTTTACTTCTTAAATGCTTTCTCTAGACTTTACCAACTTGGAAACTATCCAGTACACAAACCACAAAATTTCAACTGCTGAAACCATCACATATCACAAAGCACATGCAGTTAGGTGCCTCTCCACACTTCACTTCTCCCCTTACCCTGCAAAAGAAAAAAGTGATGAAATAAGAATATTAAAAGTAGTGTGAGGGAGTTCCGGGAAGATGGCGGAGGAGAAGCTGTAATCTGAACAAGCTCTCACATAGAAAGCAGTTTTAGAGTTCCAGTGAACAGTCCTAAGCCAGAGAATCACACCAAGTGTGCCATCACAGGACAAAGAGTTAGACAAGAGAGGGAAGCCAAGGCAAAAAGTAACACCTGAGTGCTCGCCAGCAGCCGCGGCAGCGGGAGGGTCGCAAGCTGCGGAGACAGCAGCCGAGGGCCATACCTGAGCGCTCACACATAGAGTCCAGGATGAAGGAGCCAGACGCAGCGGGCGAGCAGATTCAACTCAATACCAGCAAGAACCAACAAAGGGTGGACGTCTTCATCCTGCAGCTTGCAGACCAGAGACGACCCAGGATCCAAGACTTGGCATGAGTAGAAGCCCGACGTCCTCACTCCTTCTCAGGGAGCAGAGGAGGGAAGGCCACCCCTCCCCCCACAGCACCGGTGATCTCCATCTTGGATACCGACAAAGCTCGGAGGGGCTGCCAGCTCCAACCCAGGCCTTGGAATAAAACGAGTCATTTAGCAGGTCACAAGAACTTAACGGCAAAGTGACCTGCCAGACTCGGCTCCATCCAGGGAAAAGTCACCTAGCTCAGGCGCCAGCCATTGGAGTGACTTCCCTCACTGGGTAACCAGAGCCAGAGGCTGCCCCTCCCTCTAGCAGCCTCAACAATCAATTGAAAAACAGAATCCCTGAGAACGGCTCCAGGCTGGGATCTGGGAGATTTTTTTTGCACAAAACAGCCCCAGGAAAAAGCTACCGATTGTTGAAAGGCCTCAACTCTACCCAGAACCTAGCCTCACCACTGCATCCCCCTCTTTTATGGTTCTCAAAGCAGATCACCCTCCTAGAAAACTACCTGGGAGGGGGATCTCAAAATCTTGGGTAAAGCAGAGCATTTTTCTGCCTCTTCCAACAAACCGACTTAAGAAACCAATCAAGCCACAGGAACGCAAGCTGACCAGAGACTCCAACAAAAGGCTGGTTACAGACAAAAGGGAGATACAGATACAGGATTTTTCCACCCCTCCCCCCCCCAAAAAAAAATCAAAGGACTTTTTTTTTCTTTTTTTTCTTTTTTTTCTTCTTCTTTTCTTTTTTTGTTTGTTTTTTGTTTTTTGTTACCTTATATATATATAATTTTTTTTCTCTTTTAAAACTTTTATTAATCTTTAATTTTTGCTTCTTCTGAAAAAATAATTGATTTCCAGTAACTTTTTTTTTCTCCTCTTAAAATTTTTATTTTAGGAATATGTAAATGAGCGTTTTCCTTTCTTTTCTTATCTTCTTTCTCTTTTTCTTTCTTTCATAATTATCTTTTTGTTTTTTGTCTAGCTCTACTGAACTTCTGATCTTTTCTTCTTCCTTTCCCATCCTTAAAGTTTTTCACATCTCCTCTATGTCCCTCCCTTTCTCACAACATATTCACATTCCTCTCTAAATAGATGGTCTTTTAATCTCTACAATAACATTAATTTTTACGTTTCTATTTTTTTCTGGTTTCTTTTCATTCCCCTATCCCTCTCTTCTTTTTCTCTCTCTCTCTACTTGCATCCTACCCAACCCATTTCCTGCATTGTGATTAGGACATAGTTAACTCTCCCTGTGCCTCCCCACACCAATCTATTCCTATTTTTCACCCACATCTCTCCCTAATCCTAATAATTTCTGGTTTTCCAAATTCTTTTCTGCGGTTCGAAGTCCTTTAAAATATAGTTGTTTGATGTTGAATAGATGTATCTGTTGAACTAGATTGTATCTGTAGACTATTGACTGTACAAATGCAAACTTTGGTTGATGGTTGCCTTAAGATAGTGTTCTAGCACAAAACTGGTGCTATCTTCATCTCAAATGGGCAGAGTAAGCCGGAAAAACAAAAGAAAAATGGCAAATTCGGGTATCTCAATACCCAATCTTGATAATCAGAGGTCAGATCAGATAATGAACAATCCAGAGGAGAGTTCCCAAATAGCTCTAAAAACACTGGTGGCAAACATGATAAATGAGAAGTTTGACAATTTACAAAGGACTCTCTATGAGCGTGATAGGGAGAGAGAGGAGGCATCCCAGAAGTTTATACAGGAATATCATAAGCGTGAGGAAGCTATTCAAAAACTGATACAGGATTTGCGTGAACAACTTGAGAATACACAAATAGAAAGGGAGGAACGGCGTGAGCAGGCTGAGAACATGCAAAGAGAACTGCAGGAATCCCACGAACGTGAGGAAGCTAAAAAAAAAGACTAATACAGGAATTGAGAGACCAGGTAGAGAACACACAAAGATCACTAAAGGCATCCATAAAATCCATTAACAAAGAGCTGAAGGAAGTCAGGCAGACCACAAACGGAATGCTGAATGGAACCCAACAGAAGGAATGGGAGTCCAAAGAAACCATATCCAATCAACTAAGTGATTTGAAGACAAACACTGAACACCAAATTAAGGAAGTAAAGAGATTCATACAAGACCTAAAACAGAGCTTCAACAAAGAACTTGAAGCCATCAAAGCTGACCAATTAGAAGATGACAAATTAGAAGAGATTAAAAACAAAGTAGAGAGTCGTGACAGCAGGTTAGACCATGCAGAAGATCGAATCTCAGGGATTGAAGACAGCCTAGATATTATAGAGAAAGAACATACAACCATCCAAGACAAGTCCAAGAAATATGATAGATCTATCCAACACCTGGAAGACACCATCAGAAGGTCTAACTTAAGGATAATGGGTGTAGAGGAGCACCTAGAAACAGAAGTTAATGGTCTAGGAAATTTGTTTAACAGGATCCTAGCAGAGAACTTCCCAAACATGCAAAAAGATAGGCCTATTCAGATACAAGAATTCTTTAGAAACCCAAATAGACCAGACCAGAATAGGACATCCCACCGTCACATTATAATCCACACAGGATCAACTCAGAACAAGGAAAAGATCCTTAAAGCTGTCAGGGAGAAAAGGGTAATCACCTACAAAGGGAAAACAATTAGAATCACCTCAGATTTCTCAGCAGAGACAATCAAAGCAAGAAGAGCCTGGAATGACTTATGCCAGGCCCTAACAACAAAGAACTATCAACCAAGAATACTGTACCCAGCTAAACTCTCCTTCATAACTGAAGGCCAAATAAAAACCTTCCACAGCAAAGAAAAATTGAAACAATACATCTCCACCAAACCAGCCCTACAAAAGATTCTTAAAGATGTCCTACACATAGAAAACCAACAAGACCACAATAAATGCCAACAAACTGCACCCAAACTGAGAATCCAAGAACCATAGGAAGAACCCAGTTTTTGCAGCCCCCAAGAAGGTAGATAACATGGCAGGAACTCCCAAATACCTCTCAGTCCTATCTCTTAACGTTAATGGACTGAACTCTCCAATTAAGCGACATAGACTGTCTAGTTGGATTAAAAAACAAGACCCTTCTATCTGCTGCCTGCAGGAGTCACATCTTGCCCGTAAAAACAAACACATTTTCAATGTTAAAGGCTGGAACAAAATCTACCAAGCAAATGGCCCTCATAAACAGGCGGGAGTTGCAATCCTAATATCAGATAAAATAGACTTCAAATTAAAAATCGTGAGAAGAGATAAAGAAGGTCGCTACATACTAATTAAAGGATCTCTCGTTCAGGAGGATATTACAATTCTAAATATCTATTCGCCAAACAACGGAGCACCCAAATTTATCAAAGAAACACAACTTTCCCTCAAATGCCATATAGATCCAAAGACATTAATTGTTGGGGATTTTAACACACCACTCTCCGCACTAGACAGATCAACTCGGCAAAAACTCAACAGAGAATCCCCAGATCTAAACAGCTGCACAGATCAACTAGACTTAACAGACATTTACCGAACATTTCACCCAGCAGCCTCAGAATACACGTTCTTCTCAGCAGCACATGGAACGTTTTCTAAAATAGACCACATTCTAGGCCACAAAGCAAACTTGTCTAAATTCAGAAACATTGAAGTTATACCCTGCATTCTCTCTGACCACAAGGGAATAAAATTAGAACTCAACACCAAAAGCCACCACAGAAAGTCCGGTATCACATGGAGGCTAAACAACACACTGCTGAATCATGAGTGGGTCATGGAAGAGATTAGAAAGGAAATTCAAATGTTCATGCTATTCAACAAAAATGAACACACAAATTACCAGCTCCTCTGGGACACAGCAAAGGCAGTACTCAGAGGCAAGTTTATAGCTCTGAGCTCCTACATCATCAAATTGGAGAGATCTGAAACTAGCAATTTAATGACACATCTAAACCTCCTTGAAAAAGAGCAGCAAGATAAACCCCAATCCAGTAGACGGAAAGAAATAATCAAAATTAAATCAGAATTAAATGAACTAGAATCCAAAAAAACTATAGAAAGAATCAACAAAACAAAGAGTTGGTTCTTTGAAAAAATTAACAAAATTAACACACCCTTAGCAAATCTTATCAGAAAAAGAAGAGAACACACCCAAATTAATAAACTCAGAGATGAGAATGGAAACATCACCACGGAAACAACCAAGATTCAGAACATTATAAGGGAATACTTCTCAAAACTTTATGCTAATAAGTTCGACAACTTGACAGAAATGGACCTCTTCCTAGCAAATATTGACATGCCAAAACTAAACCAAGATGAGTTAAACTATCTTACCAGGCCCATATCAAGCATTGAAATAGAAAGAGCAATAAGAGACCTCCCAGCTAAGAAAAGTCCAGGACCAGATGGTTTTACAGTGGAATTTTACAAGGCCTTCAAAACAGAGCTCACACCAATTTTCCTCCAACTGTTCAATGAAATTGAAAGAGAAAGCTCACTACCGAACACATTCTACGAAGCCATCATAACCCTCATCCCAAAACCAGGCAGGGACTCATCAAAGAAAGAGAACTACAGACCCATTTCTTTGATGAACATTGATGCAAAACTTCTCAACAAAATTTTGGCAAATCGACTTCAACAATTCATCCAAAAAATCATAAACCACAATCAAACAGGATTCATTTCAGGGATGCAAAGCTGGTTCAATATACGCAAATCAATTAATATTATTCATCACATCAACAGGAGCAGAAAAAGCATTCGACACGATCCAACACCCCTTTATGATGAAGGTTTTGGAAAAATTAGGATTCCATGGAACATTCCTCAATACAATAAAGGCTGTATATGACAAACCTACAGCCAGCATTATACTCAATGGTGAAAAACTAAAGCCATTTCCTCTTAACTCAGGAACAAGACAAAGATGCCCACTCTCTCCACTTCTCTTCAATCTAGTATTAGAATGCCTAGCTACAGCAATAAGACAAGATGCAGACATAAAGGGGATCCAAATAGGGAAAGAAGAAATAAAACTCTCCCTCTTTGCAGATGACGTGATCTTGTATTTAAAGAATCCCATAGACTCCACTCCCAAATTACTCAAGCTGATTCAAAACTTTGGCAAAGTAGCAGGTTATAAAATTAACCCCCAAAAATCAATGGCTTTTCTGTATGCCAACAATGAGAAAAGTGTGGCTGAAATTAGGAAAGCAACTCCATTTGTAATAGCCCCACAAAAAATAAAATACCTAGGAATTAACTTAACTAAAGAAGTGAAGGACCTCTATGATGAAAACTTTAAAATCTTGAAAAAGGAAATCAACACAGAACTTAAAAAATGGCAAAACATCCCATGCTCCTGGATTGGCAAGATTAACATCGTGAAAATGGCAATACTTCCCAAGGCTATCTACATATTCAACGCAATACCTATCAAAATTCCACCCTCATTCTTCAAGGAAATAGAAGAGGCAATCCAAAAATTCATATGGAACAAAAAAAGACCCCGAATAGCAAAAACACTTCTCAACGGAAAGAACACTGCTGGAGGAATATCAATACCAAATCTCAAACTCTACTTTAAAGCCATAGTAATCAAAACAGCTTGGTATTGGCATAAGAACAGACCTCAGGACCAATGGAATATAATTGAAAACCCAGAAATGAACCTACAGACCTATAGCCATCTAATCTTCGATAAGGAAGCTAAAACAATAGAATGGAAGAAAGACAGCCTCTTCAGTAAGTGGTGCTGGCAAAATTGGTTAACTACATGTAGAAAACTAAAGCTAGATCCTTATATATCACCGTGCACCAGAATCAACTCCAAATGGATCAAAGACCTTGAATTCAAAGCAGACACTCTGAAAACATTACAGGATGGAATAGGAGAAACCCTAGGTCTCCTTGGCTCAGCCCGAAATTTTCTGAATAGAGACCCGGAAACACAACAAATCAAAGAAAGGTTGGACAAATGGGATTGCATAAGGTTGCAGAGCTTCTGCAGGGCAAATGACATAGCTAGCAAGATCAATAGAAAGCCCACCGATTGGGAGAAGATCTTTACTAGCCATACAACGGACAAGGGTCTCATATCTAAAATATACTTGGAACTCAAAAAATTAAACCACCCAACAACAAATCCTCAAAGAAACAACTGCCCAATAAATAAGTGGGCGAAAGACTTAAAGAGAAGCTTCTCTGAAGAAGAAAGAAGGATGGCCAATAGACACATGAAGAAATGTTCAACATCCCTAGCCATAAAAGAAATGCAAATCAAAACAACATTGAGCTATCACCTCACTCCAGTTAGAACAGCAAAAATCAAGAACTCTAACAACAACAGATGCTGGAGGGGATGTGGACAGAAAGGAACCTTACTTCATTGTTGGTGGGAATGTAAACTTGTTCAACCACTTTGGAAAGCAGTATGGAGGTTCCTCAAAAGAATTCACATAGATCTCCCCTATGATCCAGCAATCCCACTTTTGGGCATTTACCCAAATGTATACAAACAAGACCACACTAAAGCTACCAGCACAACTGTGTTTATTGCAGCATTATTTACCATATCTAAGATATGGAACCAACCCAGATGCCCCTCAGTAGATGAATGGATCAAGAAAATGTTGTATATATACACAATGGAATTCTATGCCTCCATCAGAAAGAATGACATTTCCCCATTTGTTAGGAAATGGAAAGGCTTGGAAAAAATTATATTAAGTGAAGTAAGCCAGGCCCAAAGAAACATAGGTCCCATGGTTTCCCTTATTTGCAATATCTAGTATAGGTATGAGTCAAGCAGAAAAGGTCAGATAATGTGATGTTAGGAAAACGAACCCTTAAATATGTATTTTAATGTTTTCGTTTCTTTCATGCATGTGTTTGTAACGCATTTATAAGATTATTTCTTTGTTGCTTTGTATGTCCCTCCCCCACAGTGTAACCCCCGCTTTCACTTTATTTGATGTCAGTATAAGATGTGGAGGAGATGGGGACAAACAAGTCGTTTAAGGATTCAGGTGGACCTGTTGCAACAAGGAGAATTACAAAATGTCATGTCAAAGCAAGCTTTACAATGTCGGTGTGGGGGGGGTTAGGGGGGTATGATTGGGTGTGGGGGAGGGTGGAGCCTGGGAAGGGAGGTGAAGTGTAAACAAAAGAGGAGGCTGCAATGCTTGGTAAGAAATGTATGCATTATCCTGCCAATGTAATTGTAACCCCTCTGTACAGTATGTTCTCAAATAAAATAAAATTAAATTTAAAAAAAGTAGTGTGATATCTAAAAAAGATGTTCATGCAGTTGAATATATACGGGATTCAGTAGTTGAATATAAATTCAAATGAACTGTCACTCTTTAATTTATACATTTCTTTCCTGTATTAATGAGTAAGAAATGCATATTTATTGTAAAAAATTATTTTAAGTAGACAATCTTGAGAACAATGAGAAAAAAATCATCTGTAAACAGCCCGAACAGTTATTGTCTTAATGAATTTCCTCTAGCATTTTTCTGTTTATTTCACTAAAATATTTATGGAATTTTCTAGGGGCAGAGTCTATGCTAAATACTCTCTTTTATTTAGATACTGAGGATTAAACCTAAATGTATGTACTTTAGGCAAGAGTTCTATCACACTCCAGCCTTTCACTTTTATTTTGTTTTTGAGATACTATCTCACTTCCTTTGTCCAAACGGGACTGAAATCTATGATTTGATCTTCCTGCAAGTAACAGATGTGCACCACCAATCTAGGTGCTGAATATACACATTATTCATTTAACTCAATACTCCCTCAACAGTGTGTGCGTGTATACACATATCTACTCAATATTCTCTTTCTCTCCCTTCCCTCAACTCTTGTTCTTTTCTGTTTGGAAGAGATTAGGATCAGTCTCAATCACTTCATGACACTCGAACCCTGAAGCTGGAAAGGTCGGCACCAGGACAACATGACAAGAGGGAAGAACTCTGCCAACCAAGTCTAATATGCCAATCTTGCCTCAGAAAATAGAATTGAGGACCTGAAAATGAGGCAGCAGATAGGAGTCTGTGATGGAGCTTAATTCTATTTTCAGCCACAGTTCATTCAATGAGTGGAGCAATCAAGCCTGGAGGAAAAATCAAGAGAAGGAGAAACTATGTAAGCTTGTGTCTGGGGGTGGGAAGAGAGAGGGAGAGGAAGGGAAAGACAGAGGGGAAGGAGAGAGAGGAAAAATGAGACACACAGACAGACAGACAGACACACACACACACGCACGCACACACACAGACTCACACACACACACACACACACACACACACACACACACACACACACACACACACACACACACACAGAGATTGCATTCTTGGAGCATTTCCAATTGCAAGGAGATTTTACTGTTTTTCCCCAAATAGACTTCTATCTTCCCTTCAAATACATTTTGAACTTAAGCTAATTGAGTATGTTCCTTTAAGATACCATGATAATGTGCATTGATAATGACTATCTTGTTCTGTACAAGGCATCATTCCAACTATTTAATGTTCATTTATTTCATTAAATACATTTTAATTGTTATATCAACCCTCTCTAAAATGTGTGTCACTGCCTTCATTTTACATAGGAGGACAGAACCTCAAAAACTTAAGCACGAGGCACTGGTTAGGAACGGCATGCTCACATACTACACCTGCCCCCCCCATATATACATTTATTTTTCTGTTCCCTTTGGCACCTCCTCACCTTCAATAGAACAGAAATGGACGTCTTTTTTAAAATATGTGTGCAAACCAGCATCAAGAATACAAGAACAATATAAGAAATGGGAAAATACAATTGAGTGAAAATCTGAAAACTCCTATGTCCCAGACCTGTATTTCTGTCCTGCACAGGGAGGGGCCTCTTTCTACCTCTACTCTCCCAGGCCTCCTCAGCAGGTCCCTGGGAACATAGTTGGAGAGGGACTAGTAAGTCTTTTCAAATGAAAGACATCAGTGAATTTACTATAAGAGTCAAAGGCAGAGGAATTAAAATCCACATAGACATTGACTGCTTTCCTTTACCCTGACTTTCAAAATTCTTTACTTCTTCACATACCTCAAAAAGCCAACTGTTGCTTGACACCCGTGGCTCACCCCTGTAAGCTTAGCTACTAAGGAGGCTGAGATCTGAGGATCACGGTTCAAAGCCAGCATGGGAGGGAAAGTCCATGAGACTCTTATCTCCAATAAACTAAAAGAAAACTGGAAGTGGCACTGTGGTTCAAGTGGTAGAGTGCCTTTATCAATTTTCCTAGGGAAAATTAATTTGTATTCCTCCAAACAGTCTGATGGTTGGCAAATGTTGTGAGCTCCCGAAGACACTCCTAGATGTCTGTCATCATTTCCAACTTCAAAACTTTTGCCTTCAATCAGGGTTTCTGAAGAACATCGATACAATCAAAGTTAATCAACACAGCTTTATTGTACTTGGTCTCATAAAAAATATAATAGCTCTACTTTCAATGAAGGAAATTAATGATCATGGCCTTGAGACATGGCCCTTCATTTGAAATGTGTGTGTTCTATTTCTGTCATAAATTTTCATGATGCTTTTTTTTCTTGAAAACAGTCCCTGAATATTCCTTCAGCAAACATTTACTGTGCAGTGTTGCAGGATACACTGAGTGTTGGGAGCCCAGAATGCCCTAAAAGTTCCACCCGCCTTATGTATTATGTACATAATAAAGTTTGAAAGTCTGGATCATTTTAGCAACTGAAGGAAAAATCATTTCTGAAAATATAAAAGTCTCTTTAGTATGAAGAATAAGCCTGAGGAACTTGTCTTCCTGGTTTCCAGCCAGGAGATCTATCTATTTAAAATCACTTAACATCAGAATATGTAAGCAAATGTTTAAGGGCATGAAATGATTACAACTAAGTATGTAGCATGCACATGTTACTTGGGTATGGTAGTTTCTATTTTATTCATAAAAATGGATTGAGAAAAAGATTATTCTCCACATGAATGACAATGTCCCCAAATTGTTTCTTTATTACCCATTCATTATAACTCTAGCTTTTGTTGGGAGATGAGATCCTTGTTCAAAAAACATAACTGAGGGCCATTGTTACATTCTTCTTTCTGTCATTGTCAAAGATGTTTCAGAGAAAAGAGACCTACAAAGATATGAGTCCTGGCACATATTGTAAATGCCAGCATTGAATGATATCCCCATGGTAAGAAAGAGAAACTTCACAAATTTTCACCCACCTGAACAACCCATCCTGTTGCTTTGCCTCTGAGCCTGGATGAGTTTTCCCATTTGTCTTTCTGTGGCACAGCTACTGTGGAAGGAATGTGTCTTTTCCTTTATTTGGCAGATTTGGAGTCCTAACTCCTCTTGCAAACATTCTGAGAAGCTTTCGCCAGGCCACAAGAAGTACAGATGAAATTTTCATCCCATACTCTCCCCTCACAGTAATCCTGTCCTGAAAAACTGCTTACTGAATAAAATGGAACAATGATTGGACAGTGATATAAACCTGAGCGAGCATTATCATACTAGTCATAACACCAGAGAGGAACAAGCAGAAGAATCATTATCTGAGTGTCACAACTATCAATTGACCTACTACACCACATGCTTAAGTGAGGCAATTAATAGATGTTTTGCTAGCTGCCAGTGGCTCATACCAGCAATCAAGCTACTCAGGAGACTGAGGTCTGAAGATTGTAGTTCAAAGCCAACCCAGGCTAGAAAGTCCATGAGATTCTTATCTCCAATCGACTACCAAAAAGCTGGAAATGGTGCTGTGGCTCAAGTGGTAGAGTGCTAGCCTTGAGCAAAGCAGCTCAGGGACAGCACTCAGGCACTCAGGCTCCAGAACCAACACACACACACACACACACACACACACACACAAAGATAGATAGATGCTTCACGTTTTCCTGGCCACTTTCTTTTTTCTTATGCTTCTTTTGGTGAAGATTTTGTAAGTCAAATAATCTTGATGTCAATTAATATCTATGCTGTATTGGGCTTATTGTCCTCAGCGTCATCTTCCTTGCCTGTGGAATGAAGACATTTCTTTGCAAAATTCGTGCAGTGGGTGAATCCAGTCTTAGTGTTCAATGTACATGTGTGAAAATATCACCAGGTAAATTGGGGGTGGGGTTGAGAGAAATGGAGAAGAACGATCTAAGTGGTGACATTGATCAAGATGTACTGTACTCACAAACTGACATGTTAAATTAGAACTCCTTTGTACAAGTACTTAGGTATAATTTTTTAAGTAGAAAAAAATGAAACCAGTGCATCAGTGCAATCCATAACTCTGAGGTCTAGATTGTGCATAGCTGCCTCTTTTAAAGAATATAGGACAGAGAAGAGTGGAACAAATCATTTCCAGAATACAAGTGATCAACTCTACCACGAAGTTAACATCAATAGTGATGCTGACATACATCCTTGATTTCATGCACAGAGAACACATTTTCCCCTAACTCCCCCAGGATTGGGAACTCAGGGCCTAGATTCTGTCCCTGAACTTTCTCCTCCCTACCGCTCACCCCAAACACACAAAGCTAGTGCTTTTACACTTGAGCCATAGCTCCAATTCTGGCTCTTTTCGTTAAATGGAGATGAGTCTCATGGATTTTCTCAGCCCAGGCTGGCTTCCAATCATAATCCTCAGATCTCAGGCTTGGATTATAGGTGTGAGCGACCAGTGTCCAGCGTGAGAACACACTTTTTCTCTGTAATTCTCCTCCCCAAAACCTCATAGCCACAATCTTAAGAGAAAAGATTGAGAGCCCACAACTGAAGAATATTCTACAGAATGCCCTGTCCAATACTCCAAAAAAGGGGAGAAATGCCATCTCTTTTCCTTTGGTGAAAACAATAGATGTTTGATTATTATATGACAATAATAATAGATATTATTATAATGCTCACAATATGTATTCCCATCCCCATTGCTACCAGGCTTGGTTATATAACGTACTTTGACAAATGACATATGAGAAGTGATGACATGTATCTTTTCTGAGTTTTAGTCATGTGGTTTTCACACTGTTCTCTTCCCTTGGGATCCTCCAGCAGGCAGTCTGAATCCCAGAATGGACAGCATGCTGAGTGGCAGTGGACATGGATTAGGCTTGTAGCATGAGATAGTAATCAAAGTTGTAAGCTATTGCGTCATTGGAGTTGTTATCCCACCGTAAAATTAAGTTCACATTGAGGCCCCAGCTCTAGGTAATCTAGGCCTTTTTTGTCTCCATTCCCTCCTGTTCCCTTCTCATTTTTCCTAAATATTCTCTCTTCTACCAGCTTCTCCTCAGGTGACACCAAATCCTGAGTCTCCTTATCCTAGAAACACTTTTCAGGCTTAAGCATTGTGGCTTCCTTTCTTACATTTTCTCTTAGCTGTTTCTTCACTTTTTTCTTCCTGGAGTTTTCAGCCAGAAGCTCCCAAATGTGATGGAGCCTCAGATAAAATCCCTCTGCCACATCTCCCTTGCTTGCTTTCACTCTTCTCATGTTGGCATACTATGAAACCAGAATAAGATGAAGCTCCAGAAAACCCTTTGGATAGAAAAATAAACCACCGCATGGGAAGTGAGGGTTGTTTTAGAAGAGATTGGGAGCTGAACACAGGCAGGAAGGCTCATGGCTGCAGCCTCAGCTGTCTTCTGAATCATTGCCCAGTTTCCATCTGTCAGTCTTTTCTCCAAAGTCAATGGGGCAAATTCTGCATTTCTTACGGACTCACCCACATTCACAGACCTAGTTAGGAATCCAAAATGACTTAAAATATAGACTCTCCACATCATAGAAATCTGTACCAGAGAAAATGGGCAGAAAGAACTTCAGATAATCAGGTTCAATTCATTTTTACATGTTTATAATTTATTTTATTTTATTTTTTTGGGTCCGGTCGTGGGGCCTGAACTCTGGGCTGGGGCGCTGTCCCTCAGCTCTTCAGCTCAAGGCTAGCGCTCTACAACTTGAGCCACAGCACCACTTCTGGCTTTTTTTGTTTATGTGGTGCTGAGGAATCGAACCCAGGGCCTCATGCATGCAAGGCAAGCGTTCTACCACTGAGCCACCTTCCCAGCCCCACATGCTTATAATTTAACTGAGAGAACAATATCAAATTCACTCACCCTTCATAAAATCAAAATATCAAAGCAACTACTTTTTACAGGAAGTAAATATTCACATCATAAATCGAGTTTCTAAAGGGGTGGTGTTCTCAGAAAGTAAGGAATTAGGGCTAAGGAAACATTTCAAACACATTTCACATCAGCATCAAGATTAAATTCATTAGCACAGGCTGCAAAAGTTGCTTACTCTCAGCAGGTAAGAACCTATCATTTTTTTCTGGCCCTTAGTAAAAAAAGATGGAAGAGTTTGATTTCCTTTTTCAATTTCAATCTTCAAAGTCACATTGTCTTCTAAGGAAGTCATTTATCTCACTCACCTGAAAATACAGAATATATCTTCACAGGAGGGTCCTCTGGGCTTCAGGAAGCAAAATAGGAGGAGTGAAACAGGCTGCAAGATGCTTGCAGGAAAAGAATATGTTTGACTTCTTCCACAGCCAAGCTAGCTTTGAGCGCTTGTCCTTTCCACAACTCAGGTGGGACGGTAGTTATGTAGGAGGGGAGAAATACCATAGAGTTTCAGAAAAAGGTAAAAGAAAGGTGCATGGCTTTTCTTCTCAGAACAGAACCTTTAAATAGGATATGTTTTTTCTCTTCACAAAACACTTAATTATACAGTAATCCCCTTCACTGTATTCCCCTTCTGTAGTTAGTTACCTGTGCTCAACTCTGGTTTGAAAAGATTAAATGGAAAAAATCTCATATTTTGGAAGATATCACATTCACATAATACCTTTTTTCTTTTTTTCTTTTTTGTTTTTTTGCATATAAGGTCTCACTGTATATCTCTCTCATTATCTTCCTGCCTCAGCTTCTGTTTCCTAGGATTATATGTGTGCATTTCCACACCCATTTCACATTACATTTTTACAGCATATTGTTACAATTCTTCTATTTTATTAGTTACTGTTATTATTGTCTTACTGTACATAATTTATAACTTAAGCTTTATTGTAGCTATAATTGTCTGGGTAAAAGCATAGTATATATGGTCATCTTGGTATTTATAGGGTTGCTTCCAGAACTGATGAGCATACTAAAATCAGCATAGGCTCCAGTCCCATATAGAAAATAGCATAATATTTCATACAAAGTAAGTTACACTTTAAATCACATCAAGGTTATTTCTATTACCACCATACATATAACAGTATATAAATAGTTGCTATATTGTCTGCTTAAGGAGCAACAAACTTTTCCTATCTTAAATTTCTGGTTGGTTGAACCCCTAGATGTGGAAATTGTAGATACTGAGGGTTAACTGTATAAATTGCTTCATTGATTTCACGTGCTCACGTGGAATGCCTCTCCAGAGACTAATCAGGAACTACTATAAAGATCAAAAAGACAGAAACTTGACCTTCTTATTTTGCCATGATTACCCACTAAATAAAATATGAATAAGTTTGATTCTGTACCTCCTCCTCCTCCTCCTCCGCCTCCTCCTCCGCCTCCTCCTCCTCCTCCTCCTCCTCCTCCTCCTCCCTCCTCCTCCTCCTCCTCCTCCTCCTCCTCCTCCTCCTCCTCCTCCCCTCCTCTCGCCTCCTCCTCCTCCTCCGCCCTCCTCCTCCTCCTCCTCCTCCTTCCTCCTCCTCCTCCTTCCTCCTCCTCTCCTCCTCCCTCCCTCCTCCTCCTCCTCCTCCTCCTCCTCCTCCCTCCTCCTCCTCCTTCTTCTTCTTCTTCTTCTTCTTCTTCTTCTTCTTCTTCTTCTTCTTCTTCTTCTTCTTCTTCTTCTTCTTCTTCTTCTTCTTCTTCTTCTTCTTCTTCCTTGCACATGCTAGGCTTGGTATCTACCACAGTTCTAGAGCTTCTAAAAAGCTAGTTTGAGAATTTCACAATTTTTAATAATCAACACCAATTTCCGTTTTCTTTCCTAGGCTCCAAAACAGGGGAATGTGGGGGAGGCATAAATGGGACAGTCATCTAGGGAAAACTTTGCTGACTATCATATTTTAATTTTTTGTTCAGTTGGAATTTAAAAAATATATAACCATATAATTTAAGTCCTATTTTAAAAATTTCTTCATAGGAACAAAGACCAACTAAACAATTTTTGTCCTTTTTATGTATAAAGCTCACAATGTTGTCTCTGTAATAATTTTTAAAACATTCTTTTGAATATGACTTCTACCATCTCCTTGGAGGCGAAGCTGAATTCTACATATTAAATATTCTAGTCAATAACTAGGAAGTATAAATCAATAGAAACAATTAAAATATGTCAAACACAATAAAAAGAACAATTATCCATCAAACAGATGCGTATCATCTTGACAGTTTGGGAACAACAGTTTCAGAATGTACAGAAATACTGAAAGAACATCTTTTAATTCATAAGAAAGGGGAAAATACTTAAAATATTAAAAACAAACATGCAGCAATAGATAATGCCTGTAATCCTAGATGCTCTGGAAGCTAAGATCTGAGTATCATAGTTCAAATCCATCCAGGGAAAGAAAGTCCTGTGAGACTCATCTCCAATTAATTACCAAAATGCCAGAAGGGGAGGTGTGGCTCAAGTGAAAAAGCACTAGTCTTGAGCAAAAAAGCTCAGGGGCAGTGTTTAGACCTGATTTTAAGCCCAAAGACCAGCGTGCATGTGCCCATACACACACACACACACACACACACACACACACACACACACACACACACACACACACACACACACACACACACACATTATTGAAAGACAAATACCAATGCTTTTCCTAATGTATTGTTTCACATTGTAATAGGACTTAAGGCATTAGTGGGTCTAGATTCCTACTATAGTATATATGTTTGAATAGGTTATTCAGAGAAAACTTTATTTGGAAAACTCTAATACTCAAATTGTAGCTTATTTTTTAAAATATGGGCGATGGACCAAGTATATTAATGACCAGGTATAGTTATAAGGGATAAAACTCTGGCTTGATTTTAACATCATTATTTTATTTTTTTAACAATGGAAGAAAGATATTTGACTTGAAAGAGACACAGGATGAGACTCAGAAGAGATGGTGAGTCCATTCTTTGTAGAAATGGGCACATCAGACTTTTGAAGATATTATTCATTTTTTGGCATAAGACTTGATTATTCAAGTATGTGCAGTTACTAGATAAATAACTTAATATGGAAATAATAAATAAGTGTTATCAGTGCATACAAAACAATTGGTTCTGAACATCTATATTATGCAATGATTTGTACTGTTCATGTCACAGAACTGACTTAGAAGGCTGATTTAAATCAAATATATATATTTGGTCAGCGTTAAATCCTCTTTTCCAAATTCTGCCTCCTCGAAAAAAAAAAGGATATTACCTATTTTATCAGTAATCAGGAATAGTAAGTTATTTTAAGTATTTATATATTTTATCCAAGTATGATCCTCCAATTTATCATTCCAGGTGCTAGAGTCTAACCATCATGGTGATGGATAGTCACATCCTAATGGAGAAATATGTAGCTTGCCCTGCTTGCATGCTCCCCAACCTTCCCTTCCATGGCTCTATGTTTACATTTAGTAAAATTCACTCATCTAATAAAGTCAAGGACAATGGCAGCTCCTCCTTGAAGATTCTTCTGTCAAGAATAAGCAATCAATCATTAATTTGATAATATTTCATTATAATGCAGTCAAATATAGAAATTTTTGAGCTTTTTTTCCATGAAATTTACTTCATGTGATTGTTGATTTATAGTTGGTGGTATTGGACTTAAAACAACGTACGAGTTTCAAAGATTTAAATAAAAAGTTGCACATTGCCTTGTCTAGTGACAAATTAAAGAGAGAATTCTAGGTTCTTATATTCATCCCAGTGTGCTTTTGTTTCCTTGCTGGCTTTTTTCCTACAGTGATGACCAATTTCATTATTTGGCATAGCAAAGTTTTCTCATTTTTGTAGTCCTGATTTTATCATAGGTGTTATTTTCCTAAGCATTCTGCCCATGATAAATTAATCTATTATTATAATCACATCTTAGAACATTCATATTCAGTAATTATTCTTATATTCCTTAATAACATCTCATTATATTTTAAAAATTGTATTAATTTATATAGTCAGCAGTAGGGCTGAACTCAAGGTCTGACTGCTGTCTCCTAGCTTTGTTGCTCAAGGTTAGTACTAGATCACTTCTAGATGTTTGGTGGTTAATTGGACATGAAAGTCTCATGGACTTTCCTGCCCAGGCAGGCTCTGAACTGTGATCCTCCTGAGTAGCTAACATAACAGATGTGAGCCACCAGTCCACAGTATATATAGCACATTACTTTTAACAATAGAAGAAAGTAATTTTACTATAGAAATTTTGTCTTTAGGAGAATTCTTTCAATGTTTGATACAAACTTTTACATGTTTAAATATTATTTTGGTATCACTGTTGCTTTTTATAATTTTTCCACTTTGTATTTGCCTGTATTATTTGTACATAGACTTTTTCACTGTTATTCATACATACTATATAACTCTATCACAATTCATCCCCTTTATCACTTTCTCTCTTTTCTACTTCCCTCTTCTTGATACAATTTCAACAGGTTTTATTGTACTCTTCTTACACACACACAATATGAACAGAATATGTAGAAGATAATACTGCACCCTCCCCCTCCATGCCCTCTTGTTTTATCTTCTCCCCTTCCACTGGTACCTCCCCTCAAACAGGTTCTGTTCTGTTTTATATTTCTGTCTTTCATTTTTACAGCTAGATACTGCATACAAGCAAAAACATATAATATTTTACTTTCTCAGCATATTTGCTTTTGCTTAATATAATGGTATCTAGTTCTATCCATTTTGCCATCAATGACATATTTTATTGCTATGTATAGTTGAAAACTCCATTGTGGATATATTTCAAATTTTCTCATGAATTTTATTTATATATGTATACATATATATATATATATATTGGGTCAGTCATGGGGCTTGAACTCTAGGTCTGGGAGCTGTCCATGAGCTCTTCAGCTCAAGGCGAACGTTCTACCACATAAGCCACAGTGCCACTTTTGGTTTTCTGGTGGGTAATTGGAGATAAGAATCTCAAGGACTTTCCTCATATTTTATCCTAGGATTACAGGTGTGAGCCATGGGCGGCTAGCTTAATTTTATATTTTATATATTTATCTATTTGTGTGCAATACTGGTGTTTGAACTTAAGGGCTTTCATTCTTGCTTGACCATTTTGCGTTGCTCACAACTGGTGCTCTACCACTTAAGACATGCATCCAGTACTAGGTTTCTGCTGGTTAGTTGTAGAAAAAGATCTCTCAGATTTGTATCCCTGGTCTGGTTCTGAACCACAATCCTCAGATCTCAGTCTCTTGAGTAGCTAGTATTATGGGCATGAGCCTCAGGCAGCCAGAATAACTTTTATTTTTTATAAGTAGATTGCTTAAGATGTTGGCTTGGGTTTCCTGAGAGAAATTCATGTTTAATTTCTTGTTTCTTTTAAGGTTATCAAATGAATATCTTTAAATTTGCAAGATGTTATTATGTCAAATATGAGATAATATTTTTATGTTACTAGGTGGCACCAAGTTTCCTTTTAGATAGAAAATATTTGGCTGGCTTCCAACCAAAATCTTTACATCTCAGCTTCCTGAGTACCTAGGATTGTAGGCACTGGTCACCTCTCCTGGCTGAGACAAATATTTTTGGTAAGGAAAATCACTGTGATGTGGAACATGAGACATGATGAATATAGACTAAACAGGAATATTTTGAAAGCTTTAACAAAACTGAAGTTATCACAAATTTGCAGGCTTCAGTGAGGAGAAAAATGACAAAGAAGTTACAGAAGCAGAGAATTGGAGACTAAAGAAAAGTTAGTGAATAATTCCTTGTTAGCAGAACTACTGATGATTTCTTTTTAGAAAACTTCAGCTTGATATACTGGTACATGCCTATAATTCTAATTAATTATGAGATAGACACTGGATGTTTGCTGTTGGTATGGTAAAAATATAATACTGAAACTCAAATCTCTAAAGCAAACTGGTGCCATATGTTGATAAGAGAGGCAGAAGTTGGAGGACCACTGTTTGAGGCAGTTAATATGAGACTATCTGAAAAGCAAACTAAAGCTAAACAAAGTGCTAGGGGTATGGATCAAGAGCAATTATCCAGCAAGTTTGAGGCCCTGAATTCCATACCTTCTACTGAGAACAAAAGACAAGGAAAAGGAAAAAGGTTCTTGTTACAATTTTCAAGATATTTTCTGTGCAATTTTCTGCTATAATTTCCTTCTTCAATTGCCGTAAAATTTTGAGAAGTCACTTACACAAATGACTACCATTATTTGTGGAAATCAAGGGAAAGTCTTTGCAACCAGTTTTGTAAGACAGAACAACTTTGTAAAATTGAATTCAATGAGATGAAAATGAGAGGTAATGGTTTCATGAAAATGCACTTAATAGCTATGTGTCAGAAGGTGAGGAGCTCATTAAGAGGATTTACTTCCTAAAAGAACAGGAGGATTGAGTTGATTTTATATTAATTTTTAAAAATAGGTTAAATTTGGTTGGTATTTTAACACCTTTAAACAAGGTGTTAAGCCAGTAAAATTATTGTTGAGATTTTTATAAAAGCTATAAGACAATTGTTACATAGATTTTTAGAGAAGCTATTCAACAATTGTTGGATAAATCCCAACAATGCAAATATGTGTTCTCTGTCATCTGGTGGTGTTACATACCTCATCATCTAAGGTTGGGAGAATATTATCTTCATTTTCAGAATACAGAAATGGAGGCAAGAAGAAAGGTGGTGTATTTCTGAAGGCTGATGTGTAAATTACAATTGAGAATGAGCAGAAACCAGAATCCATGAACAGAAACCAGAATACATGGCTCAAATTCAATTCATTATTTGCAAACCTCGTGACTATACTAATATCTGAAACTCTTCTGCTGGCTGGGTAACATGGAACTGTTTCTTAGAATTGTCATGTGTTGTTTTTGGTAAAAAGCTAAAAATATTGGTGCTTTATAAAATTAAAGAATATGCCTTTTGTAAAGTGTTATGCACAGAATATGAAACAAGAATTCCATGAACTCTGAAGTTCTTTATGCAGTTTTTCTTAAAATTATTCTTTGAAGAATCAAGATAGTGAAATTATTCACATTCCTTTCATTCCAGAAAGCATTATCTGAACACATTTGAGAAGAATTTCTACAACAGTCTTATAATATATGGGCTTTTGGTGTACTTATTTGTCTTCTCTCTGTATCTTCTTAATGGGGTTATTATTATCTTATTCATGGGTTTAAGAGTCCTTTATATATTATGAATAAAGCAATTTGTCAAGATCTTTATATTTTGTTTCATTAGCAAAAATGCCTGCTATGTGATTGAACAGAAATTAATGACATCTTTGCCTGATTTCTGAGCAACTAGGAACTCTTTCATTCTAATTCAGTACTCTTTATCAGGTCAAGAAAGTTCCCATGTAATAATTTTGACAAATTTTTACCATTCTGATATTTTGAACAGGACAGAATTATTTTAGCGTCACAGCAGGGAATTCCCCTGTGACATGTCTCCTCTACAGGCATGGAATCCCCATTTGCAAACTGCTGATCATACTGGAAGCAAATTTTTGCTTGTTAGGAATATCGAATTTTTGGCCTATGTACTCAGGATTTTTTTTCCAGAAAACATAAATCCACACATAGATATTAGTCATAGCTACTTGAATTGGAATTAGTAATATTATTATTCTTGATGTGCCACATCTCTATATAAAACTATGAAAAACACAGTTTGTAACAGAATAAACATGAGTATATCACTTAGAATCTGGGTATGGTTAGTAAACTCTAGGGGATTTTCTAATAGCTTTCAGACTTTTCATAAACATAAATAAAATGAGATGGTTTATACCTATTATCCTAGCTTCTTTGAAAATGGACATGTGGATAGTGGGAGTTCAGGGTTAAGCTGGAAAACATACGAGACCTCCATCTCAGTCAATAAAAGCGGGGTGTGCCAATGTGTGGGTGTTATCCTACCTGTGTTGGACATCCAACTAGGAAGTTTACTATCCAGGTAGCCTAGGAATAAACAAATGCAAGACTCTACCTCAAAAATAACCAAAGCAAAAATTGCTGGATGTGGTATGATTCAAGGGGTAAGGTGCCTGCCTGGCAAATGCAAGGCTCTGAATTCAAACCCAAGTACCTACCAAAAAATGAAAAGTAAATAATATGAAATAATTCTCTAAATAACTACTCACTTAGTGTAATTATCTTATGTATTCTCCAAATAATCTTGTAGTGAAGGCATAGAATTGAATAAGCCAGATCAATATAATACTCCAAAATCATAGAGTGGCCCAGAGGTCAGCTTTATGATCATTCAATGTCTGGATCTTCCTGTTCTTAGATCCACAATCTTATGGGGGGGGAACGAATGTATTTATTTACATTTATTTACACCCTTCATCCAGTTTCACATGTTGAAATCCTATCTCAAATGTAATGTTACAGAAGTGGGCTTTTGTGTGTATGTGGATGTTAATTAAGTCTTGGAGGCAAGCCTTCATGAATGGGATTTAAATAAACAAAACCAAAGAGATTTCACTCCTGATCTTTAATACAGTGCATCACTCAGAAAAAAAAAATACTAACTATGCTGGCATTGCAAACTTGGACCTCCAGGCTCCAGAATGTAAAAATAAATTTAGTGTTTATAACCAATTCAGTGTCTGGTAATGTGTCATCATAAGTCAAAAGGATGAACAGTAAGCCAGCTGAAAAGGACTGTTGTGGTTTCTCTACCAAATTTCCAGAGTCCCTGTGATACTGAAAAATGTTAAGGCTCCTTAGGGAAAATGTTTTAAAACTGCCTTCTTGTCCAACTCTGACTTCACAAATTTTGGAATATAAAGAATGACATCAAGTGCCCAAGATACCTAAGACAGGACACTTGATCCTCGTCTGCTTTGGTCTTCAGCACCTGGTACAAATTTACACTATATAAACAAGTCAACTAAAGGCAGTTATAATACATTTTAAAATGCATAGCCAGAAAACACTTTATAAACACTCTCTCATTATAGTCTCATTGGCTCCCATGTCCAAAATAGGAAACCAAGGCTTAAAGAGAGGTAGGTAATTTACCCAAATTTGCAAAATTGATATATTTGTATCCATACTTAGGCTGATATACCATATGCATTTGTTTTTCTGCAGAAATAAAAGGCTCACGAACTTTTTTTCCATGTTCTAAACTCATATGCACTACCGTGATATCTCTATCCTGGCTGCCCCCAAGTCATATCAGCTGAAGTTGATACATCTCTACCCACTCAAACACAAATAGATAAGAATTGGGCAACTGTACTTTTAAATCCCTATGCAGTAATAATGTGTATTTAACAGTATGAAATCCTGGGCTAGAAAATAAAACTTCTATGATGGTGCTAGGCCCACCTCACATATCTTTCTTTGTCTCTTCCTTCCTTCCTTTTTAGGGCTTGGGATTGAATGCACGGCCTTGTGCATATTAAGCAATTGCAACAAAACTAAGTTACATGGCCATTTCAATCGCTCCAATTTGATTCACTGCTACCCTGTTCCTGATACTTTGTATTACTTGGTCATAGTATTTGGAGACTACTAAACTTCATAAGCGTTTCATCTTTTTTACTCCCTTCCCATGTATCAAGACACTGTGCAAGAAAGAATTTCCTGACCTCCCCAGACAGAGTTCATGGATCATCATCAGGTTCTATTTTACCATGCATAGCACTCTTTTTTTATTATTACATTTATAATAACAACTCACTTAAATAATTGTTCTCTTCTTCAGACCATTGGTAGACGATTGTTCAATCCTATATTTTATATAACCAGGAATAGAAATTTTCTTGTCGTTTTCCTCTTTTTGACTTGGTAAAATTTTCCTGATTTTGTAGAACTGTTTATTCTCCATGAATATTGTTTCAGGACATTTCTGCATAATGTCTATAATAAAATTAAGAAATTTCCAGCCAAAGAAGACAACTCAGCATTCTAGATGTTAATGACTGTACTCTGGGTTCCTGTGCACTGGGCACTGCATTTGGCATCTCAGTTTTACAACAATGGACAATCTATATTGAAAGTTGCTTTTTTTTGGTTTCCTATTTTGTGCCATATGAAGTATTTAAGGTGTATAGCCAGTTAATTGTGGAAGTATGAGCTGGTAATCTTTTCAAAAATTTTTTGTAAAGATACTGTATAGAGTTGTTACAATTACATGAGTAAGGTAATGAGTACATTTCCTATTGAGCATTGTTACCCCCTCCTTTCTTTCCCCCCTAAATTCCCTTCCTTCTCTATTTCCCAACTCCTCTTTCCCCCTACTTTCGAAGATGTGAAGTTCGTTTTCAACATAGTGTCTTGTACATGCCATTGTTACAATGGATCAAATTGAATCCTTGTCTCAGCATTTTGTTATTTCCCTGCCCCTCCCCAAATTAGAAAAATGTATATACAAGATGGGGTCATATGAGCTGGTAATCTTTAGCCTTCAAATCTTAAAACAAAAACAAGCAATGCATGAAAAAAATTGTTCATAATGGAAATCTCAGCCTCCTGATTGATGCTCTGATTCTTCCATTAAAGTATAATCTTGTTAGAATCAAGTTCCAGGCTAAAATGTAAATACCCAGGGAAATGATGACATTAAGTTGCTAATAGTTAATTATGCCTTCCTATTAATGAAATAATTTGGAAAATGTTTTTTAAAAAACTGGATGATAGCAAGAAGGATTTTAGAAAAAGGCATTACAGTGGGTAAGGTGTGTAAAATTGTACAAAACTGGAACTACATGCTGGGAAAAGAACAACTTCACAGAGAGGGGTAACTTATTTTTTTAGATGAGGCAAGTTAAGATGGATTATTATGTAAGAAGAAAGTTTCTATTTGGTTTTTTCTAACAACTAGCAGAGACTTATCTTTTTATAAAAAATAAATACTAGAATGAAAAATTCAAAAGACCTTTAATGATGCATTTAATATTTTGGAGACAACAAAGATTTTCAGAGTAGAGACAGTTCAATAAACTATGGTATTTATAAGCACTGGACTCCCATGTAATCATTATAAGTGATGTTCTTAGAACAGTGCAATTTCTTAGGATGTTATTAGATAGGAAATATATGCATGATATAATGCGATGTAGACTCACACCTGTAATCCTACCTACTCATAGGGGTGAGATTTGAGGATCATGGTTCACAGCCAGCCCCCATAGGAAAATCCATTTAACCATCAAAATGCCAATAGTGGAGCTGTGGCTAACCTTGGGGGAAAAAAGTAAAGCCGAGAATAATACGCAGGCACTGAATTCAAGTTCCAGTTTTGGCAACAAACAAATGAATAATCAAACAAATATATCACCCCAAAGTTATATGAAAATATGTATATGCATATATGCATGGCAGAAGGTCTAACCGTAGTGTTCCAATATTCACCTTGTAGAAGTCCAAAATGGGAACAACATAAACATTTACTTAAAGAAAATCAAAAGTGACAATATGTTGGAAATGATCTTTACAACTTGGGGGGCATTGAGAAAGGGAGGAAAAAGGGAAGAAAAATAAAGGAGGGGGTAAAAAGTTAGACAAGAAATGTAATCATTACCTTACTTATGTAACTGTGACCCCTCTCTACATCACCTTGACAATAAAATTAAAATGAAAAAAACTAAAAAAAAAGACAACCAAAAGCTTTTACTTATGTTATTCTATTTAAAAGTATATTTTAAAAGAATTATTGGCATGTTTTAAAGTTCTAATGCATTGCCCTACTCTACTGGATTATACTGGAATATGGAGAGAATTATTTACACATGAGTCCATAAGTAAGGACCCCAATGTGATTGTTTCTAACGTATTTATAAGATGATTTATTTGTTGCTTTGTATGTCCCTCCCCCATGGTATAACCCCTGCTTTCACTGTATTTGATGTTGTTATAATTTATGGGGGGGAAGGGAAAAAACAAATCGTTTAAATAAGGATACAGGTGGACCCATTGCAACAATGAGATGTACAAGCTGTTATGTCTAAAAATGAACTTTACAACCTCTGCAAGGGGTGGGGGAGGGGGCCCGGAATGGGAAGGGATGGGAAGGGGAAACAAAGGAGGAGGCAACCTTGCTTGATAAGAAATATACTCATTATCTTGCCCATGTAATTGTAACCCCTCTGTACGGTATTTTCACAATACATTTTTTAATTAAAACAAAGAATTCCACAAAGAAATGCCAACGTGGACCAAAGGGTCCTACCCATAATACCTTGCTTCTACAGCAAATCACACAATCCCCCAATCCACATAATGTGATCATTTAAAGGCGATTGATGAATCAACTTCTCCATTTGTAGAAATACATACCTGTGACAAGGATGGAAAAGGCACCGAAAGCCAAAATGAATGTTACACAATTTTGTGGAAGATTCCATAGATAAAGGAATGTGTCCCACACATTTCCAACTCTCAGTCTGGGAAAGTCAGTCATCCTTACCATACTAATAAAAACACAAAAATGCTAACTGTGGGATTCAAAAAGATTGCATGAGAATATGTGTTCATTGTGACAGCACAGTAACTTCAGTGCAAATTACTGTGTCTCTCTTTCCTTGCCTTATTCCCAACTCATTCTTCAATTCTGAAGGGGAGATTCTGGGGAGCCAGTTCTCTTTGCTCCAATAATTAATGAAAGGAAACAGGTTATTGGAGATAAAATTTCTACACATAGTTCTTGGAATCTCATTCTTTATTAAGCTTACTGAGTACTAATGGGATTATAAAACACAAGAACGTCTTAATTTTTCCACTAATTTTTTAAATGCCTCTTGTAAGAAGAATCAAAATTAACGAAAGAAACACCTCAGAAACCTTATAAAGATATTTGTGGTGTATGGATGCCAGGAAAATTAGAAATGTCACATGTAAATACCAAATGATATTTACAAAGCACAAACCCTAATTCTTCTGTGAGCTAATGTGATAATTACACATTTAAACTTTCCAACAAAATCACCATTGAGAATACCACAGCCAATTTCAATCACAAAAGAAAAGCTGCAAAGAATTGCTAAAATTTTCACCTATTCATTCCTAAAGTTGAGACAGTTGACTCTGCTGCTGTTGACTGTTTGATCCTTTTCCTCCTCACAAATAAATGTGCCTATGTAGAACAATTTATATCTATACATTAAGTTAATGGGTGTCTAGCCTTTCTAGTCTGATCTTCAGTCTGAGTAGAAACGATGGAGCATAAGTAGTTTATGAACATGGACCATCCCATAACAAGCAGAAACACGCTCTAAACCAATTCTAACAGAAACATCTGTGATAATGGAAATATTCTATATATACATTCTCTAACAGAGTAGCCACTGACTATATATGGCTACTCCATCTCAAATATGAATAGTGTCTGAGAAATTAATTCTTCCAATTTCAGTTAAATGAAATTTTTTTTAATTTTAATTTTTTATTGTGAAAATACTGCACAGAGGGGTTACAATTACTTGGGCAAGATAGTGAGTACATTTCTTATCAAGCATTGTACCCTCCTCCTTTGTTTACCCTTCCCATCCCTTCCCATCTTTCCTCCCCCCACCCCATCCCACCCCCACAAGTTGTAAAGTTCGTTTTCGACATGACAACTTGTACTTCTCATTGTTGCAACAGGTCCACCTGTATCCTTATTTAAACGACTTATTTTTCCCCTTCCCCTCCACAAATTATACCGACATCAAATACAGTGAAAGCACGGTTTATCCTGTAGGGGAGGGACATACAAAGCAACAAAGAAACAAATGCGTTAGAAACAAATGCATGAAAGACAAAAACATTTAAAATACATATTTTAGGGTTAATTTTCCTAACATCACATTATCTGAACTTTTCTGCTTGACTCATACATATACTAAATAATGCAAATAAGGGAAATCATGGGACCTATGTTTGTTTGGGCTTGGCTTACTTCACTTAATATAATGTTTTCCAAGTTTTTACATTTCCTAACAAATGGGGTAATGTCATTCTTTCTGAT
The DNA here is from genome assembly GCF_024711535.1 of Dipodomys merriami. Lineage (NCBI taxonomy): Eukaryota > Metazoa > Chordata > Mammalia > Rodentia > Heteromyidae > Dipodomys > Dipodomys merriami. Next base: position 6,127,653 of record NW_027206257.1, read on the forward strand.
GGAGACATAGAATTCCATTTTGTATATATATATATACCACATTTACTTGATCCATTCATCTACTGAGGGGCATCGGGGTTGGTTCCAGATATCAGCTATGGTAAATAATGCTGCAATAAACATAGTTGTGCTGGTAGTTTTAGTGTGGTCTTGTTTGTAAACATTTGGGTAAATGCCCAAAAGGGGGACTGCTCGGTCACAGTGGAGATCTATGTGAAGTCTTTTGAGGAACCTCCATACTACTTTCCAAAGTGGTTGAACAAGTTTACACTCCAACCAACAATGAAATAAGGTTCCCTTCTGTCCACATCCCCTCCAGCAACTGTTCTTATTAGACTTCTTGATTTATGCCATTCTAACTGGGGTGAGGTTGTATCTCAATGTTGTTTTGATTTGCATTTCTTTTATGGCTAGGGAGGTTCAACATTTCTTCATGTGTCTATTGGTCATCCTTCTTTCTTCTTCAGAGAAGTTTCTCTTTAAGTAATTAGCCCCCTTATTTACTGGGCAGTTGTTTCTTTGAGGATTTGTTGTTGGGGAATTTAATTTTTTGAGTTCCAAGTGTATTTTAGATATGAGACCCTTGTCTGTTGTATGGCTAGTAAAGATCTCCCAATCCGTGGGCTTTCTATTGATCTTGCTAGCTATGTCCGTTGCCATGCAGAAGCTCTGCAATTTCATGAAATCCCAATATCCCAATTGTCCAAACTTTCTTTGATTTGTTGTGTTTCCAGGCCTCTATTAAGAAAATTTCGGCCTGCACCAAGGAGAACTAGGATTTCTTCTATTCCATCCTGAAATGTTTTCGTTGTGTCTGCTTTGACTCCGAGGTCTTTGATCCATTTGGGGTTGATTGTGGTGCAGGGTGATATACAAGGGTCTAGCTTTAGTTTTCTACAAGTAGTTAACCAATTTTGCCAGCACCATTTGCTGAAGAGGCTGTCTTTCTTCCATTCTATTTTTTTTAGCTCTCTTATCAAAGATTAGATGGTTATAGGTCTGTACGTTCACTACTGGGTTTTCAAGTCTATTCCATTGGTCCTGAGGTCTCTTCTTGTGCCAGTACCAAGCTCTTTTGACTACTATGGCTTTATAGTAGAGTTTGAAATTTGGTATTGATGTTCCTCCAGTAGTGTTCTTTCCGTTGAGGAGCGTTTTTGCTATTCAGAGTGTTTTATTGTTCCATATGAAATTTTGGATTGCCTCTTCTATTTCCTTGAAGAATGAGGTTGGAATTTTGATAGGTATTGCAGTGAATTTGTAGAGAGCCTTTCCAATCCAGGAGCATAGGAGTTTTTCCCATTTTCTAAGTTCTGTGTTGATTTCCTTTTTCAAGTTTTTTAAGTTTTCATCATAGAGGTCCTTCACATCTTTGGTTAAGTTAATTCCTAGGTATTTTATTTTTTGTGGGGTTGTTACAAATGGAGTTGCTTTCCTAAATTCAGCCGCACTTTGCTCATTGTTCTCATATAGAAAAGCCATTGATTTGGGGGGTTAATTTTATACCCTGCCACTTTGCCAAAATTTTGAATCAGCTTGAGTAATTTGGGAATGGCGTCTATGGGATTCTTTAAATACAGGATCATATCATCTGGGAAGAGAGAGTTTTTTTCTTCTTTCTCTCTTTGGATCCCCTTTATGTCTGCATCTTGTCTTATTGCTGTAGCTATGCATTCTAACACTAGGTGGAAGAGAAGTGGAGAGAGTGAACATCCTTGTCTTGTTCCTGAGTTATGAGGAAATGGCTTTAGTTTTTCACCAGTAAGTATAATGCTGGCTGTAAGTTTGTAATATACATCCTTTATTGTATTGAGGAATGTTCTATGGAATCCTAATTTTTCCAGAATCTTCATTATAAAGGGGTGTTGGATCTAGTCGAATGGTTTTTCTGCATCTATTGAGAAAACCATGTGGTTCTTATCTTTGTTCCTGTTGATGTGATGAATAATAAAAATTGATTTGCACATATTGAACAAGCTTTGCATCCCTGAAAAGAACCCTGTTGATCATGGTGTATGATTTTTTGAATGAATTGTTGAAGTCGATTGGCCAAAATTTGGTTGAGAATTTTTGCATCAATGTTCATCAAAGAAATGGGTCTATAGTTCTCTTTCTTTGATGAGTCCCTGCCTGGTTTTGGGATGAGGGTTATGATGAATTCATAGACTGTGTTTGGTAGTGAACTTTCTCTTTCAATTTCATTGAAGAGTTGGAGGAGTATTCGTGTGAGCTCTGCAATAAAGGCCTTGCAGAATTCCGCTGTAAAACCGTCTGGTCCTTGACTTTTCTTAGCTGGGAGGTCTCTTATTGCTGTTTCTATTTCAATGCTTGATATGGGCCTGTTAAGATGGTTTAACTCATCTTGGTTTAGTTTTGGCATGTCAATATTTGCTAGGAAAAGGGCCATTTCTGCCAAGTTCTCAAACTTATTAACATAAAGTTTGAGAAGTATTCCCTTAAAATTTTCTGAATATTGGTGGTTTCCGTGGTGATGTTTCCATTCTCATCTCTGAGTTTTTTTATTTAGGTGTGTTCTCTTCTTTTTTTGATAAGATTTGCTAAGGGTCTGTCAATTTTGTTAATTTTTTGAAGAACCAACTCTTTGTTTTGTTGATTTTTTTCTATAGTTTGTTTTGGATTCTAATTCATTTAATTCTGATTTAATGTTAATTTTTTCTTTCCGTCTACTGGATTGGGGTTTATCTTGCTGCTCTTTTTCAAGGAAGTTCAGATGTCTCATTAAATTTTTGGTTTCAGATCTCTCCAATTTGTTGAGGTAGGAACTCAGAGCTATAAACTTGCCTCTGAGTACTGCCTTTCCTATGTCCCAGAGGATCTAGTAATTTGTGTGCTCAGTTTTTTTAATAGCATGAACACTTGAATTTCTTTTCTAATCTCTTCCATGACCCACTCGTGATTCAGCAGTGTGTTGTTCAGCCTCCATGTGTTACCAGACTTTCTTTGGTGGCTTTTGGTGTTGAGTTCTAATTTTATTCCCTTGTGGTCTGACAGAATGCAAGGTATAATTTCAATGTGTCTCAATTTGGACAATTTTGCTTTGTGGCCTAAAATGTGGTCTATTTTAGAAAATGTTCCATGTGTATTCTGATGCTGTTGGGTAAAATATTTGGTAGATGTCTGTTAAATCTAGTTGATCTATGCAGTTGTTTAGATCTGCGGTTTCTCTGTTGAGTTTTTGCGGAGGTGATCTATCTAGTGGGGAGAATGGTATGTTAAAATCCCCAACAATTAATGTCTTTGGATCTATGTGGGATTTGAGGGAAAGTAGTGTTTCTTGGATAAATTTGTGAGCTCCGTTGTTTGGCGAATAGATATTTAGAATTGTAATATCCTCCTAAAGGAGAGAAACCTTAATTAGTATGTAGGGACCTTCTTTATCTCTTCTCACAAATTTTAATTTGAAGTCTATTTTTTCTGATATTAGGATTGCAACTCCCGCCTGTTTATGGGGGCCATTTGCTTGGTAGATTTTGTTCCAACCTTTAACATTGAAAATGTTTTTGTTTTTACGGGCAAGATGTGATTCCTGAAGGCAGCATATATAAGGATCTTGTTTTTTAATCCAACTAGACAGTCTATGTCCCTTAATTGGAGAGTTAAGTCCGTTAATGTTAAGAGATAGTACTGAGAGGTATTTGGGAGTTCCACCTTCTTGGTGGCTGCGAAAACTGGGTTCTTCCTATGGTTCTTGGATTCTCAGTTTGGGTGCAGTTTCTTGGCCTCTATTGTGGTCTTGTTGGTTTTCTATGTGTAAGACATCTTTAAGAATCTTTTGCAGGGTTGGTTTGGTGGAGATCTATTGTTTCAATTTTTCTTTGCTATGGAAGGTTTTTATTTGGCTTTCAGTAATGAAGGAGAGTTTAGCTTGGTAGAGTATTCTTGATTGATAGTGATTTGTTTTTAGTGCATGGCATACATCATTCCAGGCTCTTCTTGCTTTGATTGTCACTGCTGAGATATCTGAGGTGATTCTAATTGGTTTCCCTTTATATGTCATTAATGTTTTCTCCTTGACAGCTTTAAGGATCTTTTCCTTGGTCTGAATTGATCCTATGTGGATTATAATTTGACAGTGGGATGTCTTATTCTGGTCTGGCCTATTTGGAGTTCTAAAAGCTTCTTGTATGTGAATAGGCCTATCTTTTTGCATGTTTGGGAAGTTCTCTGCTAGGATCCTGTTAAACAAATTTCCTTCACCATTAACTTCTGTTTCTAGGTGCTCCTCTACAACCATTACTCTTAGATTAGGCCTTCTGATGGTGTCTTCCAAGTGTTGGATAGATCTCTCATATTTCTTGGATTTCTCTTGGATGGTTGTATGTTCTTTCTCTATAATGTTTAGGCTCTCTTCACTCCCCGAGATTCCATCTTCTGCATGGTCTGACCTCCTGTCGAGACTTTCTACTTTGTTTTTTATTTTTTTTCCTTCTAGTTGGTCAGCTTTGATGGCTTCAAATTCTTTGTTGAAGCTTTGTTTTAGATCTTGTATGAAGTTCTTTACTTCCTTAATTTGGTGCTCAGTGTTTATTCTCAAATCACTTAGTTGATTGGTTATGGTTTCCTTGGACTCCCATTCCTTCTGTTTTTTTTTTCTATTCAGCATTCCCTTTGTGGGCTCCCTGACTTCCTTCAGCTCTTTGTTAATGGATTCCCTGAATGCCTTTAGTGATCTTTCTGTATTCTCATCCTGCTCTCTCAATTCCTGTATTACTCTTTGATTAGCTTCCTCCGGTTCATGCGATTCCTGTAGTTCTCTTTGAGTGTTCTCAGCCTGCTCACGCCATTCCTGCCTTTCCCTTTGAGTATTCTCAAGCTGCTCATGCAAATCCTGTATCAGTTTTTGAGTACCTTCCTCACGCTTATGATATTCCTGTATAAACTTTTGGATTGCCTCCACTCTCTCCCTATCCTGCTCATACAAAATTTTTGGAATGTTTTCAATCTTTTCATTTATCATGTTTGCCAGCAGTGTTCGTAGAGCTATTTGGGAACTCTCTTCTGGATTATTCATTATCTGTTATCTGTTCTGTCCCCTGATTATCATGAGTGGGATTTGAGATACCGGGACTTGCAATTTTTCTTGTGTTTTTCTGGCTAACTCTGCCGATTTGGGATGAAATTAACACCAGTTTTGTGCTAGAACACTATCTTAAGGCAAGCATCAACCAAAGTCTATATTTGCACAGTCAGTAGTCTGCAGATACAATCTAGTTCAACAGATACATCTATTCAACATCAAACAACTATATATTAATGGGCTACGAACCACAAAGAAGAATTTGGAAGACCACAAATTATTAGGTTTAGGAAGAGTTGTGGGTAAAAAATAGGAAGAGTGATGTGGGATGGCACAGTGAGTGTTAACTAAGTCCTAATCTCAAAGCAGGAAATAGGTTGGATAGGATGAAAGTAGAGAGATAGAAAAAAAAGAAATAGAAAGGGGAAAAAAGAGACCAGAAAAAATAGAAAAGTAAAAATTAAAAATATTATAGAGATTCGTAAACAAACTATTCAGAGAAGAAAATGAATTTAATGAGAGAAAGGGAGGGATATAAAGAAGATGTGAAAAACTTAAAAATAAAAATACTTAAAATATTATATAGGTATAAAGAGGTAGTACTGCTATTAAGGAATTTAAGTCTAAGAGGTTTTGAATTGAGTAATAAATTTGTGGATTAAGTGTGTACACAATGGGGGATAACGTCTAATAATTGACTACGGGTTTATCTGAGGATGTGCAGAACAGCAATTAAGTCACATAAAGAACGAAAGAGAAGAACAGATGAAAAGGATAAGAAAGAAAGAAAAAAGATCAGAAGTTCAATAGAGCTAAACAAAAACAAAAACAAACACAAAAAAGAGAGAAAAACTCACACTCACTTATAACCCTAAAATAAAATTCTAAGAGGACAAAAAATTACTATAAAATATTTTTTTTCAAAAAAGGTAAAATTTAAAGATTAAAAAATTTTTAGAAAAAAAAATTTTTTTATAAAATATAGAACAAAAAATTCTTTGACTTTTTTGGGAAGGGCGGGAAAAATCCTGTATCTCCCTTGTGTCCGTAACCAGCCCCTTGTTGGAGTCTCTGGTCTGCTTGTGTTCCTGTGGCTTGGTTGGTTACTTAAGTCAGTCTCTTTGAACAGGCAGAAAAATGCTCTGCAACCCTCCTCCCAGGTTAGTTCAATGGGAGGGAGGTCTGCTTTAAGTATCACAAAAGAGGGAGATGGCTTTTTCCTTGGGTTTGTAGGTGCTGTGATGAGGCTAGGTTCTGGGTAGAGGTGAGGCCTTTCAGCAAACAGTAGCTTTTCCCGGGGGCTGGTTTGTGAGAAACTCACACTGCCCAGCCTGGAGCCATTCTCAGGGTTTCTGTTTACTGAATTTCAATTGATTGTCAAGGCTGCTAAAGGGAGGGGCAGCCTCTGGCTCTGATTACCCAGTGAAGAAAGCCACTCCTAGGGCTGGCGCCTGAGCTGGGTGACTTTTCCCTGTGTGGAGCTGAGTCTGGCAGGTCAGGTTAGGCTCTTTTGACCTGCTAGATGTCTCTAGATTTATTCCAAGGCCTGAGTTGGTGCTAGCAGCTCCACCAAGCTTTGTCGGTATCCAAGATGGTCTCCGGTACTGGGGGGCGAGGGGTGGCCTTCCCTCCTCTGCTCCCTGAGAAGGAGTGAGTACGTTAGGCTGCTATGCACGCCGAGTCTTGGTTCCTGGGTAGTCTCTGGTCTGTGAACTGCAGGATGAAGATGTCTGCTCCTTGTCAGTTCTTGCTGGTGTTGTGTAGAATCCGCTCATCCACCTCGTCTGGCTGCTTCGTCCTGGTCTCTTTGTGATTCAGGTATGGCGGCTGCAGTCGCTTCCGCCACCACTGCTGCTGTGGCGGCAGCTGCTGACAAGTGCTCAGGGCTGTCTCCTTGCCTGTATTTTCTCTCTCTGGCCTAACTCTCTGTGTGATGGCACACTTGGTGTGATTCTCTGGCTTAGTACTGTTCACTGGAGCTCTGAAACTGCTTTCTTATGCGAGAGCCTGTTTAGCCTCCAGCTTCTCCTCTGCCATCTTCCCCTCGAAGCCTTAAATGAAATTTTATGTAATGAGATTCATCTACTCACTGGGAACTGGACAGCTCAGTTTCCAAATTAGGAAGCTGAAATTCTCAAAAACATAGTGATAAAATATAATCCAAGCAGGGCGCTAGTGGCTAATGCCTGTAACACAAGTTAATCAGGAGGCTAAGATCTGAGGATCATGATTCAAAGCCAGCTCAGGCAGGAAAATCTGTGAGCTCTTATCTCCAATAAACCACTAGAATACCAAAAGCGGCACTGTTGCTCAAGCGGTAGAGTGCTTGCCTTGAGGTGAATAGTCCAGGGACAGCGCCCAAGACCAGAGTTCAAACTCCACTCCCAACCAACACACACACACACACACACACGCACACACACACACACACACACACACACACACACACACACACACACACACACACACACACAATCCAAGTGAAGAAGGTTCCATTGGATACTAACTGCATGTCTGTGAATTATCTAAGTTTTTCTGTCTTATAGCAGTTACCACTCACCTAGATTGACAGCGGGAGGAAAGGGGTGGGAGATAAACACAAGCTACTTGGGATACTGAGAGCTGCTCCTTGAAGGTAAGGGTTGTGCATGAATCTTTTCTATATTTAGTAGACATCAAAGTGTGTAGAATCCTGTAGTTATAAAAATGTATTTCAACATGTACAACAGATGCTCTGTTTATCAAAATAGGAGAGAAATCAGACAGGTGGATTCTATAAATATACAAGCAATATATAGAAAATTTGCTACATTCTATTCCATGATAGGCTCTGGAATAAACTTTGGTTTTCTGTACATACTAGGTAAATATTCACACACTAAAAAACAGAAGTGTAATCCTTTATTACGGTTAAAATATATAGAATATCTTAATGAAATATATTTGTGGACCTATTTTTTCCTTAATTTCTTCCACTCCTGCATTAAAAATGGCTCTAAGAGAAAAGTTTCTAGATGTGTAAAATATGAACTCCATCTATTTCGTTTGTTGAATTTGTACTTTAGATAGGATTTAAGTCCTTATTTCATCTTTAGGCTTAGGGCTAGGAAAAGAATAAGTAATCTCAACAGATTGTCATGCCTCACTTTTAAGGAGAGTTATGTATTTATTAGGAGAAATATGTATTGGTCTTGGTAGCTAGGAAACTTCAAGAAACAAAAGAAAAAGAACAATTCCACAGCAGTCTCAAGTATTTGCATATCTTCAAGTGAACATTAGTTGCTCTTTATTCTATAGCATATTTACAAGGATAGTTTTACAACCTATTTCTAAGCTATTGTCATCCTCCAGAGTAAAGTTCAGGCATGCCTATTGCTCATTATATAGATCGCAGTTGATCAAACTCAGAACCCATTTTTGTATAGGTTTCACCTGGCTACCTTTACCTCACTCAGTAGCACTGAGGGCTGGGAGATTTATTTCAAATATTTAAATACACACAAACACACACACACATCACTGGCTTTCACTATTGCTGTAAAAATTAAGTCCCTTTTGTCCCTTACCCAAGAGTATCATAAATCGTGTACCATCCATGAAAATGTGACAAGTTCATTATTAACTTGCAAGTAGGTTAAATCTCTAGCCTCATACAATTCTACATATTCATATGAAGAAAAATATATACCTAGAGTTTTGGTGTGCTACTACATTATGAAGCTCTCAATTTTCATTTTTTTAAAAAAATACATTTTTATTGTAAAAATAATGTACAGAGGGGTTAGAGTTTCATGAGGAAGGTAATGAGTATATTTCCTATCAAGCATTGGAATGCAGCTCAGTGGTAGAGTGCTTGCCTTGTAGGCATGAGGCCCTGGGTTCAATGCCTCAGTACCACATACACAGAAAAGGCCAGAAGTGGTGCTGTGGCTCAAGTGATAGAGCACTAGACTTGAGCTGAAGAGCTGAGGGACAGCACCCAGGCCCAGAGTTCAAGCACTATGACTGGCAATTTAAAAAATCTGTATCAAGTTCATCATATTTGCCCTATTTTAGAAATTGGAAGTCACATATTTCCATCAGAACTAACTATATTTAATGGTACAACTTTCTACGGTGTTTTTAGGACCTAATAATTTGTGGATATGCCCCAAGGCTTTTTACTAAAAGCTGAGGGAATAGGTCCAAAAATGGAAGCCTATAAACAGTCAGAGCATTATTATGTAGCTTTAGTTCACTGTTACAAAAGAGGAGTGCAAATCAATATGATGGTTCATCGTTACAGGACCAGAAGACATACTAGAAACTGACATCAGAGAAGAGTCAGTCACTGTAGGAAAACGCAAACAGGATGCACCAAAGGATGCAATCATCAGTGTCCAAATAAGCAACACAGAATGGTATAAAGTCATTGCAAGCATATATTTGATGAGTGGTTCACATCAAGAATATATAAAGAACAACATCCCAACAATAACAAACAACCTGATTTTACACTGTGCAAAGAATTCAGATGTTTCTCCAGAGAAGACAATTAAAATGTTAACATGCACATAAAGGTGTTTAACGTCACTAATCACTAGGAAAGTGTAAGTCAAAACAATGAAGAATATGACCATTTCATATGAATTAGGATAACTACAAAAAACAAAGTAACAATACTGACAAAAGTGTGGCAAAATTGGAACCTTTCTATGGGAAACAGTATGGCAACTTTTCCAGCAATTCAAAACAGGATTATTCATGCCTGTAATCCTAACCAGTCAGGACAAGAAGCTGAAATCCAAGGATCATCGTTCCAAGCTAGCCTGAGTAGAAAACAGGAAGTGGACCTGTGTTTTAAAGTGGTAAAACACTAGCCTTGAGGAAAAGTTCAGAGACAGTGACCTGGCCCTGAGTCAAGCCCATGACAGAAAAAAAATGAAAGGAAGGAAAGAGAATTGTCATATGATCCAATGACTCCAATTCTGGGCATATACTCTAAAGATCTAAAAGCAGGGTCTTGAAGAAACCTTTGAGCACTCATATTCATTTTGTACAATACTAAAACATGGAGGCAATCCAAGTGGCCTGATACAAATGAATACATTAAATAAATGTGGTTTATACATACAGTGGTATATTACTTCAACTTTAAAAAGAATTATTTTGTGACAGATGTTATATTATGGCTGAATCTTGGGGACACTGTACTACATGAAATAAGCCAGTCATAACAAGATCAAATATTGCATAATTCTACTTATATCAGTTACATAGAACAGTCAAATTGATAGAGACAGGAAACAAAATCGTACTTGATGGAGATCTTGAAGCAGAGGAGAGTGGAAAATTATTTTAATGAATATAGAATTTTAATATTGGAGGATGATATCAGTGTGGACATTGAACTTGTACAATATTGTAAATATACTTACTACTATGTTGTAATCTTAAAATGATTAAGATAATAAAACCTGGGAGAAGAGAAGGAGAATGATGAAAGGGTAAATATGATCAGGGTACATTGTATGCCTATGTGGATATATCAAAATGAAATCCACTTATATAACTAGGTAATGCTAATACAAAGTGTAAAAAGATGATCAATTTTAAATTGTTTGCATTTGACCACAATTTCTGGAAAAAAAAGAAAAAAACAACCACAGGCTGGGAAAAAATTTAAATTTCCAGTAAGCAATAAACCTGGGTTCAAAACTATATCTCACTTAAGTGTGTGAAGCTGTTTTGTAATGTAATGAGAGAAGGCTCAGGAAAATCACCCCTTTTGTACAAAAATACATAGTGAATTTGCCGTAATTTGGATGTTATCATACAAATTTTAAAAATATAATAGCATATGTAGCATCTGAGATATGTTTCCTCTTTTTCTTAAGCTTCAAAGTAGTTTCTACTTGCACACAAAATGCATCATCTATTCTGCTTACAAAACAGTAAAACATTACAGGTGAGGTCTATAGCCCTTAATATACATAGCAATACATCTGAGGTGCCTACCATAATATCCACCCTTCCTTTCTGAATCAATAAAGACACCTTTCCATTTAACTGAACACCAGACTAAGTAAAATAGTGATAACATTTCCCAACAGTGATAATATTTAGATAACAGTACAGAGAAAAATTTTTGGGAGGTTATTGTGAATGGGGTTGCTCCCTTTATTTCCCTCCCTTCTTGTACATTGTCAGTGTACAGGAAGGCAACTGATTTTTGTGGGTTTATTTTGTATCCTGCTACTTTGCTGAAGTGATTTATGATTTCTAAATGGATGGAGTTCTTGGGATCGAGAAGGTATAAAATCATGTCGTCTGCAAAAAGGGATAGTTTATCTTCTTCTTTTCCTATGCAGATCCCTTTAATATCTTTTCCTTGCCTTATTGCCCTGGATAAGGGTTCCAGGACTATATTGAAGAGGAGTGCAGACAGGGGGCATCCTTGCCTTGTTCCTGATTTTAGGAGAATTGGTTTTAGCTTTTCCCCATTACGTATAATTGGCTATTGGTCTGACATAAATGGCTTTTATTGTTTTAAGAAATTTTCCTTTTATTCCTATTTTCTCCACAGCTTTTAGTATGAATGAATGTTGATTTTTATCAAAGGCCTTTTCTGCATCTGTGGCGATAATCATGTGATTCTTGACCTTGGCTCTGTTGATGTGTTGGATTACATTTATTGACTTATGTATGTTAAACCATCCCTGCATTTCTGGGATGAAGCCTATCTGGTCATAGTGTATTTTTTATGTGTTTCTGGATTCTGTTAGCTAGAATCTTATTAAGGATCTTTGCATCTGTGTTCATCAAGGAAATTGGCCTGTAATTCTACTTTTTGGTTGGGTCTTTGCCTGGTTTGGGGATGAGTGTGATATTGGCATCGTAGAATGAGTTTGGGATAGCTCCCTCCTTCTCTGTTTCTCTGAAGAGCTTGAGGAGTATGGGTAATAGCTCTTCTTTAAAGGTCTTATAGAATTCTGCTGTGAATCCATCTAATCCTGGGCTTTTTTTTGTTGGAAGACTTTTGATAACTTCCTGTACCTCGTTGTAGGATATTGGCTTATTTAATTGGTTTACTTCTTCTTTGCTCAATTTGGGCAACTTGTATTTCTCTAAAAATGCATCTATTTCTGCCAGGTTTTCTTTCTTTAGAGAGTATAACTTTTGAAAGTAGTCCATTAGGATTGTTTGGATATCTTGGGTACGTGTGGTGATTTTTCCCGTAGCATCCCTAATCCTGTTAATAAGGGTTTTCTCTCTTTTTTTTTAAATTAATCTTGCCAACGGTCCATCAATTTAATTTATTTTTTCAAAGAACCAGCTTTTTATTTGGTTAAATTTGGCTATAATTTTCTGGTTTTCTAATTGGTTAATCTCTGCTCTTAATTTGGGTATCTGGCTCCATCTAGTAACTTTAGGTTCCATTTTTTTCTTGTTTTTCTAGCTGTTTTAATTGCAACATGAGATTATTTACTTGGTCTGTTTGCATTTTCTTGATGTGGGCACTGAGAGCAATAAATCTGCCCCTCAGGACTGCTTTTGCTGTGTCCCACAAGTTTCTTTGCGAGGTGTTTTCATTTTCATTGAGTTGTAGGAAATGTTTTATTTCTTCTCTGATCTCTTCTGTTACCCAGGCATTGCTAAGAAGTGTGCTGTTCAATTTCCCTGTATTAGAGAAATTTCTGCAGTATGCTTTGTTATTGAGAACTAGCTTAATTCCACTGTGGTCAGATAGGACACAAGGAATTATGTCGATCCCTTTGTATTTGCTTAAGTTCCTTGCATGAACTATGATATGGTCTATTTTGGAGAAAGTTCCATGAGCTGCTGAGAAGAATGTGTACTGTGTTGTTTTAGGGTGAAATACTCGGTAGATGTCAGTTAATTCCGCTTGAAGTATGGCCTCACTTAATTCAGTAGCTTCTTTGCCAATCCTCTGGTTGGTGGACCTGTCCTTTGGTAAGAGTGGTGTGTTAAAGTCTCTTAGTATTATCGTATTGCAGTCTATTTTATTCTGTAAGTTTGAGAGTATTTGTTTAACCTATGTGGGTGCACCAATATTTGGGGCATATAAGTTGATGATGGTAATATCCTCCTCTTGGATTGTTCCCTCTATTAATATGTAGTGTCCGTCCTTGTCTTTCTGTACTGATTTTAATGAAAAGTTTATTTTGTCAGATATCAGGATAGCTACACCTGCTTTCTTACTGGGGGAATTTGATTTGTAGATCCTTTTCCAACCCTTTACTCTGAATTTGATTTGTAGATCCTTTTCCAACCCTTTACTCTGAATTTGTTTGTATGTTTGGCTGAGTTTTTGGGGTTATGAAGATATAGTGTCGTTTCATCTGCACAAAGGGATAGTTTAACTTCTTCTTTCCCTATGAGGATCCCTTTAATGTCTTTGTCTTGCCTTATTGTCCTGGCTAATTGTGCCAGGACTATATTGAAGAGGAGTGGAGAGAGTGGGCATCTTTGCCTTGTTCCTGATTTTAGGAGAATTGGTAGTAGCTTTTCCCTATTACTTATAATATTGGGTATTGGTCTGTCGTGTATGGCTTTCATTGTTTTAAGAAATGTTCCTTCTGGAAGTGGCGCTGTAGCTTTAGTGGTAGAGCACTCGCCTTGAGCTGAAGAGCTGAGGGACAGCGCCCAGGCCCAAAGTTCAAGCCCCACGACCGACAAAAAAAAAAAAGAAATGTTCCTTCTGTTCCTATTTTCTCCACAGCTTTTAACATAATGTTGTATTTTACCAAAAGCCTTTTCTGTGTCTGTGGAGATAAGCACGTCAATCTTGACTTGGCTCTGTTGATGTGTTGGATTACATTTATTGACCTATGTATGTTAAACCATCCCTGCATCTCTAGGATGAAGCCCACCTGGTCATAGTGTATGATTATTTTGTGTGTGTTTTCTGGATTCTGTTAGCTAGAATTTTGTTAAGGGTCTTTGAATCTGTGTTCAAGGAAATTTGTCTAATTCTCTTTTTTGGTTGAGTTTTTGCCTGATTTGGGGATGAGTGTAATATTGGCGTCATAGAATGAGTTTGGGATAGTTCCCTCCTTCTCTGTTTCTCGGAAGAGTTTGAGGAGTATGGGTATTACTTCCTCTTTATAGGTTTTATAGAATTCTGTTGTGAATCCATCTATTCTTGGGCTTTTCCTTATTGGAAGACTTCTGATTGCTTCCTGCATATCATTGTGACATAGTGACTAATTGATTTACTTCTTCTTTGCTCAGTTTGGGGAACTTCTGTTTCTGTAAAAATGCATCCATTTCTGCCAGGTTTTCTTTGTTTAGAAAATATAACTTTTGAAAAGACTCCTTTAAAATTGTTCAGATATCCTGGCTACTTGTGATTTTTCCTATGGCATCCCTGATCTTGTTAATTTGGGTTTCCTCTCTTCTTTTCTTAATTAATCTTGCCAACGGTCCATCAATTTTACTTATTTTTTCAAAGAAACAGATTTTTGTTTTATTAATTTTATCTATTATTTTCCTATTCTCTATTTCATTAATTTTCAGCTATTAGTTTGATTGGCTTTGTCTAGTAACGTTGGGTACCATTTTTTCATGTTTTTCTAGCTGTTTTGATTGCAATATGAGATTTTTTACTTGGTCTGTCTATTTTCTTGATGTGGGCACGGAAGGTAATAAATTTGCCCCTTAAGACTGCTTTTGCTTTGTCCCACAAGTTTCTTTGTGATGTATCTTCATTTTCATTGAGTTGTAGGAACTTTTTAATTTCTTCTTTAAGTTCTTCTGTTACCCAGGTTTTTCATAGAAGTGTGCTGTTGAATTTTGATGTATTTGAATAATTTCTACGGTTTGATTTATTATTGACAAGTAGCTTGATTCCACTGTGTTTGGACAGGACACGGGATTCGGTCAATCCCCTTGTATCTGCTTAAGTTCCTTGCATGAACTATGATTTTGGAGAAAGTTCCATGAGCTGCTGAGAAGAATGTGTATTGTTGTTTTAGGGTGAAATACTGGGTAGATTTCAGTTAGTTCTGCTTTTGGCTTCACTCAATTCAGTAGCTTCTTTGCCAATCCTCTCTTTGGTAGACCTGTCCTTTGGTGAGAGTGGTGTGTTAAAGTCTCCTAGTATTATTGTATTGGGATCTATTTTATTCTGTAAGTTTGCTTAACATATTTTGGTGCGCCAATGTGTGGGGAATATAAGTTAATAATGGTAATATCCTCCTCCTGGATTGTTCCCTGTATTAATATGTAGTGTCCTTCTTTGTCTTTTTCTATTGATTTTAATGAAAAGTTTATTTTGTTAGATATCAGGATAGCTACTCCTGCTTTCTTACTGGGGGCATCTGATTGGTAGATCCTTTTCCAACCCTTCACTCCGAGTTTGTATGTTTGGCTGAGAAGTGGGTCTCCTGAAGGCTAAAATGGATGGGTCATGTTTTCTGATCCAATCTGGAGTTCTTTTTCTTTTGATTGGTGAATTAAGACCGTTAATATTAAGAGATAATACAGAGAGATGCATTGTGGTCCCTGTCATTCCCTGTTTCTATGAGATTTTCTTCTTTCCTTTCCTTCTGTGCTTGCTCAGTTAGAATTCTATTAAAGCCTGTCTGGTGTGGGTCCCTGTTCCTGGTTGCTTTCTTCAGGTTGTGTTCCCCCTATTGTATTCTTTGTAGTGCTGGCTTAATGTTTATGTATTGATTTAGTTTTTCTTTACTTTTAAAGTTTTTCAGTTCTCCATCCACTGTGAATGCTAGCTTTGCCAGTTATATCAGTCTGGGTTGGCAGTTATTGGCTCTCAGGGCTCGTATGGTACTTCCCCAGGCCTTTTTTGCATTCAGTGTCTGTGTGGAGAGATCTGCATTGATTTAATTTTTTCCCATTGTAGTATACCTGCTTCTTCATTTTTGCTGCATGCAAGATTGTTTCCTTATTTTTCAGATCTACCATTTTTTACTATAATGTGTCTAGAAGTGTTTCTCCTGGGATCTTGCTTCTTTGGTATTCTATATGCTTCTGTTATGTAGGTAACTTGTTCTTTTTTGAGATGGGGGAAAGTTTCACAGATTATCTTTTTGAATAGGTGTTGCATTCGCTTGCTTTGATATTCCTCACTTTTGTCCACTCGAATTATATGAAGGTTAAATTTCCTGGCACTATCTGCTTGCTCTTGGATTTCCCTTTGGCATAATTTAAGTGATTTTTTTTCCATATCTGAGATTTTTTTGGTCCAGTTGGTGTATTCTGTCTTCTGTATCTGACACTCTACATTCCATTTTGTTCACTCTGTTAACTACAGCTTCCATTGTGGTTTGCATGGACTCATTTCTGGATTCAATGTTAGTTCTCCAAATACTAATCTCACCTCTTAATGAGATGTGTGCTACCTCTATTTTTGTACTAATCTCACCTCTTAGTGAGGTCTGTGCTGCCTCTGTGTTTGTACTAATCTCACCTTTTAGTGAGGTGTGCACTGCCTCTATTTTTGCATGCACCTCCTGTGTGATACCTTGCATCACTTTCAATATTTTGTCCCTGTGTTCTTTAAATTTCTGGTCTATTTCTCACTTTAATTCTTGAGTCATTACCTCCTGCATCTCTTGGATGTAACTTTGTCTTCCATTCCTGCTTTGCTCCCACTGGGCCTCTCCCCTGGATAGCTGCTGTCTTTTGGGGGTAGCTTGCTATACAGGGTGTTGATAAGGCTTGTAATTTTTTTCTGTTATTTTCAGGGATTATTGTAGACTAATCTGAAATTTTGTTTTGGTCAATAGATGTCTGCTTTGCTTGGTTGCTCTTTCTGTGCTGGTAGAGAGAGTTTGTACCTGCCTGGTCTCAGTTCTGTTGGTGGCCAACCTCTAGCTTCTACTCTGACCGATGTAGGGTTCTGTTCTCAGCTCTCTGCTGTAGAACAATGGCAGTTCCCACCTATAGAAGGGTTGAGCAGCCTAGAATGTTCCTGCTTATTCCAACAGGTGCTCTTGGTGAGATCGGATGTGCTGGATGTACTCTCCCATTTGCTGGAGTCTGCTATGGGCTCCTGATTTTTTTTTTGGCCGGTTGTGGGCTTGAACTCTGGGCCTGGGCGCTGTCCCTCAGCTCTTCAGCTTAAGGCTGGTGCCCTACCATTTGAGCCACAGCAAGACTTCTGGCCCTTTCTGCATATATGGTGTTTGGGAATCAGATCCAGGACCTCATGCACACAAGACAAGCACTCTAATCCTGAGCCACCTTACCAGCCTGACCTCCTGACTATTATCAGGTGCTGGCGGCCTGCGTTGTCCAATAACCAGCCTAGGATATATGGGTCGGGTTCTGGTTGGGTTTTGGCTTCTGGTTCTCTTGTGCTGGACCCCTGATCTTTTGCTGTCAGAGGCATGATTCCAAGGCGGGTGCAGTTCCTTGTTTTTCCCCCCTCTGCTGAGGCATATGCTAAGCTTCTGAATTCAGTTGGGAAGAGTTGGTTGTGTTGCTCAGGCACTGGATCCCCAGGCCTTGTCCCCGCCCCTGCCCTGGGGCATGCCAGTTGGACCTGTGCTGCTGTGTATCCTGCCTAGGTTACACAGCCTGGAGTACACATTTCAAATTTCTTCCACTGTAGGCTGTTTTGACCCAGGGGCACTGTTCCTGGCTTGGGCATTTGCGCTCCCTTCCAGGGGCGCTCTTGCTCTAGCCTGGCCAGCTGGGTGTGCTCCATGGGCTGGTGGAGCTCTCAAACTATTCCCAGTTTTAGTGGATCCTGTGGGGGAGGAGTCTGGGTCAGGGTCTGGGGATTCCCACCAGCTCTGGTCTCCCTTGAGGGATACACTGTCCCCTGGGGAGTACTCACCCTGGAGTTAGTTGTTGTTTCTGTGTGATGTAGGTCATTGGTTGCCATTGCAATCAGAGTTCAGTTGAGATGGTTGTGGGCTGGGCAGGGTGGTGATGGCTCTGTGTGTTTCACCTCAGTCTCTGTCTCTGTTGATGCTGTTTGGGTTGGCGCCACTGGATGGACCTCCGGCCAAGGAGTTGGGGAAGGGGTAACCAGTTAATGAGATAATAGTCTAACAGACTTTCTTACTCAGGTTGTCTTTAAACCTCGATTATCAGATCTCAGCCTCCTGAGTTGCTACGATTACAGGCATGAGCCACTGGCACCAGCTTTTTTGAAAAAGCAACAATTAATAAGGCAGATACCTTAGATCATGCCTGTAATCCTAGCTACTCCAGAGGCTAAGATCTGAAGATGATGATTTGAATGTAGTGGTGCAAAAACGTTTGTGTGAGTCTTTTATCTCCAATAAACTGCTCAAGAAAATCCAGAAGTGAAGCTTTGGCTCAAGTGGTAGAGTGCACTCTTGAGCAAAAAAGAATCTCAGGGACAGCACCTAGATCCTGAGTTCAAGCTCCAATTCTGGCACACACACACACACACACACACACACACACACACACACACACACACACACACACAAACACACACTGAAAAGTAAATAGACAATGTGAAGAAATCAAGGACAAAAAAATTGAATATTGTAAGGACTTTTGGGTTTAGAGGCATGACTCAGTTTGTAGGACAATAGCTAATGATTGAAACTTTCAGGTACCAAGGACTTAAAAAAAAAGAATTATCTGCCCTGTATTTCCCTTTTTTCATATTCTCATTTGGGAACTATTTTCTTTTTAAAAAACCAAATATTGCTGTTTTAGTGGTGATATACAGCATGGTTAACTTTCTCTATGTCATGTAACTAGTACATTTTCTTCCTTTTACCTAGTCTCATCTGTTCCCCCATTCTCATCCATTTCCTCCCTCCCATCTAGACCCTCGAGTTCCATAGTTCACTTTCAACAATGTCCAGTACAGCCAGTGGGCTCTACTGATGCAATTTTTCATCCACTTTCCAGTGATTCTGTTCCCTTCCCCTATCTTTCCTTAGATGTGCACGTATATTATATAATGTATATTGGGTTAAGAATACAGAGTCATCACAAAATGAATAGATGAATTAAGACAAGTTCCTTTGTTTCCTTATCTTTGTAATTTTATTCAGTTATATGTATTGTTTTATACACATAAGAAGAGGTGCTTGGGTATTCAATTTTGTGATTTTCTCCAAAGCCTGTCCTCTTCTGTTCTTATTATATATGATGCCTAGAATCATGTACAGTTTGTCATATCCCCTTGAGTTTTAAATCTAACTTTCACATATCAGGGAGAAAATGTGCCATTTGTCTCTATGATCTTGGCTTAACTTTCTTAACATGATTTATTCTAGTTCCATCCATTTCCCTGCAAATGACATTATTTTTTTCTTTCTAATGGCTCTTTCTGTAAAATTTCATTGTATATAGATAGCATAATTATTGGATCCATTTATTTATTGTGGGGCATCTGAGTTTTGTACATAACTTGGCACTGTGAATTGAGCAGCAAGGAACATGGTTATGCAAGTGTCCTTGTCATATTATGGTTCATGATTCTCAGGTTAGATGCCTAGAACTGGTATGGGATGATATTAGAGAAGGCCTGTATTTAGATTTTTGAGCAACTTCCAGACTGCTTTCCAGAGTGGTTGTATTAGTATACATTCCCACCACCAGTGCAGTAGGATTCCTTTTCATCCACTTCCCAACAGCATTTGTTTTCAGAATTCAGAATATTTGGGTAAGATGGTACCTCAGGATTGCTTTGATTTACATTTTTATGGCCAGGGATGATGAACCTTTTCTGATGTTTCTTTGCCATACTTACCTCTTCTTCTGAGAAGTCTCTCCTTACCTCCTTGCCCATTTAGTGATTGGTTTATTAGGTTTGGGAGGGGTAGTTTCCTGAAATCCATGTATACATTGAATATTAGCCCTTTGTCTGATGTATTGCAGGTAAATATCTTTTCCCAATTTGTTGGTTGTCTTTTTAGTTTAGTGGCTATGTCCCTAGTCTTTGCAGAATTTCTTTCCTTTGATGTAGTCCCATTTGTTGGGTCTCTCTCCTATCTGTTGTGCCCCTGGGACTCTATTCAGGAAGTCCATGCCTGTACCTACAATTTCTAATGTCATCCCTATTCTGTGTTACAGTAGTTTGGCTGATTTTATGGTAGTTAATCCATTTTGAATTGATGTTAGTGCAAGCAGAGATCCACTTCTAGTTTTCTGACTATAGCTGCCCAGTTTTCCCAACACCAATTGTTGAAAAGGCTATGATTTTTGTGTGTGTGTGTGTGTGTGTGTGTGTGTGTGTGTGTGTGTGTGTGTGTGTGTGTGTGTGTGTGTGTGTGTGTGTTTGTGTGTTGGTTTTGGGGCTTGAACTCTGGTCCTCAGCGCTGTCCCTCAGATATTCAGCTTAAGGCTAGTGCTTGAGCCACAGTTCCACTTCCCATTTTCTTGTGCTTTATTGGAGATAAGAGTCTCATGGGCTTACCTGGCCCTGCTGGCCTTGAACAACGATCCTCAGATCTCAGCCTTCTGAGTAGCTAGGATTAAAGGCATGAGCCACAGGCAACTGGCAAGGCTATGTTTTTCCACTGTACATCTTTCACTCCTTTATCAAACATCAGATGATTGTAAGTATGTGGTTTTATTTCTGGGTCTTTTGATCTTTTTTAATACATTTTCAATGTAAAAATAATGTACAGAGGGTTTACAGTTACATAATCTAGGTGATGAGTACATTTCCTATCAAGCATTATTACCTCCTCCTTTGTTTATCCCCCATCATGCCTTCCCTCCCACCTCCACAGCTACACTCCCCCTGATCCCGCCTAAATTCTGATGATCGTTTTTCCACAAAGTGTCTTGTGCATCTCATTATTACAATGGGTCAACCTGTATCTCTATTTAAGCATTTTGTTTTTTCCCTTCCCCTCCACAAATTAGAGAAGCATATATAAAATATGCATGGCATCGACATTACATACAGTGAAAACAGGGGTTATACCATGGGGGAGGAACATACAAAGAACAAAAAAATCACATGATATATTGTAAATACGTTAGAAACAAGAGAAAGAAAGAAAAAAACACTTATGTCCCTATCTTGTGGTTCATTTCACTTATTTGGTCATATGTACATACCTTTTCTTTTTGGAGTGCAGGATAAATGTGTGCCAATGGAAAATGACCCAGTCTATGTTTAGGAAAACCAATAAGTGAGGTCCAAAATCTAGTTTCAGTTGAGGAAAGGGAATCTGTCCTCACAGAATATCCAGAATAATCTGTCCTGCTGCAGGGGATCCAATATCCAATTGAGAAATTATAATCTCTCCCTCCCACGACTCAGGAAAAAATTCTATCTTTTATGAGGAAGTAGATCTCTTTGAGGACTCTGAGGCAGAATTGCTGCCTGAAGGCAACTTAGAGGCCAATCTAGATTTCGAGATTCCTTCACCTCTTCCTGGGAAAATTTTTCTTTTTCTTTTTGTCCTTATAGTTGTAAAATGTTCATTCTATTTATTTTTCTAACGTTATTAAAATGCCAATGTTTATATTATGTTATACAATTCGTGAATCCTAAATGTGGGTTTTTTCAACCTACAATCTAAAGCACCATGCACTTGTTTTGTTTGTGGGAAAACACAGAGTAAGAGGGGCTGTACAAGAGAGACTTATGGATATAAAGGGGACTGTTAAATGCACAGGCAGTGGCAAGGAAGCCAGGCCATGCCTGAATGAGGTGATAAGGTGGCTCCAAAAGCTCTAGGACATAGCAGATCAGATGTCCTTAGAAAGCAGTTCTGTCAATTGTGACAAATGCTACAATGTTTATAATGGTATATGGGACTCTCTTCCAACAGTGAATTCAAGTCTGTATACATATTTATTGTGCTTTGGGAAATATTGAAGAAAAATTTGGCTCCAATAATATCCAAAATGTACTTAGGGCTGAAAATATTTGACAAAATACATAGTAAACACCTATATTGGAAAGTAAAAGCCATCATCAATAGAAGAAAGAAGGCTTACATAGATGGACAAAGACAAAATCAGGAAGGAAAAAAATCCACTATTAAATCAGTTATATGCAAATATTTGTTATATTCTTTATATTTTTATAGTATATTATATGATGTATAAGAATGAATATGATTTTTCATACTACAAAGGCATTTATCACTTTCAGTCTTGAGTATATTTTTCACAAATCTAGTGTAAATCATTATTGGGGAAAGTGGTAATATAACTTTGATTATAATTATATGAATATATTTTTTGATTCTAGATATAATACTGATTATAAATAGATGAATAAATATATACACATATTTTCATATCTGTCTATGAAGTGAATAGAATGAAACTTAGTACACTATGTATAAAAAAGCAGCTATGAGTTGAGTATAGGAGTCTCAGGTCTATAATCCTAGTGATGTGGGAAGCTGGGTTCTGAGGTTTAGTCTCTCTTACCCCCATCGCATTAGATTTTGAGAGGAGTCCTGGGCCCTCCAGTGTAACAAAGAGACACACATGCAGTGGGATCACACTCCCTGCACCCAGAGGAAAGTCAGTAGAAATCAGAACAAGCCTCTTATCTTATGACAGTATACTCAGTTCCTGTGCCAAGATGGACATCTGTAGAACATCATATTGAAAGTTTGCATTCCCTCCAAAAGTGTTTCTGACTATGCTGAATTAAACCTCATTTTACCTTCCAAGCTTCAAACACATAGAAATATGTCAATGGCTCAAGAGAGATGGAGAAAGACTTACAAATACACAAAATTGTATACTCTGCTTCAGTAATTCAATGACAAATCATCAAAGGCATGTTTTGAATTTTTCTTTCTTTTTAAGGAAATGGAAATATAGAATTCATCAGGGAGTGGGTGATAATTTGGTTGCTGAGTTGTAGAATGCACTTCTGGGCATGGGACACACTTGGCTTGGTGAATTTCTGTGGGGATGTGTGTCCTCACGCAGCTTCACAAAACAATAGCCATAACTTCTATGATGCCACAGCCATCTTTCCATAGCAGGAAATAGGTGTCAGGCACTGATCTTGCCCTGAAGTGGACACAGCGACACAGAAAGGCACAAAGAATGCTAGCCACCAGACTTCAACTTGAAGAGCTGGCTTGACCAGAAACTAGCATAAATTGAGCTGGAGAAGGATGATCTCCAAGTAAGGTTCCTGAGCACTAAGGACCAGGCATTATTACAGATGTTGGCGAAACAGAAGTGAACGTGGATCTCTCCTTAGCAATTTCTTGCTGAAAAGAAAACCAGAAGTCATAATGATAATTTCTATAAATCAGAGACATGACATTGGTCGTTTTGTGGCAACAACTTCAAAGTGGGGATGCGAGGAGACATCCCTGAGAAGGAGATAGTTAGCTTGAAAGCCATCATCCATGCAATTATCTAGAAGCAGGTACTGCAGGCAGTAAGAACAGTAAGTACATCCCCAATTAATGGGAATGGACGTGACTTGCTTCAGAAAAGGAAAACAGCACTGACATGCTTGCTTGTGAAGTAAGAATGGAAAGCTACAATGAAGAAAAAAAGATCAGAAATGAAGATAAGAATAAATTAGATAGATATTGGATGCTGCGGGTTACAAAATGAAAAATTCTCATGTTATTCTAAATCTGACATGACCCCTGGAACCAAAGTGCTCAAATAGGAGCTAGACACATATGATTCACCGAGAGAATACTTTTAAAATGTGACTCTAGCCGGGCTCTGGTGGCTCACAACTGGAATGCTTGCTACTCAGGAGGCTGATACCTGAAGATCATGTTTGAAGCAAGCCCAAAGAGTTAATTTGGAAAGACTGTTCTCCAATTAACCACCCAAAATATCATGTGAAACAACTGGTAGAGCACTAGCCTTGAGAAACAAAAACTAAGGAACAGTACCCAAGCCCAAGGTTCTAATCCCTGGAATACATAAAACAAAGAATCCAACAAATAAAATTTAGTGCTCAGTAGATCATCACTTAGCATTCTAGTTCCATATATTTGGTATGACCTTTGGAAATTATATCCTTAGCAAATGCTCTCCTCTGATATTCTGCTTCATTATCCGCTTTCAAACCCCTGGCATCACCAATGTCTGCTCCCATTTAGCATACCAGTCTGCCACTGGAATTTTTTTTTTAATTTAATTTAATTTTATTTGTGAACATAGTGTACAGAGGAGTTACAATTACATGGGCAGGATAATGCGTACATTTCTTACCAAGCATTGCAGACTCCTCCTTTGTTTACCCTTCACATCCTTTCCCAGCCTCCCCCCTCCCCCCATCCCAATCCTTCTCCTTCCTCCCCTCCCTCCCCCCCCCACACCGACGTTGTAAAGCTCGTTTTGGACATGACAACTTGTACTTCTCATTGTTGCAACAGGTCCACCTGTATCCTTAAACAACTGGTTTTTCCCCATCTCCTCCACAAGTTATACTGACATCAAATATAGTGAAAGCAGGGGTTATACTGTGGGGGAGGGACATACAAAGTAACAAAGAGATAATCTTATAAATGCGTTAGAAACACATGCATGGAAGAAAAAAACATTAAAATACACATCTAAGGGTTCATTTTCCTGACATCACATTATCTGACCTTTTCCGCTTGACTCATACATATACTAGATATTACAAATAAGAGAAACCATGGGACCTATGTTTCTTTGGGCCTGGCTTACTTCACTTAATATAATTTTTTCCAAGTTTTTCCATTTCCTAACAAATGGTGCAATGTCATTCTTTCTGATGGAGGCATAGAATTCCATTGTGTATATATACCACATTTTCTTTTTTTTTTATGAGGTCTCTTATTTTTTTTAATATTATTTTATTTTATTTGAGAACATACTGTACAGAGGGGCTACAATTACATGGGCAGGATAATGCATACATTTCTTACCAAGCATTGCAGCCTCCTCCTTTGTTTACCCTTCACCTCCCTTCCCAGCCTCCCCCCTCCCCCCACCCAATTATACCCCCCTCCCCCCACACCGACATTGTAAAGCTGGTTTTGACATGACATTTTGTATTTCTCATTGTTGCAACAGGTCCACCTGAATCCTTAAACGACTTGTTTGCCCCCATCTCCTCCACATGTTATACTGACATCAAATATAGTGAAAGCGGGGGTTACACTGTGGGGGAGGGACATACAAAGCAACAAAGAAATAATCTTATAAATGCGTTAGAAACATATGTATGAAAGAAATGAAAACATTAAAATACATATTTAAGGGTTCATTTTCCTAACATCACATTATCTGACCTTTTCTGCTTGACTCATACCTATACTAGATATTGCAAATAAGGGAAACCATGGGACCTATGCTTCTTTGGGCCTGGCTTACTTCACTTAATATAATTTTTTCCAAGCCTTTCCATTTCCTAACAAATGGGGAAATGTCATTCTTTCTGATGGAGGCATAGAATTCCATTGTGTATATATACCATATTTTCTTGATCCATTCATCTACTGAGGGGCATCTGGGTTGGTTCCATATCTTAGCTATGGTAAATAATGCTGCAATAAACATAGTTGTGCTGGTAGCTTTAGTGTGGTCTTGTTTGTAAACATTTGGGTAAATGCCCAAAAGTGGGATTGCTGGATCATAGGGGATATCTATGTGAAGTCTTTTGAGGAACCTCCATACTGTTTTCCAAAGTAGTTGAACAAGTTTACATTCCCACCAACAATGAAGTAAAGTTCCTTTCTGTCCACATCCCCTCCAGCATCTGTTGTTGTTAGAGTTCTTGGTTTTTGCCGTTCTAACTGGAGTGAGGTGATATCTCAATGTTGTTTTGATTTGCATTTCTTTTATGGCTAGGGATGTTGAACATTTCTTCATGTGTCTATTGGCCATCCTTCTTTCTTCTTCAGAGAAGCTTCTCTTTAAGTCTTTCGCCCACTTTTTTATTGGGCAGTTGTTTCTTTGAGGATTTGTTGTTGGGGCGTTTAATTTTTTGAGTTCCAAGTATATTTTAGATATGAGACCCTTGTCCGTTTTATGGCTAGTAAAGATCTTCTCCCAATCGGTGGGCTTTCTATTGATCTTGCTAGCTATGTCATTTGCCCTGCAGAAGCTCTGCAACTTTATGCAATCCCATTTGTCCAACCTTTCTTTCATTTGTTGTGTTTCTGGGTCTCTATTCAGAAAATTTCGGGCTGAGCCAAGGAGACCTAGGGTTTCTCCTATTCCATCCTGTAATGTTTTCAGAGTGTTTGCTTTGAGTTCAAGGTCTTTGATCCATTTGGAGTTGATTCTGGTGCAGGGTGATATATAAGGATCTAGCTTAAGTTTTCTACATGTAGTTAACCAATTTTGCCAGCACCATTTACTGCCACTGGAAATTTGAACATATATTTTTATTAATCATCACAATTCTGATTATCTTTCCACACACATCAAATGAGTAGTAACTATATTCCTCTATTCTGTGTGTTTTAATCCTCCTTTGAGTTAAAAAGCCTTAACTATTAAAAACTATAGAAGAGTTATCAAATTAATTCTACCATCATCATTTTTCCACCCAATCTTGTTACATTAGTTATGTGAATTTTTGTTTCTTTATATGTTGCTCCGCCACAATATAATCCCTGTTTTCACTGCATTTGATGTCGGTGCCATGCATCTTCTATATATATATTTCTCTAGCTTTGGGAGGAGAGGGGAAAAATCCAAATGCTTAACAATGGATACAGCTTGACCCCCTGTAACAATGAGGTGTAAAAGACACTATGTTGAAAAACTTACTTTACAATTTAGGCAGGAAGGAAGGCGAGAGGAGGGAGTGTACTTCTGGAGGTGGGAGGGAAGGGATGGTAGGGGAAAAACAAAGGAGGAGGTAACAATGCTTGATAGGAAATATACTCATTATTTTGCTCATGTAAATGTAACCCCTCTGTACAGTATTTTTACAATAAAAACATTAAAAAAGATACTATATGAAAGTTTGCACATGATACCTTATAACTATAATTCTTTCAAGAATTAGGGTTTTACACAAACATCCTGATTGCTTTGCCAAAGGATAAGAGATTGAAATAAGGTACCTAGCATCTTGGAAGGAAAATACTATTGGCTTTAGATCAAATTCATTTATCTAATACTGAGGAAATGAATTTCAGAAATGGCAGAGGCAACGTGTATCATAAAAATAACCTTATGAGGTACAACCAGGATGCCCAGATCAAACTTCCTGGAAAAAAGCAATGAATGAAAAGCTACTAATACTTCTAAAATGAGCCTATTGGTGATGGTTCATGCTTGTTATGCTAGGTAATTAGAAGTCAAAGATGAAAGGATATCAATTGAAAGCTTGGCCAGGAAGAAAACCTTCCTCTCTGCAACCAGCAGACAGGAAGCATCAGCTCTGTGCCTGATGCCCAGCTGGCTGGACGGTCTCTGCCCACATTCCGACACACAAGACCAACCCAATCTGAAATATTATCAAATACATTCAAATAATATCTCCTGATTGGGAGATAATCTTTGAAAGATATAACTAAAACATTTCACTGATTTCCTTTTGAAAAATTCAGAATGAAAGGGGAAATATGTTCTCACTGACTGAAGGGTAAGTTAACGACCAGAATGATGTTAATGGGGGTAGAAGCCCATTTGGTAACTTATCCACTCAACCATCTTTCCTCACTTCTTGTCACATATCCTGAGCAGTGAGATTTTGTAATGCAAAGTATGTGTGTGAGCATGCAGCTTGTAAAAGTAGTAATGAAATGCTAGGCACTGGAACTCAGGCCTGTAAAACTAGCTGCTCAGAACCCTGAGATATGAGGAACTGAGTTCAAAGCCAACATGAGAATAAAAGACTCTTACCTTCAATTTACCAGTAAAGGCAAAAAGATGAGCTGTGCTTCAAATGCCAGAGTGCTAGCATTGCATACAAAGCTAAGGGACATCCAGGCCCTGAATTCAAGCCCAGTACTGGCTCTCATACACAAAAAGTAACCATGACAACATCACAGGTTATAAATATATTAGCAAGGGATGTAGGAGAATGGGATGATGACAGCATTTACCTCACTTTTAGTCTCAAGCATTCTGTACAGCGTAGCCCAATCTGTGAAAAGCTCTAGGTGAAATCTTCCTCAAAATCAGATTCATCCTCATATCCCTCTGCACATTTATCACACACACACACACACACACACACACACACACACACACACACACACACACACACACACACACACACACAAAGGTCTATATTTTGCCATCTAATTTTGAAATATATAACCATACACATATGCTTCAGAATTCTGTGCCCTTGATTAGATTACATAGGGAGCACAATATATCCAGGGTCTGGCTCATTCTTCTAATCCGCTGCTCAGGAGGGTGGGATCTGAGGATCACAGTTTGATGCCAACCTAAGCAAATAACTCCTCAAGATTCTTATCTTCAATTAAGAAGCAAGAAGTGGAGATGTGGTTCAAGTGACACAGTGATAGCATTGAGTAAAATAATCTAAGCAAGATTTCCAGACCCTCAGTCCAAGCCTGTGTACTGGCCCACTAACACTCCATAAGCCAAAAATCCCTGAAAGACCAAACCAAAAATATGTCAATTTTATGCTAACTTATGAAGTGAAATCCAATAAGGCAACATAGCTTTTGGTTGTTGAAGATTTGGTTGGAAAACCAAAAATTCAACGTGTGCTTAAGTGATATAACAAACAAGCAACGAAATAAAAATTTCCCAATAAAAATCTGGAACCCCTGACCAAGAGATTTTTTTCTACGTTTTTGAAAATTACTTATTTTTCAGTAAGTGAAATAGTATAAACCTTTATTATAAGTTATAGGAGTCAGTGTAAGCTCCAAGGAAGTGAATGTAAAACTAAAATCACACACAGCATTACAAGTTTCTATGCCTCTGGTGAGACACTAGAAATCTGTAATTGTGTAGCCTCTAGAAAGGAGAAGGGAGATGCTCAGCATCATTGGTCATAAAAGAAATGCAAATCAAAACCACATTGATTCCACCTCACCCCAGTTAGAATAGCCATTTTCAAGAGAACAAATAATAGCAGATGTTGACCAGGATGTGGCTAAATATGAACACTACTACACTGTTGGTGGGAATGGAAGGCAGTATGGAGGTTCCTAAAAAGACTAAACATAGAACTCCCGTAAGATCCAACTATCCCACTTCTTGGCCATCACCCAAATGATTTCAAAATAGAGCACAATAAGCTACCAGCACAACTATGTTCATTGCAGCATTGTTTACCATAAATAAGATATGGAACCAACCCAGTTGCCTCACAATAGATGAATGGATCAAGAAAATGTGGTATATTTACACAATTTTATGCTTCTGTAAGAAAGAATGATATTGTCCCTTTCATAAGAAAATTGATAGACTTGGAAAAAATCATATTAAGTGAAGTAAGCCAGGCCCAAAGAAACATAGGCTCTATGATTTCCCTTATTTGCAATTAGTATTATCCTGTTAGTCCTGACAGAGGATTATAATAGCTGAAGTACTATAAACATATGTGTGATCATACAAAATGATGCTAATTGAAATGAACACGAAGATATTGAAACAGCAGGTCTTATTTTGTTTAGTTGTCAACCTTGATATAGCCAATGTACAGTAACTAGTTCTTTCTTTTTACTTTATTTCATTTTTCTTTTCAAATTAGTTTTATCCCTGGCAATTCTTGTCTTTGATTCTGGTACCCTCCATCCTATATATGCATGTATTTGAGGAAAGGGAAGGGAAATAACAAAATGCTGAAAGATGACCCAGTGCAACAATAATAGGTTACATTAAAGCGGGAATGATCTTTACAACAACCTGGGGGACATGGGGGGAGGAAGGAGTGGAGGGAAGGGATAGACAGAGAAAAACAATAGAGTGGGAAACAATTTTCAATGAGAAATGTAACTTATTCGTGTAAATATAACCCCTCTGTACAGCATCTTTACAATAAAATATTTTTAGTGTAAAAATGAATTTTTCCCATCAAATGTCAAGCTGATACCATTGGAACTTCTGAGTTCATGTGAAAGAGTGTTTTAGGAGTTTCAAGAAGCTAGTACTAAGTACAAATAACCACAATTTAGTGATAATAAGAAAAGCTCTTTTTATTGTACTATATGAACAAAAGAAAATTTCTTTTTGTTTCTGTTCACTTAGAACTCTCTTTGCCATCTGCATTGTTCCAAAGTCAAACTAACCACTTATCCTTATCTTTCTTTGGTATCTAGCTTTGGCATGTAATCTGAGATATAAGCAGTATTCTTTTTTCAATTTGGAGGCCTAGCAGGGAGGTGCTCCTTCCTGGTCAAGAGGTTAGACTGGAGGACCCAGCACACTTGCTGTGGTTTCTTCTGCACAGCTCACTGAGGAACTTACTCAAATATGTTTTCAAATTCTACCAATAACTCTTATTAGTATGAAGCACTTAATTAGAAGTCACTTTCTCAAACTCCTATTTGAGTAATAAATAGAATAGGAAAAATGTTGTTTGCTATTTTTTATCACTACATATCTTAATGTCTAAGTATAAAAGCCAGACTTACTCTAAGGGCCTAGAATAAGCAAAATGGCTTCTAGAGCTCAGATTATTTCTTTCCACAGAAGATGACAGCAGCAGAAACTGGCAGAAGGAAGAGAAAGTTTAATGTCTCCTTAATTCTTAAGTTTCAATGCTCATTGAGGAATCCTCAGGACTGAGGACAGTTTAAGGACGTAACAGATCCTGTGTTGTTTTCTATCATAGGAAGCAGACACCAGTCTCCCATCACTCTTTAGGTGACACACATGAGTGGTGTTCTTGGTGGGTCCTGAGAGGGTCCAGGACGGCTCTGTCATGATCACTGGAAACTCGGAATTGCTCTCTAAGAGAACGACATAGAGGAATGTGGTAACAAGACCTGAGATAGGGTTTTGTCAGATCTAGGTGATTTGTAACAGGCACTAATGCCTTCTGACTAAGAATGTGAATATATCATCAGGGTCCGGCACACAAATTTATCATGACGCGTTACCTTGCACCATTTCATAATGAAAGCCAAGAAAAGATAATTAATGCCCTCTGGACATGTTTTCATCAATATTTATTAGATAAAAAGTTATAAAATCAAGTTCATGTTGAGGAAAAATCCCAGATGAAAACCAAATTTCAGGGGCATTTACAAAAACTGTTGTTCCGTATATATCATATGTGACAAATTATTAAAACTTAAAGAAGCTGTGTAAGTTAAATTGATTCTTTTGTAATACTGCTGCAACTTTATTTTACATTTCAACTACTTAATAAAAATAAGGTAGGCCAAGCATCACCAGTGGCTCACATCTAGCTTCAACTGTGGCTATTAAGAAGGATGAGAGGAGTTCCGGGAAGATGGCGGAGGAGAAGCTGGAATCTGAACAAGCTCTCGCATAGAAAGGAGTTTTAGAGTTCCAGTGAACAGTCCTAAGCCAGAGAATCACACCAAGTGTGTCATCACAGGACAGAGAGTTAGACAAGAGAGGGGAAGCCAAGGAAACGCAGCAGCTGCCGCTCCGGCGGCGGGGCCGCGGCAGCGGCGACCACCGCCGCGGAGACATACCTGAGACACAGAGAGTCGGGAACGAAGGAGCCAGACGCAGCGGACGAGCGGATTCTACCCAACACCAACAAGAACCGACAAGGAGCGAACATCTTCATCCTGCTGTTTGCAGACCAGAGACGACCCAGGATCCAAGACTCGGCGTGAGTACAAGCCTGACATCCTCACTCCTCAGGGAGCAGAGGAGGGAAGGCCACCCCTCCCCCCCCAGCACCGGTGATCTCCATCTTGGATACCGACAAAGCTCGGAGGAGCTGCTAGCTCCAGCTCAGGCCTTGGAATAAAATGAGTCATTTAGCAGGTCACAAGAACTTAACGGCGAAGTGACCTGCCAGACTCAGCTCCATCCAGGGAAAAGCCACCCAGCTCAGGCGCCAGCCATCGGAGTGCCTTACTTCACTGGGTAACCAGAGCCAGAGGCTGCCCCTCCCTCTAGCAGCCTCGACAATCAATTGAAAAACAGAAACCCTGAGAATGGCTCCAGGCTGGGCGCTGTGAGCTTTATCACAAAATAGCCCCAGGGAAAAGCTACTGTTTATTGAAAGGCCTCAACTCTACGCAGAACCTAGCCTCATCACCACATCCCCCTCTTTTGTGACTCTCAAAGCAGACCACCCTCCCAGAAAACTAACCTGGGAGGGGATCTCAAAATCTTGGGTAAAGCAGAGCATTTTTCTGCCTCTTCCAACCAACCGACTTAAGAAACCAATCAAGCCACAGGACCTCAACCTGACCAGAGACTCCAACAAGAGACTGGTTGCAGACAAAAGGGAGATACAGGATTCTTCCCACTCCTCCCCCCCCAAAAAAAAAAATCAAAAGACTTTTTTTTTTCTTTTTTTTTTCTTCTTCTTCTTTTCTTTTTTTTGCTTGTTTTTTGTTTTTTGTTACCTTATATATATATATATATATACATATATATATATATAAATTTTTTTCCCTTCTAAAACTTTTATTAATCTTTAATTTTTGCCTCTTCTGAAAAAATAATTGTTTTCCAGTAGCCTTTTTTTTTTTTCTCATCTTATAATTTTTATTTTAGGAATACGTGAATAAGAGTTTTCCTTTCTTTTCTTGTCTTCTTTCTCTTTTTCTTTCTTTCTTAATTATCTTCTTGTTTTTTATCTAGCTCTACTGAACTTCTGATCTTTTCTTCTCCCGTTCCCATCCTCAAAGCTTTTCACATCTCCGCTATGTCCCTCCCCTTCTCTGAACATATTCACATTCCACTCTAAATAGACGGTCTTTTAACCTCTATAATAACATTAATTTTTACGTTTCTATTATTTTTCTGGTCTCTCTTTATTCCCCTTTCCGTCTCTTCTTTCTCTCTCTCTCTCTACTTGCATCCTACCCAACTCATTTCCTGCACTGTGATTAGGACATAGTTAACTCTCCCTGTGCCTCCCCACACCAATCTACTCCTATTTTTTACCCACATCTCTCCCTAATCCTAATAATTTCTGGTTTTCCAAATTCTTTTCTGCGGATCGAAGTCCTTTAACATATAGTTGTTTGATGTTGAATAGATGTATCTGTTGAACTAGATTGTATCTGTAAACTATTGACTGTACAAATGCAAACTTTGGTTGATGGTTGCCTTAAGATAGTGTTCTAGCACAAAACTGGTGCAATCTTTATCTCAAATGGGCCGAGTAAGCCGAAAAAACACAAGAAAAATGGCAAATTCGGGTATCTCAATTCCCAACCTTGATAATCAGGGATTAGAACAGATAAAGAATAATCCAGAGGAGAGTTCCCAAATAGCTCTACAAACACTAATAGCAAACATGATAAATGAGAAGTTTGACAATGTACAAAGGACTCTGTATGAGCGTGATAGGGAGAGAGAGGAGGCATCCCAGAAGTTTATACAGGAATATCATAAGCGTGAGGAAGGTTCTCAAAAACTGATACAGGATTTGCGTGAACAACTTGAGAATACTCAAAGAGAAAGGGAGGAATGGCGTGAGCAGGCAGAGATCACTCAAAGAGAACTGCAGGAATCCCACAGAAGGGAGGAAACTAATCAAAGAGTAATTCACGAATTAAGAGACCAGGTAGAGAATACACAAAGATCACTAAAGACATTCATGGAATCCATTAACAAAGAGCTGAAGGAAGTCAGGGAGACCACAAAGGGAATGCTGAATGGAACCCAACAGAAGGAATGGGAGTCTAAAGAAACCATAACCAATCAACTAAGTGATTTGAGAACAAACACTGAACACCAAATTAAGGAAGTAAAGAAAATCATACAAGACCTAAAACAGAGCTTCAACAAAGAACTTGAAACCATCAAAGCTGACCAATTAGAAGGAAAAGAGATAAAAAACAAAGTAGAGAGTCTCGACAGCAGGTTAGACCATGCAGAAGATCGAATCTCAGGGATTGAAGACAGCCTTGATATTATAGAGAAAGAACATACAACCATCCAACACAAGTCCAAGAAATATGATAGGTCTATCCAACACCTGGAAGACACCATCAGAAGGCCCAATCTAAGGATAATGGGTGTAGAGGAGCACCTAGAAACAGAAGCTAATGGTCTAGGAAATTTGTTTAACAGGATCCGAGCAGAGAACTTCCCAAACATACAAAAAGATAGGCCTATTCAGATACAAGAAGCTTTTAGAACCCCAAATAGACCA
This sequence comes from Dipodomys merriami, assembly GCF_024711535.1. Lineage (NCBI taxonomy): Eukaryota > Metazoa > Chordata > Mammalia > Rodentia > Heteromyidae > Dipodomys > Dipodomys merriami. The sequence goes on from NW_027206257.1 coordinate 6,161,840, forward strand.
GACCAGAATAGGACATCCCACCGTCACATTATAATCCACACAGGATCAACCCAGACCAAGGAAAAGATCCTTAAAGCTGTCAAGGAGAAAAGGTTAATCACCTATAAAGGGAAACCAATTAGAATTACCTCAGATTTCTCAGCAGAGACAATCAAAGCAAGAAGAGCCTGGAATGACGTATGCCATGCCCTAAAAACAAACAACTATCAACCAAGAATACTGTACCCAGCTAAACTCTCCTTCCTAACTGAAGGCCAAATAAAAACCTTCCATAGCAAAGAAAAATTGAAACAATACATCTCCACCAAACCAGCCCTGCAAAAGATTCTTAAAGATGTCCTACACATAGAAAACCAACAAGAACGCAACAAAGGCCAAGAAACTGCACCCAAACTGAGAATCCAAGAACCTTAGGAAGAACCCAGTTTTCACAGCCCCCAAGAAGGTGGATAACATGGCAGGAACCCTCAAATACCTCTCAGTCCTATCTCTTAACGTTAACGGAATGAACTCTCCAATTAAGCGACATAGACTGTCTAGTTGGATTAAAAAACAAGACCCCTCTATCTGCTGCCTGCAGGAGTCACATCTTGCCCGTAAAAACAAACATATTTTCAAAGTTAAAGGCTGGAACAAAATCTACCAAGCAAACGGCCCTCATAAACAGGCGGGAGTTGCAATCCTAATATCAGATAAAATAGACTTCAAACTAAAATTCGTGAGAAGAGATAAAGAAGGTCGCTACATACTAATTAAAGGATCTCTCCTTCAGGAGGATATTACAATTCTAAATATCTATTCGCCAAACAATGGAGCACCCAAATTTATCAAAGAAACACTACTTTCCCTCAAATCCCATATAGATCCAAAGACATTAATTGTTGGGGATTTTAACACACCACTCTCCCCACTAGATAGATCAACTCGGCAAAAACTCAACAGAGAAACCGCAGATCTAAACAGCTGCATAGATCAACTAGACTTAACAGACATTTACCGAACATTTCACCCAGCAGCAACAGAATACACGTTCTTCTCAGCAGCACATGGAACGTTTTCTAAAATAGACCACATTTTAGGCCACAAAGCAAACTTGTCTAAATTCAGAAACATTGAAGTTATACCTTGCATTCTCTCTGACCACAAGGGAATAAAATTAGATCTCAACACCAAAAGCCACCAAAGAAAGTCCGGTATCACATGGAGGCTGAACAACACACTGCTGAATCATGAGTGGGTCATGGAAGAGATTAGAAAGGAAATTCAAATGTTCATGCTATTCAACAAAAATGAACACACAAATTACCAGCTCCTCTGGGACACAGCAAAGGCAGTACTCAGAGGCAAGTTTATAGCTCTGAGCTCCTACATCAACAAATTGGAGAGATCGGAAACTAACAATTTAATGACACATCTAAACCTCCTTGAAAAAGAGCAGCAAGATAAACCCCAATCCAGTAGACGGAAAGAAATAATCAAAATTAAATCAGAATTAAATGAATTAGAATCCAAAAAAACTATAGAAAGAATCAACAAAACAAAGAGTTGGTTCTTTGAAAAACTTAACAAAATTGACAGACCCTTAGCAAACCTTATCAGAAAAAGGAGAGAACACACCCAAATTAATAAACTCAGAGATGGGAATGGAAACATCACCACTGAAACAACCAAGATTCAGAACATTATTAGGGGATACTTCTCAAAACTTTATGCTAATAAGTTTGAGAACTTGACAGAAATGGACCTTTTCCTAGCAAATATTGACATGCCAAAACTAAACCAAGATGAGTTAAACCAGCTTAACAGGCCCATATCAAGCATCGAAATAGAAACAGCAATAAGAGACCTCCCAGCTAAGAAAAGTCCAGGACCAGATGGTTTTACAGCGGAATTTTACAAGGCCTTCAAAGCAGAGCTCACACCAATACTCCTCCAACTCTTCAATGAAATTGAAAGAGAAAGCTCACTACCGAATACATTCTATGAAGCCATCATAACCCTCATCCCAAAACCAGGCAGGGACTCATCAAAGAAAGAGAACTATAGACCCATTTCTTTGATGAACATTGATGCAAAACTTCTCAACAAAATTTTGGCCAATCGACTTCAACAATTCATCCAAAAAATCATACACCATGATCAAACAGGATTCATTTCAGGGATGCAAAGCTGGTTCAATATACGCAAATCAATTAATATTATTCATCACATCAACAGGAGCAAGAATAAGAACCACATGGTTATCTCAATAGATGCAGAAAAAGCATTTGACAAGATCCAACACCCCTTTATGATGAAGGTTCTGGAAAAATTAGGAATCCATGGAACATTCCTCAATACAATAAAGGCTATATATGACAAACCTACAGCCAGCATTATACTCAATGGTGAAAAACTAAAGCCATTTCCTCTTAACTCAGGAACAAGACAAGGATGCCCACTCTCTCCACTTCTCTTCAATCTAGTATTAGAATGCCTAGCTACAGCAATAAGACAAGATGCAGACATAAAGGGGATCCAAATAAGGAAAGAAGAAATAAAACTCTCCCTCTTTGCAGATGACATGATCTTGTATTTAAAGAATCCCATAGACTCCACTCCCAAACTACTCAAGCTGATTCAAAACTTTGGCAAAGTAGCAGGTTATAAAATTAACCCCCAAAAATCAATGGCTTTTCTATATGCCAACAATGAGAAAAGTGTGGCTGAAATTAGGAAAGCAACTCCATTTGTAATAGCCCCACAAAAAATAAAATACCTAGGAATTAACTTAACCAAAGAAGTGAAGGACCTCTATGATGAAAACTTTAAAATCTTGAAAAAGGAAATCAACACAGAACTTAAAAAATGGCAAAACCTCCCATGCTCCTGGATTGGCAAGATTAACATCGTGAAAATGGCAATACTTCCCAAGGCTATCTACAAATTCAACGCGATACCTATCAAAATTCCACCCTCATTCTTCAAGGAAATAGAGGAGGCAATCCAAAAATTCATATGGAACAATAAAAGACCCCGAATAGCAAAAACGCTCCTCAACGGAAAGAACACTGCTGGAGGAATATCAATACCAAATTTCAAACTCTACTATAAAGCCATAGTAATCAAAACAGCTTGGTATTTGCATAAGAACAGACCTCAGGACCAATGGAATAGAATTGAAAACCCAGAAATGAACCTACAGACCTATAGCCATCTAATATTCGATAAGGGAGCTAAAACAATAGAATGGAAGAAAGACAGCCTCTTCAGTAAATGGTGCTGGCAAAATTGGTTAACTACATGTAGAAAACTAAAGCTAGATCCTTATATATCACCCTGCACCAGAATCAACTCCAAATGGATCAAAGACCTTGAACTCAAAGCAGACACTCTGAAAACATTACAGGATGGAATAGGAGAAACCCTAGGTCTCCTTGGCTCAGGCCGAAATTTTCTGAATAGAGACCCGGAAGCACAACAAATCAAAGAAAGGTTGGACAAATGGGATTGCATAAGATTGCAGAGCTTCTGCAGGGCAAATGACATAGCTGGCAAGATCAATAGAAAGCCCACCGATTGGGAGAAGATCTTTACTAGCCATACAACGGACAAGGGTCTCATATCTAAAATATACTTGGAACTCAAAAAATTAAACCACCCAACAACAAATCCTCAAAGAATCAACTGCCCAATAAATAAGTGGGCGAAAGACTTAAAGAGAAGCTTCTCTGAAGAAGAAACAAGGATGGCCAATAGACACATGAAGAAATGTTCAACATCCCTAGCCATAAAAGAAATGCAAATCAAAACAACATTGAGATATCACCTCACTCCAGTTAGAACAGCAAAAATCAAGAACTCTAACAACAACAGATGCTGGAGGGGATGTGGACAGAAAGGAACCTTACTTCATTGTTGGTGGGAATGTAAACTTGTTCAACCACTTTGGAAAGCAGTATGGAGGTTCCTCAGAAGACTTCACATAGATCTCCCCTATGATCCAGCAATCCCACTTTTGGGCATTTACCCAAATGTTTACAAACAAGACCACACTAAAGCTACCAGCACAACTATGTTTATTGCAGCATTATTTACCATAGCTAAGATATGGAACCAACCCAGATGCCCCTCAGTAGATGAATGGATCAAGAAAATGTGGTATATATACACAATGGAATTCTATGCCTCCATCAGAAAGAATGACATTTCCCCATTTGTTAGGAAATGGAAAGGTTTGGAAAAAATTATATTAAGTGAAGTAAGCCAGGCCCAAAGAAGCATAGGTCCCATGGTTTCCCTTATTTGCAATATCTAGTATAGGTATGAGTCAAGCGGAAAAGGTCAGATAATGTGATGATAGGAAAATGAACCCTTAAATATGTATTTTAATGTTTTCGTTTCTTTCATGCATGTGTTTCTAACGCATTTATAAGATTATTTCTTTGTTGCTTTGTATGTCCCTCCCCCACAGTGTAACCCCCGCTTTCACTATATTTGATGTCAGTATAACATGTGGAGGAGATGGGGACAAACAAGTCATTTAAGGACTCAGGTGGACCTGTTGCAACAATGAGAAGTACAAAATGTCATGTCAAAACCAGCTTTACAATGTCGGTGTGGGGGGTGGAGGGGGGTATAATTGGGTGGGGGGAGGGGGGGAGACGGGGAAGGGAAGTGAAGGGTAAACAAAGGAGGAGGCTGCAATGCTTGGTAAGAAATGTATGCATTATCCTGCCCATGTAATTGTAGCCCCCCTGTACAGTATGTTCTCAAATAAAATAAAATACAATTAAAAAAAAAAAAAAAGGATGAGAACTGTGGAAAGTGGATTGAAGCTACTGCAGGCAGGAAAATCTGTGAAACTTTTATCTCCAATTAACTGTTCAAATCCAGAAATGGATGTTTGGTTCAAGTTGTAGAGAGTTAGCTATAAGTAAAATAGCTAAAGGTCAGCTCCCTGAGTTCAAGCCCCACTATACACACACACACACACACACACACACACACACACACACACACACACACACACACACACACACAACCTATCTCAAAAATAACGAGTGACCAAGGACCAGAAGAAAGATAATATTTTTTCTTTATTTTCTTTCATTTTTGTCATTTTTTCATTTATCTCTCTTTGGGAATGTAAAGGGGGCATAGCAATGGAGGGACAAAGGATGAACAAATGCAGCAGTGGCACTCAGTTGAGACTATGTTGAAAGTGCACTATGAAATTTGTTGGTGGGGAAGGAGGGGAAAACTGGAGGAGACGCAGGGAAAGGGTGACATTGTCCAAATAGAAATATACTCATTGAAGTAGAGCTTTGGCTCAATATCAATGCCATTCTTCAGCAAAAGGGCTCAGGAACACTGCCCAGGCCATGGGTTCAAGCCTCCTGACTATAACAAAAACAAAGACAAAAATAGGTAGTCATTACCAAACATATATAACAAATCTTCTACATCACAGTAATAAGAAGAAGAAGGAGGAGGAGGAGGAGGAGGAGGAGGAGGAGGAGGAGGAGGAGGAGGAGGAGGAGGAGGAGGAGGAGGAGGAGGAGGAGGAGGAGGAGGAGGAGGAAGAGGAGGAGGAAAAGGAAAAGAAGAAGAAGAAGAAGAAGAAGAAGAAGAAGAAGAAGAAGAAGAAGAAGAAGAAGAAGAAGAAGAAGAAGAAGAAGAAGAAGAAAGAAAGAAGGAGAAGGAGGAGGAAGAGGAGGAGGAGGAGGAGGAGGAGGAGAGGAGGAGGAGAGGAGGAGGAGGAGGAGGAGAAGAAGAAGAAGAAGAAGAAGAAGAAGAAGAAGAAGAAGAAGAAGAAGAAGAAGAAGAAGAAGAAGAAGAAGAAGAAGAAGAAGAAGACGAAGAAGAAGAAGAAGAAGTAGAAGAAGAAGAAGAAGAAGAAGACGAAGAAGAAGAAGAAGAAGAAGAAGAAGAAGAAGAAGAAGAAGAAGAAGAAGAAGAAGAAGAAGAAGAAGAAGAAGAAGAAGAAGAAGAAGAAGAAAGAAGAAGAAGAAGAAGAAGAAGAAGAAGAAGAAGAAGAAGAAGAAGAAGAAGAAGAAGAAGAAGAAGAAGAAGAAGAAGAAGAAGAAGAAGAAGAAGAAGAAGAAGAAGAAGAAGAAGAAGAAGAAGAAGAAGAAGAAGATGTTAATAAAAACCAAACCAATGAGAGAAAATCTAAGAGAGCAAGGTAAGGGGTGACATTTCCAAAAAGAAATATACTCATACCTGACTTATATGACTATAATCTATGTGTAAATTACCTTTATCATAATATAAAATTAAAAAAAAACAGAAATATAGTGCTGGAGGCAAATCTGAAATGGAAGAAGATCAGATTAATATCCAATACCAATTTCAAACCCCATTATCAATTTCTCTTTCAAAAATGGCTCTTCTCATCACTTTTACTTTCCCTAGCTTATGAGATGGGGTGCAAATATTTAAAGGGTGAGGAATGAGTCATACATACAAGAGGAATTTAATAGTACCTGTAAAGAGCAGTACTTGCTAGAACACATGTTGCCTAGAACACATGTTGATACCATGTTTTCTGAAATATACAAACCTAGTTGAGCTTGCATACAAGCTCCACTCTATACAAGCTGTGGATTCAAAGTTAACTAAAGTCTCTGGACCTCAAATTCTTCATAGGTAACAATAGTTATATCACAGGATTATGAGACCTGGATGTCATCAAACATGGTGTGGGTTGTGTTTTAAGTGTGTGTGCAACACTCAAACACTGCTGGGGCGAGTAAAAACTGGCGTGATGTTTACCATATTACTTAACAGTAATAACACCTACTACAAGCTCACACCTATAATCCTACTTATAAAAGAGGTTGAGGCCTCAGGATCTAGGTTCTTTGTCAGCCTGGACCGGAAACTGGATGAGACTCATCTCCAATGACCTCTAAAAAGGTTGGAGGTGGAGCTTTGGTTCAAATGGTAGAGTGCTAGACTTGAGCATAAATCTCAGGACATTGACCAGGCCCTGAGTTCAAGCCCTAGGGCCAACACACACACACACACACACACACACACACACACACACACACACACACACACACACACACACACACAATTTTGTATATTCCTATCACGTCACTTAATACTTTTTCTCTTCCAAGCCCACCAGTTGTTGTTGTTGATGATGATGATGATGACAAGGACTTGCTGTGAAGCTCAGGGTGCTATTAAACTTACAATACCCTTGCGTACTGGGATTACAGGTATGTGTACCATACTTGACTTTACTCAGTAACTCTACTTATAACATTTTTCTGAAAGAAATTTATTCAAATTCATGAAGATACTATGGCTTAAAGTTGTTCACACTAATTTTCAAGTGTACAAAATGTAAATAATATAAGTGGATATAGTACTATGCTACCACATGGTAATTCCAGCCAAAACTCAGGAACCTGACACAAGAGAATAAGGATTTGAGGTAAGCCTTGTCTACAATGTAGGACTTCTTCTATAAAGGAAAAAAAGTATAAATATTAATCTACTAGGAAATATATAATATGTTAAATTTATATAATGGAACAAATAGATCATTGTTAATGAAAATAAAATGGCTTTTACTAGAAATGAGGAATCAAATGTGCTCACTGTGTAGGTGAGTTAGAAAGTTCTTACCAAAAGCTACATACTTTTCTTGTTTTCTATTCTTCCAAAATTGTTTGCTTTCCAGAATCATGCCTTATCTTTCCTTACTGGTTTCTTTAGCTTATTTCATACATGCCCACAGGGTCTTCAACTATCATTTATTTATGTGAAGAGCTTGCAAATATCTCTCTTCAGTCCAAACTCCTGGTATGCACCTCTGTTCCATATATTCAACTACCATAAATACTTGTGAAAGAGTAATCCTGTCTTTCTATTACTGTCTTTCTATTAATGTGTCAGTAAACTTTAGGAAAATAAAGGAATAACATCAATAAATATAACTGATTATTGTAATAGTAATGTTAAACATTACTACAATGCTGATTATTTTCTGAGCAATTTAATATAAAGCTCAAGGAAAGCAACGTTTTTGAGTGCTGATATTGGAGTTTAAACTCAAGACCTTACCTTCTCACTTATGCATTTTCCCTCAAGGGCGGTGTTTTACTCTTGAACCACAGATTCCCTTCCAAATTTATTTGGGGGATTATTTAGAGATAAGAAACTCATGGTCTTTCCTTCTTGGGCTGGATTTAAACCTGGATCTCAGTTCTCTGAGTAGATAGAATTACCAGTGTGTGCTAACAATGTCCAGTTTCAAGGAGAGGGCAAGTTTCTGATTTCAAGCTCCAGTAATAGCACAAAAACAAAAACAAAATTATGACATATAAATATACTGATAAACTAGGAACCCAAACAAACCAAATGTGGGTATCTAGATGGGCGAAAGACTTAATAGCATTATTATCACTATTACCTTTCCTAGCATTTTGAATAACCTGAAATTATGGATTAAAGTCATAGCTTAGTTGGTAAAGTACTAGCTAAAGAGCAACAACATCAAACACCAAGTACAAGTCTCAGTCTCAAACTTTAAATGAAATCTGAAATGATTTTTTCCTTAAATGAAAATTGACCATAGGAAACCCCTGATACCTAAATGTATGGTCAAAGAAGAAAATTGGAAAATGTTCAGGAAGACAGACTTTTAAATCTCAGTGATTACCATATGGACAGTAGATCAGACCATGTGTAACTTCATACTACATGCAGTGGGCTACGTTAAGGACTTAAAAATTGTACACATTTACACTCCTCAAAAAAAAAACAAACAAACACAACTTACCAGGACACTGGGGATTCACATATGTAATTCTAGCTCAGTGCTCTGTTACTTGAGCCACAAACTCCATTTTCAGCATTTTTGGTGTTTAGTTGGAGATAGGAGTCTCACAGGTTTTCCTCCCCTGGCTGGCTTTGAAACAAAATCCTCAGCTCTTTGCCCACTGAGTAGATAGGATTACAAGCTTGAACTGATACTCTTATTTTTCTATTCTATTCTTCTTTTGCTTTTCTATTTAAGAATCATTTCGTTAAGTGGCAAAAAAATCCTGCTTTTGAACACAGCAGAGAAAATCAGTGAAAATAGAAGCTGTGTCTGAATAGATCAATAAATGGATATATATTTTAAAAGACGGATCAAAATACAAAATAACAAAACAGAGAAGAAACCAGTTGCCAATAACCAAAACAAATGAGTACTTTATCAGAAATCCTACCGTTATAAAATTTAAAAGTACAGTAATAAACAGCTTCAGATGATTTATTCAAAGATAAAACCTATCAAACCTACTTAAGGAAGAACGAAAAAAAATGGAATCTACACAAATTTTCTCAATTTACATTTAAATGCATTGCAATCTATAAAACTCTAGGTACTGATGAATTTATTATTGATTTTCCTAAAACTTTGAAGAGATCATTTTGATTCTACAAAAATATTTCCTTAGAAAGTGAGGAAATACTATTTGCCCTCTTAAAAGTTTCTCGTAAAAAATATCTGGCTGAATTTTGTCTGGAATTATACTCTATGTACTGAGCAGGTAAGGAGAATTGTTTCAGGACATTGAGTCTTCTAATCATTAAGTACTTGATCGTTCATTTACTTAGTCCTTATTTTTTTGTATAACATTTGAAAGGTTTTATAAAATCCATTAAAGATAAACTTCTGAATTGGAAAACCTTTTGGAGGGAATTTACTCAAAGCAGAATGATATATTTTAGGCATCTCAGTATTTAGAGCTGTGAGTATGAACTCCATGAACAGAATAACTTGTCTTTAAAGAAGTTTTTAATACATAGAGCATAACTAAGAAAAATTGTAGGTGATAGAGTAACTAAGGGAGGCCAGGACGTGGCCAACTGCCTCCATAGGAAGACAAAAGCTTGGGATGTACCCTGAGGGACAACTCTCCTGTCCTGTTCTGTCCTGTCGAGCTACTTGTCATGTATTGGGTACCTGCACAGGGAGGGCTGGAACTGCTCTCACAGCACCATGAACGTGGTTAGCTTGCTGCCATCCAAGGCCAGCAGCAGAAATCAGATGAAGTGGAGCAGGGATTGGATGGAGGGCGGCCCGTGCTTGATGGATGTTGCTTCTGTGCATACATGATGAAGACCACAGACCTGGTTTTGTTTTCCAGTAGAGAAACTGCAGCACTGCCTGAGCCACAAGTATGTCCACTTGCCATGGAAGCTGTGGGCCGTGGAGTCCTCCACCAGCATGTTGGCACAGCCCTCACCGTCTGTGGAGTGTAGAAAGTAGTATCAAGATTCCCAGTAGTTCGGCTCTTTCCACAGGGTCAGGGCCCAAAATGGAAGGAGCTAAGGATGGCCCCATTTCCAGGAACCCCAACTGGAACACTTCAGGGCTCTGGAGAAGGGGTCCATCAACTGAACACCCTAGCCAGACACTCCATCCATTTCTGCCATCTACATCCATTTCAGGGACTCCAACACCAGCATGGACAGCTCTGCTGTGCTGTTTTGCTGGCCATGAGGGAAGAACAGCAGTATGCTCCTGAGCACATGAGCTCTTGGGCCTCAGAGGGCTTGCTCTGGGACATGTACCTGAAGAAGATGGTCCAGTACATTTGGTGTGCCCCATACTGGCCGCCTTTCTCCATGCAGCTTAACTTGCATGTGATTGTGGGCTTCATTGTGAGAGCCTTCCTGCTCCACCATCGCTGCTGCCAATGTGGCCCTAGTAGTATAATCTTTAGAAAGACTAGGACAAAGCCTGAGAATATTAATGCAAGAAATTGGGGTACATCAAAAAGAGGGTGGGGAAAGGGTAGACGAATGAAGGGAGGAAGGGGCAGAATGTAGTCAAGCTCATTGGGAGAAAATGAGGGAACAGAAGATGTTGTATGAAAGGAAATGTTCTCATCTGACTTATGCAAATGAAATCCCTCTACACAACCTCTTTAAAATAACTATAATCAGCTGGGCACAGGCCACTCAGGCCTGTAATCTTAGCTACACAGGAAGCTGAGATCTGAGGGTCTCAGTTCAAAGCCAGCCCGGGCAGGAAACTCCATGTCACCCTTATCTCCAATAAACCACTAAAAAACAGGAAGTGGCGCTCTGGCTCAAGTGGTAGAGTGCTCATCTTGAGTGCAACAGCTGAGGGATAATGCCCAATCCCAGAGTTCAAACCCCATGCCTGACAATAAATAAATAAATAAATGAATAAATGAATAAATAAATAAATAAATAAAACTAAATTTGCTAAAAAGGAATTCATTGCCTATACTGCAAAACTAAGAAATATAAGGGAATGGTGGGTCAGAGGGGGGTGTGATTATTGTAGGTGTGGCACAAATCAATATGCACTGTATTCATCAACTGCTTTTGTTATATGGCAACTCCTTTGTACAACTACTGAAAGATAATTGACAAATAAAAATAATAATTGAATAGATGTAAAATAAGATACAGGAGAAAGAAATGGTTGATAGATACTTCTGATATAAAACAGGGCTTCCTATTACATTGGGACCCTATAGAAGAACTCTACTGTTTTTGTAATATTTCAGAATAAGATGAGATTCATAAAGCATAGTTCATTATGATTTTTCAAAAATAATTTAAGTAGTTGTTAATAACCCAACAATACTAAATTCCTATATTATCTACATGAACAAATGTAATTTATTATCATGGTTTGAAAGAAAAATCTATGGAAACACTTTTATTTTTGGTAAGACATGAAGCTTGACCTCTGGGCCTGGGCACTACCCCTCAGCTCTTCAGCTCAAGGCAAGCACCTTACCACTTGAGCCACATAGCCATTTCTGGTTTTCTGGTGGTTATTTAGAAATAAGAGTCTCATGCACTTGCCTGCCCAGGCTGGCTTTGAAGCGCAATCTTCTGATCTCAGCACCTTGACTAGCTAGGATTACAGGTGAGGGCCACCGATGCCTGGCTAAAATTCTTAATTCCAATTAATAAGCAAAAACCCAGAACTTGAGGCTTTGCTTAAAAGGGGGAGTGCAGGTAGAAAGTGTAAAGCAAATACTAGCAGAGAGGCAAGCAGAGAAAGAGAGAGAAAGAGAGGGAAGGAGAGAAAAAGCGAGAGTAAGAGAGAGGGAGGGAGAGAGAGAGAAAAATGTAAAAACAAGAAGCAACCATGGGGGGAGACAGGCAAAAGAGTGTAATGAAAGTGAATATTATGAAAATAAGTAGTATGAAAATAGGAAAATATAATGGAGTCCATTATTTTGTACAATAATAAGACAATATATCTAAAAGAAATTATTTAGACAGTGATGAGGACATATTAGCTGGTGGGGAAGATATTATTTACATTCACTTAGGCCCCAAACACAATCTCTGAAGATGCTCCTGTTCTATCCGGGCCAATGAAGTGGCCACTGCCAGTTTTTGCAGCAAAAAAAGAAAAATGTCATTCTGAGAACCAATGAGAGATAATGGCCAGACATCTGTGGCTCAAGCTTGTAATCCTAATTACTCAGGAGCCTGAGATGTGAGGATCCAACTCAGGACAAGCAGGGAAGTCCCTGAGACACTAATCTCAAGTTAAACACTAAAAATAGGAAATGGAACTATGGTTCAAGTACAAAGGCTCCAGGACAGCACTCAGGCTCTGATTTCACCCTCAGGTCCAGAAAATACATACATATACACAGAGATACACAGACACACAGAAGCACAGACACACACACACACACACACACACACACACACACACACACACACACAAAGTTAACTATGTATTAGAAAACTCAGTCATATGTCAACATTTAATGCTCACAAATGTTAACTCCCACTGATTTTCACATTCTCTTAAAAGGGACTATTTACTTGGCAGATGGTCCTGCATTTTATAAAAAAAAAATTATAGTCATACTTCTTTGGCAGTCACTATCACAAATTTGAATGGCAGGAGAGGGGAGGGAATGGGAAACTGTGTAGCCACTTTCCTTGTGCTCCACTGATACTCTTATGCTTCACTACTGGAAAGACATTAGCAGGAATGACATGTGTCTAAAATAATTTAAAACCATTGAAATGGCCACTGATCATGTATAGACTGATTAAGTACAAAGTGACATATAGAGTGAAAACCACAGGTTGCTCTATCAAGTGAAAAGCAACCTATATATGATATAATTGGTAACATTTGATGTATGTATTTTATACTTATGGACATAGAAGTTTGTACATGCATGGGAAAGGTTCTAGCAATATATATCTGACAATGGAATTCTTTTGGGAACGGAATATATGGTTGTGCAGATGGAGTGGGGAGAAAATCTTAACTCCTAGATTAGAATTATGACATTTATATACAACCAAATCTATTTCTCTCAAAATTAAAAAAGATGTACTAGCATATGAAATAAGAAAAATAGCACATAAATCTGTAGTAATTTTTTCTCACTTTTTGATTAGCACACATTCTTCCAAGGATTTGATTTGTATCTTTATGAGACTCATTTCCTCCATCACTCTCACACATCTACAGACTTTTCTCAAATCAATGTCAACATGCTTTGTTGGTCATTTTTTACATGCATTAAAAAACTACCTATTTTGAACATGTTTTCCCACCTTTGCCCTCTCTGTCCTTCTCACTTCCATTAAAACACACATATAATAGTTGTTTAGCATTCCTATATCTCATTTTAATTAAATTGCATAACTATAGTATTTAAGAAATTTCACCATAAAATTTTACAAACTTATATTGAGTATTTTTAATCATACTGATGGCCTGACTCTCCCTTTCCCCATCTAGCTTCCTTTTCAATATTCAACGGATTTCGGTGAGATTCCTTTGTCATCATTGCCATGCACAGATGCCAAATAACATTTATTTATCCTTCCCTAATCCTACTAATTCCCTCAAAAATTCCCAAACATATAGACATATTCTATAAATGTATTTATATATGATTCTCTGTGTGTTTACATGTTTATCTTTTAGATTGTGTATTTACATATTACAGAAAACATGTGACCTTTATCTTTTTTAACCTGGCTTACTTCACTCAGCATGATAGTCTCCATTTCTATTTCCCTGCATATAAAAACATTTCACTCATCTTAATGCATGGTGTGAAGTAGAAGGGAAAGGCCTGGCTGGGCATACACAATGGAAATCTGGTATCATGTAGTTAATATTTAATGCCAAGTGGCCAGAAAGATACTCGTTTTAGTGAAGATGGAAGGAAGTGAGAAACCAACGGAGCCTCCAGTATGTCCAAATGTGCCTAGAGACCTCTTCACCTGGACAAAGAAGCTGGGGTGATAAGGGAAGAAATAACCAAAAAGTTTGAGCAGGGAAAGGTGATAAGATAATTGGGAGCCACATGCCACAGCAAAGCCAGCTAACATGAAGAATGGAGCTGACACAAACTAGGCAAAGTTTAGGCCACTGGGGTCTTTGACAAAGCCATTGAAGGCTATCAGATAATTATTGATTGAATATAAGATAGTGATAGAATACAAATATAGAGAGTGTAAAATAATTATTGTATTTCAGTTTCCTTGGGTACTATTGTTATATACTTTGTTTACTAAGAAATTATCATAACATTGAAAAAAGAAGCTAAAATGGAAACTGGTAAGTCAACTGGCTGTGAAAATCAGGATTTCAAACATATGTTTGACTTCTAAAATCCCATACAAGTGTAACAGTCTTACAAGGGAACATGGGAAGCAGATTCTGCTTTTGTGTGTTTAGAAAGCACTTCTTGAAGCCCACCAAGCTTGTCACACCAAAGACTGGGTTCTCAAAGCCCATGAGGAGATATTGTCACTAGAATCTTCTACATAGGAGGCTCAATGCAAATTGTTTATTTTTGTATTGATCTTTTGCTAACTGACCTTATAAAGGAAAAGTAAAGCCTAATTCTGTTACAAAGATAAAGATCTCCCAGCCAAGAGAAGCCAGGCTCATATTCTTTCTGGCTGCCTGGTGATTAGTCCATTGGTTGTACTTTTGTCCTTCTGATATAACACTTCTGTGAGGTGTTACCCTGCTTTGAGAAGGCAAATCCTTATTAGAGGCATGATTAACTTTTGAGGACAAGGATACATTGGTTAACCTTTTCTTCAGTGGTATTTTAAAGACACAATGAGAATATTATGGTTCAAGACCATTCAAGGAAATATTTTTTAACCAAGAAACCTATCTCAATCAGTATTTGCTAGATGTCGTGGCATACATCTGTCATTCCAGTATGTATGGGAGGCATAACTAGCAGGGCTACAGTCAACAGCCCAAGAAAACCTACAAGAACCTACTTAAAATTAAGTAATATTAAAAGGTCTGTCAGTTTCATGCTTCCCTAACAAGTGTAATTTCATATGTGGCAAATCTAGGTACACTCTTCCACAGTGAATTTATAGAATGACCCAGGCTCAGGTGTGTTCTGAATTTCCACATCTTACTTTCTCAGTAGCCCCACCCATTCCAGCACACACATGGGGCTGGGATGGGCAGCTTCCTCTGTTGCTGGTAGGGTTGATGCTTTATGCAAGCAATAAATTAGTAAACATACAAACTCCCAAAGAGTATTCTGTTTTCTTTTCCACTCTGCTTCCATCCATCCAGTTCTCTGCTGCTCTGCCTCTCCAAGGTTCATAAAATGCTTGTCCCTCCTCCTGGACATTCTCACATTTGATATACCTGGAAAATACCTGTTCTACTTCCACAACCCTCACAGGATTCTACCTGTATAAGTTCTTTCCTGCATCACTGTACTCCAAGCCCATGATAATAATTCATACTACTCTTTACCTTTGTCCTTCCCAACAGTCTTCTTGGCCTGCTCTGTCCTTTTACATTCTTCAGTTACCTAGAGCAAGATATGCTTTCTAAAGATATCTTCCAATATAGAACAATACTTTGTAAACACTGGCCATGGTATCAAACTAAAGGCAGTTGAGTAGAAGTGTGTACTAATCACATAACATTCCTGCTATGAGTGATGCTACACATTTGTTATCCTACCATTCAAGAAGTTGATCCGGAACATCATGGGTTCAAGATCAGCCTGGGCTACAATAGGTCTCAAAAATAAAAGGACAATCCTGCTTTAGTAAAGGAATTATTTTGAGGAACAACACATCTAAATGAAAATCTAAAAGGACAAACAAGGTAACACATAGCACCCTATCAATGCTCCACAGTTTACTCACCACCCACCATGAGAGATTTCCACCAGCCAGGAATAAATCTTTCAGCACAGCACAAAACAGAAACCAAAACACCCCCAGAATAATTCTTGAAACCAATTTTCCCTTTAAAAAAGTTCTGAAAAACAGGATGAGGGCTGGGAAGGTGGCTCAGTGGTAGAGCGCTTGCCTTGCATGCCTGAGGCCCTGGGTTCGATTCCTCAGCACCACATAAGCAAAACGAAAAAAGCCGGAAGTGGCGCTGTGGCTCAGGTGGTAGAGCGCTAGCCTTGAGCTGAAGAGCTGAGGGACAGTGCCCAGGCCCAGAGTTCAGGCTCCACAACCGGACCCCAAAAAAAAAAAAAAAAAGAAAAAAGAAAAAGAAAAACAGGATGAACAACTTTTAGGCCCAGTACTAACAATAAAAAGGAGAAAATGAAATATATAAAAATTTAAAAATTACAATTAGTGTAGTGGCACACCCCTGTAAAATAGTTACTTGGAAACCAGAGTTCAGGATTGTATAGGGAACAATTATCAAGATCCCCGTCTCGGCTGAAAATGTAGCTTAGTGGTAGAATGATTGCCTAGGATGCATGAAGCCCTGGGTTTGATTCCTCAGTATCACACAAACAGAAAAAGAGTCTCAAGTGGTACAGCTCTAACCTTGAGCAAAAGAAACTAAGGGACAGTGCTCAACCCTGACTTCAAGCCCCACAGCTGGGAAAAAAGATCCCATTCTCAATCAATAAGTGCTTCCAGGTATGTATGAGAGGCATTCTAACACTGCGTTCTAACACAACCTAGGGAATGCATGATATTCATTCAAAAGTAACTGTTATAAACAGGGCTAGCTGTCTAACACTTGTCTAACAAGTGCAAGGAAATGAGTTTAATCTAGGTACACACGTGCTTGGGTACACACATAGAATCCTATACAAAGATATTCGGATAATTGAATAATAGCATATGCACAGCAGTGGGTGAGTGAGGAACTCCACACCTTCTAGTAGATATGTGGACTGATCATAAAAACAAAAATATGTATATTTTCTCTTGATGTGCATATTATAAAATTATATACATGCTCATATGTGTCTATAAGTTGAATACATTAAGCAGCTATATGACTCTGTATGTTACATAAGCACTGAATAAAGAAAGAAAAGGTCCAAGGTTACCTCAGAAAAATTGCTGAGATATGCCTCTGCTCTCAATATTTTTTCTGGTTAATTGGAGACAATCTTACAGACTTTTCTGCTTTAGGGAGCTTCAAACTACAATCTTCCAGGTCTCAATCTCCTAAGTAGCTAGAGTTACAGGCATGCCAGATTAGAGATAAAGCTCAAGTGGGGAGCATCAACCTTGAAAGAAAAAGTTAAGGAAGTGAATAAGGGCTTGAATTCAGGCGCTAGTACTAGGGTATGTGAGCACACATATGCATACACATACACACTCACAGATTAACAAGAATGAAACTCTGGTGAACCAGCTATATTTGTATACTTTAAATTACCTGTAGATTGTGGTTTAATAATCTAATAATACAGAAATGATTCCTCAAGCTTCCTCCTCTTTATCACATTAGGTGTCTTAATTAACTTATCAGGGTTTTTCCTTTTCTTTTTTCTCTTGTGTGTGTGTGTGTGTGTGTGTGTGTGTGTGTGTGTGTGTGTGTGTGTGTTATACACACACTCTGGTGTATGTATAACAATACTGAGACTTGAACTCAGTGAATTGGCATGATGCTATTGCTTCTTCTCTCAAAGCTGTTCCTCTACCCCTTGAGGCACAGAACCACTTCCATCTCTTTTGGGGAGAGAAGTGTCCCACGCATTTTCTAGGCCAAGTGGGGCTCAATCAGAGGTCTTTATATCTCAGCATCATGAGTATATTTTTTTCTTATGTGCTAAAATCATCGGGTAATAGTCATACTTAAAATTTAAAAAAAAAAAACCCTCTGGGACAGCAGTCAGGGCTTGATTAATGCCCTAGGACCAACACAAAAAATAAATGCAGTTTCTTGTGATTATTTCAGTTTACTTATTGCTACCTCTAGGATTATCATCTATGTCAAGGGTATCTGGAATGTGACTCCCTCCATAGATAAGGGATCACTCTAATTCATTCAATCAATCAGTCAAAAGTAACTGTAAATCCTCCATATATTACCTGTGTAATATCAATTAAAATAGTTAGTAACCAATAAATTATAAAAAGGGTAGACAAAAAGTCCATTAACATCCAAGATTTAATTCATGCTATGACATTTTAGACCTCACTCAGGAGTTCTTTTAAAAACATATTTCTATCACTATTAGTATTCTATCCACTGTGAAACTGAGGAACTGAAACCATACACTACCTAACTTAAAGGCCTACACCAAGAAACAATTAGATAGCAGACATTGATACAAGGAAGCTGTACATTGCATATTCTCATCAGTCAATTAATACTAAAAACAATGGACACAGGCCAACCTGAGCTGAAGCTGAATATTTTGTCTCAAAAACAAAAAGTGAGGGCTGAGAATGTGTCTTAGTGGCAGAGTGCTTGCCTAGCAGCCAGGAAGCCCTGAGTTTGATTCCTCAGTAAGATATAAATAGCAAAAGCTAGAAGTGTTAGAGTGCTAGCCTTAAGCAAACAACGCTCAGAACAATGCCCAAAGCCTGAATTCAAGCCCTAGGATTGGATAAAAATGGTTAAGACAGGAAGCAGAGAGAAGAGGAATGGAATTTTTTGTCTGAGCCTACATTTTCCTAGCCTTCATGCACTTTCAACTTGTGATTTATGTTTTCATTCTATTCAGTAGTCAACTAACTAGCTTCAACTGCGTATCTGAATCTTGGGTTATTCAGAGTTAGGAATCTTAATTTTGGTGCTGGGGATTTTGCTAAATGGAAGAGCACTTGCTGGCAAGTGCCAGGCCCTGGGTTTTGTTCTCAGATTTGAAAAAAAAAACTATTTAATCTTATTTAGTTTATGACTTACTTCACAGAAGAAATAAATGTATTCACTCATTCATGGATGCACATATTGATACATTTTCGGGCTCATTTGAGAAAATTTACTATGAAGAAGCATAACAGAAGTCACATACTGATGGTTCATGCTTGTAATCCAAGCCACTCAGGAGGCTGAGATTTGAGGATCATGGTTTGCAGCCAGTTGGTGCAAAACCATCTATAAGTCTCTTATTCCAACCAGTAAAAGACTAACCAGCAAAAAAACTATAGCAGTGTCTCAAGCAGTAGAATGTTAGCCAAGAGCTATAAAGCTACAGGGCAGCACCCAGTCACTGAGTTCATGTCCCAGCAGAACTGGCAGAAAAAAAAAATGAACTCAAATTCAAAACAGCTTTATTAGGTTCAAAATAGTTCATAATCATTGAGAATAATTTGCTATTTGGGGCCAAACAAAACAATCATTTTTCTACTAATGACACAGAATAAAACACTCCTTAATTAGTTCTAAATCATGTAGGATTTCACTATGTGGAACTGTACCTTTTCTAATGATAGCAGAAAACTGTATGTATTATATCCCAGGACTGTAAAACATATAAAATTAGATTTGTGCTCCATGGACAAAGTTTCATGATTCATAAAAGAGTATCTTCACAGTACTTAAGGTTTTTATATACTCTACACTGATCCTTTTTCCATACTGTATTATTATTGAGCACAACATAATTGTTAGTAAGCCTTGCCTTTACATTGGAAAATTCCCAATGCTGAACTTTCTAAACTTTCCTTTCTTTTATAAAGCAAATAAAACTATGATGGTATGTGAATATCATCAGTAGAAAAGTAAGTGAATGCCACCTCTACAATGCTCTGGACCTGCTGCAGTTCTGTGTTCTTTCAGGCATCCTTTCAGGCTGATTGATCTTCTCCTTAGTGCCCAGGTTAGGGTGCCCAGTAACTTCCCTCCAGTCTCCAAGGTTAGCTCGTGGTTGTTTCTTCATTGCAGAAAATAGATTTCTGTATTCTACAAAAAAATAAATGTGATTGGGTCAAGCCTCTACTGTCATAAAGATTTTATTGTACATTAGTCCATATTTCCTCAGAGAATTCCTTAAATATTCAATTAATGGGAGGAAGGGGCTTGGAGGGAGGGAGGGAAAAGAAGGCACTATACAAAAGGAAATGTATTCATTATCTGACTCATGTAATTTAATCCCTCTGTACATTCTCTTTATAATACCAATGTAGACATGGCCACATATTCACCTAACAAAACTAATATGTTACACATATTGAGAAGACAGTATACTCCCAAATAAAGTGTACTTAAATCATTTGCAAAGCCACTCCGGCCTCTTTGCCTCTGCCACTCCTGGTCCTTTTGTCCAAGATGGGGTGCCAAAGGCACTGCCTCCTGGGCTCCAAGACCGCTGCTATGAGGGTCTGTGGGCCACAGGTCAGCATCTCCAACACCAAATTTGCAAAATGGGGCGGGTCAGCGCAGCTTGTTATGGTCCACAATTCTGCTGCAGTGTGAAAAGGAGGAGGGCTGTACATGAGGCCTCTGGTTCCAAGCACCCTGCTAAGGCTAGAATCCTTGGAAAGCCATACAGCAGCAGGGGGCAGCCACCAGGCTGTGAACCTCCAAGCTGGCAGTGGAGACCAGACAGCAAGGCCTCAGGGACCTGGGCACCTTGGCTCATCGCACCACGCCTTGCCCAGTGCCTCGACCTTGCAGCTACTGCCTGAGGTCTGGTCTTTGGGCCCTGCCCAGCAGCTGGGAGTACCAGATGCTACTCAGCAGCCTGAGCCCCCCGCTGCCAGCTGAGCACCCAAGGACTGGATTCTCCACCAGGTCAAGCGCCTCAGGGAGACAGTCAGTGGCTGTACACATGCCGACCTCATCTGGATGGCCTGTGTGAATTTCTGGCTGCCTGCAGGATGAGCAACAGGCCTGGCAGAAAATCCCGGACTGCCAGCGGCTGCCCTAAGCCCCTTCACTCAAGGTGGAGCCCATGCACCTGCGCTTCAGGGACAATGGAGACGATGGCAGGCAAGGAGATGCAGCAGCAGCACCACTGCTACCTCCATGCAGCCGACAGAGCCCCCAGGGCTGCCCGTGACATCAACCCCCTGGGCTGTCTGCTCCTGAACTGAGGCTGCCCATACAAGCAGTGCTCACTTTCCTCTATGTATGCCCTGCCCCTGCCCAATCCCCAGGTGTCACTGCCTCCTCTGCCACCTTTGCCCTGGACACTCAGCTGCCATAAGGGCCCCTCATAGAGTTCATAGTGGTTGAGGACGCTTTTGCAGGACAGCCCCCAGGAAAGAGTGATAGGAGACTTGAGTCTGTGGAAAAAGGTATTCCGCACATATTTTGATAGAATATGAAATCAGATGAAAACAAAAATTATCAAATTTTAAAAAAGAAATTAACCAGGCATCAATGGCTCACAGCTTTTATCCAAGCTCCTCAGAAGACTGAGAGCTGAGGATCAAGAGTGGAAGCCAGCTTGGGTAGGAAAGTCCCTGAGATTCTTATCTCCAATTATCTACAAACAACAGCAGCAGCAGCAGCAGCAGCAGCAGCAGCAGCAGCAGCAGCAGCAGCAGCAGCAGCAGCAGCAGCAGCAAAACCCCACAAGTAAAGCTGTGGCTCAAAATGATAAAGTGTTAGCCCTGGGCATGAAGCTCCAGGACAATGCCCAGGCCCAGAATTCAAGCTTGATGATCCCCCTTCCCCAACAACAACTACAACAACAATAACAAAAATAAAAATTAAAAAAAATATTCCAGTGACATCCTCTAGACCAACTATATGTTAAACATCTTGCATAGTATCCACATGCTCACTAGGAGTGTGCTGTAATATTCTAGGACAGGGTCAACAAACATGTTTTGTAAAGAGTGGGCCATATGGTCTTCAATAATAACTACTCAACTTTGCCTTGCATCATGAGAACATACAAAAGTTGGATGAGGCTATGTTCAAATACAACTTTATTTATAAAACTGGGAGGGTCTCACGTTTGATTACAATATTCGGATTCTTGATTTTAGGTTACAAACACCAGTCCATAGCCAAGATCCAGAATATTCCAGTAGTTTGTTTCATTTATTTATATTAATTACAGAAGATGTAATAATGTAATTTTAAAAAAGAAAGCACTCAATTGCAATACAATATGTTATATTTGATCACCTGAACTGAAAAACTCATCTACTTACAATAGTCAATTGCTAGATTTTTCAGATTTACTAAAAGTAATTTGTAAAGATCTTAAGGTAAACAAAAAAATCTAGGAAACGTTACTCTGACATATTATGAAATATATCCCTAACTCGGTTCTACTTTTCAATAACTTAGAGCAAATTGGGGAATCCATCCAAGAGAGCGAAATTCTGAAGAAAGACTTGTCTTCTACACACTGCACTGCAGCTCCTGGATAAGAAACCAGGGATCACCAAATATCCACACTGCTTTTCACACTGTAATTCCCTCTCAACAGACTACCAGCACATAGAAGAATTTTCACCAGAACCTGAGTGCCTCACTTCTTCTGTGTATTTATATGCACTATTCTAAGGCTTGAAGTCAAAACCTTGGTTCTGTCCCAGAGCTTTTCACTGTAGGCTAGCCCTATACCTCTTCCAGCTTTCTTTGGCAGTGAATTGGAGATGAGAGTCTCACAGACTTTCCTGCCCAGGCTGACTTTGAACTGAGATCCTCAGATCTCAGCTTGCAATTAAAGGTATAATTAAAGGCATGAGCAACCAGTGCCCAATAAACTGCCCTACTTTTCTTGATTGTTTTTATTTTGTTTGAGATCAGGACTTGAATTAAATATTTGACACGTTTTCTCACTAGGTATCACTCTGCCACTTGAGCCATATATCCAGCAATCATTATTTTGAATAGCTGGAAATCATCAAATTTTCTTAATATGGTCTGTACAATTACTGTTGTTCTAAAACTCATCCTAATCAAAAAAGTCTTATTTATGGACCCTAGAGATCATCTGAACAAATTCTCATAATATTGCTTGTAATTGCTTATCACTTTAGGAACATGATTTTTTAAATTATTGTTTTACATAGCAGAGTTGTCATTAAACAAAGCAGTTTATGAATACAATATGCCTTGATCAATGCCACCACTTTCAACATTCTCATTAATCCCTCCCCTTCACAAACCTTCCCACACTCTTCTCAATTAATGGTAGGATATTTACTGGAATCCTCTCTACATTTTCCCCTTTTCCTCCTCTTCATTCTCCAACCTTTCCTCCCTTCACCCTACTTTTGACTACCTATGACCCTATGATCCAGCAACTCTACTCCTGGGGATTTACCCAAAAGATTACAAAGCTTTCAGCACAACCATGCTTAGTGAATCAGCCCAAATGCCCCTCAAGAGAGAAATTAATCAAGAAAATGATGAATATTGACCATTTGTAACTCTCATATCTCATTTTTTCTGCTGGTATCCCATTGACATTGTATAGTCTCTGTACTGCAGTGAGCAACACGTAGAAACTGAGGTAAAAGATTTTCAGTGTTATCTGTTAGCCATGGATTCCTTGATGTGAGTTCTCTGCTCACTCTCGTTGTCTGTTCATGCCTTTGAGTGCTAATAAAAATCACATGCATTTTTCTTCCTTTTCAATTCTTTCAAAGCCTAAAAAACTTTGTCTCTTTTGAGTAACTAATTTTAAAGAGAATATCACCATCTGCCACCTCTCCGTGGCCTTGAAATTAAATGTTCAAATGGGACAATGGCTTTTTGGTGGGAGAGGGGAATTTTGTATTCAGAGGGTTTTGTATTCAGAAGATCTGTGCTTGCTAGACAGGACTTAGGTAGTACAACAGCTAGCAGTCAACTCCTTTTGACATACTTCTAGACATTTTGTTTATTTGAGGTCTTGAGCTTTTTGCCCAGGGCTGATCCTAGATTGATTGAGACCTGGCTACCTATGCCTGCCACATAAGTAGCTAGGATTACACATGTGAACCATTATGGCCAGCTCATTTTTTTGAGATGGGTGTCTTAGCAGTTTTTTCTCTGGCCTGGCCTCAGACCATGATCCTGTTTTATTTCTGCTTCCCAATCAGGTGGTATTACTATACTTAATGCACTTGACACCTTCGTAACTAAAATTTCTTCTAAAATTCCAAGCAGGATGTAAGATTTTTCATACTCATTATATGTAACCATGAAGAATACTAAATAAGACATAATAAAGGGGTTATAATTTAGATTATTTTAGTCACAGTGATAAAAATATCTGAACACTTTTTAAAATTTTTTGGAAAGTAGTATCTTGTAGGACCAAATAATGCATCTAACTGTGTTCTCAAGCATCTTTTATTTAATAGGATTCCATCTACTTGGTGCCATTGGTGGTTCATCACTCCCAGGTGTTCTACAACCTCTATTCTCTCATAGAATTTGCTTTCAATATCATCTGTGAAGGTGTTCAGCTAAAGCAACAACTGGCTATCAAAGCCCACTGATTGCTATCCATTCGTTGTAGTGCATCTCCATTCAAAAACTCCTAAAACGCATGCCCAAGGAGCACAAACACCTACATCCTGAATGGAAAACTGTCCCATTGAGTGGATTTCCCCCTAGCAGCTGCAATGCTTACAACATTAATCACTGTGAGCAGCATTTTTCTACCTTTTCCATGTCCCATAAGGATGCTGTTTGGAGTGGAGATTCTGGCCATTACACATTTGTGAAAAGGAGGACATATGTCAAACAGACTGAAAAGTTTGAGGGTGTACAAAAATAGATGGATGCTACAAGTCATTGGAACAAATATCAGGACCCCTCTCTGGCCAGGAGTTCCTCTGAGAGTCAGTTGGGAGAGCTTTGCAAGTTTCTAAACTACCCTGAGAGCTCATGGAAACAATATCCTGGGAAACAGAAATGATGTACTCCAGACAGACTCTTTATGCCCTTAAGGAGTGTCACAAATATACAGAGCTTCTCTGTTCCTTGGAGCACTGTCAAGACCCTAGGGAAGCTTGGATAACTCCAACTTCTATACGAATGTGAAAACTGCACAAGGCCAACCTTCTTTTTTTGTGCTTAGTAATTGTACTCTTTTATCCAGGAAAGACCTGGCATTTCCTATGCAGACATCTGAGGGGAGCATAAACAAGTGTTAGGTGTTTTGTTACTAAAGCTTGCATAGATTTTTTTGGGGGGGTCCGGTCATGGGGCCTGAACTCTGGGCCTGGGCGCTGTCCCTCAGCTGTTCAGCTCAAGGCTAGCACTCTACTACTTGAGCCACAGTGCCACTTCTGGCTTTTATTTTTTGCTTATGTGGTGCTGAGGAATCGAACTCAGGGCCTCATGCATGCAAGGCAAGCGTTCTACCACTGAGCCACCTTCCCAGCCCTAGATAAGTTTTTTTAATGTGTTGATTCTGGGGTTTGAACTCAGGGCCTCAGCATTGAGTTTCTTTTTCTCCAAGGCTACTACTAAAATTGGAGCACAAATCTCTTGAAATTTCCTGCCAAACAAACTCCATAACTAAGATCTCAAAGACAGGTAGAAATGCAAGCATGAGTCACTTAAGTATTATATCATGTACTCAAGTTAGAATGTGACAGGGAATAACAAAAATATCTATTGATACTATTATCTTTGATGATGAAGCCATTCTCCTTCTCCTTTTCCTCAAAGCCTGAGAGGTCATTTAAAGTAATAACATGGCTCCTTTATCTTCAGCATTTCTAAGGGTAAGTACACTGCCCACAAACAACTAGGTTCATATTCAATTATATACACACAAAATGAAATATCATGGAAAAGCAACACATATCTATTTGCAAAAAGCTAAAATGACTTCTTCCTTGTTCTCTTACTCAAAAGATCATTTGCCATGAAATAGATTGTCCTTGAAAAAATCGTGTTAAGTATGTCAGGGTTAGAGAGACAAAGACATATGTCTTCTCTCTGTGGAAGTTAGATCTAAATTATAAACATTCATGAAAAAACATATTCAGGGTCCTAGGCATACATACAAGCTGAATAAATTCTGGTATACTCATGGAAGATTGAAAGAGTGTAACTCCTTTAAACAACTCAGAGTTTAACAAACTGAATACCAGGAGGCTGAAACATGTGTTCCATATGTGGAGAGTGGGAGGAGGTCAAGGGGTAGAGGATGGTGATTGGAGGGAGAGAAGGTGGGTAACCAAACACAGTCCTAATAGTCAATGTATATGCGTGAATATAAAACCAGGTAACTTGAGAACATAGAGATGGGGTTGGGAGATATGTGGGAGAAGGATGAATGCAATGACATTGATCAAGATGCATTGTATTCAAAAAGTGACATGCTGTCAGTAAAAGTCCTTTGTAAAAGCAATTAAATAAGAAAGTCATATAAAAAGTAAGTCACACCCCATGTCTACTGGCTCAATTTGCCTCCTCCAAGTGATCTGTGAAAAAAGCTCAGCTGCTTTCAGATAATTACCTCAAGTTTCTTCAGGAGGAATTTCATTTGCACTGCAGAACTCAGAGAGTGCTCAGGCCACATCTCTGTGATTTCACCTTCCAAGTCATTCATCCAGGTCATCATTTCTGTGACTCTCCACATGATGGAAATTTCTCCATCGGAAGCCACAACAACAGAATGATTTCCCCTTAATTTCTGCAGTTGACAAGTCAGGATATCACAAAAGAATTCTCATTTGATAAAAGGTCTTGCTACCATAATTATGCAGGTTACCCACAAACCCAACACAACATTTAACCTTAAAATACATGACCCGCCCTTCCCACACCCAGTAATGATATAAAACTTTTACATAATGTAGCACAGTACCAGATACTATGAGAAAAATGTAAATCTTATTTTGCCCTTAAGAAAGATCTCATTAGAGGTCAGTGAAGTAACTAAGACCTAGATTAAGTGGTGCCACAGAAAAATAGTGTCAATAAAAATTGTTGAATTGGAAAAAAATATTTTAGAATATTTGTGGGCTAACAATCAAATGCTGATTCAAATACCAAGATCTCCCTGTATCAGTTGAAGCACTGGTGGGCTTTGGAGAAAGCATCCCTAACATCAAACCCAGACCTTCCAACTACACAGGCTACAGCAGAAAGGGAGTCAGGGCAGAATCCTAGCCATAGCCTTCCTTTTCTTAGATTCTCTATAGCACATGCTCAGGCTAATTTGGCACCATGAATATGTGTTCTTGCACACTGTGTACACACATAAACACAAATCCTCCCACATAATTAGGATCTCATGAGAATTTAGATGGGAGCCCACTTATCTCAAATATGGACATGAGATAATGACCTATGAACTTGGTTAGACACTGACCAGGAAGATGGAAATCTGGAGGTGAAGCTGAAGAATCCCTTGAACAAGACCTTTTTGTAGCAGGTGAAGTGTATTTGAGGAGGGTGGCACAATCCCCAGATTCAAACCCATAACCAAGTCTATAGAGGCCAGGAAGGGACATGGGACAAACACCAAGCCCTAGCCGTCCTTCTCTTAGTCCCACTGTAACACATTATCAGGTAAATCTGGCAACAGGTAAATGAGAACCTGTGTGCGTGTGTGTGCGTGCATGCGTACGCATACACACACACACACACACACACACACACACACACACACAAACTTCACGCATGATTCTGTACACTCTGGAGGATAGAGCACCCCTTACCTCAAAACAGGGGCTTCCTGAGGGTAGCACATCACTACAGTCAGTGTATGAAAAGTTTGGTGAAGGCAGTAGACTCAATGGCTCCAACCCCATCGCCACTCTCAGTTGACACACTGGACGCAAGCAATCCCCAGTTATGCCTGAGAAGAAAGCCCAGGTTGTCAAACAGCCCCCACCTTCCTTCTCAAGTGGACTCTTAAGCATACATTCATTCCTATCTGAAGCTACATGTGTACAACTGTGTAACCCTTCATCGTGCCTCAGCAACCACACCAGGGGAAGGGCCATCTTACCTCAAAATGGGGCCTCAAGGCACTTGGGCACATGTGTTCCAGCAAGATGGAGATCTGAAGAGGTCTTTGGACACTAGGTCCCTCCAGCAGTTGAGAGACCACTTGGGGGTGGGTGGCAGTGTTAATGGCTCCAGTACTACAACCACCAGTGAATGTGTGAGCCCTGCACTACAGGTTTTAGTAAGGTGGACTCTAATCCCCAGCCTTCCTTCTCTGGTGACTGCCACAGCCTATGTCCAGACCAACCTTGTACCACATGCATGTGCATGTGCGTGTGTATACTTAAGTGTGCATTTCATGGACATCCTTTCACCCACGCATGTTGAGAGAACAGAGGCTTGGAGAACAGGGTTGAGGGACTGAGGGCAGTGGGAGGAGAGTGGGCAAGGTGGCAGGGGAGCTGGGGAGGCTGTGGAAGGTGGGGGTGGGGAAATAGGAAGGACCGGGTAGAAGGGACAGGTCCACTAAACCCACTTAACTCAAAATAGGGTCTTCCCAGGATGGATCCCACAGGGAACCGGAGCTGAGGGATGAGGGAAGATACTCACCTAAATCTTTGTTTTCCAAGAATGATAAGTGCAGTACTGACATTAGACAAAAAAGCCTAAGCCAGGAGGTGAAGTGGGGAAGACTTACTCTAGGCCTTCCTTCTCTGGCAGCTCTCACAGACCTTGTTCAAGAAATTTGGCACCACTTCCAAGCATGCTATGGGAATGCCTTGTGCATGAGCAGATGTCCACACATGCCCGCATGCATGCATCTGTTCCCATGGGAAGATGAGTAGAACTGGGAGAAGGGAGGGGAAGAGGAGCTTGGATGAGGGATGGAGATGAAAGTTGGGATAAGGTGTGGTGCCAAAGTGGGAGGTAAGGTTGGGGTCAGAAGTGAGGGTGAGGGTTGGGCTGGAAGGGGACTGAGGAGTGGAGCTAGAAGTAGTAGTAAGTTTGAGGCCCGATGTGGGGTGAGAGGTGGATCTAAGAGTGAGGGTGAGGGATGAAGCCAGAAATGAATGTGAGGAATGGAAGCAGAAGTGTGGATGAGGTGTGGGACCTAAGTTGGATGTGTGAGTGGGACCAGAATTGGTGTTGAGGTTGGGGCTAGAAGTAGGATGAAGGGTGCATCAGAGCATGGTTGTGAGGGGTGAGGTTGGAAGTGTGGGTAGGTTGATAACAGAAGTAGGATGAAGGGTGGATCCGATATAGTGATGGATGAGGTCAGAAATGGGGGGTGAATAGTGGAGTCGTAAGTGGGGTGTGGGTGGATACAATACTGGGAATGAGGGGTGAAGCTGTAAGTGAGGGTTGGGGTTACAGTGGGGGTGAGGAAGTGAGGTGAGTGGTGGATCCAAGAGTGGGGTGAGGGTTGGAGCTGAAAGTAGGGGTAAGGATCTGGCCCAGAAAAGGCGGTGAGGATTTGGTCAGGTAGGGAGACAGGCCCACTTACCTGGAATCAGAGTCATCATGGGATGTGTCCAGCACCTGGGGCCACACAAGAGGAAGGTGGAGATCTGCCTCACTTGAAGCCCTAGAGTCCCTCTAGTACCACATCTCAGAAGCAGGAGGTAGCAGCAGCTTCCCCACCTCCAGCCCTACAACTGTCAGCAGATACCAGGAGACCTAGGAACCTCAAACTACAGTAGCCTCTGTCTATGGTGACTGTATTGCCAATGTGCAGGTCAGTTGGGCATCACGTACATGCATTCAGATGTACATGCACACACATTCCCCTCACCTACGCATGTTGGGGTGGCCTTGGGTCCAGAGGGACAGGGTGGGGCAGGATACAAGGTAGGCGGAGGGGGAAGGAACACGGTGGGTGTGGGCCAGGCTGTGAGGAGGGGAAGTCAACTGGAGGATAGTGGAGCCTAGCAAAAGGATATGGTTCCAAGAAGAGGTTTGGGCCCACTCAACTAGAAAGAGAGTTGTGTTGGGATGGCTTCCATAGTGTAAAGAAGGAGCCGTAGAGGACTTGGAGGGGACTTGATGGATGGTGGAGCTTACCTAGAATCTGGGTTGTCCAGGAACATTTCCCGGGAGAACCATTCTGGTGAGTGTATTGCCTATGTTCTGGCCAAGCATTCATCTCATATAAGCATGAGCACACATTCCCACATCCATGAATGTTAAGGTGACCTGGGAGGAGGACAGAAGGAGCAAACAGAGTGGTCCTGGGGTGAGGGAAGGAATGAGGATAAGAGTAGACAAAGCAATGTTGGATAGGTGTCTTTCCAATGTAGATGAGAGGGGTCAGAAAGAGGGGTTGGGCTCACTTCACTAGAAACAAGGGTGTATGAGGATGGCTGCAGCAGGGGGACAGCGGCAGAGTGATGGGTGGGGAAGAAGAGGATGACAGGTTGTCTCCATGGTGTTGCCTTTCTATGGTGCAGCACTGGTTGGGAATGGACATGATTAAAACTTTCATCACTTTTTAAAAAAAATAATCAATAGATTTTTAAGTTTCTAGTTTTAAATTTCCAATTTTCCATGCAGTTAGGAAGTTGAGATGATGCAAAGAAGTCTCAAAACTGTATGTCATTTAGTTTTGGTGTGTCTATGGGGGTGCCAGTCTGATGTTATTCTTCTCTAGGCTAGGACTCTAGCATTTGCTATAGTTTTACTTTCAGATCTTTTGATTATGCATAAGAGAAAAGAAATATCTCTCTTTCCTGCCTGGTCCAGTTTCAAACTACAATTCTCAGCTCTCAGGCTCTTGAATAGTCAGTATTACAGGCATTAACCACTGCCGCCCAGCTATGTTACCTACATTTAAATCATATGGTATGCTGAGTGTTATCCACTCATTAATTTGTGCACCAGTGCTGCCAAAAATAAATAGTAAAAAAACAAGATATTACTGAGATTTTCCTAAACCAAAAAAAATTAATGAGCCATAATATGCTCAATTTAAGTGATGAATTAAAAATTATGCAGCTGTTGAAAAGCAACATATATTTGGTCATTATGTGAAAAATGATTCAAATAGCCAGAGTAATCAAGATACAGAGAATAAGCAAGGTGCGTGGGGGGGGGGGGTTGGTTGTGGGGTTTGAATTCGGCCTGGGTGCTCTCCCCTAACACTTCTGCTTAAGGCTGGTGCTCTACCACTTGCGTCACAGCGTCACTTCTGATTTTTTAGTGGTTAATTGGAGATAAGAGTTTCAAAATCTTTCCTTCTCAGGCTGGCTTTGTACCTCTATCCTCATATCTAAGCCTCCTGAGTAGCTAGAATTACAAGCATTATTTCCCAGTGCTGCCCTGTTGTGGGTTTTTTTTTTATTTATTTTTTATTGTTAAAATACTGTACAGAGGGGTTATAATTACATGGGCAAGATAATGAGTACATTTCTTATCAAGCATTGCAGCCTCCTCCTTTGTTTCCCCTTCCCATCCCTTTCCACCTTCCTCCTGGCCCCCCCATCCTCCCCGCTCCCCCCCCACAACCAAAGTTGTAAAGTTCGTTTTCGACATAACAACTTGTATATCTCATTGTTGCAATGGGTCCACCTGTATCCCTATTTAAACGATTTATTTTCCCCTTCCCCTCCACAAATTATACCGACATCAAATACAGTGAAAGCAGGGGTTATACTATGGGAGAAGGACATACAAACAACAAAGAAATAATCTTATAAATGTGTTAAAAACAATCGCATGAAAGAAAAAAATAACATGTGAATACATACCTTAGGGTTCATTTCCCTAACATCACCTTATCTGAACTTTTCTGCTTGACTCAGACATATGCTAGATATTGCAAATACGGGAAACCATGGGATCTGTTTCTTTGGGCCTGGCTTACTTCACTTAATATATTTTTTTCCAAGTCTTTCCATTTCCTAACAAATGGAGCAATGTCATTCTTTCTGATGGAGGCATAGAATTCCATTGGGTATATATACCACATTTTCTTGGGAGGAGGATCACAAAATCCTGTTGTGTTTTTTTGAGCAGTGTAAATATGTACAATTTTTAAGTTTTTAATGTAGCCCACTTCATTTAGCATCAAGGTACAGATGCTCTGATCTACTGTCTACATGGTAATCACTGAATTTTTAAATTCTGACTTCCTGAACATTTTCAGGATTTCTCTTTTGAATCATACATTTAGGTATCAGATGATTCCTATGGTCATTTTTTCATTTAAGAAAAATCATTTCTGATTTTATTTAAAGTCTAAGACTGGAACTTGAACTTGGTAATTGATTCTGTTGCTCATTAACTAGTCCCTTACCACGTGAGCTATCCATTTAACCTCTAATTTCAGGTTTTTCAAAAAACCAGAAAAGATAATAGGAGCATTGTAACTTCAAGAGCAGCCTGAGCTACATGGCAAGTCCCTGCCAAACACACACACACACACACACACACACACACACACACACACACACACACACACACACACACACAAAGAGCTGGTGAGTTTGGAGGAGGGGAAAGTGTTATTAATAGCAGTGATACCAGCATAAAAAATTTAGTGTGCGTGCGTGCGTGTGTGTGTGTGTGTGTGTGTGTGTGTGTGTGTGTGTGTGTGTGTGTGTGTGTGTGTGTGTGTGTGTGCTGATCCTAGGACTTGAAATCAGTGCCTGGGCACTATTCCTGCAGTTTATGCTCAAGTCTAGCCCTCTACCACTTGAAGCAAACCTCCCCCTCACCTTTTTGGAGGTCATAGGAGATGAATCTCATTTACTTTCTTCTCCAGGCTGACTTAGCACCTAGATCCTGAGGTCTCAGCCTCTTTTCTAAGTAGGATTAGAGAAGTGAGCCTGTAGTGGGTGTTGTATTACTATTAAGTAACATGGTAAACATCATGCCAGTTTATACTCTTTCAAGCAGAGGTTGAGTGTTTCACACAAACCTAAGACACAACCCACTCCATATCTGATGACATCCAGATCTCATAATACGATGAGATAAGTTTTGTTATGCTAACTTTACCTATGAAGAATTTGAGGTCCAGAGAGTTTAATTAAATTTGAGTCCCCAGTTTGTATATAGTGGAGCCTGTATTAAAGCTCAATTAGGTTTGTTTATTTCAGAAAACATTGAGCCAGCATGTATTCTAGTCAGCATGTGTTCTAGCAAGTGCTGCTCTTTGTAAGTACTATTTTCTGCCTGATACATGAACTTTCTCCTGTATGTATGACTTATTCTTCACTCTTTAACTTTGCACCACTCTCATAAGCTAGGTAAAGTACAAGTGATGAGAAGAGCCATTTTGAACAGGAAACTGATAATGGGGTTTGAGCTTGGTATCACATACATATGATTTTCTTTCATTTGACTCAAGCCTCCAGTATTATATTTGTCTGATTTTCTTTTGTATTGTTATTATAAATGTGATTTATACAGAGATTGTAATCATATAATTCAGGTAATGGATATATTTCTTTTTTAATTTTTATTTATTTTTTATTGTGAAAATACTGTACAGAGGGGTGAAAATTACATGGGCAAGATAATGAGTACATTTTTTATCAAGCATTGTAGTCTCCTCCTTTGTTTCCCCTTCCCATCACTTTGCAGCCTCCTCCTACTCGCCCCTCCCAATCCTCTCCCCCCCACCAAAGTTGTAAAGTTCGTTTTGGACATGACAACTTGTATTTGCACTGTTGCAACGGGTCCACGTGTATCCTTATTTAAACGACTTGTTTTTCTCCTTCCTCTCCACAAATTATACCGATATCAAATACAGTGAAAGCAGGGTTTATATTGTAGGGGAGAGACATACAAAGCAACAAGGAAATAATTGTAAAATTGCATTAGAAACAAATGCATGAAATAAAAAAAAACATTTAAAATACATATTTTAGGGTTCATTTTCCTAACATCACCTTATCTGACCTGTTCAGCTTGACTCATATATATACTAGATATTGCAAATAAGGGAAATCATGGGACCTATGTTTCTTTGGGCTTGGCTTACTTCACTTAATTTAATTTTTTCCGAGTCATTCCATTTCCTAACAAATGGGGCAATGTCATTCTTTCTGATGGAGGCATAGAATTCCATTGTGTATATATAACACATTTTCTTGATCCATTCATCTATTGAGGGGCATCTGTGTTGGTTCCAGATCTTAGATATGGTAAATAATGCTGCAATAAACATTGTTGTGTTGGTAGCTTTAGTGTGGTCTTGTTTGTAAATATTTGGGTAAATGCCCAAAAGTGGGACTGCTGGGTCATAGGGGAGCAACATGTGGAGTATTTTGAGGATCTTCGATACTACTTTCCAAAGTGGTTGAACAAGTTTATACTCCCACCAACAATGCAGTAAGGTTCCCTTGTGTCAATATCCCCTCCAGCATCTGTTGTTATTAGAGTTATTGATTTTTGCAGTTCTAACTGGGGTGAGTTGGAATATCAATGTTGTTTTGATTTGCATTTCTTTTATGGCTAGGGAGGTTGAGCATTTCTTCATGTGTCTATTGGCCATCCTTTTTTCTTCTTCAGAGAAGTTTCTCTTTAAGTCATTAACCCACTTATTTATTGGGCAGTTGTTTCTTTGAGGATTTGTTGTTGGGGGATTTAATTTTTTGAGTTTCAAGTATATTTTAGATATGAGACCCCTGTCCGTTGTATGGCTAATGAAGTTCTTCTCCCAATCTGTGGGCTTTCTATTGATCTTGCTAGCTATGTCCTTTGCCATGCAGAAGCTCTGAAACTTCATGCAATCCCATTTGTCCAACCTTTATTTGATTTGTTGTGCTTCCGGGTCTCTATTAAGAACATTTTGGCCTGTGCCAAGGAGACCTAGGATTTCTCCTATTCCATCCTGTAATGTTTTCAGAGTGTCTGCTTTGAATCCGAGGTTTTTGATCCATTTGGAGTTGAATCCGGTGCAGGGTGATATATAAGGATCTAGCTTTAGTTTTCTACAAGTAGTTAACCAATTTTTCCAGCACCATTTACTGAAGAGGCTGTCTTTCTTCAATTCTAATTTTTTAGCTCCCTTATCAAAGATTAGATAGCTATAGGTCTGTAGGTTCATTTCTGGGTTTTCAATTCTATTCCATTGGTCCTGAGGTCTGTTCTTGTGCCATTACCAAACTGTTTATTCCTTTGGCTTTATAGTAGAGTTTGAATTTTGGTATTGATATTCCTCCAGCAGTGTTCTTTCCGTTGAGGATTGTTTTTGCTATTCGGGGTCTTATTGTTCCGTATGAATTTTTGGATTGCCTCTTCTATTTCCTTGAGGAATGAGGTAGGAATTTTGGTAGGTATCTCCTTAAATTTGTAGATAACCTTGGGAAGTATTGCCATTTTCACGATGTTAATCTTTCCAATCCTGGAGCATGGGAGTTTTTCCCATTTTCTAAGTTCTGTTTTGATTTCATTTTTCAAGTTTTTCAACTTTTCATCATAGAGGTCGTTCACTTCCTTGGTTAAGTTAATTCCTAAGTATTTTATTTTTGCTGGGGCTATTACAAATGGAGTTGCTTTCCTAACTTCAGCCCCACTTTTCTCATTGTTGGCATACAGAACAGCCATTGATTTTTGAGGGTTAATTTTATACCCTGCTACTTTGCCAAAGTTTTCAATCAGCTTGAGTAAATTGGGAGTGGAGTCTATGGGATTCTTTAAATACACGATCATGTCATCTGCAAAGTAGGAGAGTTTTGGTTTTTTTTTTCACTATTTGGATCACCTTTATGTCTGCATCTTGCCTTATTGCTGTAGCTAGGCATTCTAATACTAGGTGGGAAAGAAGTGGAGAGAATAGACATCCTTGTCTTGTTCCTGCCTTAACAGGAAATGGCTTTAGTTTTTCACCATTAAGTATAATGCTGGCTGTAGGTTTGTCATATACAGCCTTTATTGTATTGAGGCATGTTCCATGGTTTCCTAATTTTTCCAAATCCTTCATCATACAGGGGTGTTGGATCTTGTCGAACGCTTTTTCTGCATCTATTAAAATAACCATGTGGTTCTTATTCTTGCTCCTGTTGATGTGATGAATAATATTAATTGATTTGTGTATATTGAACCAGGTTTGCATCCCTGAAATGAATCCTGTTTGATCATGGTGTATGATTTTTGGATGAATTGTTGACGTCAATTGGCCAAAATTTTGTTGAGAAGTTTTGCATCAATATTCATCAAAGAAATGGGTCTATAGTTCTCTTTCTTTGATGAGTCCCTGCCTGGTTTTGGGATGAGGGTCATGATGGCTTCATAGAATGTGTTCGGTAGTGAACTTTCTCTTTTGATTACATTGAAGAGTTGGAGGAGTATTGGTGTGAGCTCAGCTTTGAAGGCCTTGTAGAATTCCGCTGTAAAACCCTCTATTTCTCTACTTTTCTTAGCTGGGAGATCTCTTATTGCTGTTTCTATTTCAATGCTTGATATGGACCAGTTAAGATGGTTTAACTCCTCTTATTTTAGTATTGGCATGTCAATATTTGCTAGGAAAAAGGCCATTTCTGCCAAGTTCTCAAAATTATTAGCATAAAGTTTTGAGAAGTATTCCCTTAAAATGTTCTGAATCTTGGTTTTTTCCGTGGTGATATTTCCATTCTCTTCTTTCAGTTTATTTATTTGGGTGTGTTCTCTTCTTTTTCTGATAAGATTTGCTAAGGGTCTGTCAATTTTGTTAATATTTTTGAAGAACCAACTATTTGTTTTGTTGATTCTATCTATAGTTTTTTTTTGGATTCTAATTCATTTAATTCTGAGTTAATTTTAATTATTTCTTTCCGTCTACTGGATTGGGGTTTATTTTGCTACTCTCTTTCAAGAGGGTTCAGATGCCTCATTAAATTGTTGGTTTCAGATCTCTCCAATTTGTTGATGTAGGAACTCAGTGCTATAAACTTTCCTCTGAGTTCTGCCTTTGCTGTGTCTCAGAGGAGCTGGTAATTTGTGTGCTCGTTTTTGTTCTACATCATGAACATTTGAATTTCCTTTCTAATCTCTTCCTGACCCACTGGTGATTCAGCAGTGTGTTGTTCAGCCTCCATGTGTTACCAGTCTTTCTTTGGTGGCTTTTGGTGTTGAGTTCTAATTTTATTCCCTTGTGGTCTGAGAGAATGCAATGTAAAACTTCAATGTTTCTGAATTTGGACGTTTGCTTTGTGGCCTAAAATGTGGTCTATTTTAGAAAACCTTCCATGTGTTCCTGAGAAAAACGTGTATTCTGATGCTGCTGGGTTAAATATTTGATAGAATTCTGTTAAATCTAGTTGATTTATGCAGTTGTTTAGATCTGCAGTTTCTTTGTTGAGTTTTTGCGGAGTTGATCTATCTAGTGGGGAGAGTGGTGTGTTCAAATCCCCAACTATTAATGTCTTTAGATCTATGTGGGAGTTGAGGGAAAATAGTGTTTCTTGGATAAATTTGGGTGCTCCTTTGTTTGGCGAATAGATATTTAGAATTGTAATATCCTCCTGAAGGAGAGATCCCTTAATTAGTAAGTAGTGACCTACTTTATCTCTTCTCACAAATTTTAATTTGAAGTCTATTATATCTGATATTAGTATTGCAACTGCCGCGTATATTTAGGGCTGTTTGCTTGGTAGATTGTGTTCCAGCCTTTAACATTGAAAATGTGTTTGTTTTTACGGGCAAGATGTGACTCCTGAAGGCAGCAGATAGAAGGATCTTGCTTTTTAATCCCACTAGACAGTCTATGTCGCTCAATTGGAGAATTAAGTCCGTTAAGTTTGAGAGATAGGACTGAGATGTATTTGCCATGTTATCCACCTTTTTGGGGGCTGTGACAACTGTGTCTTTCCTATGGTTCTTGGATTCTCAGTTTGGCTGCAGTTTCTTGGCATTTATTGTGGTTTTGTTGGTTTTCTATGTGTAGGACATCTTTAAGAATCTTTTGTAGTGCTGGTTTGGTGGAGAAGTATTATTTCAATTTTTCTTTGCTATGGAAGGCTTTTATTTGGCCTTCAGTTATGAAGGAGAGTTTATCTGGGTACAGTATTCTTGGTTGATAGTTGTTTTTCTTTAGGGCATGGCATACATCACTCCAAGGTCTTCTTGCTTTGTCGCTGCTGAGAAATCTGAGGTGATTCTAATTGGTTTCCCTTTATAGGTGATTAATCCTTTATCCTTGACTGCTTTAAGGATCTTTCCTTGGTCTGAATTGATCCTGTGTGGATTATAATGTGAGGGTAGGATGTCCTTATCTGGTCAGGTCTATTTGGTGTTCTAAAAGCTTCTTGTATCTGAACAGGTCTATCTTTTTGCATTTTTGGGAAGTTATCTGCTAGGATCCTGTTAAACAAGTTTCCTAGACCATTAACTTCTGTTTCTCAGTGCTCCTCTACACCCATTATCCTTAGATTAGGCCTTCTGATCGTGTCTTCCAAGTGTTGGATAGATCTATCATATTTCCTGGACTTGACTTGGATGGTGTATGTTCTTTCCCTATAA
This sequence comes from Dipodomys merriami, assembly GCF_024711535.1. Lineage (NCBI taxonomy): Eukaryota > Metazoa > Chordata > Mammalia > Rodentia > Heteromyidae > Dipodomys > Dipodomys merriami. The sequence goes on from NW_027206257.1 coordinate 6,200,319, forward strand.
TATCTAAGCTATCTTCAATCCCTGAGATTTGATATTCTGCATGGTCTAACCTGCTGTCGAGACATTCTACTTTGTTTTTTATTTCTTTTCCTTCTAGTTGGTCAGCTTTAGTGGTTTCAAATTCTTTGTTGAAGCTTTGTTTTAGATCTTGTATGAACTTCTTTACTTCCTTAATTTGGTGTTCAGTGTTTATTCTCAAATCACTTAGTTGATTGGTTATGGTTTCCTTGGACTCCCATTCCTTCTGTTTGGTTCCATTCAGCATTCCCTTTGTGGTCTCCCTGACTTCCTTCAGCTTTTTATTAATGGATTCCATGAATGCCTTTAGTGATCTTTGAGTATTCTCATCTTGCTCTCTCAATTCCTGTATTACTCTTTGCTTACCTTCCTCATGTTCACACCATTCCTGTAGTTCTCTTTGAGTGTTCACAGCCTGCTCACACCATTCCTGCCTTTCTTTTTGAGTATTCTCAAACTGCTCACACAAATCCTGTATCAGTTTTTGAGTAGGTTCCTCACGCTCATGATATTCCTGTATAAACCTTTGGATTGCCTCCTCTCTCTCACTATCATGCTCATACAGAGTCCTTTTTTTGTTTTCAATCTTTTCATTTATCATGTTTGCCAGCAGTGTTTGTAGAGGTATTTGGGAACTCTACTCTGGATTATTCATTATTTATTCTGTCCCTGATTATCATGAGTGGGAGTTCAATACCCAGAGTTGCCATGTTTCTTGTGTTTCTCTGGCTTACTCTGCCCATTTGGGATGAAAATAACACCAGTTTTGTGCTAGAACACTATCTTAAGGCAAGCATCAACCAAAGTCTCTATTTGCACAGTCTATAGTCTGCAGATACAATGTAATTCAACAGATAAATCTATTCAACATCAAACAACTATATATTAATGGGCTACGAACTGCAAAGAAGAATTTGGTAAACCAGAAATTATTAGGTTTAGGGAGAGATGTGAGTAAAAAATAGGAATAAAGTGATGTGGCAGGGCACAGGGAGAGTTAACTTAACTAAGTCCTATACTCAAACAGGAAATAGGTTGGATAGTATGAAAGGAGAGAGAGAAAATAAAGAAGAAAGAGAAAGGAAAAAAAAGAGACCCGACAAAATAGAAAAGTAAAAATTAAAAATATGCAGGATTGAAAACAAACTATTCAGAGAAGAATGTGCATATAATGAGAGAAGAGGAGGTATATAAAGGAGATGTGAAAAACTTAAAAATAGAAATACGTAAAATATCATATAGGTTTAATGAGGTAGTACTGCTATTAAGGAATTTAAGCCTAAGAGGTTTTGAATTGAGTAATAAATTTGTGGATTAAATGTGTACACAATGGGGGATAAGGCCTAATCATCGACTATGGGTTTATCTGAGGATGCGCAGAACAACAATTAAGTCACATAAAAAAGAATGAAGGAGAAGAAAAGGTGAAAAGGATAAGAAAGAAAGAAAAAAGATCTGAAGTTTAGTAGAGCTAAACAAAAAAAAATTAAAGAAAAAAAAAGAAAGAAAGAAAAACGCACACACTCATATACCCCTAAAATAAAAATTATAAGAGGAAAAAAAGTTACTAGAAAAAAAATTTTTCAAAAAAGGTAAAAATTAAAAATTTTGAAAAAAGTTTTAGAAAAAAAAATTTTTATAAAATGTACAAAAAAAAGAAAAAAGTTATTTGATTTTTTTTGGAGGGGTGGGAAAAATTCTGTATCTCCCTTGTGTCCATAACCAGCCTCTTGTTGGAGTCTCTGGTCTGCTTGTGGTGATTGATTTTCCTGTGGCTTGCTTGGTTTCTTAAGTCAGTTTGTTTGAACAGGCAGAAAAATGCTCTGCTTTCTCCAATGTTTTGCCATCCTCCTCCCAGGTTAGTTCAATGGGAGGGAGATCTGCTTTGAGTATCACAAAAGATGGAGATGGGTTTTTCCTCACGTTTGTAGATCCTGTGATGAGGCTAGGTTCTGGGTAGAGTTGAGGCCTTTCAGCAAACAGTAGCTTTTCCTGGGGGCTGGTTTGTGAGAAACTCACAGAGCCCAGCCTGGAGCCACTCTCAGGGTTTATGTTACTGAATTTCAATTGATTGTCAAGGCTGCTAAAGGGAGGTGCAGCCTCTGGCTCTGATAACCCAGTGAAGAAATCCACTCCTGGGGCTGGTGCCCTTGCTGGGTGACTTTTCCCTGGGTGGAGCTGAGTCTGGCAGGTCAAGTTAGGTTCTTGTGACCTGCTAAATGACTCTAGTTTTCTTTCAAGGCCTGAGTTGGAGCTAGCAGCTCCACTGAGCTTTGTCAGTATCCAAGATGGAGATCTCCGGTACTGGGGGGGGGGGGGTGGCCTTCCCTCCTCTGCTCCCTGAGAAGGAGTGAGGACTGTTAAGCTTCTACTCACTCTGAGTCTTGGTTCCTGTGTCATCTGTGGTCTGCGAACTGCAGGATGAAGATGCCTGCTCCTTGTCTGTTCTTTCTGTGTTGAGTAGAATTTGCTCGCCCACCATGTGTGGCTCCTTCGTCCCGGACTCTGTTTTGCAGGTATGGCGGCTACAGCCACCACTGCCACCGCTGCTGCCACAGCGGCAGCTGCTGGCAAGTGCTCAGATCTGTCTCCTTGCCTGAATTTTCCCTCTCTGGCCTAACTCTCTGTACTGTGATGGTACACTTGGTGTGATTCTCTGGCTTAGGACTGTTCACTGGAACTCTAAAACTGCTTTCTATGCGAGACCTTGTTTAGCCTCCAGCTTTTCCTCCACCAACTTCCCAGAACTCTGAATATATTTCTTTTTGGAAGTGTCACCATTTCCCTTGCTCTCTGTTTTTCTCACTCACTGGTTTAGTTTTTATTATCATTATTATTAATATTATTATTATGGTGATGTAGAGGGGTTAGTTACATTCGTGTGGTTATGACTACATTTCTTTTGTCTTTGTGGCTTGAACCTCAGGCCTGGGAACTGTCTCTGAGCTCTTTTACTGAAGAATGGCACTCACATTGAGTGACAGCTGTACTTCCACAAGTACATTTCTTTTTGAACAATGTCACCCTTCCCTTCATCTTTTCCAGTGTTCTCCTCCATCCCTACCAATAAGTTCCATAGTTCATTTTGAACATAATATCAACTGAGTACCACTACGCATACGTTCATCCTTTGTCCCTCATTTATAGGTCCCCTTTACCTTTCCAAAGAGATAAATGAAAAAAAAATTACAAAAATGAAAGAAAGTAAAGAAAAAAATCATCTTGATTCTGTTCCTGGTCACTGGTTATTTTTGAAGAATTTTCTCTCTCTCTCTCTCTCTCTCTCTCTCTCTCTCTCTCTCTCTCTCTGTGTGTGTGTGTGTGTGTGTGTGTGTGTGTGTGTGTGTGTGTAAGTTTGTATGTGTCAATACTGGAGCTTGAACCTAAGAAGCTGACTAGCTTTTTTACTCAAAGCTAACAGTCTATGACTTGAACCAAATTTGCACTTCTGGATTTTTGAATAGTTAATTGGAGATAAAGTTTTCACATATTTTCCTAGTTGGCCTTACTTCAATCCTCTTTCCACAAATTTCAGCCTTCTAAATAGCTAGAGATACAGGTGTAAGCCACTGGTGGTGCTTGGCCTACCTTCTTTATGTTAAGTAGATGAAATTTAAAAGAAAGTTGCAACAGTAGTTCAAATGAAATTAACTTTCCCAGCTTCATTAAGTTTTAATACTTTGTCACACTTAATGTGTACAGAACAACATTTTTTTTGTAGATGTTCCTGCAATTTGGTTTTCATCTTGGTTTTTCCTCATGATGAACTTGATTTTATAGCTTTTACATACGAAATATTGATAGGAATATGTCCTGAGTACATTAATGATATCTTGTTGGCTTTCATAGGAAATGGTGCAAGCTAAAACTTGTCATGATAAATTTGTGTGCCACACCCTGATGATATACCCACATTCTTACCCAGAAGACAGTAGTGCCTGTTACAAATCATTTAGATGTGACAAAACCTTGACTCAGGCCTTTTCTACCACCTCCCTCTATGTCCTTCTCTTAGCAATCCTGAGTCTCCAGTGACCATGACAGAGCCCTGATGGACCTTCTCAGTACACACAGCCAAGGTCACCAGTCAGGCATGGCACTCACATCGGGATGCGAGACCGGTGTTTGCTTTCTATGATTGCATGAAACAGGAACTGTTAGGTCCCTAAGCTGTCCACAGTCCTACGGGTTCCTCATTGAGCATTTGAACATAAGAATTAAGGAGATATCAAATTCAGTCTTCTTTCTGCCAGTTATGCACGTTTTTCTTCTGCTGCTGTCATCTTCTGTTGAAATAAATGATCTGGGCTCTAGAAGCCATTTTGCTTATTCTAGACCCTTAGGGTAAGTCTGGGCTTTATACTTAGACAAAAAGATATGTAGTGATAAGAAACTTAACATTTTTTCTATTCTATTATTACCCAAATATGTTTGCAAATTCTACCAATAATGCTTATTATTAAGAGACATTTATTTAACAGTCACTTTCTCAAATTCCTAACTTCCTCAATGAGCTAAGAGAAGCCACAGAAACTCTCAGGGGCAATTCAGTTCGACCTCTTATTCAGGAAGTAGTGCCAGTGTGCTAGACCTCCAAATTGAACAAAGAATACTGCTTATATCTCAGATTACCCACCCAAACTATACCAAAGAAATCTAAGGACAAGAGATTAGTCTGACTTGGGAACGAACAACACAGATTAAAAAAAAAGATGAGTTCTAAGTTAACAGAAACAAAAAGAAATTTTTGTTTATTCATATAAAAAAGATACTTGGGTAAATTTGGGTGCTGCATTGTGTGGTGAATATTTTGAATTGTAATATCTTCCTGAAGGAGAGATCATTTTATTAGTATGTATTGACCTTCTTTAACTCTCCTACATAATTTTAATTTAAAATCTATTTCATCAGATATTAAGACTCCAAGTCCTACATTTTTATGTGGGCATCTTGTATATACATTTTTTTCAAATTTGGGGAGGGGAAGGGAAATAACAAAATGATGAGCAAAGGATATAGGTTGACCCACTGTAACAATTAAATGTACTCAACACTATGTTGAAAACGAACTTTACATCTTCAGGGGTGGTGGGAGAGGAGTTGGGAAGTGTGGAAGGAAGGTGGCAGGAGAAAAACAAAGGAGGAGGTAATAGCACTTGATGGGAAATGTACTCATTACATTACTGAAGTAACTGTAATCCCTCTGTACAGTATTTTTACAATAAAAATATATACAAATAAAAAGTTACATTTCTCTTTATCACTTAATTGTGGTTATATGTATTTGGTACTAGCTTCTTGAAAGTCCTAAAGAACTCTTTCACATGAACTCATCTTGATAATTTTTTGTTGCTGTTGTTGTTGTTTTTTGTTGTTGTTTTTTATTGTGAAAATACCATACAGATGGGTTACAATTACATGGGCATGGTAATCAGTACATTTCTTTTTTTTTTTCTTTTTTTTTTTCAATCGTGGGCCTTGAACTCTGGGCTTTGACCCTATCCCTCAGATCTTCAGCTCAAGGCAAGCTCTCTACTGCTTGAGCCACAACACCACTTCCGGTTTCCTGGTGACTTTTTGGAGATAAGAGTCTCACGGACTTCCTCAGTTCACAGCCTCCTGAGTAACTAGGATTACAGACTTGTGCTACTGGCACCCGGCATGAGTACATTTCTTATCAAGCAATGTTTCTTCCTCCTTTGTTTCCCCTTTCCATCCCTTCCCATCACCACCGCGAACCCCCCCCGGCCAAAATTGTAAAGTTCATTTTTCAACATAATGTCTTTTACATCTCATTGTTGCAATGGGTCCTGTATCCCTATTTAAACAATGTGTTTTTTCTTTCCCCTCCAAAAATTATACCAACATCAAACACAGTGAAAACAGGGGTTGTACCATGGGGGAGGGACATACAAAGCAACAAAGAAATCATCTTGGAAAAAATGATATTAAGTGAAGTAAGACAGGCCCAAAGAAACATAGGTCCCAGGGTTTCCCTTATTTGCAATAACTAGTATATGTCTGAGACAAGCAGAAACGGTCAGATAAGTTGATATTAGGTGAAATGAAGTCCAAGCTTGAGTTTTTTTAAATACATTTTCATTTGAAAAAATCTGTAGAGAGGGGTTTCAGTTACATGAGTGAGGTAATGTGTACATATACTCTCAGGAACTGTTACCTCATCCTTTGTTTTTCCCCTACCATCCTTTCCCTCTCCACCTCCCCAAATACTCTCTCCTTTCCCTCCACAAGTTGTAAAGTTCCTTTTCAACATAGTGTCTTGTACATCTCATTGTTACAATGGGTCAACCTCATATCCCTATTCAAACATTTTTTTTCCTTTCCCCTCCCCCAAATAGAAAAATGTATATACAATATGCAGGGCACGAGAATCAAACCCAGTGAAAACATGTATTATTCCGTGGGGGAGGAACATACCAAAGGAAAAAAAAATCACATAATACATTATAAATACATTTAAAAAAACTGTAGCAAGCAACAAAAAATACGTGTTCTTGTATATTAACCCCTCTGTACAGCATCTTTACAATAAAACAATTTTAAAAAATATAAAAATTAAAAAATATATGAAAACTCTAGCTAAATAACTAGTGTATGTTTAAGACAAGCAGAAAAATTCAAAAGCTATGTACATATGACCATATAAGATGACAGTAATTCATTGATTTTCTCCCTCTATGCCTTCCCTCCTCCCACTCCAGCCCCCATCCTTGCCCGCCGCCACAAACTTATTAAGTTCATTTCCAATATAGTGTCTTGTGAGTATCATTGCTGTAATATGACATCTTTTGTACTTCTTTCAGCATTTTGTTATTTCCCTTCTGTTCCCCAAATCAGACAAATACATGTACAAGATGGAGAGTACCAGATTCAAAGACAGAAATTGCAGGGATACAGCCAATGGAAAAAGAAAAAGGAAATAATAAAAGAAGAAAGAACTAGCTGTAGTACATTGGCTACATCAAGATTGACAAATAAAGAACTACTGTTTCAAAGTGTTGGCATTCATTTAATTTAGCATCATTTTATGTGGTCATATGTTCATACTTCTTGGGCTATTATGATCCTCTGTTAGGACTAACTTAGGCTAACACTAATCATTGCAAATGAGAGAAATCACAGAGCCTAGGTTTCTTTGGGCCTGGCTTACTTCACTTAATATGATTTTTTTCCAAGACTTTCCATTTCCTTACAAAAGGGACAATGCCATTCTTTCTGATAGAAGCATAAAATTCCATTGTGTAAATAGACCATATTTTCTCTATCATTCATCTATTTTTTTTGGGGGGGGGTCCGGTCATGGGGCCTGAACTCTGGGCCTGGGTGCTGTCCCTCAGCTCTTCAGCTCAAGGCTAGCACTCTACCACTTGAGCCACAGAGCCACTTCAAGCTTTTTTCTTTTTGCTTATGTGGTGCTGAGGAATCACACCCAGGGCCTCATGCATGCAAGGCAAACGCCCTACCACTGAGCCACCTTTCCAGCTCTCATTCATCTGTTGAGGGGCATGTGAGTTGGTTCCCTATCTTAGCTTTGGTAAACAATTCTGCTACGAACATAGTTGTGCTCGTAGCATTAGTGTGGCCTAGTTTGAGATCATTGGGATAAATACTGAGGAGTGGGATTATTGCATCTTAGGGGAGTTCTATATTTAGTCTTTTTAGGAACCTCCATACAGTCTTCCAGAATGGTTGAAACAGCTTACATTCCCACCAACAGTATAGTAGTGTTCCCATCTAGCCACAACTCTGTCAGCATCTGTTATTATTATTATTCTCTGGATAATGGTCATTCTAACTGAGATGAGGTGGAATCTAAAGGTGGTTTTGGTTTTGATTTGCGTTTCTTTTTTAAAAAATACGCTTTTTATTGTAAAAATATTGTACAGGGAGTAACAGTTACATGATTAAGGTCATGAGCACATTTCCTATTGAGCATTGTTGCCTCCTTTGTTTTTGTCCTACCATCCCTTCCTTCCTCACTTCCCATACTACTCCCCTCCTCCCCCTTGCCAAAGTTGTAAAGTTCGTTATCACCATCTCATTTTTACAATGGGTCAATTGGTATCCCTATTTAAACATTTTATTTTTTCCCTTCCCTTCCTCAAATTACAAAAATGTATATACAAGACACAGGGCACTGAAATAAAACACAATGAAAACAGGGGTTAAACAGTGGGGAAGGAAGTCATCAAAGAAAAAAAAATCACATAGTACATTATAAATACGTTAAAACCATAGCAAGAAAAAATAAACCACTTGTGTCCCTGTCTTTGGCTTCATTTCGTTTAATATCATCTTTTATTGTCATATGTACATAGCTTTTGAACTTTTCTACTTGCCCTAGACTTATACTAGTTATTACAAATTAAGAAAACCATGGGACCTATGTTTCTTTGTCTTACTTCACTTAATTAATTTTTTCCATGTCTTTCCATTTCCTAACAAAGGGATGGTGTCATTTCTGACAGGAATTGCCAGTGCACACTGAGAATAAACAAAGATTAATACAGGAATTTCATGAGCATGAGGAAACTAATAAAACATTAATGCAGGAATTGCATGAGTGGGATGGGAATAGACAAAGATCAATTGAAATTCATAGAATCCATAAACAGACAGGAAAAGGAATCTAGGGAGGCCACAAAGGAAATGCTGCATGAAACTCAACAGAAGGAAAGGGAGTCCAATGAAATCATAGTTAATCAAGTAAGGGATTTGAGAATGAACTCTGAAAGCCAAATTAAGGAAGTAAAGAAGTTTGTACAAGATCTAAAACAAAACTCCAACAAAGAATTTGAAGCCACCAAAGCCGACCAATTAGAAGGATAAGAAATAAAAAAGTAAACAAAGTAGAAAGTCTTGACAATAGGTTAGAGCATACAGAAGATAGAACCCTGGGATTGAAGACAGCCTAGATATTATAGAGAAAGAACAGACAACTTTTCAAGACAAATCCAAGAAATGTGATAGATTTATTCAACATTTAGAAGACACCATCAGAAAGCTTATTCTGTTGATTTGCATTTCTTTTATGACCAGCAATGTTGAACATTTCTTCAACTGTCTATTGGCCATTCTTATTTCTTCTCTAGAGACGTCTCTTGTTTTTACAAATTTCATTCTGTTTTTCTCTGAGGAGCTGGAGAGAATTCTTGTGAATTTCTCTCATTTATTTAATTTTTCTGTGTTTATTAGTAGTGCTTAGCCACTTGACTTCAAGCTCTCATTGCCTATCCCCACAACACTGGCATTCTACCACTTGAGGCTTTTAGTTGTTATTTGGAGAAAGAATCTGCTTGGCTTTTCTGCCCCAGATGGCTTTGAATATTGAGGGATCAACAGATCTCAACTTCCTGAGTATCTAGTATTGTAGGCATGAAATGAAACTTAGAAGTTGTGATCCTTAAATGGAGAAAATTTGCCTAATTGCAAAATTATTTGTTTTTTATTTTATTTTTGGAAAAAAGTGTCTCTCACACTTTCCCTTAGGCTGGCTTCAAACTAAATCTCCCTGGCTTCATTTTCTGCATGTTGTGATTACAAGCGTGCACCATAATATCTTGCACAAAACAAGTTTTTGAATAACAAACTAGTAAGTAAGAGACCTTCACATTCTCAAAAATAAAAATGAAATGTTACACCAAGACTTCCGAGTAGGAGTTCTCACCTGTAAACCTAGCCACTCAGGATGCTGTGATCTGAGTATTGGGGTTCAGAGCAAGACTAGGCAGAAAAATCTGAGAGACCCTTTTCTTCCAATTAGCTAGCAGAAGTCTGGGACTAGAGCTGTGGCTGAAGTGGTAGAGCACTGTCCATAAAGCAAAGAGATAAGGGTCAGCACCAAAGCCCTTTGTTCAATCCCCCAATGCTAGCAACAAAAACAAAGAGAAAGGCAAAGCAAGGAAAATGATATTTTTTTCTAGGAAGTCAAATGCAAGAGGATTCCTTTGAGTAATTAGACCTCCAATTATCTTTCTTTTTATTAGCAAATATTAATTATATAAATTATAAAAATATTAATTATTATATATCCACACATGGATACAATGTATCATAGTCATATCCTCCTCCATCACCTACCCAGTCTTATTTCCAGTTAACCACTAAACAGCTAGAAACAAGAGAGGTAGCACAAGTGGAAGAGTCCTAGCCCTGAGCAATAAACATAAGGGACATTACCAGGTCCTGAGTTGAAACCCTAGTACAAGGACGCCCCACAACAAAAATAAAACAAGCTATAGCATATAATTGTCTACAGGAAATAGTAATATCTGTCATTAAGCTCCCACACATTATAAATAACATGAGGAAACAAATTTTCAAAGCTTTTTGAATAGCATTTTATTCTCTGAGAATAACAGAGTAACAAGACATTGGTCTTGTCTGTTCTGTCGCATGATATTGGATACAAGTACAGGATATTCTCCAGAAAGAGTCTCTGCACAACTTCTAAGGAAACAGAGGCTGCCTTCTTTTTTAAGGGTGAAGGAAATACTTTGTATCTGGTTTTTGATGCCTGTGAATCTATGGGAATTCATCAACATATTAAAATTACATATAATTTATAGCATTATATCATATAATAATAAAGGTCAATTAAGGTACTTTAAAACTAAGCAAAGAATAAGTTTAATTTCTAACAAATCAACAACAAACAAGGAAAAAGGAAAAGAAAATGAAACATATCTTAAGCAGCAGGCTGGTGGCTGGAACCTAAAACCCCTGTTTTTAAGGTGAGAACAGAAGGACATTGCTTACAAGGCAGCAGGAGCAGCCAAGTTTTGGGGAAATAATATGAAGATCACCAACATAAATTTTAGTAGAATTCAAATGCTGCTGGCTCATCGCTATAATTCAAGCAAGTCTGTAGGGTGAGATCTGAGGACCACCTTTTGAGGTCAGTCCTGGCAGGAAAGTGCATGAGGTTCTAAGACTACAATAAAGCCACAAATGCAAAAAGTAAAGATGTGGGCAAAAGAGACCATGGACAGAACTCTAGTCTGGACTTTAAGCTCTCAGAATAGACAAAAACAAAAACGAACGAAGAAAAAAACAACAGAAAAATGGGTGGGAATAGAACTGATGAGGTCCTAGGTTACTAAATCCAGTAATGTAAAAATGTAGCCTAATCCAAACAAAAAAGAATAAATTTATTACACACTGGTATATAGAAATTTATTTAGTGAGAATACAGAAGGAATGTCAAATGTAAAAAATGCCATAAAGGTATCTTTCTTTCTCTTTCTTCTTGCTAGACGGGGACTCGAACTCAAGACCTGACACTTTGGTTCATTGGCTATCTGTCTACCAACAGGACCACACCTCCATCACCACATTCTAATGGTATCAGACTCTCATGCTTCTCTCTAGCAGCACTTGTGTCCTTTCGTGTGCCTATTGGTTTTGCATGTGACTTTCCAAGGACTGCTCCAGCTATAGCCTCTTGAAGAGGGAGAGGTAAATAAGGGCCCACTGCAAAATCTCGTCTAAACTGAGTGGGGTTCTTCTTACCTGTGATCTTGCTATAGAGGAAGTGAGGTGTGTGGGTGATGGTAGGAAGGCAGCTCAGATGGGGAAAAGAATCAACTGGGCTCTGCACTTACCACCCTCAGCCCTCAGTTTGCAGGGCCACAGCTGTCTGGAGGTTGGCCTCAGGAGGCCCCACTTTTCCCTGCTCTGTGCATTCTCATGGAGCTCCCCATGAGAGCATGAGTTCCAAAGATTGCAGTGACCATGCTACAGCCCCTCAGATTTCATTCTGCAACTGTAGCCACTACTGAAGCTTCCCCTGCACCTACTGCTGCCTCCTTTTTGGCCACTTGCCCTCATTCCTCGCCTGTCAGTGCCAATAAGGGCCTCCATGATCACCCCTCCACCCATGCACCAAATGTCCTCTGGACTTCCAGTGACTCCTGGTAGTCAGTAGGACCACATGTCCATTAGAATGACATAAAGATAAATGTTACACAGAAACATGAAGAACTACTATGATGGATTGACCTTCATGGCCTCTGATAATGGAAGCTTTATCCCCATAAGTTTTGCATCACTATGAATTTTTTATTTTCCCACAGAACCCAATATATTTTCCTTCTGCTTCCTTTATTGGGTTTTGTCTTACTATTTCCAAAGAATTATGCTATCACAGACTGGTGCCATGTCTCTGGTGAGAAGAACCAAGAGGTAAAGGATATGGGACCTAGATAATCCCTCCTTACCAGAAGAGTCCACCGCAGGTCAGAAATGCAAATCTTAGGAGAGTGGGCACAGCGGCTGCCTCCCTCTCTACTCTCTAAAGTATGGCTCACATCTGGAGAGGATTTCAGAACACCTCTAAAACCTTGCCATTAGTTGCCTAAAGGCAGCTATTACCGAACAGTATATTGAATTAGCTCCACCACCAAAGAAACAACCACATCTAGTACATTGAGCTCACAAGGATAGCATGGAGTTCCAGTGAAAATGATCTTTAAAATGAAGAAATGACACTGTCTAAAATACCAAGAAAGAATGGGAATGACACTGGAATAGGCAGAAATACTTTGTGTGCAAAAGAGGGGGACAAAAGAGATGAATTACAGTTGATTGGGAAATGGGCAGTGACAGAGAAGAAGCTAGTAAAGACAATGAATGTGAAGATGGAGAGTGTGTCATGGAAATCACAGATGGTGCTTCTTGTGCAAGTAGTTAGTCTTTGGCAAGTGATGATAGGAAACCTCAGCTTCCTAAGGCAAGACCTGGCTTTATTGCCTATCTGCACTGAAAGGGAAGAATCTCCTGCCTCAGTTTCCTAAGTTGTGGTATCACTGTCATGCACTACCACATTCCTCTTTGAAACATTATCTTTCATGATAATTATTGATTTTCCACCTTTGACTTTGATAGTCTTGCATCTACATTTCTTTTTTTATGGAGGGGAGGGGGGGGTCTGGTCATGGGGTCTGAACTCTGGGCCTGAGCGTTGTCCCTCAGTTTTCAGTTCAAGGCTAGCACTCTACCACTTGAGCCACAGCACCACTTCCGGCTTCTTTTCTGCTTATGTGGTGCTGAGGAATCGAACCCAGGGCCTCATGAATGAGAGGCAAGCACTCTACCACTGAGGCTACTTCCTAGCCTCCATCTATGTTTCTTGACCTTGGTATAAACATGTCTCTCTTTGGATATAAGGAAAGGAACATAATTCCAACAACTTCCCATACTGAAACACCTACCTTGGGTACTGTTAACTCACTTTGCTCATCTGGCTTCTGTGGAGACTGTCAATTTGCTCTGCTCCTTAAGAGGCCTGCCAGATTCTCAGCTGTGTACTAGAGGAACACGGAGGTGGAGGGTTTAAGATGGAAATGTGAATGAAGAAATTTACTTCACTGAAACTTCTGTTATTTGCCATATTTTTGCTTGTCATGTTTACCTTGCTCAGAGTTTACATTATTTTAATAGTATGATGAAGTAATAACATTTATTTTCCTCAGCATTTAAGTTTAGTTCTTCGTTTTCTTTGAGACAAAGTTCTAAGAAAAAAACAACTAACCTCATGTGCATTTCCACAAATGGATGTTTTCCTTTTCATATTCCCTTGTAAGACAATAATTCTTGGTTTTTGGAAAGTTAGGAAATAGAAATAGACTAAAACTTTAAACAAAATTCATTTATTTGTGATGTCAGTAGGCTTTGGATTTTTAGTCACTAAAATGTGTGTGATTGTGTTCAGTCTGGTCCACTCCAGTGAGAGCATCCTTCTTTACTAAGTTATTAACAAGTGAATGGATTGCCTGACAAAATTTGGAGATTTTGTTTTTGTTTTCTTGGCAGACCATTAAAACTTTCTTTAGAGAAAATAAAAATCACACTATCTTATCTTCATAGAGTCCACTATGCTTCAGGTAATTCATCTGTAACCTTTAGCACACAATCCAGTATACTTGCTTCTGGATTTATTGGAGCATTCTAGCTGCCACAAACAAGGGAAAATATGCAGCCAGTGTTCTCTGGGTCTGGATTACTTCCCTTAATGTAATGTTTTCCCAGTCTTTCCATGTTGTTACAAACTGTAGTCTATCGTGCTCTGTGATGGATGAGTGGGATATCTGTGTTTGTGTGTGCATGTGTGTGCAGATCTAAACTTATACATATATACTACATTTAAGTGTTATCTGGGTATTGGAAAGTGAGAGACATGAGCCTTATCAACAGTCTTGAGTCTTGTTACCCTTGTGCATGGCCTGAGGTGACAACAGCTGATAGGCTATGAGGCATAGAAAGAGGATGTTTCTCTCACCATCAACTTTAAGGTAGATATTGAGCTCAGCTTTCTCTAACCACGGGTCTTCTATTGTAGTAATCCAGCTAAAGATTCAAAGAAACTATTTTATTTTATTTTATTTTTATAGTCCTGCATCTCTAATTCTCACCAGGGCACTGTCCCTGACCTACATTTTGCTTAAGGCTAGCACTCTACCACTTGAGCCAAAGTGCCACTGCTGGCTTTTTCTGGGATTAACTAGACATAAGAATCTGCCTGTGTTGGCCTTGAACTGCAATCCATAGATTTCAACTCCTGAGTACCTAGGTTCACAGGCATGAGACACCAGTGCACAGCTAGAAACTAAATAATGGGAGTATCCATTATATACCTCCACCTATCTTTGGAAAGATTTTCTAGCATGTTCTGACCAGACCAATGTTAACTACTAATCACTAAGAAAATAATTCTTGACACACTCATTACTACAAAAGAAATCATTGAGCTAATCTCCATAATATGACGCAACATTGTATAACTCTTACATATAATACTCCCAATTTATCTCATTCTTGGATCTTCAAACCAACTTCTAATAAATATGAACATTTGTATGTGTAAAAGCGAGTGCATGATTTTGACCTGTGACTTAAGAAAATAGAACCTTGGGTTGGGAATGTGGCTTAGTGATAGAGTGCTTGCTTAGTATGCATGAAGCCTTGAATTTGATTCCTCAGTACCACAAAAAAGCCAGAAATGGTGCTGTGCCTCAAGTGGTAGAGCACTAGCCTTGAGCAAAAGAAGCTCAGGAGCAGTGCCCATGATCTAAGGTCAAGCCCTTGGACTGGCAAAAACAAACAGGACTAGAATAAAATGGGAACTCTTAATCTTGTATGCACTTCTGAACTTTATAACTTGTAAAATATAATTTTAGCAAATTAGATTTGTTTAAAAATTGAAAACCTATATTACATGCTATCTAATATATGTGTTTTAAAATATAATTGATACCAATGAACCCATATTCTTTGAATAACATACTAATCAAACTTATATGCACCTTTGAAGAAGCAAATTTAAAACTTGGAAATTATTTGAAGAACTGAGACTTGGAGGATTTTCTACATTCTCAATATACCTTATTATGAACAGGAACACTTAATGTAGAAAGCAAAATTAGTGGTTCTCTGAAAGGAAGATTAGTAATATTTACCATTGAAAAAATAATTCAGGTAAACACAAATAGCACCCCAATTGAGTGCTCTTAGGGGCTAAAAAAGGTACCTCATTCCCTGGATTGTGAACAAGCATTCTGAAATGTATAGCGACAGATAAATACTATTATTAATGATTACCATTTGGTTTATTCATCTACAGGAAATCTCATTCCGTCTAGTTCTTTATATTGAACAAACATTCAAATTACTAAACTATACACAATGTTTCAAAGTTTACATTTTATGAAAATGAAGTGAAACAATATTGGTGCCCAATGAATGTGAGATGATGAGTTTTAAAGGGTTTCATATATCTTAAGACATTTGACTTACATGAATGGTCTGGGAGTATTTAAGATAAATGGATAAGTAGATTACATACATACACACACATACATACATACACACATATGCATGTATATTTCAACAAGTACAATAAAAATCTTTAAAAACAAATCACGCCACTGGTAGCTGCAGATCAAACAATTACACATAAAGAATTCTTTTTTAAAACACTGAAAATGGCTCATCAGAATACTTGATAAAATTCATATTAGAGGCCCATTTCTTCCAATTCTATTACTGATGTGTCACTTCAATATGTGAATCCATTTATTGAAAGCATTTGTCCCTTCTTTTTGAATTTAATTCTAGGAGTCTCTACGTTCCTTGTTCTTGGTGAATAGCATCTTTTTTTATGTTAAAGGTCAGGACAATGGTTGGGGGGGGTCTTTGTAGTTATCTGATATGGTAAAGATAGAGCCATCAACTACATCATCTCAAAACTGTTGAAAGTCACAGTGGCTGTGATCCTGGGAAGCACAGGTCTATCTAAGTTTACAGGAAAGCCTGGAGAAATCTTCATTTGAACACATTCTCTAAGCTCGATAAAGGGCTTGAAGGGAGCTATCACTTCTGTAACATTCAATAATTCACTACCTAAGGGAAATTCGTGACTGATGGCAATTGTGACTTCAAATATCTTCTTATTTTCTTTGAATACCAGTTCTCTTCCTGGATGAGGAGCTTGTCCACTTCCAGCAGATCTATGCTCCTACTTTGTAATAGTGCTCTGAGGGACTGTTTTGGAATGGGGTCAAAATTCTGTTCCATTGAGCACTGTCTCAGCCCCATAGGCTGAGGAGAGTGGGAGGAGGTGGGGATGGCAGGGAGATGACTCCTTCTTCTAATACAGGCAAGGCTGCTCTGAAAAGAAGTCAGAGGATCCCTCTACAGATTAAATGTCCACAATTAGCCAAGCAGGAAGTACCTCAGCAGGGCTGAGTGAAGGAGTGATTCTAGCGGGAGCCATGACCCTGGGTCTTGGTCTGGCGCAGCCAGACCAAGTAGCTGCAGCTACTCCAGCTATTTCTCATGAAGCTCCAGTGTAGCCCAGCAGCTGCATGTCTGCTTCCAGCAGTGCCCCAGCTCCCCAGTCCTTCTTTGCTAAGGCACCAGAGCAGACCATGCACCGCTACAAATACAACATGCAGGAGATCATACCCTTGAAGCCCAGTATTCCCCAGACAAAGCCCCTATTCCCTGGGCTACAGCCCCAGCTTCAGCTCCAACTCCACCGGATAAGAAGGGACCTGATGCTCCCCCTATAACTCAGGTCAGATTTGTCACTTCACTAGCCCAGGAGGGGCTGTAAGAAAAGATCCCATATTGGGGAAGGCAGCAGATGAGACAGTTCATCTGCAGCCCAGTTCTGGCTCCAAAATTTTTGTGGATTTGGGGGTCTGTTGAAAAAGGTGGCCTGTAATTTTCTGGCTAGAAAGTTCATTCCTTCTCCATTCATAAAGTGTTTGGTGATTCCCAACTTGCCACTGATTACTGGGTATAGACTGGCAATCTAGGGATGCCCTTGCTGGTGGTTCAAGGCAGAGGCTTTCAGGGAAAAAGGACAAAGCTGCTCTTCCTGTTATGCCTGGCCCTTGTCCCTGCTTGACCCCCTTCTACCCTGAGAGAATCCCACACCGTGTTTGTTGCTATGAATGGGTCTGTTAACCAGGTCCTTTACCTTGTGTTTACTCTGAAATTGGAGAGAAGTTGAGCCAAAGCTGCCCCTATCAAAGCTTGCCCCCACCCCATTTTGCCTGCCATTCATGGTATTGCAGGTTTGCCTTGGCAATATGTATATTGCCTCTCTCTCTCTCTCTCTCTCTCTCTCTCTCTCTCTCTCTCTCTCTCTCTCTCTCTCTCTCTCTCTCTCTCTCTCTCTCTCTCTCTTGCTCACTCACTCTGCATCTCTCCATTTCTCTTTTGCCTTTATTTTATTTACACTACTATGTATATACTATATCTGTATAGTATAAATATAGTATATACTTGTATATAGTATATATAGTATATGCTATATATATATATATACTATATATATGCTATATATATACTATATACATAGCAGTGTACATATACTATTATAAATTTTGTGTTTTGTAACTTTGTAGCATTTTAAGTAAGGTTGTGTTTATGCTTTGCTGGGTACAATAAAGATATTCTATTGAATAAACCTAGCATTAGAATGCAAAGAATACATGTCTTCTGTTACATTTTTCCTTTATTCATGCTTTCCCTGATTTTTTGAAAAATATCCTCCTCACTGAAATATTCTTTTGTTCCTTGATTATAAAATGAGTCCATTCTCCAGATAGAAGTCTACCGATAATTTTCCTATTCTTTCTGTTTTTATCTTCTTGAAAAAGCCCTCCAATTTGGGCACATGTGAAAGAAATGAAGTTGATTGATAAAGTTGCAGAATATCACTGTTCATTAAAATGTTAACCTCTTATAAATACGTTAGAAACAATAACAAGAAAGTAAAAAAAAATACTTGTGTCCCTATCTTGGGATTTATTTTGCTTAACATCATCTTATCTGGTTGTATGTACATAGCTTTTGACCTTTTTTGGTTGTCCCAGATATATACTAGTCATTGCAAATAAGGGAAACAGTGGACCCTATGTTTCTTTGTGGCTGGTTTACTTCCCTTAGTATAAATTTTTCCAAGCCTTTCTGTACCATGTGATTTTTTTCTTTGTCTGTTCCTCCTCCATGGTATAACCCATGTATTCACTGTTTTTCTTGTCGATACTCTGCATCTTGTATATATAGTTCTATAATTTGGGAAGGGAAAATGCTTAAATAGGCATATAGGTTGATCCATTGTAACAATGAGATGTACAAGACACTATGTTGAAAACTGAACTTTACCATTTATGGGGGGTGTGGGGAATTGTAGTTGTGGAGGTGGGAGGGGAGGGATGGTAGGGGAAAAACAAAGGAGGAGGCAACAATGCTTGATAGGAAATATACTCATTACCTTGCTCATGTAACTGTAACCCCTCTGTACAGAATTTTTACAATAAAAAGCATATTTTAAGAAGTCAACCTTTTCTGTTTCAATTGTCTATCAATAAAAATGATTCAGAGGCTGTTGCTTCCCCATTGAAGATGAAGCTCAAATGCTTTCATTGGCACTTCATGTTAGTCAAGTATGTGAGAGTTATTTCAAACCTGACATTGAAATCTTGTGTATTTTACATTCATCAGAATGCAGAATTAGGAAAAAGAAGCATTCAACTTTGAAAATAACAGAGAAGTTCTAGATAAAAGTCACTGAGAAATTGCAAGATTTTCAATAACAGAGGTAGTACCACATCTGGTTTTTACTAGGGATAAGTGTCATGGATTCTTTTGCCCTGGCTGGGTGCAAAAATTAATCCTCACGGGGCTGGGATGTAGCTCAGTGGCAAAGCGCTAGCCTAGCAAGTGCAACGTCCTGAGTTTGATCCCCAGAACCAAAAAAGAAAAGACAAAAAAATACAGTTAAAAAAAAACCAAACAAAAAATTAATCCTCACATCTCATCTTCCTAAGTAATCTTTACCACTCAGAGTGAGAATCGAGTTTAGAGTTTGTTTTCAAGACTAGTGCTCTACCGGTTGAGCCACAGTTCCATTTCTGGCTTTTTATTAGAGATGTGTCATGGATTTTTCGCACAGGATGGCTGCAAACCTTAATCCTCAAATCTTAGCCTCCTATGTAGTCCTTACTACTCAGGGTCAGATAGAGTTTGTGTCTGACCATTTGGTTCAAGACTAGTGCTCTACCACTTGAGCCACACTTCCACTCCTGGTTTTTTTCCCTGGTTAATTAGCGAGAAAAATCTCATGAAATTTAATACCTGGGTGGTATTTTACCTCGATTCTAAAATCTTAGCCTCCTGAGTAGCTAGTGTGAGCCACCACTGCCTGGTTCTACACTTGGTCCCTAGCTTCAGGCCCCTGCTCTTCACTCCCTTGATATTATTGGTGGTGTCCTCGTTTCAGATTTCAATTGAGCTTAGTGTCCTGCGTCATTCAGTCTCTGGTTCCAGGAATCTATAGCAAGGCTGTTATGACATCTAGACTAACCATAAGGCAATAAGCCTGGGATAAACAGCGTGGTGTCCAAGCCTGCGGCTTCTTACATCTGTCACTGGGCGAATGATCCCAGGACTCATTTAATGCCACTGCCTTCTTGGAGGCCTCCTAGCTTCCTTACGATCTGACTGCAGGCATGTCATGACCTGGGGTGCAGGGCACTAAGGTTTCTCCTTCATTCCGCTGCCATAAATGGGACTTTCAGAAGTCACTTCTCCCTTTTGAATCTTCATTTCACAGAAATTGTGCTTAAAACCCTGCATTCTGATGCTTCCTTCTTCTGGATCTTTGCCTATCTAGCAAGTTTGCCAGATGTTCATGCCAACAATTGTACTGATTCAACACCCAGTGACATGGGGGCCCTCTCTACTCCTCCACTTATGCCAGGCTCAAAGGTCTTTCGTACCTAGCATGCATCTTGATTCCTAGAAACCCAGGGCTATGATTTCCCTGAAGAGCCATGGGCTTAAAAACTTTGATGGAGTTAGGCACCAGTAGATCACATGTATAATCTTAGCTACTAAGGAGGCTTTGTTGTAAGAATCAAGGTTCAATTCAGGTTGAACAAGTCAATAACACTCCTCTTACAATACCACTGCATTCCAAGACGTGACCCCCCCAAAGATTCAAACCAACTAGAGATGTTCTCATTGTGTGTGGGGACTAGCCTTTCTATGAGCGTATTCCTGAGGGCTCCTCTTGATCCAGGAGCCTTGGAAGGGGCAAAAGCTTCCTCCAGCAGCAGGCTTATTTCCTGTCTATGACCAGCATAGGCCACATCCTCTAGCAAGCAGAACCTCCTTGTCCAAGTTGGGAGAGCTGCTGTCCCCATGATATCTGCTGGGGAGATGATAGGCAGCTTCATGTGCCTGTGGGTGAGTGGAACCATGGATTCTGCTAGTCCATCCAGCAAGGCTTCATCCAGAAGTCTATCTAGTGCCCAGCCAGCAGAGCCTGGTATCTCCTTGGGTTCCAGCATCCCTACTCTGCAATGTTAGGGAACCCACAGAGCCCACTGTGATGTCTTCGCACTCCAGTTTCAACATTCCATTGCCAGCCACCAGCCTGTCCTTTAACTGTGGGCCTTGGCAGTTTTACCCTCAACAGCATGGGACATTTCCAGATAGCAAGCAAGTCTAGATCTTCATTTGGAACCCTGAAGACTACTAATATAGGCTCATCGCCTGCCCCCTGACAACCTGGACAGCCTGGCCCTCCCAGCTCCATTTTCCAGCATGTGCTTAGGGGCCTTCGGAGCTCGGCTTCTGCTCCCTACAACTACACATGTCTCCTGGAAAGAGCCCTTGAACCTGTTGCGCCCCAGAGGTCAGGCCACAGTGAGGTCTCTCTGCCCCCAGCCTGGCTCCTAGCACAACCACAATCAGGGCAGCACTCCCGGGCTCCACTGCAGACCTCTGACTTGGGTCAAAAAAGTTCCTGTGCTTGTGCAGTCCACAGTCAGCAGTCGGTAGTCCTGGAACAGGGGCATCTACTAAGGCCACTCCAGAAGAACTTTTGCACCAAGCAGGTTGATTTTGGAGCAGCTCCTCTTCCAATTGCAGGCCTGGTGTCCATTGAAGCAGAACATGACACTGCAAAAGATCACAGTGCACAATAGAAGAACCTGACAAGCAATGGTCCTGTGCTCAGAAACCTGACAGAGACAGTAAATCAGAGAGAGAGTAAGGCTAGATTGTACCTGCTTCAATATCCTTGCCAAGAAATGTTTATTTTCACCAAGATATAAAGAGGAAACTTCTAACTCTATCTCTGACAAAGTATCTTGTACGAATCTAGACTTCCATAAACAATCACAAAAGTAGAAGCTATGTGAAAAATAAATATATTTATGTAAATATATATATAATACAAATATGTAGGAATATATATTTATATTAGCGTATTCACATATACAATGTGAATATGTATATAATGTATGTATGTATAATGTATAATGTATATTTATGTGTATATATCTATATATATAATGTACAGGAGAGAAAAACTGCATAGTATTTGGAGGAATAATTACCAAAATCTTCCCAATTTTCATTAAAAGCATGAACCCTTATATGCAGGAATCTAGCAGCTCAACAAAAAATTAGCATAATCCCATAGATCCACACTAAAACACATTCTAATTAAATACTCAAAGACAGCAGTCCTCCCAAAGCACAGAGACACAACTCCTCACACACAAGTGATCTTCAATGATATTATGACCAATTTTTCATTAGAAAAAAGAGTATTAGGCAGCAAGGGCAACAAATTCAAAGTGCTAAAAGAAAAGGACATATCTAACACCAGCCTTTCTTTTATAACATTCCCCCCACCCCAGAGATAGGGGCCGAACTCAGGGCCTTGTACTCACCAGGCAGGCACTCTTCCATTGAGCAAAATCCCCAACCTTACAACTACCCTTTCTAAAACAAAACAAAACAAAAAATATATTTCTTCTAAAAGTGAGAGATGCTAAATACTGAAGGCTCAGGCCTATAATCCTAACTACTCTGGAAGCTGAATTGTGAGGATTGTGGCTCAGAACCAGCCTGGACCTTGTCCCTTCAGGAGTAAATTGTGGGAGACAGGTGTCCTTAAGAAGGATGGAGGACTTTGTGCTGTGTCATTCCTGGAACAAGTCATAGGATAAGGTGGCCATCAAGAATGGAGGCTATTGGCTAGTGTCTCCACAGAAGCAATTTATATAATGCAGGAGTGCTCTCATAGGTCAGAGGACATTGACCACTGTCTTAGTGGTTTCAAAAATTCCATGAAAATAACCATAGCAACCTCAAGTCCTCCTGGAATCTCTAGCAACAGTCTTGGAGGCCTAAGAGCTACAGTGTCAATGGTGGCAGGCTGTAATTGGTCCACTTTTTCTCTGACCTCACTTGGTCTGAATCTGATTTGTCCATTTCCCCCATGATGTCACTATGCACAGTTGTGATTGCTCCATTGTGATAGGTCATGTAGGGTATATAGGAAGCCACTGTGCCCCAACATTTGTCAGTTAACAGTGCTGGGAGCTCTCGCTTGGTAAGCTGCTGGATTAACTCAAAGCTAGATTGATGATCTGTTTGGTTGCAGGTTTTGTTGGTTGGATTTTGGTATTTCTTTTTTACTTTTTGCCGGGTTTCCCATTATTTTATTGAGTTAATTTTTCGGAGACTTGCTACCTGCTTTCATAGCAGGAGGATCGCAGAATACAAAGAATCATCCCCGAGCTGCTTGACGAGGAGATCATCAAACAATACCAGACAAAAGAACTCCTTGACCAAGTTACCTGAGTGAAACTGTCCCATCACCACTTCACAGACACCGAGATGGCAGTTTAAAATACGTCATATGGGAGAGTCCTCCAGGCATTGAATAGAGAATAAGATGGACATTTTTAAGGCTGGATGGCCCAGACACATCATCAAGTTGTACCTGGTGATGGAGAAAAAAGAGTATGTATATCTCATCATGGAATTGGCCACTAGGGGCTACCTTCTGAAGTCTATCTGAAAATCCCACCACTTATATAAAGTTGAAGCCAGGAGATTCTTCAAACAAATTGTACTAATTACAGCAGAACACAATCGCACATTGAGATCTTAAGCCCAACAATATCCTTTTGGACAGCAAAGGCAATATCAAGGTTAGTTATTTTGGTCTAATCATCTGGTTCTCCCCGGGGCAGCTGCTGACAAATTTATGTGGTGTTGTGCTATTCCATACCCCTGAAATGTTCCTGCAAGAAAGAAATGATGGCTGGAACTGGCTTCACACCTGTAATCCTACCTACTCAGGAGGCTGAGATCTGAGGATCATGGTTCATTGCCAGCCCGGTCAGAAAAGTCTGTGATATTCATCTCCAATTATCCACTAGAAAACTGGGAGTGGCACAGTGGCTCAATTGGTAGAGTTCTAGCCTTGAGTTGAATTGCTCAAGGACACTGTTCAAGCCCCACAATTGGAAAAAGAAAATATGCCTACAAGGTGGAAATCTGGAGCTTAGGTGTCTTTTTATATTTTGTTATAACAGGAAGATTTCCCTTTGAGGGGAGGATGTTATCCAGGTAGAGTCACTAGTTCTGAGGGCCAAATATGTTGGTCCATATAAACTGTCTGTTTGAGGACAAAATGTAAACTGCCAACTGGTAATTGAGGACCTGAGGGAGAGACAAATATTGAACAAATAATGGAGCACCCATAGCTTAAACAAGTTGCATAATATTCCCTGTGTTCTGATGAGCCAAGACTCAACAAGCTGGAACCCACCATTCTTAAAGTAAAGTGTGACATGAGGTACTACCATATGAGATCCAGGGATCTATACAGGACAGAACATTCAATTATGCCATGGGCATGTACCTTTTAATTAAAGAAAACTTAGGCTGTCCAAGTAAAAAGAGTACCTTCAACAGTGCCACCGTGCCCAACTCTTGCAGATCTTTCCAACTTACCTCTCCCTATAGAAGGAGAGCCAGTTTACTTACCTGGCTTAACCATTACATCTTGTCATCTGAGTTTCAATTGCTTTATAATGTCAAGCAGTCACCTCTGAAGAGAGGCTTAGGTACCACTCTGCCTGCCATTCCCTTCTGTTTCTTGCAGAAGAACCCCAGTCCTAGCACAGTTCCAGGCCAGGATTCTGTGTTGTTTCCCTTGCCTGGTCTTTCTTTTTAAGCAGCAGTGAAAGATTCCTCTCTGGGGAGCCACAATTTGAGATCATAAACTGTCTACTAAGAAGCAGGGTTGGAGGAGGGCGGTTAGCAGAATATTCCCTTCCTTCTGGGTAGCCTCATAATTAGACTAAATATAATTTAAGGCGAAGATTTGGCAGGATGGGTGTGGCTAGCGAATAGCTACCACTCTTCTCAGAATATGCTGCAGTATTCAGGCCCAGGAGCAGAGCAATTCTCGAGAAAGTGGTGGAGAGTATTATAAGACATCAAAGATAATAGCAGTTGAGAGCACAGGGACCTGTTATTGGGATGTGAAAGATTGCAAGAAGTATACTCAAAAACGAATTATAGGAGGGATAATCCCTATACAGCCAAGGCTGCATAGAGAGATCATGTCTCAATCCAAAGGCTGGCTACTGAAGCCAGAGGAACTAATGTTTGCAAGCAATTACAAGTAGGAGATAGTGTTCTACCACTTGAACAACAATGCCACTTCCAGTTTTCTGGTGGTTAAATGGGGATGAGTTTCAGGGACTTTTCTATCTGGACTGGCTTTGACCTACGGTCTTCAGATCTCAGCCTCCCAAGAAGCTAACATTAACAACCTAGGATTACACTCAGGAACAATGCCCAGACCCTAATTTCAAGGCCAAAGACCATACAACAAATAATAAAAAAAGAAAGTAAAAGGGGACAGTGGGTGGAGAGATTCACCATTCATCAGATGCATGTCAGGTGTGAATGATCCAAAATGTAGGCTAGGAGCAGACAGGGAACCTACCCAAGACACAACTGATCATTTATTTGTGGAAGCCAAGTGAAAAGTCAATAAACCAATATATGAAACAACTATATAAAGATAAATTGTGCAGGTGAGAGTGCCAGAAAGAGTCCTTGTGAGTCAAGTGCTGGTGGCTAACACCTGTAATCTTAACTACTCAGGAAGCTAAGATCTGACGATCATGTTTCAAAGTCAGTCTCAACAAAAAATGTCTCTGAAATTCTTATCTCCCATGAACTAGCAATAAAGCATAATTGGGAACTGTGACTCAAATGGTAGAATACTATATTTAAGATTTTAAAAAGATAAGCAACAGTGACCAGGTCCTGATTTCAAACCCGTTCAAACCCCAGAATCCACATACATAGAGAAAAGGTTTCTGTGAAGAGGTAGCACTGAAGCCAAGACCTGTAGATTGAGAGGGAGCCAGCTTTGGGGGCATGTGACAGAGGCAATAGCTAGGGTGAAAGTCTCAGGGCTGGAATAAACCCCATATCAGGAGGAAGTGGTGTGTGGCTGGTTCTGAGTGAGAAAGAGAATGAGGTGAGGTACATCTGAAAAATGGGGGCCAGGTGGGCACTGGTGGTTCACACCTGTAATGTAAGCTACTCAGGAGGCTGAGGATTGAGGATTGTGGTTCAAAGGTAGCCTGACCAGGAAAGTCCATGAGAATCTTATCTCAATAACCAACTCTGAAAAAGCTGGAAGTGGTACTGTGGTTCAAGTGGTAGAGCACTAGCCTTGGGCTCAGGCTCTGAGTTCAAGCCCCAGTCCTCATACTTCAGCTTTCTGAATAGCTAGGATTACATGTGTGAGCCACCACAGACAGGCAACCCTTTATTATATATTATCTAACTTAATGGTTGTGACTTTCCCATTAGGAGGGCTCACTCTGAGCTCATCCTATTCTGGTTCACTTTCAGTCGATGGCCAGGTCAGTTTCCCCTCTGGAACTAACTTGTCTGTGGGAGGAGGATAAAGCCCCTGAAGCGCCTTCCCTTGTTGGGTGCATCCTATATTGTAAGAGTGATGAAAGAGGTCCAAGATTAAAGCTGGGCTCCTAAGGTGGAGTTCCTATTGTGGGCAACCTGGGCTGGTGTGCAGCTTTGAACAAGTGACTCTGGGAAGATATGAAAAATAACCACACTTAAATCCAATTTTTTTCAAAATCCTCTTGAGAGCTAGAAGAGGAGAGGGGAAGGGAAGATATATTCTGAATAGTTTCCTTCCTGTTGTGACATTGATTGATACATTTTGCTCAAGCAGGAATTACTTCTTATCCTGGGAAGGTCCTCAGTTTACCTTCCTGTGGTTGAGAGTTGTATGAGATAAAATCCTCAGCTGTCAGCTCTATTAGGGCTACTTGACCCAGAGAAGAGGGCGACCCTTTTTGCAAACTGCTCTGCTCAGAAGGAGGTCCAATTTTCTGATTTTCAATAATGGGGACTAGGTGCTGCTAGAGAAAAGGATGTTATAAAATAGAGTGAGTTTGGAGCTCACACCCTTCAGAGGGAGGCCCAAACTGAGACCTGCTCTGAGAGAAAATCAAGGAACTGAGAGGAAGTTAATATTTTAGGTCATATGGCCAGAGAAGGCCTTTCTGTGGCAGAACTTCTGATCTAGCTGCTGAAAAGATGAACGAATTAAACAAAGTTTATTTTCCTTTTGTGTGTGTGTACAAGTACTGGGGCTTGAACTCAGGGTCCCATACACTTGCTTAGCTTTTTCCTGCAAGGCAGATGCTCTACCACTTTAGCTAAACTTCTACTTTGAAGTTTTTTGCTAGTGTATTGGAGATAGGAGTCTGTCAGAATTGGCTTTCCAGACTGGGTTTGAACATGGATCCTTAGATCTCAGCCTCCTGATAAGCTAGGATCAAAGACAGGAACTATTAAGCATTCAGGTCCACACAAAGGTGTAGAAGAAGTTTCCAGAGAAGAGAAGAACAAATTTGCAAAGGCCTTGCCTGATTTGTCAACTTGTTGGATATTGTTTATTGATTTATTTTTGAACATGGGGCTTGAACACTGGGCCGGGGCACTTTCTTTCAGCTATTCAGCTCAAGTCTAGCACTCTACCACTAGAGCCACAGAACCACTTTGGATTTTCTGGTGGATAATTTGAGATAAGAGTTTCACAGTCTTTCCTGCTCAACCTGGCAATCCTCAGATCTCAGCTTCCTGAGTAGCTAGGATTACAGGCATGAGCCACCAGTACCTGGCTGGATATTTATTTATATAGGAATACAGCAATATCCTTGTAAATAGGATGAAAAATATTTAAGTTGGTCACTCCATATGAGCCTCACTGGCTTTAAGTTTTCTCTTTGATAGTTAATATGAAGGAAAGCCACAGGGGGATTCACCTCAGTTTATTATAAAAGGATGTCTCTGGCGTGTTTTTACAACAGTGTGCACAATGTAAAAGATAATAATGTTATTCATGACATTATACACAGTAGTAGAAAGGTAGAAAACCAAATGTCTCTTGATGGGTAAACAAAATGTGGTATAACCAGCCAAGGGAATATTATTCAATCTTAAAAAGGAATGACATTCTGACCATGCTACAACAAGAATGAATCTTTAAAATACTGTGAAATAAACCATATTAAAAATAAAAACTATATTTATGATTCTACATATATAAGGTACCAAAACATAGTCAAATTTGCTGGCTACCAGTGGCCCACACTTATAAAACTAGCTACTTATAGGGCTGAGAACTGAGGATGGAGGCTTGAAGCCAGACTAGAAAGAAATGTTGCTGAAACTCTTATCTCCAAAAAGTGAGATACAGTAGAGGTGAGACTCAACAATAGAACTGTGGAGCACATGGGCAGCAAAGATGGCGTTGGGAGGGGGTTGAGTGAGCAGAGCCCAATTTACTATAGAGCACATGGGCAGCCAAGATGGCGCTGGGAGAGAGTAGAGTGGGCAGAGCCCAATTGATCTTCCTATCAGTGCCTAACCAGCCCATGAAGGCTCAAGTGCATGATAGGGTGTGACCTTGACAGTGATTGGTTCCTCTTCCTCCCTTGCCATGCCACCCGCCCTTTTTGTATTTAATAAGGGATGCTCTCTGTTAATAAATGAGTTTTCTACCTGCTGGATTTGGCTCCCTGCTGCGTCTGATTGTCTCCTGGGCTGGGGAACAGGCGAGCGCCACACTTACCTTTCCTCAGACCCCATCCATCTTTCGTGGGACGGACGAAGACCCAACATAGAACATCAGCCTTGAACAAATAAGTTTAACATAGAGGGGCTGGGAAAGTGGCTCAGTGGTAGAGAGCTTGCCTTGCATGCCTGAGGCCCTGGGTTCGATTGCTCAGCACCACATAAGCAAAAAGAAAAAAGCCATTGAAGGGTAAACAAAGGAGGAGGCTGCAATGCTTGGTAAGAAATGTATGCATTATCCTGCCCATGTAATTGTAACCCCTCTGTAAGTATGTTCTCAAATAAAATAAAATATTAAAAAAAAAAAAAAGAAAAAAGCCGGAAGTGGCGCTATGGCTCAAGTGGTAGAGTGCTAGCCTTGAACTGAAGAGCTGAGGGACAGCTCCCAGGCCCAGAGTTCAGGCCCCACGACCGGACCTCCGCCCCAAAAAAATGTTTAACATCGAATGGAGAATAGAGAATGAATGATGTGGCCAGTGCAGGTAAGAAAGAGCAGGCTTTCTGTGTGCAAAGGACTTCTTGGTCAACAGCACTGTGACAGAACACACAAAGACAGTACTAGGCTGAGAAGTAAGGACAAGGAAGACAGGAGAGTTGATTACCCGTTTTTTTGTTGTTGTTGTTGTATTTGTTTTTCCCAGTACTGGCACCTGGACTCAGGGCCTGGGTGCTGTTCCTGAGCCTCTTTATGCTTTGGGCTAGTGCTCTATCACTTGAGTCACAGAACTTCTTCTTTTTCTGAGTAGTTTATTGGAGATAAAAGTGTCATGTCATGGGCCTTCTTGTAAGGCTGGCTTCAAATGGAGATTAGTCTTCAGATTTTAGCCACTTGTGTTGTATTCCAATTTAAATTGTAGTATTCCAATTTCCCAGGAAGATATGACAGCACTCAGGCAATTTGGCTGGAAGTTCTTTATTTAGCCATATTCCATCTGTCCTCAGCTCACAGAGCTAGAGAACAGCCCTGTTTGTTGTTCAGGGGGGATTTTTATAGGAAGTGCTTTCACATAGGTGATGTTTACCAAAGCAAGCAAGCAAGGTTACAGAAGCAAATCATAGCCTTGAGTCAAACATGCCTTGGGACATTGGACCTTTGCCCTGATGTTGAAGAAGGGGAATCCTTTTCCCAGAGAGAATGCATGTCAGCATGCACCCTCACACCACACAGAAGCTCAAATGGGGACACACGAGTCAATGCTTCTGACAGTGCGCTGAAATTTTCTGAACAGGAATGATGTTTATTACAACTTCCTGAGTAATAAAGAACTCAGTACAGCTGGTGATAAGCATCATAATTGTTAGTGGCATTCAGCAAAATTTGTGATAAACTGCAAAGCTGCCAGTCTGGGAAGCTTGAGGGAGAGAGAGAAGTTTACTTTTAGCAAAAATGTTTCTGAATTTACATTTTTGTTCCCATGGATATCCTTCTTTACCAAGGGAAAGGGGCTCAGGAGAGAAAATTAGCTACCGCAGGAAGGATTGAGGCTAGAATAAACTTTCTTCCAGTGAATAGCAAATCAGATATCACACTGAGTAGCTAGGATTACAAGTTTGAGCCAAAACTGCCTATTTTGATTAATTCTTGTGTGTCATCCCCAGGAATGTGGATTCAAGCCAAGGTGACCCAAGCCTTCAAAGTTTTGTTACAGATATTGACTCAAGCTATGATGTCAGAAATACTGACCTTACTGTTCAGCCTGGAACCAAAAGAAACGGGAGGTGAGAGTTATCTATGTTTGTGGCTTGTAAATCACCAGGATTAGTGGCAGGCTGGAAAGAAGAGAATCAAGAGGGCACATGTGGAACATGGCAGACAGGAAGGCATCAGGGAAGAAGCAGTTTCGGGATGAGCAGTGGATCAGGAGGACCAGATTCTCTGTGGTGCAGAA
Source organism: Dipodomys merriami (assembly GCF_024711535.1). Lineage (NCBI taxonomy): Eukaryota > Metazoa > Chordata > Mammalia > Rodentia > Heteromyidae > Dipodomys > Dipodomys merriami. The sequence continues at coordinate 6,230,759 of NW_027206257.1, forward strand.
AGTCTTTCTTCAGAGCCCTCACCACATTAGCCTGTCTTGGGTCACTCCATGTTTGTTTGGTGTTTCAGCCCTCAGTCATTTGAACTCTTAGGGCTTGGGGCTTCCTGTACATCCTCCTGGAGCCTGGCACAGGGTCTAGCCCACATTGGTGCTGGCTGATGGTTGCCTAATGGGGCTGGATAGAGACAAACACTAAACTGGAGGTTTCTGGAAGGGATCGGCGTGCACTTAGTGTCCAGAGGACATGCATGGGACTGTACCTTCATGAGGAAGAGGCCAGAGGACAGTCTCATGTTGCCTCCCTAACACTTTGGTAGAAATGGCAGACAGATGTCACAGGCAGCAGGCAATGCTCTCTGGTTTATATATGTGCATGCACACCCAACATCTGTGGCCCATTAGTGGAACAGTACACACTGATCACAGCATGGACCCCATTTCATGGCTGCGGACACTGAAATCCTGGGGTCTTGGTGTCCTCAGGCCTTGGCCAACAGCAGTGGGGAGTCTGAGACCTTGGAGGCAGGGCAATGGCAGGGCTCCAGCAGTATCTGCAAAGCCTGAGAAGCTCGACTCCTCAAGGATAGCTCACAGACGCAGAGGAGGCTGTGAAGAGGGATAGATCCCTGGGGTACACTTGAACCACCAAAACGCACCCTGCTCACTAGCACCAAGCACGTACGGCTTATAGCCCAACAATCCAATTCTTGCTCTTTCTCACCTCACTTGGCAAGGGGGGGAGCCATGGAGGAGCAAGATGCACCATTTCAGTTGAGGAGGGATATATCTGATATCAGACCCACATATCACACCTAGATAGACTGGAACTCTCCAGAAGGCCAAGGTAACAGATATATTCGTTGTCTAACAAGTGTGGAAGTGGGAATCTTGACTGTGAGGACTCCATAGTCCCCAACTTGTGGGTTGGTGGCTGCGACTCCCCCCTGAGGTGGTGACTAAGTGGTAGCATCTGGGTTGCTAGCCTGTAAACAGAAGAAGTGAAGGTGGGCTGTGGAGTGGCCTGGTGCCTGGGCCACACTCTTTTGCTGAGTTGTTACTGTTGCCACCATGTGGATGTGCCTAGGCTTGGAGCAAGGTTACAGGGCCGGTGGGGCTGACTGGCTGTGCAGAAGCAGAAGGTGTCACTTCTGCAGGCAGTGACTCTATTACTGGCAGCCCTATGCTTCCTGCTCAACGTGGGGCTGGGGCTCTGCACCATAATCGGCAGCCTGATGGCACCCCGAGGGGTTAGGAGGCAGATAACTGAGTGCCTCAGTATGGTGCTGAGAGAATGCTGCTCCCCAGTCTCCCACCCCTGTCTGGGTTTACTTCAAACCTGCAGCTTCTCCTTTCTCCTCCTCTGTGACCTCAGTGGCAGCACCAGAACAGTCTGTGCTTCTTCCTACTTTTCTCCCAGGTGGGGTAAATTGAGGCTGCGAGGATAGGGATTTGTCCACTCAGTAGAGTCAGAAATAGAACCCAGGGCCCTTGGTGCCCCAGTATGGAAGTCTTATTTCTACTTACCATACTTTACAATCAGTTCTTTCTATTGCCCTCTCCTGTCCCCTGACCTCCTCCAGCATTCTCTTTCTGGAGTGTACCCTGTCTGCACATGTCTGTATCCTGTAGGACTGATGCCCTCATCATCTTTGTTCCCCTCCCTAACTTCCACCTGCATATCCTGTGTCTCTACTCAGGTCAGTCCTTTTCCCATTTAACCACTTGCACAGGGACGCTAGGCCTCCCCACTAATTCTCCCTATTCACTCTTCCCCATCCTATCTGTATTTTAGGTATTGTTGATTGGGGAGTGAGTGCAAAGACCCTCTTGGAGCTGTAGGCCCCTTGGAGGGAGTGAAATGTGAATTTCTGGTTCTTGAGGAATTTGCCACCTTTGACTCTCCAGTAGTCCAGATGTGTTCCTGTGGAGGGATTTCCCAGAATGTCCCCAAGAGCAGTTCCCTGAGGGTGGAATGCCACATGCCTTCCTTCTCTGCCAGGAACTGATGGGACATGGTATTTTTTGGTATTCCAAACTGTGATCATATTTGATTCTGCCTCTTTGAAACTTATGTACCTGCACATCTGTACGTGCATTTGGACTAAAATAGCAATTTTTCTTCCTGTGTGTGTGTGTGTGTGTGTGTGTGTGTGTGTGTGTGTGTGTGTGTGTGTGTGTTTTCAGATCTTCAGTCTTAAACTCAGGGCCTGGGTTCTGTCTCTTAGTTTTTATCACTCATGACCAGTGCTCTACCACCTGATCCACATCTCTACTTCTGGCATTTTGGTGATTCATTGGAGATAAGAGTCTTACAGACTTTCCTACAAGGGATCCTTTATTTGTTTGTTTGTTTTTGGTCGGTCATGGGACTTGAACTCTGAGCTTGGGCGCTGTCCCTGAGGTCTTCAGTTCAAAGACAGCACTTTACTGCTTGAGCCACAGTGCCATTTCTGGTTTTCTAGTGATTTATTCGAGATAAGAGTCTCATGGAGGGCTTGGAAAGTGGCTCAGTGGTAGAGGGCTTGCCTTGCATGCAAGAGGCCCTGGATTCTATTCCTCAGTACCACATAAGCAAAAAGAAAAAAGCCAGAAGTGGCAATGTGGCTCAAGTGGTAGAGAGATAGCCTTGAGCTGAAGAGATAAGGAACAGTGCTCAGACCCAGAGTTCAGGCCCCAGGACCAGACCCAACAACAACAATAACAAAAGAGTCACATGGACTTTCCTGCCTGGTCTGGCTTTGAACTGTGGTCCTTAGATCTCCCACTTGAGTAGTTAGGATTACAGGCGTGAGCCACTGGTGATTTGGCTCCTTCCATTTTTTGTTTTTCAAGTTTTTCATTGTTAATTAATCGTAAGAGACTCAGATTTGCCTGCCCAGGCTGGCTTTTAAACGCAATCCTCGCATTGCAAACCTCATGATTGGATTATAACTGTGAGCCACCAGTACCACTCTGGGATTTGTCATTTTTGACAAATGCCAAATGTGTCTATTGAGATGGTCTGAGCATTGAACATTGCACTGCACCCAAGGCAAATTTCAGGAGAATGACAAAGATGTAGAGACCGTTTGGTGCCTCACACACACCATTACATAATGTAAGTTAATGACTTTCTTCCCAGAAATGCATAACTCTTATCTTTATACAATGTAAGGTGCTTAAGTGCTTCTTCATATTTATCTAAAATAGTATATACATTGAAAGGAACTCCACCATATGTAAACAAAATATTTTTTGTTAGTGATGGGGATTGAACTCTGGCACTGTCCTTCAGCTCTTTAAGCTCAAGGTGAATGCTCCACCACTTGTGCCACAGCACCATTTCTATCTTTGTCTGTTCATGTGGTGTTGAGGAATCAAACCCAGGGCTTCATGCATGAGAAGCAAATACTCTATCACTGAGCCATCTTCCTAGGTCACTAAACAAAAGACATTTATGTGTCAGCTGGGCACTGTTGGCTGACACTTGTAATACTAGCTACTCAGGAGGCTAAGAGGTGGGGATTGCGGTTCAAAGCCAGCCTGAGCAGGTAAATGGAGCTGTGACTCAAGTGGTAAAGCACTAGTGTAGGGAGCCGAGGCGAGACTCGGCCCACTCCCTTGCAGCTTTGAGGTAACCACCCCAGACGGTGCTTGGCGGGACGCCTGGGCTGTGCGCGTGCACGAGCCAGGTAGAGTCCCCAGCCAATCCCATGACACCTGGTGACGGTGAAAGGCAGGCGACCAACAATAGAAAGACCCGCATTCCGATTCTCCTATATAAGCGGCTGTGTTTCGGGTGCACGCTCTCTTGCGCCCAAGCTCTCCTACAACTAAAAGGCTCTCCAATAAAGCGTGATCTGAGAAGACCCCTGGTGTGGTGGTCGTTTTACCTCGCTGGTCGAGTAGACGGTCGCTACAACTGGTGCCGAAACCCGGGAACGAACCTGGGACGGGACCCGCGCGAGAGGCCGAATTGGAGCCAGAACTCAACACGCGGAGAGGAGACGTCGGTAAAAATCCCCCGGTATGCTGTTCACTGTAGATTTAGATATTTATTGGTTGCTTGCATTGCTTCTTCCCTTGTGGCTTGTCTTTTTGATGGTGCGCACTTGCCTCGAGGAGGGAGGGTTTGATTTAATCCAGGAAGGACGCAAAGTACTAACGCAGCATCAGGATAGTCTATCAGAGTCAGCATACAGTAAGGGGGAGGAAAATAGGCCTAAAAGAAAAAGGGAAAAAAGACAAAAGGATCCTAAAGAATTAAAGCAAGAGGGGCTGCAGCCCTCACAAAAGGAGAAGGGTTTCAGAGAGGAGCGGGTCTCAAGGAGACCCCCGTGCCCTTCTTTAAAAGCAAACCGGTTCTCAGCCCTACATGTGGAAGGGCAGGACCAAGAATATAGTAATCTTGTGAGTGACTCAGAGGAAGAAATGTTAGAGGAGGAGGGAGAGCAGCTCGATCCAGCTGATAGTGAAGAGTTAGAAGAGGCTGCGGCGGAGCACGAGGCAGACAGATATGGAGGGTGGCGCCCCCTAGGGGTGGGAGTACCGCAGCAGCCAGGGAGAGGAAACGGAGCTGCCCCTCACCCGTCGGCCCCCCCGCCGTGCCCGCCGGCAGGGAAGAGTCACTTTATAAAAGAAAAAACCTGGTCGCGATTAGCAGCCGCTTTCCCAGGCTTTGAGAATCCCATTACTGCTGAAAGAAATTTTGAGCCGGTTTCCTACTCCCAGTTAAAAGATTTAGTTGAGGCAGTCAGGACTTATGGAGTGACGGCCAATTATACCACTGCCTTGCTTCGAAGGCTAACTATTAATGCTATGACACCTATGGATTGGTTTGAAGTGGCCCGTACTTGCCTTAATCACGGGCAGTTCCTTGATTTTCGGTCAATTGTACAAGACAAGGCTCAAGCCCAATACAGACAAAATGTCCGTGACGGGCACCCAGACTGGACCGTAGACATGCTTCTCGGGCAGGGAATCTACTCGGTAGACCAGACAGGATATCCCTTTGAAGTATACCGCCAGGTAAACGAGGTTTTTTACAGGTCCTGGCGAGCCCTCCCAAACAAGGGAGAGGTGGCTGGCAATCTAACAAAAATCATGCAGGCCCCTAATGAGCCATTTTCTGATTTTGTTGCCCGTATGCTAGAGACAGCCGAGCGGGTATTAGGAAATCTGGAAACAGCCATGCCATTTGTACAACAAATCATTTTTGAACAAAGCACCAAGGAATGTCAGAGGGCAATTACCCCAGTAAGAACCCAAAGCCTACAAGCTTGGTTAAAAGCCTGCAGAGAAGTAGGTGGCCCCCTGACCAATGCGGGGCTGGCAGCTGCTGTCTTGTCGGCTGCCGGGGCCGCAAAAGATAGTAAAGGAAAAGGGTGTTTCCAGTGTGGTCAGTTGGGACATTTTAGACAGCAATGCCCACAAAATGGTGGTCCTGTACAAAATATACCCAGGCCGCCAAGGACTCCAGGAGTGTGTCCTCGTTGTAAAAAGGGAAAGCATTGGGTCAACGAATGCAGGTCAGTTAGAGACATCAATGGACATTTTATCCCCCAAATTACTAACACTAATTCGGAACAGGAGCCAAAAAACGGAGAGAAGGGCCCTCGTCCCAAGGGCCCGAAAGTTTATGGGGCATTTCAGACTCTGGCTCCCAGACAGCACCCGCAACAACTCCCCAGCCAAGAAGAGCAACCTCAGGCTCCGCAGGGTTGGACCACTGTGCCACCTCCGGACGGGTATTAACACAGCAGATGGGAGTCCAGATTGTGGAGACAGACATGACAGGACCCCTAGATGAAGGCACTGTAGGAATAGTTTTAGGACGCTCCTCCTCCACAATGAGAGGATTAATAATTTTCCCAGGAGTGATTGACCCTGACTATACGGCGACTATCAAGGTCCTCTGTCATGTCCCCCATGGAGTGGTGTCCATTTCTCCCGGGGATAGAATTGCACAGCTTCTGCTTCTCTTCATGGCAATTTCCCTGCTAAGGAGATAGAGAGAGGAGATAAAGGGCTAGGCTCCACTGGAGTCGACCTTACATGCCTGTCCATAACTTTAGACCAAAGACCCATGCTAACTCTCCAAGTGGAAGGGAGAAGATTTGAGGGATTGGTGGATACAAGGGCAGATCGAAGCATCATCCAAAGAGGGGAGTGGCCAAAGCAATGGCCAACTCAGAAATCCTCCCAGACCTTACAAGGGCTGGGCTATGCCGATGCCCCACAGTTAAGTGCAAAAGAATTGACTTGGAGAACAGACGAAGGCCAGGTTGGAAAAATGCAGCCATTTGTGGTAGACGTCCCTGTCAATCTTTGGGGAAGAGATGTGCAGCAACAGCTAAAGCTAACTTTAACTAATGATTATTCTGAGGCCAGTCAGAATATGATGAAACAGCAAGGATTTGTGCCAGCCTTGGGGCTTGGTTGGCGTCTCCAAGGACGCAAGGAGCTGATAGAGCCACTTCCTAAACAGGACAGGAAGGGTTTGGGTTTTTCTTAGGGGCCTCTGAAAACAAAGCTTCCACTGAAGGTGCGGTACCCATACCTTGGTTAACGCAAAAGGCGGTGTGGGTTCCTCAGTGGCCCCTCTCTGGAGAAAAATTGGAAGCGGCTCAAACTCTTGTCCAGGAACAGCTGCAGCTGGGGCATGTTGAGCCTTCAGTGTCATCTTGGAATACCCCAATTTTTGTGATCAAAAAGGCCTCCGGAAAATGGAGATTATTACATGACCTTAGAGCAGTAAATGCCCAGATGCAAATTATGGGACCCATCCAAAGGGGACTTCCACTGCTCTCTGCTTTACCTAGAGAGTGGCCTATTTTGGCTTTAGACATTAAGGATTGCTTTTTTTCCATACCTCTTTATGAAAAGGATAGGGAGCGCTTTGCCTTTACTTTGCCCTCGGTTAATCATGAAACCCCAGATGCTCGCTATCAGTGGAAAGTTCTCCCCCAAGGGATGGCTAATAGCCCAACAATTTGTCAATTGTTCGTGGGGGCTGCATTAACCCCTGTTAGGGAAAAATTTCCAAAAGTACAGATTGTCCATTATATGGATGATATCTTGTTGGCTGCTCCCTCGGTAGAGACTCTTCATAAGGTGTTTGGGCAGGTAACGGAGACCTTAGCTAATAAAGGATTAATTATTGCCCCTGAGAAGGTTCAGCAGACTAGTGTTGTTCAATTTCTGGGAACCATTGTTTCTCCTACTGAGATTAAACCACAAAAACTTTCCATTCGAACTGGTCATCTTAAAACACTTAATGATTTTCAGCAATTGGCAGGAGATATTAATTGGATAAGGGGGTTTCTTAATCTCCCTCGGTCAGAGTTGTTACCTTTATTTGCTATTTTGGAGGGCGACCCTGAAGTCACCTCCTCTAGATCCCTGACACCTTTAGCACTAAATTCCCTACAAATGGTTGAGGCAGCTTTGTCTAGGGCTCAACTTTCACGGGTTGATTTGAAATTACCTATTGATTTATGTATATTAAAAACAAAAAATTATCCCACGGGGGTTCTTTGGCAAAATGGCCCCTTATTGTGGCTCCACGGCAATTCTGTGGGAGCAAAAACTGTTCAATATTTTCCTGAATTAGTGGCTAAGCAGGCAATTTTGGGTATAAAGTATTGTTTAATGCACTTTGCAAAAATTCCAGATAAATTAATTATTCCATACACCCGTGAGCAAGTTGAAATTTTAGCAGCCACAATGGATATGTGGGCAATTCTTGTTTGCTCATTTCCAAATGTAATTGATAATCATTATCCTAAGCATCCTCTGCTTGCCATAGTTAACAAAAATTTAGTGTATTTTCCTGTTGTCACTTCAAAGGAGCCCTTGGCTGATGCTCTAACCATCTTTACGGATGGATCAAAATCTGGACAAGGTGCCTTTTTTGTTCAAGGACACAAACAGCCGGTAGTCTTTATTTTTCGGCCGAATGTCCCACAGGCTGTTGAATGTTTAATTGTGCTTGAAGTTTTTAAAAGATTTGATCAACCTTTTAACTTATTTTCTGATTCATTATATGTTGTAAATGCCGTTGCTTCTCTTGAAGTTGCTGCTTCAGTTAAGCAGGCCAGTACAATTTCTAATGTTTTGTTACAGATTCAATCCCTTATCTTAAACAGAAAACATACTTTTTAAGTTGGACATATTCGTGCCCACTCTATGTTGCCGGGCCCGATGGCAAAGTGTAATGATTTGGTGGACCAGGCAACTCGGGCTATGGCTCTGGTTGCTGCTGATCCTGTAGAATTGGCAAAAGACTTTCATAGATTGTATCATGTACCTGCTAATACCCTTAGGAAAAGATATAATTTGTCCAGGCATGTGGCAAGAGATATTGTTAAAGCCTGTAAATCTTGTGTTACCTTTCTTCATCCTCCCCATGTGGGGGTAAACCCCAGGGGGTTGAGACCAAACGCCCTATGGCAAATGGATGTTACTCATCTGACGGAATTTGGTAAGTTGAAATATTTACATGTGTCTGTGGACACCTTTTCTGGTGTCATTCATGCCACACCTCTGGCAGGAGAAAAGGTGTCTCACGTCAGAATACACTGCTTAGAAGCTTGGGCAGCTTGGGGAAAGCCCCTTAGACTCAAGACGGATAATGGCCCTGCTTATACTTCCCATGGTTTTCGCGCCTTTTGTGCACAAATGCAGGTTGCCCACACCACCGGATTGCCCTACAATCCTCAAGGACAAGGTATAGTGGAAAGAGCTAATAGAAGCATAAAAGAAATGCTTCAAAAACAAAAAGGGGGAGTTGCTGAGTCCCCGTCCCCCAGGGAAAGACTTTCTCTTGCGCTCTTTACCCTTAATTTTTTAATTCTAAATGACAACGATCAGTCTGCCGCAGATTGGCATATGACAAGAGACTCCATGGATACTAAAGACATGGTTATGTGGAAGGATGTTATTAATAATAAATGGTATGGACCGGATCCGGTAATAACGAGATCCAGGGGAGCTGTTTGTGTTTTTCCACAGAGTCAAGAAGTACCTCACTGGGTGCCAATGAGACTGACCAGGCCGGTGGAGACTGCAACAGAACCCCCTCTTGAAGATGCAGCTGATCTTCCTGCTGTTAGCAACAGTGCTAATAGCAATCCCTGTGATAGCTAAACCAATGATGCTGTGGGCTGTTACAATTTACTGACTGGATTGCCTCTGCGGTGTCCTTTTTCAAAGAGCGGGTGGGAGTCAGAATGTTTTTAGCCTGCTGCTTGGGAGGATGCGTGGTCTGCCTATGGTTGGTCTGTCGCCTTCGAGCCCAAACCAGAAGGGACAAGGTTGTTATCTTGCAAGCATTAGCCGCTTTGGAGTGTGGATCCTCACCCCAGATTTGGCTGTCGGCCCTGAGAGGCAGTTAAGCCTTACCATTCTGCATAGCCTTAGCACCCCGAGGGATCAGGGGATCCCATTGCACCGGGACAGGTATGCAATTTGCAATTTGGGACAGGGTGCAAGGCAAGTGCACTGCACTTGAGGAGATGGTTCTCATCTCCTCAAGAAGAGCATGCTGGGTTGCAAGTGGGTTGATGCCCAAGATCCCACCTCTGCAAAAAAGGCATCGGACGGGCCTGGTCATCACTGGGGAAGGCGCCCCTCAGGCGAAGACCAGTGCAAGGTCCTCTCATTAATGTCTTAGACAGAGGCCCAACCTCTACTCTTACCTGTTGCCATAAAACAAAGAAGGGGGAACTGTAGGGAGCCGAGGCGAGACTCCGCCCACTCCCTTGCAGCTTTGAGGTAACCACCCCAGACGGTGCTTGGCGGGACGCCTGGGCTGTGCGCGTGCACGAGCCAGGTAGAGTCCCCAGCCAATCCCATGACACCTGGTGACGGTGAAAGGCAGGCGACCAACAATAGAAAGACCCGCGTTCCGATTCTCCTATATAAGCGGCTGTGTTTCGGGTGCACGCTCTCTTGCGCCCAAGCTCTCCTACAACTAAAAGGCTCTCCAATAAAGCGTGATCTGAGAAGACTCCTGGTGTGGTGGTCGTTTTTCCTCGCTGGTCGAGTAGACGGTCGCTACACACTAGCCTTGAGTAAAAATAGCAAAGGGACAGGGCCCAGCCCCTGAATTCAAGTCCTACTCTGCACTACCAGTTTAAAACTTTTTTTAATGATAAAGCAAGTCATCATCCATGGGTCTAAAACACTTGTGAGCAGTTGCTGACATACATGTCTGCCAACCTACAATATCGGCACATGCAACATGATAGACTTATACATTTCTGTTCATTTCAAGGCTAGGTACAATCACATGATTACAATATATGTAGAAGCTGCAATCAGTTTGAAGTCTACGTTCATTTTCTTTGTCAGTGCTCTTGTAAGTGTGTCTGAGCAGTGTCCCTCACAGGAAGAAAAGAAGCTCCTAATGACTCACCTTAATCTCATGTTGTGAGTAGAAATAAGACCGGGCTGTATGTCAATGCAACATTGCTTGGCTGTTTTTGACTCATCCTGGTTCCTTGAAGGCAGAGCCCCATCTTTTGATTCCATGTTAGGGATCTCAGGGGAGGTCACCATCAAATAGGAACTGAAGAATATCACCAGCTCCCCTTCATTAAAACCTCATTATAGTTGAAGCCAGTGGTTCACATGTGTAATCCTAACTACTCAGGAGGCTAGCAATATATGGTTGTGGTTCAATGCCAGCACTGGGTAGAAAAGTCCATGACACTTTTATCTCCAATTAAACATCAAAAAAACTTGAAGTGGACCAGTGTCCCAAGTGGTAGAGTGCTAGCCTTGAGCAAAAAAGCTCAGGGACAGCCCTAGGAATGGCACACACACACACACACACACACACACACACACACACACACACACACACAAACAAACAAATACACACACATACACACACACTCAAACACACATACGCCCCTTTTTGTTAGCTCATCTAATGCTCCCAACAACCATATAAGTCAGGTATGCTTATTTCCATATTACAGAGGAGGAAAATTCCTGGTGTGTCAGTGGACTCAGACCTCAAATCCATGCCCCTGTCCCAGTACTTTTTTTGGGAATAAACCTGTGGACCAAGAGACAAACAGGTTACAGGCATTCTGTGGTGTGTGTGTGTGTGTGTGTGTGTGTGTGTGTGTGTGTGTGTGTGTGTGTGTGTGTGTGTGTGTGTGTGTGCACCAATCCTAGGGTTTGAACTTCGAGTCTGGGTTCTGTCCCTTAGCTTTTATTCTCAAGGTTGGCACACTGTACCACTTGAGCCAAAGCTCCACTTCTTGGTCTTTAGTTCTTCATTGGAGATGACTCTCACAGACTTTTCTGCCCAGGCTGACTTTGAATCATGCATGGTTCTCAGATCTCAGCCTCCTCAGTAACTAGGAGTCTAGATGTAACTATTGGCATCAGGCATAGATTCTTCACCCTTCTGGGTAAATCTGTCTTACCTGGTTTCCTCAGTGTGAATTGGTTTTAATAATGTTTGACCCTAGGCCAGTTGAGACTTGTATGTCCTTATTACAGAGTCTGGCTGGTGCTTCATTACAGCACTAACTACTCTGCCTGTGATGAAAGTTTTTGAAAAGAAAAAGTAAGCCAGGTGATGGTGACTCACACCTTTAATTCTAGCTGGTGAATAGGCTGAGATCTGAGGATTGCTATTCAAAGCCAGCCTGGGAAGGAAAGACTGTAAGAATCTGGAAGTGGGGCTGTGGCCCAAGTGGTAGAATTTTAGCGTTGAATGAAGAGCTCAGAAACAGTGCCCAAGCCCTCTTTTCAGACCATAGGACAAACACAAAATGAAAGAAAGAGAAAGAAAGAAAGGGAGTAGGGGCAGGAGGAGAAGGAAAGAGGGAGAGAAGAATTATGGCATTAGTGGCTCAGATATGTAAAAGCAAACCAGTAGTGGAACTGTGTCGCAAAGTGGTAGAGAGTTAGCTTTGAGCGAAAAAGCTCAGACACAGGCCCTGTGATCAAGTCCAAAGAAGACAAAAAAGAGAGGGAGGGGATAGAAGGAGAAAGGGAAGGAAGGAATGATCTAGTTCAAGAGTTGAGTGAAATAGAAACTTCTGGGTATCCGGGAACCTACAGACAACCAGGAGGCATAGTTTTTTAACCACACATCCTTGGCTGGTGCTGACAGTCAGATTCCCCCTACAGAGTCCATGCTGTGCTTGAGTTCAGGCCTATTGAATCCTCCCTGGGCCTTGGGACTGAAGATCTAGCCTTAGCTTCATTTATAAAGACTAGGAACCTGAGGACACCAAGGACCTCTCATGGCAAGAAGAGTAAGACATGGGTATCCATTCCTTGAAATCAGATCCTTTCAGTGACATGCCTACTCTGATCCTTCTATCCTATCATCTAAAAAATACCTACATCACCAGCACTCCAGGAAAAGAAAGGGAGCCCCCTCAATGGCTATAGGGTGGGTCTCTCTATCCCATTTGACAGTCCTGGTCCAGCACAGATTCTGCCAGCCCTCTCCTTCTCTCTCCCTCCCTCTCTCTATTGTTTTGGGGAGTCTTCAATGACCAGAGTATAGAATGGGCTGCTATCTCCCCATTGGCACCAACAGTATTTAGCCATTTTCCTCAAAATCACAGCCAGAGCACGAATGATTAAAGTCAAATTCAAATCTGCCAGCAAGTCATAACATATAGGGCTAGGACATTTATCAAGGCTGGGGGCCTCTAGTGACCTCAAAGAAAGCCAGTGAGATGGGGCAGGGAAGAGGCTGCAGTGGGACTTCTCTTCTCTGCCCTGCACCTTATAAGGCTTCTCAAATCAAGGTCAGGCCAAATAATAATGACAAATAATAAATATTGATTACTAACAACTCCTGTATTGAGACATGAAGGTTTCATTTATTTTATTTTTACCCCATCAAATGTCCATACCCACCCCATGGAGTATTTATTATTATTGATGTTCTTTCTTAAACTTCATTCACATATCAGAAAATGGTATTCAGAGAGATTAAGCCACTGACTAGAGCCACACAGCTCAAAATGCAAATAGTAAACATAAGAATACTGTCTGAGGCAGGTGCTGGTATCTCATGCTTGTAATCTTAGGTACTCAGGAGGCTGAGGTCTGAGGATCATGGTTTACAGCCATGATCTCCGATTAACCACTAAAATGCCTGCAATGGAGCTGTAGCCCAAGTTATAGAGTGTTAGTTTTGAGTGAAATATCTAAGGGACAGTGCCCAGATCTTGAGTTCAAGCTCTGGTACTGGCACCAAAAAATAAAAACAAAAAAAAGGCTCATAACCTTCACCCAAGACTATCTCCCACACACCAACAAAAACCTGGACCTGAAGGTGTGTGTGGCTCAAGAGGTAAGTACTAGTCTCAAGCAGAATAAGCTAAGGGAGTGTCTAAACCCTGAGTTCAAGCCTCCCCACTATAAACTTGTGTGTATATGTATATGTGTGTATATCTATATACACATATATAAAATGTGTCCACACATATGTACACATGCATGTATGTATACACATATGTGTATGTGTTGATTGGGGGATATCAGGCCTGATATCTCAAGCAAGAGAAAATTTTTGCATCATTCAGCCTGTAGATGGAGACTCAGAATTTCTATACTGCAGTTAAGTGAGGATACTCAAATTTTGAAATTCATCAAATCATTGGACAAAGCCCATTCTATTTAGGAAGGGTAATCATCTTTTTTTGATTTGTTTTGTTATGTTTTTGTTTTTTGCCAGTTCTGGGGCTTGACCTCAGGTCCTGCGCACTGTCAGTGAGCTGCTTTTGCTCAAGGACAGTGCTCTACCACTTGAGCCACAGAGTAACTTCTAGGTTTTGTTCATGCGGTATTGAGGAATCAAACCCAGAGATTCATGCATGCTAGGCTAGCACTCTAACACTAAGCCACATTCCCAGGCCATAATAAATCTTCTTTACTCCAAGTTTAAAATTATTTAAATTTATCTATTGAAATTTACCCATGTGATTAAAATGGTAATCACATCCAAAAATTTTTTAATTTCTTTCCTTTTTTATTGCGAAAATACTGTACAGAGGGGTTACAATTACTTGGGCTAGGTAATGAATACATTTCTTATCAAACATTGTTGCCTCTTCCTTTGTTTCCCCTTACCATCCCTTCCCATCTCCCACCCACCCACCCTTAATCCCCCCTCCCTCCAAAGATGTAAAGTTTGTTTTTCTCCATAACGACTTTTATATCTCATTGTTGCAATGGGTCCACCTGTATCCCTATTTAAACAATTTGTTTTTTATTTGTTAGGAAATGGAAAGACTTGGAAAAAATTATATTAAGTGAAGTAAGCCAGACCCAAAGAAACATAGGTCCCAAGGGTTCCCTTATATGCAACAAATAGTATATGTCTGACATAAGCAGAAACAGTCAGATAAATTGATGTTAGGCGAAATGAACCCGAAGATAAAGATTCAAATGTTTTTTCTTCCTTGCGATTATTTCTAACAGCTTTATAAGATGATTACTTTGTTGCTTTGTATGTCCCTTCCCCACAGTATAACCCCTGCTTCCAAAAGTCTTTTCACAGCAACATTTACATTGATGTTTGACTAAAACATGAGGCACTACATGCTAGCAGAATTAATGTGTTAAAATTCACCATCTCTAGCCGTGAGTTGTTCACTCATGGCTGTAATTCTAGCTATTCAGGAAGCTTAGAGCTGAGGACTGAAGCTTTATGAGACTCATCTCCAATTAACTATCTCAAAAAACTGATGTGGAATTATGGTACCAGTGGCAGAGTGCTAGCCTTAAGCAAAAAAACCCACGGATGGTGCCCAGGACCTAGTACAAGCAATAAAATTGTGTGTGCATGAGCATGAACACACAAACACACACACACATGCACACATATAAGCACATGCACATACACACCATTACTACCACTATCATTAGAATATCATGACTCTAGTCACAGGAGATCTGCCACAGTCAAATTGTGAGACAGGAAGTAGAATGGTGGGTTTCCTGAGACTGTGGAAAGGGATGGATGGAAGGTGCTCTTTAATAAGTGCTTAATTTCAGGTTGGATTCTGAGAAAGTTCTAGAAGTTGGTATCAGAGAGGGTGCATGAAAATTTGAATGTACTTAAAGCCACTGAAGTGTACAATTGTAACTGGTTGAGATGACACATTTTATGCTATGGTTATTTTCCCAGGATGAGAGAATAGATAACAATACAGCCAGGGAGGGCCTGGACAAGAAAAGATAGCAGGAGGCGAGGGCCCTTATAGTGTTCACTCCTTCAGTTTCCCACCAACAAATATCTGCTGTTGAGCCACTTGTGCTGGGCTTATGACAGGTTGGAGCAAAGGCAGTGGGTGGCTACCTGTAATTGGCCCTCTATCATTTGAGCCACATCTGTACTTCTGGCTCTTTTTAAGTTAATTGGAGATAAAACTCTCAGATTTAGCTGCCTGGGCTGGATTTGAACTTCAATCATCAGATTTAAAGCTTATTATACTATCTTAAAGAAATGATTGGAACTTGCTCTTTTGTTGTTGTTGGTTTTGGTTGTCAGGCTTGCACTTGGGTCCCAGGCTCTGTACCTGAGTTCTTCTATTTAAGGTAGCATTCTACCTTTACTTCACTACTTTTAGTTTTCTGGTGATTAATTGGAAATAAAGTATCACAGACTATACTGATCAGACTGGCCATGAACCTTGATCCTCTGATCTCAATCTCTTTAGTAGTTAGGATTTCAGGTGTGAGCCAATTACACCTTGCTGGGAACCTGCTCCTTTATGAAGGAAGGCATTCTGATTATCTCCATTTTCCAGATATAGAAACAGAGGCAAACAAATTAAAATGACTTGTCTATGATGTCACACGTTAGTAAATGCTGGAGCTGGGTCTTTTATCCTGGTCTTTCCAATGGCAAATCTCACCCTCAAATAATACTCCATTAGTGTGTTGCCTTTGTTATCCCCTACCCTCACATTCCTGTAGCAAGGAATCAAAAACAAGGTGTGATTAAGTACAGGCTCTGTCTAATGAAGAGAGTGCCTGGGTTTGAGTCTCATCTTCACTACTGAAGTTGGATTGAGAGGTTTGTTGGGCCGGGATTAAAGGTTTGTGTTTTTGGCCCTGGCAAATCATTGGTTTTGTTCCAGTAGCCTGGTCTGTAAGACTAAGATAATGATTACCTATCTCATAGGTTTATTACCAAGTTCACAAAGAAAAAGGTGGGTTGGTGCCTAGCATATACTCAGCAACCCATTGATGTCAGCTGTTTATTTCATTGAGTAAAGATGGCAGCCAATGGCTGGGTGTCCAGCTCAATAGTAAAGCCTATACTTATTTAGCATGGTGTGGAGGAGGAAGTTTGGGAGGGGACAGGAGGAAGAATCAAGAAGAAGGAAGAAGAAATGGTAGAATGTGGCCAGGGACCAGCAGCTCAAGCCTGTAATCCTAGCTACTTAGAAGGCTAAGATCTGTGGATGGTGGTTCAACCCAGCCTGGGCAGAGAAGTCTCTGAGACTCTCAAGTCTAATAAAGTACTCAAAAAAAGCTGGAAATGGCATTGGTGCTCAAGGGGTAGAATACTACCCTTGATTGAGCACAATTTGGCTCAGGGACAGTGCTCAACCAATGAGTTCCAGTTCCAGGTATGGCTAAATCAATCAGTCAATCAATAAAACAAGGAGTAAAATTGGAAGATTCGGTTGTGTGTTAGCCATGTATTTTTTTTCTTGCTATGACAAAATATTTGACAGAAATATCCTAGGAAGTTATTTTTCTCAGTGTCATAGATTTCAGGCATTAATGGCAGAGAAGAACATGGAGGACATGGAGCATGGGGAGGGGTAAGAGAGGGAAAGGGAGTGCTTCGATGGGAAGATTCCCTTTTCTCTTCATTAACTCCGTATGGAAAGCCAGCATACCGGCTGGTGCCACCCATGTGCAGGAGGGATATCTGCTTCGGTTAATCTGTTATGGAAACCCACCAAACACACCCAGAGTTATGCTTTAATTATTAGCTGGGCGCATCTAAACCAAATCAAATCAATCCCATTGAAGCTCATCCTCAAGATTAACCATCACAGATATCAATTTCATTTGCCTCCAAATTTACATTCCTTGTTATCTCTCAACTCACCAATCATTTATCATTCTTGTTTTTTTTCACATTTAGGCTAGTGTGTGTGTGTGTGTGTGTGTGTGTGTGTGTGTGTGTGTGTGTGTGTGTGTGTGTGTCCTACTTAATGGTGAAACCACATATACTTTTCTCCTAAAATCAGCAACAAGGGTACCATATCTACTGTCACCACTTGTAAGTTGCAGGAACTAGATTTGCAAGGAAAATCAATTTGACAATAGAAATGTCAATATCTGTGTTGATAGGAAGGAGTGTAATTATCTTTTTTGCAGATAATATTATCTTTTTTTGTTCCATCCTGAGCCTAGAACTCAGCGATTGTGTTTTGTCCCTGAGCTTTTTACTCAAAGCTAGAGTTCTACCCCTTGAACTGCAACTCCACCTCTGGTTTTTTAATGGTTAATTGGAAATAAGAATGTCAAGAGTCTCACATACTTCTTTGTCCAGTCTAGCTTCCAACTGCAATCCTCAGAAATCAGCCTCCTGAGTAGCGAGGATTAGAGGCAGCAGCCACTGGCTCCCAAATCTCATATTATTTTTTATTTAGAAAATTACAAGACCCAGCAATCCCACTTTTGGGCAATTACCCAAATGTTTACAAACAAAACCACACTAAAGCTACCAGCACAACTATGTTTATTGCAGCATTATTTACCATAGCTAAGATCTAGAACCAACCCAGATGCCCCTCAGTAGATGAAAGGATCAAGAAAATGTGGTATATATACACAATGGAATTCTATGCCTCCATCAGAAAGAATGACATTGCCCCATTTGTTAGGAAATGGAAAAACTTGGAAAAAAATTACATTAAGTGAAGTAAGCCAGGCACAAAGAAACACAGGTCCCATGGTTTCCCTTATTTGCAATATCTAGTATATGTATGAGTCAAGCGGAAAAAGTCAGATAATGTGATGTTAGGAAAATGAATCCTTAGGTATTTTAATCTTTTTTTTCTTTCATGCATGTGTTTCTAACGCATTTATAAGTTTATTTCTTTGTTGCTTTGTATGTCCCTCCACCACAGTATAACCCCTGCTTTCAATATATTTGATGTCAGTATAACTTATGGAGGAGATGGGGAAAAACAGTCATTTAAGGATTCAGGTGGACCTGTTGCAACAATGAGAAGTACAAATTGTCATGTCAAAAAGGAGCTTTACAATGATGGTGGGGGGAAGCGGGGGGAGGGAAGGATTGGAGGGAGGGAGGAGGCTGGGAAGGGAGGTGAAGGGTAAACAAAGGAGGAGTCTGCAATGCTTGGTAAGAAATGTATGCATTATCTTGCCCATGTAATTGTAACCCCTCTGTACAGTATATTCACAAATAAAATAAAATTAAAGAAAGAAAGAAATGAACCTACAGACAAATAACCAAGTAGTCTTCGATAAGGGAGCTAAAATAATAGAATGGAAGAAAGACAGTCTGTTCAGTAAATGGTATTGGCAAAATTGGTAAACTACTTGTAGAAAACTAAAGCTATATCCTTATATATCACTCTGTACTAGAATCAACTCCAAATGGATCCAAGACCTCGGAGTCAAAGCAGACACTCTGAAAACATTACAGGATGGAAAAGGAGAAACCATACGTCTCCTTGGCTCAGGCCGAAATTTTCTTTTTTTTTTTTTTTAATTTAATTTTATTTTATTTGTGAACATACTGTACAGAGGGGTTACAATTACATGGGCAGGATAATGCATACATTTCTTACCAAGCATTGCAGACTCCCCCTTTGTTTACCCTTCACCTCCCTTCCCAGCCTCCCCCCTCCCCCCCACGCAATCATACCCCCTCCCCCCCACACACCGACATTGTAAACCTGGTTTTGACATGACATTTTGTACTCATTGTTGCAACAGGTCCACCTGAATCCTTAAACGACTTGTATGTCCCAATCTCCTCCACATGTTATACTGACATCAAATATAGTGAAAGCGGGGGTTACACTGTGGGGGAGGGACATACAAAGCAACAAAGAAATAATCTTATAAATGCGATAGAAACACATGCATGAAAGAAACGAAAACATTAAAATACGTATTTAAGGGTTCATTTTCCTAACATCACATTATCTGACCTTTTCTGCTTGACTCATACCTATACTAGATATTGCAAATAAGGGAAACCATGGGACCTATGTTGCTTTGGGCCTGGCTTACTTCACTTAATATAATTTTTTCCAAACCTTTCCATTTCCTAACAAATGGGGAAATGTCATTCTTTCTGATGGAGGCATAGAATTCCATTGTGTATATATACCACATTTTCTTGATCCATTCATCTACTGAGGGGCATCTGGGTTGGTTCCATATCTTAGCTATGGTAAATAATGCTGCAATAAACATAGTTGTGCTGGTAGCTTTAGTGTGGTCTTGTTTGTATACATTTGGGTAAATGCCCAAAAGTGGGATTGCTGGATCATAGGGGATATCTATGTGAAGTCTTTTGAGGAACCTCCATACTGCTTTCCAAAGTGGTTGAACAAGTTTACATTCCCACCAACAATGAAGTAAGGTTCCTTTCTGTCCACATCCCCTCCAGCATCTGTTGTTGTTAGAGTTCTTGATTTTTGCTGTTCTAACTGGAGTGAGGTGATATCTCAATGTTGTTTTGATTTGCATTTCTTTTATGGCTAGGGATGTTGAACATTTCTTCATGTGTCTATTGGCCATCCTTCTTTCTTCTTCAGAGAAGCTTCTCTTTAAGTCTTTCGCCCACTTATTTATTGGGCAGTTGTTTCTTTGAGGATTTGTTGTTGGGGGGTTTAATTTTTTGAGTTCCAAGTATATTTTAGATATGAGACCCTTGTCCGTTGTATGGCTAGTAAAGATCTTCTCCCAATCGGTGGGCTTTCTATTGATCTTGCTAGCTATGTCATTTGCCCTGCAGAAGCTCTGCAACCTTATGCAATCCCATTTGTCCAACCTTTCTTTGATTTGTTGTGCTTCCGGGTCTCTATTCAGAAAATTTCGGCCTGAGCCAAGGAGACCTAGGGTTTCTCCTATTCCATCCTGTAATGTTTTCAGAGTGTCTGCTTTGAGTTCAAGGTCTTTGATCCATTTGGAGTTGATTCTGGTGCAGGGTGATATATAAGGATCTAGCTTTAGTTTTCTACATGTAGTTAACCAATTTTGCCAGCACCATTTACTGAAGAGGCTGTCTTTCTTCCATTCTATTGTTTTAGCATCCTTATCGAAGATTAGATGGCTATAGGTCTGTAGGTTCATTTCTGGGTTTTCAATTCTATTCCATTGGTCCTGAGGTCTGTTCTTATGCCAATACCAAGCTGTTTTGATTACTATGGCTTTATAGTAGAGTTTGAAATTTGGTATTGATATTCCTCCAGCAGTGTTCTTTCCGTTGAGGAGCGTTTTTGCTATTCGGGGTCTTTTATTGTTCCATTTGAATTTTTGGATTGCCTCTTCTATTTCCTTGAAGAATGAGGGTGGAATTTTGATAGGTATCACGTTGAATTTGTAGATAGCCTTGGGAAGTTTTGCCATTTTCACGATGTTGATCTTGCCAATCCAGGAGCATGGGAGGTTTTGTCATTTTTTAAGTTCTGTGTTGATTTCCTTTTTCAAGATTTTAAATTTTCATCGTAGAGGTCCTTCACTTCTTTAGTTAAGTTAATTCCAAGGTATTTTATTTTTTGTGGTGCTATTACAAATGGAGTTGCTTTCCTAATTTCAGCCACACTTTTCTCATTGTTGGCATACAGAAAAGCCATTGATTTTTGGGGGTTAATTTTATAACCTGCTACTTTGCCAAAGTTTTGAATCAGCTTGAGTAATTTGGGAGTGGAGTCTATGGGATTCTTTAAATACAAGATCATGTCATCTGCAAAGAGGGAGAGTTTTATTTCTTCTTTCCCTATTTGGATCCCCTTTATGTCTGCATCTTGTCTTATTGCTGTAGCTAGGCATTCTAATACTAGATTGAAGAGAAGTGGAGAGAGTGGGCATCCTTGTCTTGTTCCTGAGTTAAGAGGAAATGGCTTTAGTTTTTCACCACTGAGTATAATGCTGGATGTAGGTTTGTCATATACAGCCTTTATTGTATTGAGGAATGTTCCATGGATTCCTAATTTTTCCAGAACCTTCATCATAAAGGGGTGTTGGATCTTGTCGAATGCTTTTTCTGCATCAATTGAGATAACCATGTGGTTCTTCTAATTGCTCCTTTTGATGTGATGAATAATATTAGTTGATTTGCATATATTGAACCAGCTTTGCATCCCTGAAATGAATCCTGTTTGATCATGGTGTATGATTTTTTGGATGAATTGTTGAAGTCGATTTGCCAAAATTTTGTTGAGAAGTTTTGCATCAATGTTCATCAAAGAAATGGGTCTATAGTTCTCTTTCTTTGATGAGTCCCTGCCTGGTTTTGGGATGAGGGTTATGATGGCTTCTTAGAATGTGTTCGGTAGTCAGCTTTCTCTTTCAATTTCATTGAAGAGTTGGAGGAGTATTGGTGTGAGCTCTGCTTTGAAGGCCTTGTAAAATTCCGCTGTAAAACCATCTGGTCCTGGACTTTTCTTAGCTGGGAGGTCTCTTATTGCTGTTTCTATTTCGATGCTTGATATGGGCCTGTTAAGCTGGTTTAACTCATCTTGGTTTAGTTTTGGCATGTCAATATTTGCTAGGAAAAGGTCCATTTCTGTCAAGTTCTCAAACTTATTAGCATAAAGTTTTGAGAAGTATCCCCTAATAATGTTCTGAATCTTGGTTGTTTCCGTGGTGATGTTTCCATTCCCATCTCTGAGTTTATTAATTTGGGTGTGTTCTCTCCTTTTTCTGATAAGATTTGCTAAGGGTCTGTCAATTTTGTTAAGTTTTTCGAAAAACCAACTTTTTGTTTTGTTGATTCTTTCTATAGTTTTTTTGGATTCTAATTCATTTAATTCTGATTTAATTTTGATTATTTCTTTTGGTCTACTTGATTGGGGTTTATCTTGCTGCTCTTTTTCAAGGAGGTTTAGATGTGTCATTAAATTGTTAGTTTCAGATCTCTCCAATTTGTTGATGTAAGAGCTCAGAGCTATAAACTTGCCTCTGAGTACTGCCTTTTCTGTGTCCCAGAGGAGCTGGTAATTTGTGTGTTCATTTTTGTTGAATAGCATGAACATTTGAATTTCCTTTCTAATCTCTTCCATGACCCACGCATGATTCAGCAGTGTGTTGTTCAGCCTCCATGTGATACCGGACTTTCTTTGGTGGCTTTTGGTGTTGAGTTCTAATTTTATTCCCTTGTGGTCAGAGAGAATGCAAGGTATAATTTCAATGTTTCTGAATTTAGACAAGTTTGCTTTGTGGCCTAAAATGTGGTCTATTTTAGAAAACGTTCCATGTGCTGCTGAGAAGAACGTGTATTCTGAGGCTGCTGGGTGAAATGTTCGGTAAATGTCTGTTAAGTCTAGTTGATCTATGAAGCTGTTTAGATCTGCGGTTTCTCTGTTGAGTTTTTGCCCAGTTGATCTATCTAGTGGGGAGAGTGGTGTGTTAAAATTCCCAACAATTAATGCCTTTGGATCTATATGGGATTTGAGGGAAAGTAGAGTTTCTTTGATAAATTTGGGTGCTCCTTTGTTTGTCGAATAGATATTTAGAATTGTAATATCCTCCTGAAGGACAGATCCTTTAATTAGTATGTAGCGACCTTCTGTATTTCTTCTCACAAATTTTAATTTGAAGTCTATTTTATCTGATATTAGGATTGCAACTCCCGCCTGTTTATGAGGGCCGTTTGCTTGGTAGATTTTGTTCCAGGCTTTAACATTGAAAATGTGTTTGTTTTTATGGGCAAGATTTCACTCCTGCAGGCAGCAGATAGAAGGGTCTTGTTTTTTAATCCAACTAGAGATTCTATGTCGCTTAATTGGAGAGTTCAGTCCGTTAACGTTAAGAGATAGGACTGAGAGGTATTTGGGAGTTCCTGCCATGTTATCTACCTTCTTGGGGGCTGCGAAAACTGGGTTCTTCCTAAGGTTCTTGGATTCTCAGTTTGGGTGCAGTTTCTTGGCCTTTGTTGCGGTCTTGTTGGTTTTCTATGTGTAGGACATCTTTAAGAATCTTTTGTAGGGCTGGTTTGGTGGAGATGAATTGTTTCAATTTTTCTTTGCTATGGAAGGTTTTTATTTGGCCTTCAGTTATGAAGGAGAGTTTAGCTGGGTACAGTATTCTTGGTTGATAGTTGTTTGTTTTTAGGGCATGGCATACGTCATTCCAGGCTCTTCTTGCTTTGATTGTCTCTGCTGAGAAATCTGAGGTGATTCTAATTGGTTTCCCTTTATAGGTGATTAACCTTTTCTCCCTGACAGCTTTAAGGATCTTTTCCTTGGTCTGGGTTGATCCTGTGTGGATTATAATGTGACGGTGGGATGTCCTATTCTTGTCTGGTCTATTTGGGGTTCTAAAAGCTTCTTGTATCTGAATAGGCCTATCTTTTTGTATGTTTGGGAAGTTCTCTGCTAGGATCGTGTTAAACAAATTTCCTATACCATTAACTTCTATTTCTAGGTGCTCCTCTACACCCATTGTCCTTCGACTGGGCCTTCTGATGGTGTCTTCCAGGTGTTGGATAGACCTCTCATATTTCTTGGACTTGTCTTGGATGGTTGTATGTTCTTTCTCTATAATATCTAGGCTTTCTTCAATCCCTGAGATTCGATCTTCTGCATGGTCTAACCTGCTGTCAAGACTCTCTACTTTGTTTTTTATCTCTTTTCCTTCTAATTGGTCAGCTTTGATGGCTTCAAGTTCTTTGTTGAAGCTTTGTTTTAGGTCTTGTATGAATTTCTTTACTTCCTTAATTTGGTGTTCAGTGTTTGTTCTCAAATCACTTAGTTGATTGGTTATGGTTTCTTTGGACTCCCATTCCTTCTGTTGGGTTCCATTCAGCATTCCTTTTGTGGTCTCCCTGACTTCATCTTTGTGTATTCTCTACCTGGTCTCTCAATTCCTGAAAATTACTCTTTGATTAGCTTCCTCCCGTCTGTGGGATTCCTGCAGTTCTCTTTCTTCCAGTTCGTGGGATTCCTGTAGTTCTCTTTGAGTGTTCTCAGCCTGCTCACGCCATTCCTCCCTTTCTCTTTTAGTATTCTCAAGTTGTTCACGCAAATCCTGTAACAGTTTTGGAGTAGCTTCCTCACGCTTATGATATTCCTGTATAAACTTCTGGGATGCCTCCTCTCTCTCCCTATCACGCTCAGACAGAGTCCTTTGTACATTGTCAAACTTCTCATTTATCATGTTTGCTAGTAGTGATTGTAGAGCTATTTGGGAACTCTCCTCTGGATTATTCTTTATCTGTTCTAATCCCTGATTATCATGATTGGGAATTGAGATGCCCGAATTTGCCATTTTTCTTGCGTTTTTCCGGCTTACTCTGCCCATTTGAGATGAAGATAGCACCAGTTTTGTGCTAGAACACTATCTGAAGGCAACCATCAACCAAAGTTTGCATTTGTACAGTCAATAGTCTACAGATACAATCTAGTTCAACAGATACATCTATTCAACATCAAACAACTATATGTTAAAGGACTTCGAACCGCAGTAAAAAATTTGGAAAACCAGAAATTATTAGGATTAGGGAGAGATGTGGGTAAAAAATAGGAATAGATTGGTGTGGGGAGGCACAGGGAGAGTTAACTATGTCCTAATTACAATGCAGGAAATGGGTTGGGTAGGATGCAAGTAGAGAGAGAGAGAAAAAGAAGAGACGGAAAGGGGAATGAAAATAGACCAGAAAAAAAAATAGAAACGTAAAAGTTAATGTTATTATAGAGATTAAAAGACCGTCTATTTAGAGAGGAATGTGAATATGTTTAGAGAAAGGGAGGGACATAGAGGAGATGTGAAAAACTTTAAAGATGGGAAGGGGAGAAGAAAAGATCAGAAGTTCAGTAGAGCTAGACAAAAAACAAAAAGATAATTAAGAAAGAAAGAAGACAAGAAAAGAAAGGAAAACGCTCATTCACATATTCCTAAAATAAAAATTATAAGAGGAGAGAAAAAAAACGTTACTGGAAAACAATTATTTTTTCAGAAGAGGCAAAAATTAAAGATTAATAAAAGTTTTAGAAGAGAAAATTTTATGTATATATATATATATATATAAGGTAACAAAAAACAAAAAACAAACAAAAAAGAAAAGAAGAAGAAGAAAAAAAAAGAAAAAAAAGTCTTTTGATTTTTTTGGAGGGGGAGGGGTGGGAAGAATCCTGTATCTCCCTTTTGTCTGTAACCAGTCTATTGTTGGAGTCTCTGGTCAGGTTGAGGTCCTGTGGCTTGATTGGTTTCTTAAGTCGGTTGGTTGGAAGAGGCAGAAAAATGCTCTGCTTTACCCAAGATTTTGAGATCCCCCTCCCAGGTTAGTTTTCTGGGAGGGTGATCTGCTTTGAGAATCACAAAAGACGGGGATGCGGTGATGAGGCTAGGTTCTGAGTAGAGGTGAGGCCTTTCAACAAACAATAGCTTTTCCCTGGGGCTATTTTGTGATAAAGCTCACAGCGCCCAGCCTGGAGCCATTCTCAGGGTTTCTGTTTTTCAATTGAGTGTGGTGGCTGCTAGAGGGAGGGGCAGCCTCTGGCTCTGGTTACCCAGTGAGGCAAGCCACTCCAATGGCTGGCGCCTGAGCTGGGTGACTTTTCCCTGGATGGAGCTGAGTCTGGCAGGTCACTTCACCGTTAAGTTCTTGTGACCTGCTAAATGACTCGTTTTGTTCCAAGGCCTGAGATGGAGCTAGCAGCTCCTCCAAGCTTTGTCGGTATCCAAGATGGAGATCACCGGTGCTGGGGGGGAGGGGTGGCCTTCCCTCCTCTGCTCCCTGAGAAGGAGTGAGGACGTCCGGCTTGTACTCACGCCGAGTCTTGGATCCTGGGTCATCTCTGGTCTGCAAACTGCAGGGTGAAGATGTTCGCTCCTTGTCGGTTCTTGTTGGTGTTGAGTAGAATCTGCTCGTCCGCTGCGTCTGGCTCCTTCGTCCCGGACTCTCTGTGTCTCAGGTGTGACCCCGCGGTGGTGGTCACCGTCACGACCCTGCAGGCGCTCAGATGTGTCTCCTTGGCTTCCCCTCTCTTGACTAACTCTCTGTCCTGTGATGGCACACTTGGTGTGATTCTCTGGCTTAGGACTGTTCACTGGAACTCTCAAACTGCTTTCTATGCGAATGCTTGTTCAGATTCCAGCTTCTCCTCCGCCATCTTCCCGGAACCACATCCGAAATTTTCTTAATTGAGTCCCGGAAACAACAAATCAAAGAAAGGTTGGACAAATGGGATTGCATGAAGTTGCAGAGCTTCTGCATAGCAAAGGACATAGCTAGCAAGATCAATAGAAAGCCCACAGATAGGGAGAAGATCTTCACTAGCCATACAACGGACAAGGGTCTCATATATAAAATATACTTGCAACTAAAAAAATTAAATCCCCCAACAACAAATCATCAAAGAAACAGCTGCCCAGTAAATAAGTGGGCTAAAGACTTGAAGAGAAACTTCTCTGAAGAAGAAAGAAGGATGACCAATAGACACATGAAGAAATGCTCACCCTCCTTAGCTGTAAAAGAAATGGAAAACAAAACAACATTGAGATACCACCTCACCCCAGTTAGAATAGCTATAAACAAGAACTCTTTAAGTCTTTAGACCTCTTATTTATTGGGGAGTTGTTTCTTTGAGGATTTCCTATTGGGGAATTTAATATTATGAGTTCCAAATACATTTTAGATATGAGACCCTAGTCCGTTTTATGGCTAGTGAAGATTTTCTACGTGGGCTTTCTATTGATCTTCTAGCTATGTCATTTGCCATGCAGAAACTCTGCAACTTCAAGCAATCCCATTTGTCCAACCTTTCTTTGATTTGTCGTGTTTCCGTGTCTTTATTAAGAAAATTTCAGCCTGTGCCAACAAGACCTAGGGTTTCTCCTATTCCATCCTGTAATGTTCTCAGAGTGTCTGCTTTGACTCTGAGGTCTTTGATCCATTTTGGAGTTGATTTTGGTGCAGGGTGCTATATAAGTATCTAGCTTTAGTTTTCTACAAGTAATTAACCAATTTTGCCAGAACCATTTACTGAACAGTCTGTCTTTCTTCCATTCTATTTTTTTGAGCTCCCTTATCGAAGATTAGATGGCTATATGTCTGTAGGTTCATTTCTGGGTTTTCAATTCTATTCCATTGGTCCCGAGGTCTGTTCTTGTGCCAGTACCAAGCTATTTTGGTTTCTATGGCTTTATAGTAGAGTTTGAAATTTGGTATTGATATTCCTCCAGCAGTGTTCTTTCCGTTGAGGAGCATTTTTGCTATTCGGGGTCTTTTATTGTTCCATATGAATTTTTGGATTGTCTCTTCTATTTCCTTGAAGAATGAGTTTGGAATTTTGATAGGTATCGCATTGAATTTGTAGATAGCCTTGGGAAGTATTGCCATTTTCACGATGTTGATCTTTCTAATCCAGGAGCATAGGAGTTTTTGCCATTTTCTTAGTTCAGGTTTGATATCCTTTTTCAAGCTTTTAAAGTTTTCATCATAGAGGTCCTTCACTTCTTTAGTTAAGTTAATTACTAGGTATTTCATTTTTGTGGGGCTATTACAAATGGAGGTGCTTTCCTAATTTCAGCCCCACTTTTCTCATTGTTGGCATACAGAAAAGCCATTGATTTTTGGAGGTCAATTTTACACTCTGCTACTTTGCCAAATTTTGAATCAGCTTGAGTAATTTGGGAGTGGAGTCTATGGGATTTTTTAAATACAAGATCATGTCATCTGCAAAGAGGGAGAGTTTTACTTCTTCTTTCTCTATTTGGATACCCTTTATGTTTACAGCTTGTCTTATTGTTGTAGCTAGACATTCTAATACTTCATTGAAGAGAAGTGGAGAGAGTGGACATCCTTGTTTTGTTCCAGAGTTAAGAGGAAATGGCTTTAGTTTTGATGGCTTCCAATTCTTTGTTGGAGCTTTTTTTAGATCTTGTATAATTTTTTTACTTCTTTACTTTGGTGTTCCGTGTTTATTCTCAAATCACTTAGTTGATTGTTTATGGTTTCCTTGGACTTTTATTCCTTCTGTGTGGTTCTATTAACCATTCTTTTTGTGGTCTCCCTGAATTTTTTCAGTTGTCTGCTTATGTATTACATGAATTCCTCTATCCATCTTTGTCTATTCTCATCCCACTCTCACAATTCCTGTATTACTCTTTGATTAGCTTCCTCATGTTCAAGGAATTCCTATAGTTCTTTTTGACTGTTCTCAGCCTGCTCACGCAATCCTTATCTATCACTTTGACTGTTCTCAGCCTGCTTACACAATTCATTTATTTCTCTTTGAGTGTTCTCAACCTGCTCATGCAATTCCTGAATCACTCATTGAGTAGCTTCCTCACACTTAAGAGATTGCTGTTTTGATCTTTGGTTTGCATCCTCTCTCTCCCTATCAGGCTCACACTCAGTCTTTGAAGGTTTTCGATCTTTACATTCACCATCTTTACCAGTATTGTTTGTACAGCTTTTTGGGAACTCTCCTCTGGATTATTCATTATTTGTTCTGTCACCTGATTACCATGAGTGGGAGTGGAGATACCCGGATTTGCCATTTTTCCGGATTTTTCTGCCCATTTGGTATGAAAGTAACACCAATTTTGTGCTTGAAAACTATTTTAAGGCAAGCATTAACCAGAGTCCTATAGTTGCACAGTGAAAAGGCTGCAGATACAATCTAGTTTAACAGATAAAATCTATTCAACATCAAACAACTATGGATTAATGGGCTAAGAGCAGCAAGGAAAATTTGGCAAACCAGAAATTATTATGTTTAGGGAGAAATATGGTGAAAATTAGGATTAAATGGATCGGGAAATGCCAAAGAGAGTGAAATTAACCAAGTCCAAATCTCAAA
This sequence comes from Dipodomys merriami, assembly GCF_024711535.1. NCBI lineage: Eukaryota > Metazoa > Chordata > Mammalia > Rodentia > Heteromyidae > Dipodomys > Dipodomys merriami. The sequence goes on from NW_027206257.1 coordinate 6,259,759, forward strand.
GAGGGAAATATGCTGGACAGAATGATAGGAGAGAGAAAAAAAAGAGACGAGAAAAAATGGAAAAACAAAAAATTAATTTAAAAATTGAAACTTGAAGATTATCTAATTTTAAAGGTGAAATTGAGAGAATGAGGATAGGATGAGAGGAGGAGTGGGATTAAAAGGACACTTGAAATACTAAAAAATAAAAATTCTTTTTTTAATTTTTTTTATTGTGAAAATACTGTACAGAGGGGTTACAATTACATGGGCAAGGTAATGAGTACATTTCTTATCAAGCATTGTAGCCTCCTCCTTTGTTTCCCATTCCCATCCCTTCCCATCCTCCTCCCACCCCCCCACCCAAACCTTCCACCCACCAAAATTCTAAAGTTCTTTTTCCACATAATGACTTGTACATCTCATTCTTAAAAAATTATATAGGCATAAAGATATAATACTGCTACTAAGGAATTTAAGCCTGAGAGTATTTGAATTGAGTAATAAATTTCTGTATTAAGTGTGTACAGTATGGTAGATAAGGTGTAATAATTGACGACGGATATATCTGAGGATGAGCAGAACAGCAATTAAGTCGCGCACAAAAAGACAAAATAGAAGAAAAATGAAGAAAATGAGAAAGAAAAAAAAGGACTGAAAGGTCAGTAGAGACAAAAACAGCACACATACATATACACCTAAATAAAAATTTTAAGAGGAAAAATAAAAGATTAATAGAAAACAATTTTTAAAAAATAGGTAAAAAATAGTTCTTTGATTTGTTTTTTTATCAGGGGAGGTGGAGGGGAAGATCCTGTTTCTCACTTTTGTCTGTATCAACTCTCTTGGTTGAGTCTCTGGTCTGCTATGGTGTTTGGTTTTCACGTGCTTTGATTGGTTTCTTAAGTCAGTTTGTCTGAGCAGGCAGAAAAATGCTCTGCTTTACCTAGGATTTTGTAATCCTCCTCCCAGGCTAGTTCAGTGGGAGGGAGATCTGCTTTGAGTATCACAAAACAGGAAGATGGCTCTCTCCTCTAGTTGGGAGATGCTGTGATTAGGCTTGGTTCTGGGTAGAGTTGAGGCCTTTCAGCAAGCTATAGGTTTTCCTTGGGGGGCTAGCTTCTGAGACACTCACAGAGCCCAGCCTGGAGCCATTGTCAGGGTTTATGTTTACTGAATTTCCTTTAATTGTCTAATATGCTGTAGGGAGGGGCAGCCTCTGGCTCTGTTTACACAGTGAAGAAATCGACTCCTGAGGGGGAGGAGCTTCTACTGCCTGGGCTTGGTTACTTTCCCCTAGGTGGAGCTGATTATGGCAGGTCAGGTCAGGTTCCTGTGACTTGCTAAATGACTCTTTTGTTTTCTTCCAAGGCCTGAGTTGAAGCTAGCTGTTCAGCCGGACAGCTAGCTAGATTTCCATCAAGATGGAGATCTTGTTTCTTTGAAGATTTGTTTTTGGGGGATTTAGTTTTTTAAGTTCCAGGTATGTTTTACATATGAAACAATCCCATTTGTCCAACCTTTCTTTGATTTGTTGTGTTTCTGGGTCTCTATTAAGAAAATTTCAGCCTGTGCCAAGGAGACCTAGGGTTTCTCCAATTCCATTCTGTAATGTTTTCAGAGTATCTGCTTTGACATTGATCCATTTGGAGTTGATTCTGGTGCAGGGTGATATATAAGGATCTAGCTTTAGTTTTCTAAATGTAGTTAACCAATTTTGCAAGCACAATTTACTGATGAGGCTGTCTTTCTTCTATTCTATTTTTTTTAGCTCCCTTATTGAAGATTAGATAGCTATAGGTCTTTAGGTTCATTTTTAGGTTTTCAATTCTATTCCATTGTTCGAGTTTGATATTTGGTATTGATATTCCTCCAGCACTGTTCTTTCTGTTAAGGATTGTTTTTGCTATTCAGGGTCTTTTATTGTAACATATGAATTTTTGGATTGCTTCTTCTATTTCCTTGAAGAATGCGGTTGTAATATTGGCAGGTATTGCACTGAATTTGTAGATAGCCTTGGGAAGTATTGCCATTTTCACAATGTTGATTTTTCCAATCCAGGAACAAGCATGGGAGTTTTTGCCACTTCCTAAGTTCTGTTTTGAATTCCTTTTTCAGGTTTTTAAAGTTTTCATCATAGAGGTCCTTCACTTCTTTGGTTAAGTTAATTCCTTGTATTTTATTTTTTTGTTGCTATTCTGAATGTAATTGTTTTCCTGATTTCAGCAACACTTCTCTCATTTTTGGCATACAGAAAAGACTTAAAGAGAAACTTCTCTGAAGAGGAAAGAAGGATGGCCAGTAGACACATGAAGAAATATTCAACCTCTCTAGCCAAAAAAGAAATGCAAATCAAAACAACATTGAGATACCACCTCACCCCAGTTAGAATGGCTATAATCAAGAACTCTAATAACAACAGATGCTGAAGGGGATGTGGACAGAAGGGAAGCATACTCCATTGTGGGTGGGAGTGTAAACTTGGTCAACCACTTTGGAAAGTAGTATTGAGGTTCCTCAGAAGACTCCACATAGAGCTCCCCTATGATCCAGCAATCCCACTTTTGGGCATTTACCCAAATGATCACAAACAAGACCACAGTAAAGCTACCAGCATGACTGTGTTTATTGCAGCATTATTTACCACAGCTAAGGTATGAAACCAACCTAGATGCACCTCAGTAGATGAATGGATCTAGAAAATGTGTTATATATCCATAATGGAATTCTATGCCTCCATCAGAAAGAATGATATTACCCCATTTGTTAGGAAATGGAAAGATTTGGAAAAAATTATATTATGTGAAGTAAGCCAGGCCCAAAGAAACATAGGTCCCATGGTTTCCCTTATTTGCAATATCTAGTATATGTCTGAGTCTAGCAGAAAAGTTCAGATAAGTTGATGTTACAGAAATGAACCCCAAGATAACTATTCAAATGTTTTTTTCTTTCATGCAAATGTTTCTAACATATTTATAAGATGATTTCTTTGTTGTTTTGTATGTCCCTCCCCCATACTATAACCTATGCTTTCACTGTATTTGATGTTGGTATAATTTGTGGAGGGGAAGGGTAAAAACAAATTGTTTAGCTATGCATGCAGGTGGACCCATTGCAACAATGAGATGTACAAGTTGTTATGTCAAAAAACGAACTTAACAACTTCGGTAGGTGTTAAGGGGAACGTTGGGGGGGGAAGAGTATGGGAAGGGATGGTAAGGGGAAACAAAAAGAGACAACAATGCTTGATAAGAAATGTACTCATTATCTTGCCCATGTAATTGTAACTCCTCTGTATGGTATTCTCACACACACAAAAAGATGGAGATCTTAAGTTGTGGCGTTGGAGGAGTGGCCTAACCTCTTCTGCTCCCTGAGAAGGAGTAAGGATGTCAGGGTTCTACTCACAGCTGGAGTCTTGGTTCCTGGCTAATCTCTGGTCTGCTATCTGCAGGATGAAGATATCTGCTCCTTGTCAGTTCTTGCTGATATTGTGTAGAATGCACTTGCTCGCTCTATCTGGCACCTTTGTCCCGGACTTTCTGTATTGTAGGTATGACGAGTATGGTTGCCACCACTGCTGCTTCACCCATGACTGCTGGCAAGTGCTCAGATCTGTCTCCTTGCCTGCATTTTCCCTCTCTAGCCAAACTCTCTGTACTATGGTGGCACACTTAGTGTAATTCTTTGGCCTAGGACTGTTCACGGGAACACTAAAACTGCTTTCTATGTGAGAGCTTGTTTAGCCTCCAGCTTCTCGTCCATCTTCGCGGAACCACCAGGTTTCATTTTTTTTTGGGGGGGTTCCAGTCGTGGGGCCTGAACTCTAGGCCTGGACACTGTCCATCAGCTCTTCAGCTCAAGGCTAGTGCTCTATAACTTGAGCCACATTGCCACTTCTGGCTTTTTTCTTTTTGCTTACGTGGTGCTGAGTATTCAAACCCAGGGCCTCAGGAATGCAAGATAAGCACTCTACCACTGAGCCACCTTCCCACCCCCTTAATTTTTATATTATAGGTTTTTTCACATAATTTAGGATTTGTGATTATTGTGCCAGGTGATTTTTGTTTTTCTGTTTGTGTTACTTTGAAATAGTGATGTCAGGCTTGTATGAAGAGAGAAAGAATATGAAATGTATGTTACTACATTGAAAGAAAGAGAACAGACATTTTAACCTATTTGCTACAAGTAAATTAATATTAAGCAAAGGTAATTAATATAATTACTTATTTACTTTTCAGAAGATGAGTAGAGTACTCTGGATATCTTGGAGTAAAAGACTTTAGATTCATTTCAACTGATGCCTTACATTGAACTTACTTGCTAAACTTTCTTCTTCAGAAAGGAAAAAGCTCCATTTCTTTCATATTTGTATTATACAGTCATAATAGCTGCATGTTAAATTGCTTACCTCTACTTGTTTGAATTCCATTCTTCATCCATTAGGTATCTAGGGCTTTGAATGACCAATTCCTTAATATACCTATATTGCTCATATTGTGATGTAAATCTCTGTAATATTAATATGAATTTATTTCTGATTCTCATCATGAGCTACATTCTCATGAAATTTATGTAGTACCAAGCTAGAAACCTGATAATTTTACTCTTTTCTATGTTTTAATCAATAAATCCATTCTCTTTAGAAATATGTTTCCATCTTTTATGTTGCTCAAGTAAACAACATGTATTTCTAGTGCTTTTCCTGAAATAAATATAAAGTTTGGAACAGGAAGAAAAACTCTCCCATTATCAATTTGAAGTAAATCCTTGGGGACTATTTTATACAAATAAATTTTAAAAAGCCGAGTGTAAGTTGATCACGCCTGTAATCTTAGGTACTCAATAGGCTGAGATCAAAGCCATCCTGGGTAGGAGAGTCTGTGAGACGCTTATCTCCAATAAACCACTAGAAAGCCGGAAATCGTGCTGTGGCTCAAGCAGCAGTGAGTTCTCATTGAGCTGAAGAGGTGAGGGATAGCACCCAAGCCCATAGTTCAAGCCCCAAGACCAACAAAATAAATAAATAAATGAATAAAAACTGCAATGCACATGTTTATAAATGAATAATCTAATGGATAAGTCAATTAGACACGAAAACTACCACATCAAGTCTCAATTTACTTAAAGGCACCAAAATATCAGTGTGCACGAACATCACTCAGTTTTAGAAAACGACTAGTAAAAACAAAGTTTTTATTATATTTGAAATGTAAAAAGTGGAATTTAAACCCAGATTTGCTGTGAGTATCCTATTTCCAGGAATACGTTTATTCAGCAAACAGAGAAACAAAAAATAAGGGTTTGTCATATAGGATGAAAGATGTAGAAGCAGACTCTCCTTAAGATGATAAATTACATGCAAAAGTGTGATTTATCCATTCATCTACTGAAGGGCATCTAGGTTGGTTCCATATCTTAGATATGGTAAATAATGGTGCAATAAACATAGCTGTGCTGGTAGCTTTAGTATGGTCTTGGATGTGATCATTTGGGTAAATGCCCAAAAGTGGGATTGCTGGGTCATAGGGTAGCTCTATGTGAAGTCTTTGGAGGAACCTCCATACTGCTTTCCAAAGTGGTTGAACAAGTTTACACTCCCACCAACAATGCAGTAGGGTTTCTTTGGTCCAAATCCCCTCCAGCATCTATTGTTTTTGAGTTCTTGATTATAGCCATTGTGATTGGGGTTAGGTGGATTGTCAATGTTGTTTTGATTTTCATTTCTTTTATGGCTAGGGATGTTGAGCATTTCTAAATGTGTCTATTGGCCATCCTACTTTCCTCTTCAGACAAGTTTCTCTGTAAGTCTTTTTTTATTCTTTTTATTTTTTTATTGTGAAAATACCGTACAGAGGGGTTACAAGTACATGGGCAAGGTAATGAGTACATTTCTTATCAAGCATTATTGCCTCCTCCTTTGTTTCCCGTTATACAATGGAATTCTATGCCTCCATCAGAAAGAATGCAGTGCCCCATTTGTTAGTACATGGAAAGACTTGGAATAAATTATATTAAGTGAAGTAAGCCAGGCCCAAAGAAACACAGGTCCCATGGTTTCCCTTAATTGCAATAACTAGTATATGTCTGAGACAAGCAGAAATGGTCAGATAAGTTGATGTTAGGTGAAATGAACCCCAAGATAAGGACGCAAATGATTTTTATTTCTTGCTAGTTTTTCTAACATTTTTATAAGATGATTTATTTGTTGCTTTGTATGTACCTCCCCCATGTTATAAGCCCTGATATCTCTGTATTTGATGTTGATATAATTTGTGAAGGGAAAAAACAAATTGTTTGAATAGGGTTACAGGTGAACCTATTACAACAATGAGATGTACAACACGTTATTTTGAAAAATGAACTTTATGACTTTGGTGCGGTGGGGGATGAGAGGTCGAGGACTGGTGGTAGGGGGGTGTGGAGGTTTGGGAGTGTGGCGGTGGAGAGGGGAAGGGATGGTATGGAGAAACACAGGAGGAGGCAGAAATGCTTGATAAGAAACGTACTCACTATCTTGCCCATGTAATTGTAACCCCACTGTATGATATTTTCACAATAATAAAATAAATAAATAAATAAATCATTGATGGGAGAAAGAGAAAATTATAGTTTCCAAATGAGCCAATCAGAAAGTTGACATATGAGGATCACAACTCAAAGCTAGCCTGAGTAGGAAAGTGATTGAAATTCTTATCTCCAACTACCCAGCAAAAGCTGGAAATCTATTTTCATGATGTCTATTGCTACTAAAATAACAAGGTGGATTTTATTTTTTTGGTTTCTAGGTCCAGTAAATTTTAGTAATTTGGAATAGTAGGATAAATTCATGGAGTTTGACTTGAATGTCAAGTTTGAGGATACTGTATTCAGGGTATTGTGAATTGGCATGAAGCAGCCAATAACATATTGTGAATATACATAACCCCCATAACCTTCAGCTAAACAGGCCATAGCCAAGAGAGGAGGTGGGGAAGATCCCATCCTCAGCCTTCTTTCTCTGGCACCTGCTATAGCATATGTCCAGCTCAAACTGGTGGAAGGGAGGCTTGGCAGATGGTATGAGAGTTTGGGAGAGGGGGTGGGACCAAATCATCTCAAAACAGGGCTGTCCTGGAATGGCTGCCACAAGGGTCAGAGGTAAAAATGGAAAAACAAAGAATCAAGGACAGGGGTCTCACTTACCTCGTGGGGTCCTCTGAGGATGGCTGTCACAGCTGGGTGCACACTGAGCAGGAAGTTCATATAGTATAGCTGAAGATCCCGGAGGCTTACCAAGTGGCTGTGGCAGGCATAAAATCTGTTGAGAGAGGGAGGCAAGGACTGCATCTCCAGTCCCATAAATGCCAGTGGAAATGGAGAAAACAAGGAACCCTGGAGCTCTACAAGCCATTGCTGGGAGTGGAGGTGGAGCACACTCCATTCTTCATCCATTAGGTATCTAAGGCTTTAATGATCAATTCCTTAAAATACCTATGTTGCTTATATTGTGATATAAATTTCAGTAATATTAATATGAATTTATCCAGAGTCTGTGGCCTTCACAACTGGGTTCAGACCAGTCTGGTACCACTTCCGTGTGTTGTGAGTTGACACACACACATATCCCCTCACCCAATCATGTTCTCACAGGAGGGGTTGAGCCAGGAGGTGGACAGGGAGGGGAAGAGTGGGCGGGACACCAGGGTCTGAAGTGAGTGGGGATAAAGGTGGGCAGGGAGAAGGGAAAAGCTGGGATGAATTAGGCCCCATTTACCTTGATCCAGGGCTGTCCAGTGATGGCTCCTGCAGATGGGCCCACACTGATCAATAAAGTGGTGGTACCCCATGGTGTTGTTGAAAAGACAGCAACATTAACTCCAGTACCAGCAGATGCGGTGGAACTGAGCAACTAAGCATGCTACAAGGTGGAATGGTGGACAGGGAAGACTCTGATTCCCTGATTTCCTTCTCCAATGACTGTTTTACCTTGGTTCAGTCCAATTGCATCGCCTGCCTATGTGCCACACACATCCCTTCACTCAGGAGGGGCAGGGATGGGGTCAGGTGGGAATGGGTGGCAGGGGAAGCAAGGGATGGGGGATGGTGTGGGGAAAGTAAAGGATAGGGGAGCCCCTAGGGTGAGGAAGCATGGTTTGGGGTGGGCAGGGGAAACAATTGGTTGGGGGAAGGGGAAGCATGGGGTGAGGAAGGGGGTGGTAGGGGGTAGTGAGGAAGAGGGACATGGGTGGAGAACCTAGCAATAGAAAGGAAGAGAAGAAGAAGGGTTCAGCCCACTTTACATTTAAGAACCCTGTCCCAGGGATGGCTCCTACTGGGGGGCACAGGAGAGAATGGAGTAAAGGGCAATGGAGGGGGGTGAGAGGAGAACACTCACTTACATTGAATCTGGGTCTTTGGTGATGGCTCCAGCAGTTGACTCCACACTGACCTTTTAATTGGAAGTTGGCTGGCTGGTGAAGCCTAAGAGGCCCTGGAGGACCACGTCCCTGAACAGATGCAGAGGTGGGAAAGGTGGCAGCTTCCTCAGCTCCAATCCCTCCATCAGTTGCTTCATAGAAACGGTGACTACTGAGACCATGACCATGAGGGGATGGGGTGAACTCTAAGCTCCTATCTTCCATCAATGGAGGAGCTACATCCCCTCACCCATGAAACTTCTTACACTGAGAGGGGCAGGGCCGGGATTAGGGTGAGGTTCAGAACAACAGGTGTGGGGAAGAGGAGATTGGTGGGAGTGAGGCGCTATTACCATGGAACAGGGTTTTCTAGGGTTGTCTTTGGCAACTGGGTCCACACATCTCTAACCCAACGAAAGTTTGTGGGACAATGGAGGGCCAGAGAATGGGGTATGGGTGGGCAGTGTGATGAAGAGCATAGGATGTGGGTGGGCCTGGTGGTGGTGGAAGGGGGAACCTGGCAGGGGATATTGGGGCCCAGGAAGAGTGTATGGGCAAACTTCAGTTGAAACTGAGCTTAGATGGGAGGCTCCCACAGGGGAGCAGAGAAGAAAATGAAAAAGAGAGTGGGTTAGGAGAGGGGGCTCTGTAACATCAAATCACAGTCCTCATGGGATATTATCTGTGGCTGGGCCCACACTCAGTAGAAGGATGGAGATCCAGATAGTGAAGCTGAAGATCCCTCAGGAAGATGCAGCACTGGTTGAGGATATTGAGGCAATGTCTGCATCTCCATCCCTGTAACTGCCAGTGAACTCAGGTAAAACAGAGAGCCCTGGGGCTGTCCAGGCCTTAGCCAGGCAGGTAGGAGGGACTGACTCTGACCTGGGCCTTCCTTCTCTGTGGCAGCTATAGCTCATGTTCAGAATATTCTGGCAACTAGCATTGTGTAGTGAGTGCTGGGCAAGTACACATTTCCCATCCCACGCAAGTGTTTCCACGGGAAGGACGGGGCCAGGCAGTGAAGAGAAAGCAGTGGGGCCAGAAGGGGTGGGGCCGGAAGGGGTGGGGCCAGAAAGGTGGGGTGGAGGTAAAAGTTTGGCTGTGAGATGATTGGGTCAGAATGGATGCAGCTATGAGGGGGTATCTGGCCTCAAGAAGCAGTCCAATCCAAAAGTGGTAGTAGGGCACATAGCATGGTGGTGGGCTTAGGAAACACGGGGTGACCATGGGCCAGCAGGTGGGGGCGGGAGGTGGGCTGATGAGGGGGAAGTATGGGACAAGGAGCCTAGCAGAGGGGATCAAGGAAAGGGGTTGGGCACACTTAACTGGAAACAGGGCTGTCAAGTATGTCTCTCTCCATGTACTATGCTCATCTGTGCTCTGTCGGGGTTAAGCCTAGCAGGTTAGAGTTCCCATGCCCCACAATTTAGACTAGAAGAAAGGAACTCTAACTATTCACCTGGAAGGGGCATAATTCTCTGGCACCTGAGAAGAGGTTTATTGTGAAGACAGGAAGTTAGAATGGGCCACATCTGGCGTTACAGACTCATATCACCTTTACCCATGAGGCATAGGTAATATGTAAATGCACTCAAACACTAGGTCCTTGTTTTTTCCTCTTCCTTTTCTTTACCTCTTTCTTCTTCTAGTGCTGGGGCTTGAACACAGCTTCTAGGTGCTACAAAAATTCCCTGCCCAAAGGCTTATTGTTCTTCACCTCCTAGTCCTCCATCTTCTTGGTCCCTGTCAGTCCAGGTACCATGACCAGATGGCCCCTTTCAAGGCAAGTATGTTCCCAACAGCCTTCTCTCTGAAGGAACCAAAAGGAGGATTAAGGGTTTTGTGCTTTTGTGTGTACATTCACATGAATATTTCCTTCCATCAGTGGGACAGTTCTAAGTACTCATCCTCTTATTGATCTTCAGCTATAAATCATTTGAAAATGGAGGCACGGGAGCAGGAAGGGAAAAAAATCAAAACAACAAAACAAAAAACATATCCCACAATCACTGGATGACTGAATGAAGGCAAGTAAATCTCAACCTAACAATATTTTACCAAATCTGTTACGTTTGAATGGTGAGAGCTCCATAGAGGGAGATGCCAAAGCAGCCAGGCAGTGTCATTTCGATATGTACAAGGATGCTGTTATTAATATTTAATCATTAATATTTGCTCATTCATCCAGGAAGGGGAGATCAGTTACTATGGTACTTTGATTGTGTTAAATCCAATTACCATGTTATAAAAATGGCAAGCTTCCATAATAAAAAATAAGGTTCTTCTACCCAGCACCAGTTATCTTTAGTTCACTTCCAAGCCATACACATTATAACCATGTCCAGAGAATACACGGAAGGGAGGTAAGGAAGCAGCATTCTGGTGTATTAGCTGGGACCAATAATTTGCTCAAGTTGAACTGTTTATGCTCTGTGGTATTACTTTCTTCCTATTTTTGGATATATCCATACATATATTCTGACTGAAGGTATATGTCTATCAATTGAGATGTTAGCTTGCAAAGGTTCGTTTTTTTTTTAATTAATTTTATTTTATTTGAGAACATACTGTACAGAGGGACTACAATTACATGGGCAGGATAATGCATACATTTCTTACCAAGCATTGCAGCCTCCTCCTTTGTTTACCCTTCAACTCCCTTCCCAGCCTCCCCCCTCCCCCCCACCCAATTATACCCCCCTCCACCCCCCACACCGACATTGTAAAGTTGGTTTTGACATGACATTTTGTACTTCTCATTGTTGCAACAGGTCCACCTGAATCCTTAAACGACTTGTTTGTCCCCATCTCCTCCACATGTTATACTGACATCAAATATAGTGAAAGCGGGGGTTACACTGTGGGGGAGGGACATACAAAGCAACAAAGAAATAATCTTATAAATGCATTAGAAACACATGCATGAAAGAAATGAAAACATTAAAATACATATTTAAGGGTTCATTTTCCTAACATCACATTATCTGATCTTTTCTGCTTGACTCATACCTATACTAGATATTGCAAATAAGGGAAACCATGAGACCTATGCTTCTTTGGGCCTGGCTTACTTCACTTAATATAATTTTTTCCAAACCTTTCCATTTCCTAACAAATGGGGAAATGTCATTCTTTCTGATGGAGGCATAGAATTCCATTGTGTATATATACCACATTTTCTTGATCCATTCATCTACTGAGGGGCATCTGGGTTGGTTCCATATCTTAGCTATGGTAAATAATGCTGCAATAAACATAGTTGTGCTGGTAGCTTTAGTGTGGTCTTGTTTGTAAACATTTGGGTAAATGCCCAAAAGTGGGATTGCTGGATCATAGGGGAGATCTATGTGAAGACTTTTGAGGAACCTCCATACTGCTTTCCAAAGTGGTTGATCAAGTTTACATTCCCACCAACAATGAAGTAAGGCTCCTTTCTGTCCACACCCCCTCCAGCATCTGTTGTTGTTAGAGTTCTTGATTTTTGCTGTTCTAACTGGAGTGAGGTGATATCTCAATGTTGTTTTGATTTGCATTTCTTTTATGGCTAGGGATGTTGAACATTTCTTCATGTGTCTATTGGCCATCCTTCTTTCTTCTTCAGAGAAGCTTCTCTTTAAGTCTTTCGCCCACTTATTTATTGGGCAGTTGTTTCTTTGAGGATTTGTTGTTGGGTGGTTTAATCTTTTGAGTTCCAAGTATATTTTAGATATGAGACCCTTGTCCGTTGTATGGCTAGTAAAGATCTTCTCCCAATCGGTGGGCTTTCTATTGATCTTGCTAGCTATGTCATTTGCCCTGCAGAAGCTCTGCAACCTTATGCAATCCCATTTGTCCAACCTTTCTTTGATTTGTTGTGCTTCCGGGTCTCTATTCAGAAAATTTCGGCCTGAGCCAAGGAGACCTAGGGTTTCTCCTATTCCATCCTGTAATGTTTTCAGAGTGTCTGCTTTGAGTTCAAGGTCTTTGATCCATTTGGAGTTGATTCTGGTGCAGGGTGATATATAAGGATCTAGCTTTAGTTTTCTACATGTAGTTAACCAATTTTGCCAGCACCATTTACTGAAGAGGCTGTCTTTCTTCCATTCTATTGTTTTAGCTTCCTTATTGAAGATTAGATGGCTATAGGTCTGCAGGTTCATTTCTGGGTTTTCAATTCTATTACATTGGTCCTGAGGTCTGTTCTTATGCCAATACCAAGCTGTTTTGATTACTATGGCTTTATAGTAGAGTTTGACAAAGGTTCATTTTAACATACAGCAGCTGTATGTCAATGGAATTGCTCCTGTGTCCCATGTACATCTCTCCAAGTTCTACACAAGATAATGCCTCTGACGATTTTACCTATGTTGCTGCTGGCATTACCAGTCTTCCTTCTCCCAATTCTCCCTCCTGGCTCCCTCAATACCCTGCAGCAAACCACAACCTTTATGGTTTTGTTTCTTCAGTGTTGATTGCCTGAGGTTTTATTGGTCCAGTTCTAACACACTTGGTAGCTATGGCAGGTGAAGAGGGTGGCCTTTCTTCTTCTAACTTCCCTGACACATACCAGGAGAATCTGTCCGTATTTCAGGAGTTTTACTTTAATTACTTTCCACTTTTTGGGCTTTGCCACCTATCTGATATTGTCTCTTCTTTTGTGTTATTGATGATTGAACCTAGGATGTTTAATTAGCTAGGCAAATACTCTCACTTAAGTATAACCCAGCCCCAGAACGTCTTTTTAAATTCTCCCTACATCTGAATGTAGGATGGAAAGAAAAGTTTATTCCAGCATACTGGAATGTTTCAGATTTTTAGGTTTTGATTAATCTAGCTATATAAAGTCATGGTCTAGAAACAAATATATTGGTAGAACTTGATAAGACAGGCTTTCCCTCACTATACAGCTGTTGCAGGGAAGGGATTTTCCTACAGCATAACCTTGGAAACTTAGTGGTGAGGGCTTCAACATCAATTCATCAGGGACATGAGTTCAACCCAAGTGAGTTGCTGTGGTCTGAAGCCTCCCCTCAGGTTCCTGCTATTCCATCTTGCATACTACATTCCAAACTAGTAATAACCACCATGCTCAGTCTGACTGCTTTGATTTGTTGAAAGGTTGTGAGTGAATGTATGTCATCTTAGATGACTTAATCATTGAGTCATGTGAAGAACTTCACCAAAAAAGAGATCACTCTTCAGTTGCAGTGATGCTTTATGACAAATTTTCATAACAATCACAAAGCTTCCTTTTTTTAGCCCAAACACTTTAACTTGCACCAAAATGATATTATGGAAAAATGATCTAATAATAGGGTTTCTAAATCCAAACACAAAGTACTTTTGCTTAAGGAAGAATTAACTATGTCAGCCAATATATTCCCAGAATTATTATCTCTGTTTTGACCATATTAAAGAAATTTTGTGTTTGTTTTTGTTTTTATGGTCTTGGGGCTTGAACTCTGGATGAAGGCACTGTCCCTCAGCGATTCAGCTTAAGGCTGGTGCTCTACAACTTGAGCCACAGTGCCACTTCTGGTTTTCAGGTGGTTAATTGCAGATAAGAGTCTCATGGACTTTACTGCATGGGCTGGTTTTGAACCGCAATCTTTTCTCTCAGCCTCATGAGTAGCTAGGATTATAGGCGTGACCCACTGGTGCTTGGCAACTATGTACAATTTCTAACCATGATTGAAAATGTTGGGAAAAACTACAGAATACTTGTAAACAGCAGCAGTTACATGGGTATAAATATATGTAATGTACCAAATATTTTTGCATAATTGAAGTCCTTGGTGATCAAATACATAACAAAACTCATTTGGATCTCTTATTGAACATAGTTTATTAATTTTTCTATTCAGAAAAATATATATATGACACTACAAAACTATAGAAATAATGCTTTAGTATTTATGGGCACAATCCTAAAGAGAGAGAGAGAGAGAGAGAGAGAGAGAGAGAGAGAGAGAGAGAGAGAGAGAGAGAGAGAGAGAGAGAAACACAAAATCCCGAACATTAAACTTACAGGTTGGAATTCTGTAATTCCCAATTACATATTGTACTGAAAGGGAAATTACAATGAAATCGAAAATTAGACCATTCAGCAAGGATTCCAAAAAAATAGTTCTTACACATTCCTTGTTTGTTATCTTGATGTGTTTGTGACTAGTTGAGTCATCTGGTTTTCATTAGGATGTAAACAACACTATCTTGTTCTTAAAATCCAAGGGAAAATTACAAGTGTGCAATTGAAAGAGGTATATGTATATTTGGATCAACCTTTATTTGCTTAGTTTTCAAACATTATGTCATGTTCCCAAATAATAGTGGATTTTGCAAATATAAAAATTTGTGTTGATGTATTTCTTTTTTTTAATGTATTTCTTATGACCAGATAAGACATGTTAAGACCCCAAGATAGTGACAAAGGTTGTTTTATTCCCTTGCGATTTTTTCTAACATATTTATAATGTACCATGTGATTTTTTTGTTTCTTTGTATGCTCCTTTCCTACAGTATTACCCCTATTTTCACTGTATTTGATCCCAGTGCCCTGGGAGGGGAGGAAAAAAACAAAATGCTTAAATAGTGATTCAGGTTGATCCATTGTAACAATGAGATGTACAAGACACTATGTAGAAAAACGAACTTTACAATTTAGGTGGGGGAGGGAGGAGGAGTGTAGTTGTAGAGGTGGAAGGGAAGGGATGGTAGGGGAAAAACAAAGAAGGAAGCAACAACGCTTGATAGGAAATGTACTCATTTCCTTGCTCATGTAACTGTAACACCTATATACAGTATTTTTACAGTAAAAACGTATTAAAATGTATTTCTTAAAATGAAATATTTTTAGATTCTTATGCATATTTCCAATTAGGCAGTTCAGATGATGTATATATGAATTGCTGTTAGTTAGAATTTTGTGTATATGTGTGGTGGTCACTGGGTTTGAAGTTAGGCCCTGTGTGGTGTCCTCTGTCCCCACCCCCGATTTTTGCTTATTCAAGGTTAGCACCTTCCCACTTGAGTCACATCTTCCAGCTTTTTGGTTTTCAGTTAGAGATAAGAGTCTCTATCTTTCCTGCCTGAGCTGGTTTTAAACCATTGTCCTCAGATCTCAGCCGCTTGAGTAAGTTAGCACTTAAATTTATTGTTTTTCTTTTAGTAAAATATATTTTTATTGTAAAGATACTGTACAGAGGGATTACAGATACATGAGTAAGGTAATGACTACATTTCCTACGGAGCATTTTTATCCCCTCCATTGTTTATCCCCTACCATCCTTTCCCTACCCACCTTCCTAATTCTTCCATTCCCTCCCCCACGCGCAAAGTTGTAAAGTTCGTTTTTGATTTAGTGTCTTGTACATCTTATTGTTACAATGGGTTAATCGGTATCCATATTTAAGCATTTTAGTTTTTTTTTCCATTCCCCTCCCCAAATTAGAAAAATGTATATATAAGATGCAGGGCACCAGAATCAGCAGAGTGAAAACAGAGGTTATACCATGGGGGAAGAACATACCAAAGAAATAAAAAATCACATAGTATATTATAAATACCTTTAAAACTATAGCAAGAAAGAAAAAAACCACGTGTGTCCTATCTTGGGGTTAATTTTGCTTAACATCATCTTATATGGTCATATGTACATAGCTTTTGACTACTTCTGCTTGTCCAAGATATATACTAGCTATTGCAAATAAGGAAAAACATGAGACCTATGTTACTTAGCTCCTGGCTTACTTCACTTAATATAATTTTTCCAAGTCTTTCTATTTTCTAACAAATGGGACAATATCAGTATTTCTGATGGAGGCATAGAATTCCATTATATATAGATATATATATGTATGTCTATCACATTGTTTTCATAGATTCATCTACTGAGGAGCAACTGGGTTGGTTCCATATCTTAGCTATGGTAAATAATGCTGCAATAAACATAGTTGTCCTGGTAGCTTTAGCCACTTACATTTAAATCAGGTGATCTACTAAGTGTTTCCCTGTCCGCTTTTGTGAAAATATACCTTCCAAACAGCAAAGGTAAAAGAACAAGTTAAAAGTTGTTCTGATACTCCCAACCCAAAGAAGATACATGACATAATTATTTAAATGCTAAGATAAAAAATTTGGAGTTGTTGAAAGACTGAGTTTCTTTAGTGACATTTTGGGAAAAGTGAATCAAATATTCAAAGCATTCCTAAAGAGAATAAAGTAGACTTGTTTTTTAAATGAGAAGTAATGAGAAGAAGAACAGTTTTTGTGTCAGTAATGTAGCCTATTTGAAAGAGTTTGAAGGTACAGAAGATCATGTATACTTTCTGTGTAGCAATCACTTAATTCTAAAATTCTTAGTTTTCCTCTGGATTTTCAGTTTGTTCTCCACAGGTGTTTTATTTGAAACATATACCTTGGTACCAGGGGTTTCTGTAGTTATTTTACTTTTACAAAAGTAATTTTAGGTTTTTTTAAGCCAGAAAAACTAATAATGATAATCATTCTCTGATATCCTTTACCAAGATCTCCACATTTCATTCTATTTGTTTAATATGATATCAGTATATTTATATGCTATAAAGTTTGGTTTTGCTTTTGGATTTTGGGCTGGTATTGGGGTTTGAAGTCAATACATTGGTCTGTCACAGATGCCATTCATTAATGTAATTCTGGCTATTAGGAGACTGAGATATAAGAATCAAGGTTCAAAGCCAGCCTGGGTAGGAAACATTACGATACTCTTGTCTTCATGACTAAAACGCTAAAAGTGAAGTGTGGTTCAAGTGGTAGAGCACTGGCCTTGAGCAAAAAACTAAAGGTAGTACCTAAAAGATAGTTCCCAAGTCCTGGGTTTAAGTACCACTACCAACACACAAACCACACACACACACACACCCACACACACAAACACACACACACGTTTTCTTTCTCCCCAAGCAGGTGGTTCTGTGTGTGTGTGTGTGTGTGTGTGTGTGTGTGTGTGTGTGTGTGTGTGTTTCTTTTTTATGTGACCCTGAAATCCACTTTGCTTTCTTTTTCATTTAGTTGGTGATTTTTGCACAGGGAGAGCAGAGTAATGGTGTTACCTGAGTCCTGGGTGCCAGTGATTCCGCTGGGATGCCTGAGGTCTGACTTAGTGAGAAATGGGACACCAGGAAAACTCCACAAAGCAAATGGATGGAAACGTGAGAAGATATGCATTCAGGTAATTCTTCAGTCTATCTTCCTCCTGCCAATTGTCTTTCTCTCTCTGTGGGGTGAGTTCTTTTTCTTACCAGGTAAACTTGAACATTGTATGGCTTTGTGTGTGTACCCATATGCGAATAAGTCTTTTGTAAAATTTCAGCCATCACAAACATGCTCTTTTTTCTTCTCTCACTATTAGCGACTTTGTTGGCAGCTTTCATTGTTCTGAGAAAAGTGGAATGTTCTAGATAATTTCATGGGATATTTATAGATGTAGGTCAGAATTTATAGTTCTTTTGCTCTAGTGAATTGAGAAACATCTATGTGAATTTATAGGTAGCCTATAGTTAACTAATTTCTACAATATAGAAAATTTTTGGATACGATATCTTTATGGAAAATCAAAGACATCTTTAAGTACTTTGCCTAAATGAAGCAGAAATTGAGAACACTTCAAAATTTTCAGTTTTAATCAGAATCTTGTAGTCATTTGGCATAAAATATTTTTTTGGGGGGTCCGGTCGTGGAGCCTGAACTTCTGGGCCTGGGCACTGTCCCTCAGCTCTTCAGCTCAAGGCTAGCGTTCTACCACTTGAGCCACAGCGCCACTTCTGGCTTTTTTCTTCTTTTTGCTTATGTGGTGCTGAGGAATCGAACCCAGGGCCTCAGGCATGCAAGGCAAGTGCTCTACCACTGAGCCACCTTCCCAGCCCCAGCATAAAATATTTTTAAGTGCTGCAATCAATTGATTTCACTTGAATGTCCTTTTAGATATAGTGTACGTTTTTCCTTTTGATTAATTAAGAACATTATGTTTAATTCCAACTAAGGTATTGTGAGAAATATCAAGATATGAGATTGTTTCTCCAATAATTAGATTAAATTAGTAGGAAAGGTCCTCTGTTTGCAGTAAAAATTGCAATATAGTATATAAAAAGTGTATGGTCAACACATTTGTGTACTTGTGTAGTTATAGAATTTTAATAAATTTCTTCAAGCACAAGGAAAAGTTTAAGACATGTTAAAGTTTTACACACAGCAAAGAAAATACCAGGTTGTTTTTAACAAATGTTTTCATTTTTCAATGTGTGTTTGTGTGTATGTGTGTATGTTGGTACTTGGGCTTCAACTTAGGGTATTGTGCCATACTCATTTCCAGTATTTTTTTCTATTTATTGTCAATATGAGTATCATAGACATTGCTGCTTGAGATCCCTTTGAATCTTGATCCTCAGATCTCAGATTCCTATGTAGCTGGGATTACACATGTCATCCACCAGCATTCTGAGAGATGTTTTTGTCATGTTGTGTGGCAAGATACCAGAAATCTAATGTTTACTCACTGAATACCAACTTTTGAAGGCTACAAGTTTGGGCTAGTAGTTTGCGTGTGGTTTTTCTGTAGCAGTTGCTCAGTTTTTAGCAGGGGGCCACCAGGCTATAGTCTCTTATGAAATGTGTGGACCTATTCCAAACTTAAAGGATGCCTGGGAGGATTTAGGTCCTCTAGCTGTAAGATTGTGGTTTCTGCTGTCTGGTCACCTATCATACAGCCACTGTTGTCAGCTCCTAAATACTCCCATGATTTCTTGACAAATATATCCTCCTTAGTGTTTCATTCACTCTGTTACTGACTTCTAGAAAGTCCTTAATTTGCACTCACTCTTTGGAAGTAACTCATAACCAACTCTTATGGGAACTAATTATATCTGTAGACTTTAAATTTGTTATCTACCAGAGCATATTGTAGGGTTTGCGAAAAATAAAAGACTTGGCAAGCATCTGGGTTGTTGTGCATTGACTTCGGTAGATTATTAGCTATTTATTATTAGCTGTTGATTATTCTATGTGTCTTCAATTTCAAACACTGGTAATATTGAGTTGTTGTTTGATTTTAGCTGATCAAGTGTGCAGTTTAAGAAAGTGAAAGATAATTCTTCAATGGAATAGAAAATAATTTGCCTGTTACAGTGAATGAAAGACAGTTAAGAGTTAAACAAATAGGTTCAAGAGCACTGGCAGTGGCTGCAGAGATGGGACAGAGGTAAACAGGTAAGACATTTTTAAAGAGAACATTTGGGAATGTAGATTGGTGGTAGAGTGCTTGCCTAGCATGCATGAAGCCCAGTGTTCAATTACTCAGTACCACATAAAGAGAAAAAGCTGGAAGTGGTGTTGTGGCTCAAGTGGGATGGTGCTAGCCTTGAGCAAAAAAGAAGCTCAGCCTTCTTAGTTTATGCCCCAGACCCTTAGTTTATGCCCCAGGACTGCCAAAAAATAAAAAGAGAGAACATGTCAATAATGGATGAGGGTAGGATCCAGAGGCCAAATTCATCACTGAATTTTTCACCTCTATTTCCAAATCAAGACATCATTCTCAGAGAAACAATGGAGCAAAAAGATGATCCAGAAAGAACATATGTTATGAAGTAATACTAGAATTTTATAGTGCAACTGTCCTGTAGAGATAATTCATTATGTATAATTGTGTCTTTTTTCTCTTTTTTCAATTGTGAAAATACTGTACAGAGGGGTTACAATTACATGGGCAAGATATTGAGTACATTTCTTATCAAGCATTGTAGCCTCCTCCTTTGTTTCCTCTTCCCATCCTTCCCCTGTCCCCCCACCGAATCCTCTGCTCCCCCTCCTCTACTCACCTAAGTTGTGAAGTTCATTTTTCAACATAACGACTTGTACATCTCATTGTGTCTTGCAATAGCACAAAAGCTCATTGTAATAGCCCAAGTGCTATCTGGAGATTTTGTGTGGGTGCTGGTCCTGAAACTTGATCAGAGCACAGTTGTTATTTCTATTTTTCTTCCTCAAGGCTAGTACTCTATTACTTAAACCACAGCTTCACTTGTGATTTTTTGGTGTTTAAATGAAGATAAGCATGTCATGGACTTTTCCTGGTTCACCTGGCTTCAAAATATGATCCTCAAATCTCAGCATTCTGAGGAGCTAGGATGACAGCTGTGATTCACTAGCATCCAGAGAAGCAATTTCTTTGGTGTGAAAGGAATTAAGAATACAGATCATCCAGGAATATTCACCCTCAGTACTAAATAAATCACCATGACCAATTTCCATGAATACATACACACACATGCAACTCAGTGGTCTGTATCATCTTTCCCCAAAAGAATAGTGCCTTCTTAAGTGGCAAAGTGTGCTATTACAGGCCCATAATCCCAGCTACTGAGAGGCAGAGGTATAGGAGGATTGGATTCTGCGGCTGGCTTGAGTGAAGTTAGCACAAGACCCTATATGGAAAGCAAACTGTAAAAGAAAAAAGGGTTGGAACCCTGGAGGGCTCAAGTGGTAAAATATCGGCCTAGTAAGTGAAAGGCCTTCAGTTTTATACTCAGTTCTATGGAAAAGACATTAAACTATAGCATCTCAGCCCATTTGTCATGATTTAACAAAAACCCGAAGCTTACTTCATAAGGAATACTTCTTATTCCTTACTTCATAAGGAATAAGAGGTCTATATCATTCATAATAGTGTTGGCTGGAAACTCTAAATAGCATGGTAGTGCATGGGACAAGGCCCTTAGGTGCATCACATCATGTAGGATCTCAGAATCATGGCATGTTCTAGAATGAGAGTGAGTAAGGGGCTTACAGTGCTTTTTACAACTGCTAACAGTGATCATGTTAGTCCCTTGAGAGTTAATGAGATGGCATTAATACATTTATGACAGAATCCTCTATTAAAGGTTTCACCTCGTGACACTGCTACATTGAGAAGTTAAACTTCAGTGTGAGCTTTGATGATAACAGGCCATTAACAGGCTTCTGGCAGAGACAGGTGAGACCATTGGAAGCTGATGACATTCATACAACTAGGCACCTTGAACAGCTGCTTGGATTTCATTGATTCTGGTATTTGCTATATTTGGGATCATATCACAGTTAGGATCCATCGAGTCCATGTCTGTTCCATGTGCCAGCTACAGTTATGCTGACTGTGACAGAAACTGCTGGGCAATAGGGAGAACAAGGATGGAGATGGGCACAAAATTGAGGTTTAGCATTCTTCATGGCACTTAATTAATATTGGTTGATTTATGTAAGAAAATCATTAGAAAGCTGAATGTCTACACAGAGCTATGTAATAACTACTGTATGACCCAGAAGGATTCCTTGTATAGCAGTCTGTTTACACATAATGCTGACATTCCTCTGAACACAAAAGATAAAAAACAAGTTCTAGCTTACAAATTTAATTTTCATTTAATGTATGGTTATGGACCAGTACTAGGCCTTGAACGGATGGGCCTTCCTCTTACTTCCACACTTCCAACTGGGATCTATATATGTCTTTAATTTTTTATTAATGTTTTTCAAGGATAGATCTTAACACTGACTCTAATTTTTGTCTAAAATAAATTTTGAAAGTTTTCCAGTGAATGAAGTGTTCTATTTCACTTTGTCATTCTATTATCTTGGTATCTTGCTGTTTCTTGGTAGTTAAAGACAGGTTCTCTGCAGTATTTTAAAGGAAATCTTTTTACCTAGCCCCGGTCTATAATCCTAGCTTCTTAGGAAGCTGAGATGAGGAGAATATTGTCTTAAAGCAAAGGCGGAGAATTCCATGAAATACCATCTCCAAAATTGTGTATATTTTACATATAAAATATTATATGATATATTTAATATGTAATATATTTGTGAAATACATGCATACTATGCATATATATGTGTGTATGTGTGTGTGTTTTTGTGTGTGTGTATACCTCACAAATTAAGCAGGTTCAGTAGCTGAAAGATTCAATAAGTATACTTGAAAACAACTAAGAACTGCACGATTTCCTCCCATATCCATCCTTTCTTTAAATACTATGTGGGTTGTAGTCTAAAAAGGTAAATCTTTGACCAAAAAGGAAAACCTTAATTTTTGACCCATCCTAGACCTTTTTTCTCCAAAATTTAAAGTACTAAAATGCCTATATGAACAATGGGTATTGTCAATGTCATCCAAAATGATGAATGATTGTTAGATGAAGTGTCCAAGTTTGTAGATAAGGATTCAAAGTGGAATTCCCCAGCGTGAAATTGAATTGAAGAACTGGTACTGTTGTTTTGTTATGAAAGGGCTCTGAACACTTTTTCTGGAAAATAAAAACTTCTTTGTAATCTGTGAATGTTATTTTTAGGCCTGCACATGGCATTATGTTCTGCAAATAGTGGTACCTATCCTGATAGCAACCCTCCTCCAATCCTGTCTCTCATTTGAGATAGAATTTGTGATCTTATTGTCCAGCTACCTAAAGGGAAGGGCTTTTTCCTCTTACCAGCATCTCTCATTGTTCCTCAGGAAGAAAGAGGAACTAAAGGCAACCATAGATTCATTGTGTGTGATCATGCTGGAACGGGAGTTCTTCTGCAGGAAGCAGAGGAGAATGGATGGAAGAGTGGCAATTCTCTTCAGTATTGTTGGTTTGTCATCATAGGACAATTGAAATTCAGATGACAGGCAGGAAAACAGGTTCTCCATTGTAGAGGAACAGGAGACGGGCATACTGGAACAATTGAAGGCATTGACTTAATTTTGCTGCTGGCATGCTACTTTAAGTCATTTTTAATAAAAAAATAGATGGCCATGATTTCATTGAACGTCCTGTCCAATATTGATTTGTGGGTATCAAACAGGCTGTAACCCATGTCACACATGAGTGCAAGAATAATAGGGTTCAGCTCATTACATAGTGGCTCATCAAGACATAGGAAATATTCCTCAACTTGGTTGAGCTAGTCTCCATTATTTGTTCTATACTGTGCCTCTGCTTTGGGTCTGCAGTTTACAGTGTCAAGATGTTATTTTGTCCTTTTGGATACAGGTAAATGGAGCAATGTACATGACCTCCAAGACAATTACCTGTATCTGGCTAAAATTCATGTATTCAAATGGGAAACTCACCATCTCCATAAAATACAAAAGATGACTCCCAAGCACCAGATGTCTACTTTGCAGACATTGTAGTTTTCATACAGGAATATTTTTGGGGGGGGTTCCAGTCGTGGGGCCTGACCTCTGGGCCTGAGAGCTGTCCCTCAGCTCTTCAGCTCAAGGCTAGCACTCTACTACTTGAGTTACAGCACCACTTCTGGCTTTTTTTCTGCTTATGTGGTGCTAAGAAATCGAACCCAGGGCCTCATGCATGCAAGTCAAGCGCTCTGCCACTGAGCCACCTTCCCAGCCCTGCAGGAATATTTTATAGGGACAAAATCAAGGTACCAAATATGTCCTTCAGCAACTGCCCTTGGGTAATCCTTGTGCTCATGCCAAAGTCATTGACTTCACATTGCATTTGTCATCCAACAGGAGGTTATTTTGTTTAAGGTCTCCGTGTTCATTTCTATCTTCATTAAAGTAATGCACAATACACACAGTCTGCTTTAACAACTTATGATTTTCACATTTATCTCAGGAGGTCTCTGGGTGGCCAGTTCCATTACCAAGTATTGGTGCTCATCCTTCTCCCTCACTTGGTATGACCTAATCATGTGTGCGTGATAGGAAGTCTTAATAATATCCATCTCAATTTTGATCTGACAATTGTTGAACTCTCCCATCACTACCACTTTGAGGTTTATGAGGTAGTGCTAGGTCAAATTTACATATGGATAGCTACCATAGCAAATGATCTCCTTCATACTGTATTGTTCAGTGAAAACCTCCTCCTTCCATAGCCAACGAGCGCATTCACACTGTATTATTCAATGAAAATCTCTTCCTGCCATAGCCAGTGATCTTCTTCATAATGTATTGTTCAATTAAGGTCTCCTCCTCTAAAGAGTTTAAGAATAATTAACTGTGTTCTCCCATCTTTCTGCTAGGATGGTAAGTAGTAAATCTACCTAAACTTAACTAAGAAAATAAAAACCCCAGAACAATAACCAAAAGGAAATACCCAAACCCAAACAACACAAAGTTCCCACTGCCCCCCCCAAAACTACACACACACACACACACACACACACACACACACACACACACACACACACACACACACACACACACACAATTGTCAACGTAGCACTGAGTCAAGCAGGTAACCAGGAACTTCCAGCACTGTAATACACTGCCGAGACTGTTTACACTTGCTGAAATAGACCAATCACAGCTTGGCATGAGCCCACTGGCTCTTTTAGTGTTGAGCCTGGAGGACTATTGCCAAGCTTTCCACAGGAATGCGAGGGTAGAATAGGATGTCACTGCTGCTGCCATGGCAGTGTTGCAAGAAGTGCAAGGGAATCAGCCAATGCCTTGTGTCCTTGGTGGCTGCCAGGTCCTAGTGTTTGCTCCCAGGGGGACATCAGCCATTAGACATTGTCCTTGAGTACAATCCATGTCCTTAGGCCTGCTCCTGCTAGATCCCTGGCCATGTTCAGGAACCAAACATATACCCACCAGTGGCTTCCATTCACCACATGTGTAGGTTTTGGAGCTTGCTCCAACAATCAAAAAACAAAATAGATTCCTACGTATTTCTAGAAGAAAGGGGCACATGACAGAGTGTCCAATTGGAAAAGTTCAGTAAAGTGGATCCAGATATTTTTTAACTTGACAATAATTCAAAGAAGTAATTAAGGCATATGAGATGTCCATATTTGTTTAGTTATAACCCCCTTGCACACCAGCTTAAAATAATATTAAAGTCCTTATTTCTTATGGACTTGAGTTATTGTTAGGACCACACAAAGGTCATTTCTGGTCTTTAAAAAGTTATAAGATCGTTATGCACTTTGGTGTTTTCTTTTTCTTTTTGGTCAGTCGTGGGGGCTGAATTCTGGGCCTGGGCGCTGTCCCTCAGCTCTTCAGCTCAAGGCTAGTGCTCAAGCACTGGAGTCACATCTGCACTTCCGGCTTTTTTGGTGTTTTCTTAATGAAATACAACATGAGCCCCATAGCTCTTGAGTAGAGCTAAAACAATATCACACTCAACAATAGCATGTGGTTGAAAGAAGGTAGGTAGTATTAGCCTCCTATAAAATGACTATTGCCAAGATGAATCCTCTGTAGAAATAAGTTTTTCCTTTTCAGTATTTACTAATACAATACATCCATGTATTAATGATAACACATTACTACTTTAATATAAATTAAGCATGTTTTCTATTCAACTCAGTGAATTTTGACAATATTTAAATATGAAGAGTCCTCTTATACATCAATAAACTGGCACTTTTGTTATTTACATTAAAATGCAAAGAAACTAAGACCAAGAATGTTTTTGGCTTAGGTTAGGTCATGCAAGCTGCTGTTTTCTCACTTAGAAATTAAATCCAGTAGGATGCTACATATCATTAATAATCTGAAAAGCTGCTCTAACTTTTGGCTTTTAAAGACCTCTTCAATTTACTCAAGATATTCAATAACTTTTTTGTTTAAACCTGGAGTGACTGGTGTCAAAAGAATAATGGTATCGCTTCAGAATCTTCTGATAATGTCAAAATGCCCTATGCCATACAGCACCATGGATTGGGTTACTAACATCTATAGGAGTGAGAGAAAATAGAGCATCATCATACCCATGATAGTTTCTTATCAGATAGTCAACAGCAGAAAGCTTGAAATACATAAGGCAGTTTGTTGATATGTTCAAAGTGAAGGAAAAGGGCTGGAGTAGGGGACTTATATGGTTGAACCACTGCCTAGCAAATTGGAGGCCCTCAGCTTGAACTCTCTGACTATCAAATACATCCGTCTTTCCTACAGCTACAGGAAGAGTATTTCCTTTAGGGAAAAAGGTGTATCTGGGTGTTTCAATTCCATTGTGATGCTATAACAAAACTCCTTAAGACCAGGTCCAATAGCTTAGAGCAAGTTATTTGTAGTCAACAGATACTCTGAAGGACAAGACCTAGAACCTAGAAAATTCAAGGTACAGAAAGGTCGGCTTCACCAGTTTTAATGTGCTCAATTGTTGCTGTGTCCTCATATGGTGTAAAAGGTAGAAACTTATTTTAAAGAAAACAATATAGTTGACAGACTTCTTTTCACCATCCAGATGAAGTTTAATTTGTTTCAGATCTCTATTTTTTTCTTCTCTCATGGTCCTCCTCGTCCTCCTGTTTATTTGTTGTGCGTTTTAGCTGATTGGCCTTGAACATTTGAACCACCAAAGAAATAGAAGTTTGGATTCCAAGTATGTGCCACCAAAATCATCTGCTGCTACTTCTATTTTGGAAGTAAACCACTTACTTGCCCCAAACCCTGTGCGTTATTGTCCTTCCTTCATTATTTTTTTTAATTTTTGTTCTGTTTTGAATTTTGCATGAGATTTATCAAGGTCCCTTCACATATAATAGGCAAATATTCTACCACTGAGCTACAAATTCCTTGCAGAGATTTTTTTTAATTTCTTCATTGGTTGACTTCATGTTAAACCAACTTACTGAAAAGTTATTAGTGTATACCTGTAAACATGTTTGAATTTTTATGAAGACTACCATGTCATCTTGCTTACAAATTAGTGTTTTCCTTCCATTGTGATCTTCTTCTTCTTCTTCTTCTTCTTCTTCTTCTTCTTCTTCTTCTTCTTCTTCTTCTTCTTCTTCTTCTTCTTCTTCTTCTTCTTCTTCTCCTCCTCCTCCTCCTCCTCCTCCTCAGTCTCCTCCTCCAGCTCCTCCTCCAGCTCCTCCTCCTTCTCCTCCTTTCTCCTCCTCCTCCTTCTCCTCCTCCTCCTCCTCCCCCTTCCTCCTCCTCCTCCTTCCTCCTCCTCCTCCTCCTCCTCCTTCTTTCTTTCTTTCTTTCTTTCTTTCTTTCTTTCTTTCTTTCTTTCTTTCTTTCCTTCTTCTTCTTCTTCTTCTTCTTCTTCTTCTTCTTCTTCTTCTTCTTCTTCTTCTTCTTCTTCTTCTTCTTCTTCTTCTTCGTTAAAACATCAAATGTGTCATCCTATTCATCACTGAAAACAAATTTATCTCTTGATTACATCAAAAATACGTCAGCTAAATAAAGAAAACAGTGTATGAGTTTGATAGATATTCTACATACGCTAAAGCTATTTTCCTTCAGTTTTAGAGTTTTCAGTAATATTAAAAATATTAAATACTTTTGTATCATCATCTGTTCAGATGAATATATGGGATTTCTTCGTTTCTCAGTGTGATAAATTACATTAGGTTTTCTAAATTTTATCTATGTAAGTGGGGTTGCAGCTTGGTGTTAGAATAACTTGATTATCATTGGTGAAGCCGGTGTTATATCTTCAGGAAAACACACACATAGGAAAGAGGGAAAAAGGATAAATATAAATGGTCCTACATTTCTGATACATAATCTCTTTTGTTTAGGATTTTTTGCCTTTCTCTTCATGAATAAAATTACTATAAATACATTCTCATTTTTGTCATGGGGATTATGAAGATAATTAGGAGGTGCTTCTTTTTTAAAATTTCTCTATTAGTCAAATAAGAGCTACATTGGGTGAGGTGGTATATACCAATTATTTCAGCTACTCAGGAGATGAAAACAGGAGGATCACAAGTAGAAGACTAACCTTAGCTAAACATGGTCTATCCTTGCAAAAAATAAAAAGAAAAAGAAAAAAAACAAAATAAAAACTACCAACCAAACAAACTAAAAAACACCATGTGAATAAAAAGGCTTGGGACATACTCAAGTAGTAAAGGACTTGTTTACAATGGGCAATATTCCGGGTTTGACACCTGCCAATAAGGAAAAAAAAAAGAAGGTATTTTCTTTGACAAAATTGCCCATGAAATATTTGGTTGGAATGGTTTATTCTCCCTTTCATCTTTTTCCTTTTCCTTTCTTTTATTTTTGAGAAGTACTTTTGGTATAACACATGCTATACGAGGTACTCAGGAGGATGATATCTAAGGATCACGGTTCATGACCATCCCAGGCAGGAGAGTCATATATATATAATTTGCCACCAAAAATAAGCTACAATATGTACTTTGGCTCATGCTATTGAGTGGTGGTCTCAAACAGAAATCTTGGAACAGCACCTAAGCCCTAAGTTGAAGTCCTCTACACACATTTCAAAAAACAAAAAAGCACAAACTAAAAATGATGGGAAAAGAGAAAAGTAAAGTTTCAAAATGAGCATGGGTTTTTGTTCATATGTGTATTCCTAGTTGATCAAGGTTCAAAGCTAGACTGGGCAAGAATGTAAATGCAACTCTCACCCCCATCTACCCAGTGTAGATATGATTGTAGTTGTAAAGCACTGTATTTGGCGGAAAAGCTAAAAAAAAAAAAAAAAAACCTGTTTGCTGACCCAAAGATTAATTCCTGGTGCTAAAAAATTGTAGGAGAAGAGAAGAAAGGCCAATTGTAAATTTAAACATAAACCTGGTGCTTGTTGATCATGGCTCTAGGTCTTCTCATGAGGCAGAAATATGAGGATCAAGTTTCAAGGCCAGCCCAAGAAGCAAAGTCCAGGAGACTTTGGGTGTATGTGTATGTGCATGTGTGTTGTATGTTTGTGTGTGTGTGTGTTTGTATGTGTGATGTGTGTGTGTTTGTGTCCTAGCATTCCCAGATTTTGGGTGGTGCATTGGAGATAAGAGTGTCATGGATTTCCTGTGCAGGCTGCTTTGAAACATGGTCCTCAGATTTCAGCCACCTGATTCAGCTGTAAGTTGAGCTTTGGCTTAAGTGGCAGAACTGGGCAAATATTTTCTGGGATTGCACCTAAACCCTTAGTTCAAGCCTCAGGACATGCACAGAAGAAAGAAAGAAGAGTAGAAGTAACCAAGGAAGAGTGAGTGACAAAGTCTTAAATAAATCAAGCATTTGTGGCTGATACATGTTTTACTAGTTATTCAAGTGGCTTATAGCTGAGGATGATGGTTCATGGCCAGCTCTGGCAGAAGAGTCCACGAAAATCTTGTCTGTAATTAATCTTCCCCCCACCAAAAAGGGCCCAAAAGTTATGGTATGTCTCATGTAATAGAGGATAACCTTGAATAAAAACTTCTGAGACAGAATATGAGCCCCAATTTGTAGGCCCAGGAACAGCACACACATGTAAAAAATGAAAAGTAAACAACAGTAGGTAGAGGTAAGCATATATTAAAGTTTTAAAATGACACAAGGGTTGTTGGTCCTGTGTATAATCCTAACTACATAAGAAACTGACATCTGAGGATTGTGGTATCAAGTCAGCATGGGCAGGAATGTGCTTGAGATGCTTATCCCAGCTAACTAGCACAAAGCCCTGAACTGCAACTGAGGTGGTAAAGCAGCAGCTTTTAGTTAAAAAGCTAAGAAATAATTCCCAGAGCCAGAGGTCAAGCTGCATGACCCCTAAAAATTACAAAAAAACAATAAATAAAAAGGACAGTGGAAGAAGAGAAACTGAAATATGAGGATCACAGTTTAAAGTTAACACAAGCAAGAAAATCCATGAGATTTTCTCTGTGTGTTTGCATCTGTGTGCCATCTTGCGGCTTGTGTGTGCCATCCTTGAACTTGTGCTGCTTTGTTCAAGGATAGAGCTCTACCATTCCCAGCTAATCAGTGGTTAATTGGAGGTCATTGTCTCATGGACTTTCCTTCCCAGGCTGGCTTGATTTATGCTAGGCTTTTTCTCAGACTCTTATCTCCAATTAATTGTCAAAAAAAAAGAAAAGAAACTGGGAATGGAGTTATGGCACAAGTGGCAGAACTGGGCAATCAGTTTCTGGGACAGCAACCAGGCCCTGAGTTCAATCCCCAGGACAATCACAGAAGAATTAAAGAAAAGAGGGGAGAAGTGCAGAAGGAAGATCCAATGACAGAGGTTTAAATAAATCAAGCATTGGTTGCTCACTGATGATCTATCAGCTACTCAGATGGATGAAATCTTAGGATCACAGTTGAAGGCAAGCCCAGGTAGGAGAATCTATGAGACTCTCATGTCTCATTTGTCTCCAAAAATATGCCACTAGCTGTGCTCTGGCACATATGGTAGAGTTCTAGCCTTAAACAGAAAGCTCTGGGACAGCACACATGCCCTGGTGCTTATGGCCTAGCACAGACACTTACAAAAATAAAGAAAAAAGTGCACAAATTATAAAAGATGGGAGAAAGTGAAAGTATTGGTTTCAAAGTGAGCCATGGGTTGTTGGTTTATGTGTATATTCATAGCTACTCAGAAAGATGAAATATGTGGATCACAGCTCAAAGCCAACCTGGACAGAAAAGTCATTGAAATTCTTTTCCCCCACTACCCAGCAAAAGGTGGAAATGAAGGTGTGAGAGTAGTTATAAACTACTGAAATTTGGTGAAAAACCTGGGAAACAGTTCCCTGGTCCATAATTCAGCCCAAAGTCGACCAAAGACAAAACTGAGAGAAGAAATGACCATTTGAGATTTAAAAATAAGCCTGGGGCTAGTGGTTCCTGCTTATTATTTTAACTATTCAGAAAGCTGAAGTCTGAAGATACATTTTAAGTCCAGTCCAAACAGGAAAGTCCATGGAGCTTTTATACTGTGAATGCCAAACTGTGGCTTTAATTTGTGTAGCAGCTCTATCACTCCTAGAGGCTTTGTAGTTAGTTGATGAGAAGAGTCTCATGCACTTTCCTGTCCAGGATGGCTTCAACTTCAATCCTCAGATTTCAGCCTCCTGTGTCTTGCTGGGCTTTACATGAGATTCTTATTTCCAATTAATCACCAAAAGGATGAAAAATAAAACCTGGTGATTGAGCTGTGGCTCCAATGGCAGAAATGAGAAAATAATATCTGGGACAGCATTCAGACCTTGATATTAACTTCAGGACCAACACACAAAAAGGAATAAAATAAATAAATGTAGAGAAGTTAGAAGAGCCAATTTCAGAGTTTAAAATGATCCAAGCATAGGTGGCACACACCTATGATGGTAGCCACTCAGGAGGCTAAAATGTGAGGATCACAGTAGAAAACCAGCCCAGGTAGGAGAATTCATTGACTCAACTCTAAGTAGCTACTTAAAACAAAACAAAAACTAATAGCCACAAGTTGTGCGGTGGCTCATGCCTTGGTGTGCTAATCTTGAATAAAATCTTCTGGAACTGTACATGGGCTGATTTTTAGACCTAGGACCAGCATACACAAGGAAATAAAAATTACAAATAAAAAGGTGAAAGAATGGCTGGAAATGTGGCTTAGTGACAGAGTGCTTGCCTATCATGTTTGAATCCCTGGGTTTGTTTCCTCAGTACCTCATAAATAAAAAAGGCTGGAAGTGGCATTGTGGTCAAGTAGTAGAGTTCTCACCTTGAGTATCAGAAGTTCAGGGGCAGTGTCCAATGCCTGAGTTCAAGCCCCAGGATTAGTAAAAAGAAGAAAAATTGAGAAAATCCAATTACAATTTCAAAATGAGCCATGAGTGAATTTTTGGTCAATATGTGTAATCCTATGACTCAGAACGCTGAAATCTGAAAGTTGTTCATAGCCAGCGTGGACAGCGAAGTACATAAGTCTGCAACTAACCAGCAAAAAACGCCAGAAATCAAGCTGTGGTTGTAGTTGTAAAGCACCAGCCTTAAACAAAAAACCTATTGAAACAATGCCCTGGCTCAGAGATCCAGCCTCAGGATCACAATAATAAAATTAAATGGTTGGAAGTAAAGAACCCAAGACTGTTGGCTCAGGTCTGTAATTCTAGAAATGCAGGAGGCTGAAATATAAGATCCTGTGTAAAGGCAAACCCAATGAAAAAATTCCAGGAGACTGTTTTGTGTGTGGTGGCCACAGTAGGGATAGGTTTTTGTTGATTGATTAGAGATAAGAATTTCATGGATTTTCTTGCTGAGGCTGCTTTCAAACCATGATGGACAGATTTCAGCCTCCTGAATAAGGCCAGGCCTTGCATGAGTTCAAGCTCCAGGAACAACACACACAAAAACAACGAAATAAATGAAAAGAAGGGTAGAAGAGATGAAGTAACAGAGGTTTCGCTGAGCCAATCATTGGTGGCTCATATTTGTAATTCTAGATACTAAGGCTGAAATTTGAGGATACTGTTTAAAGCTCAGCTCAGGTGTTCATAAGATGTGTGTGTGTGTGTGTGTGTGTGTGTGTGTGTGTGTGTGTGTGTGTGTGTGTGTGTGTGTGTGTGTGTGTGTGCCAGTCCTGGTGCTTGAACTCGCACTATTTTGCTCAATGATTGACTACTCTCAGATTTTAGTGGTTAATTGGAGAAAAGAGTGTCATGGACTTTCCTCAATTTTCAGCCTCCTGATTCTGGCCTAACTCTACATGATTCTTACATTTACATGATTCTTACATTTAATTCTACAATTAACCTCCCCCTAAAAGCCAAATATTATGTTTGGTCCCATATATGCTGTGAGACAACATCTGACCTTCAATTTCTACTCCCAGGACAAGCAAAAATGAAAAAAAAAAAAAAGAAAAAAAGGTAGTAGCAAGCACATATTAAAGTTTTAAAATGACCCAAATGTTGCTGGTCATATGTGTAATCCTTACTACACAAGAGGCTGACAACTGAGGATTGCAGAGACAAGTCAACCTAGGAAGGAACGTGCTTGAGATTCTTATCCCTAGCTAAACAGCACAAATCCTTGAGCTGTAAAAATCCTTGAGTGTAAAAGCTACGATATAGGCCCCAGAGTCAGAGGTCAACCCACAGGACCAATAAAATTTTCAAAGGAGAGAGGATGGTAAGAGGCTGAAATCTGAGAATCATGGTTCAAAGCTAGCCCACGCAAGAAATTCCATGACACTTTCTCTGTGTGTGCATCTGTGTGCTATCTTGTGTCTTGAACTTATGCTGTTTTGTTCAAGAATAGAACTCTACACCTCCCAGGTTCCAGTGATTAATTGGAGCTAAGATTCTCATGGGCTTTCCTGCCCTGGTTGGCTTTGAATCATGATCCTCAGATTTCAGCCAATTGATACATGATGGGCTTTGCATAAGTTTCATCTCCTATTAACTACCAACAATTAAAACAAAAACCAAAAACTAGAGTTGAGCTGTGACCCAAGATGCAAACTGGGCAATCACTTTCTAGTACAGCACCCACTTTCTAGTTCAAGCACCAAGACAAAACCATTATAACCACAGGCTATACTTTGGCTCATGTGATAAGCCACTAGTCGAAGAAAAAGCTCTGGCATTGTATCCAGGCCCTGATTTGTAGCCCCAGGACTAGAACATACTCAAAAATAAAAAGCAAGGAAATTTTTAAAAAGTGGAAAAAACATATTAATATTTTTAAATGACCAATGGGTTTGTGGTTCATGTGTATAATTGGAGCACCTCAGGAAGCTGAAATCTGAGGATAATGGTTTGAAGCCAGACTGCCCAGAAAAGTACATTAGAAACTTATGTCCAATAAACAAAAAAAGCTACAAGTGGAGCTGTGGTTGAAGTTGTAAAACATGATACTTGAGTCAAAAAGCTAGGAAACAGAAGGGCATTGCTGGCTCTATCCTGTAATCTTAGCTACTCAGGAGGCTGAGATATGAAGATCATGGTTCAAAGCCAGCCTGGTCAGGAAAGTTCATGAGACTCTTAGCTCCAATTAACCACCAGCCATAAAACCTGAAGTTGCTCTGTGGGTGAACTGGTATAGCATTTGCCTTAAGCTGAAGTGTACAAAGACAGCACCCATGCCGAGAGTTCAACCCCTACCCCCCTTCAAAACTACTAAGAAACAGCAATGTGTCCCAAAGATCAGGTCTACTGGACAAAATAAAATTATTGAATTTGAAAGCAAGAAATAGCTGGTTAAAAATATTAAAATAAGCCAGGCACCAGTGGCTCATGCCTGTAATCCTAGCTACTCACGAGGCTGAGGTCTGAGCATCACAGTTCCAAGCCAGCCTGGGCAGGAAAGTCTGTGAGACTCTTATCTCTAATAAACCACCAGAAAACTGAAAGTGGTTCTATGGCTCAAGCTGTAGAGTTCTTGCCTTGAGGGGAAGAGCACGAGGACAGCACCTAAGCCCAGAGTTTAAGCCCCATGAAAAACAACAACAAAAAATTAAAATAAGTCAGCAGTTGTTTGCTCATGCCTGTGAGTCCCAACTACCCAGGAGGCTGAAATCTAAGGGCTGCAGTTCAAAGCCAGCCCAAGCAAGAAAGTCCATGAGACTTGTTTGTGTAATTACCAGTACTATGGCTTGAACTTTCCCTGTTTTACTCAAGGCTAAAGTTCAGACTGACTGGCTTCAAACCAAGATCCTCAGGTTTCAGCCTCCTTAGTTGTGCTGGGCTTTACCTGATAATTTTCAAAAGAATGAAGCTGGAAGTTGAGCTGTGGCTCAATTGGCAGTCCCTACATGCAGAAAAAAACATAAAAACTGTGAAAAATAAATAGTTGCAATATAGAAAAAATCAAAAACAATGTTTAATATGATACAAAGGAAAACTATGTTTCTTTTTAAATGTAGCAAACAAGAACATAGTACAAAGCTTCAAAATGACATACTAAGAGTAAGGTAAAATGGAAATTTTTTTTAAATTCATGTAAATATTAAATACAAGCTGACATGACCAAAATATAATGTGATCAGAAACTTATCTCTCACTTGTAATTGCTTACAAATAATTGTCCCTCCAGTTTCAGCAGCTACAGTGGGGATTTAGACATGACCTCTCTATGCAGACTAGACTGTGTAAGGGTCTTCTTGTTTTAGCCTCTTGAATTAGAACTGCAGGCATTGCGATCATTTTAATATAGGAGGTTTCCTTTAAAACTCAGAAATAATGTTCAAATAATGGATTATCTGTAAAGCATGACTAAACATCAGAGAGCCACCAGAGATCCTCTGAGGAATACAATCAAAAGTAGAAAAGCATCTACCACTCAAGGTAGGAAACAGAAGGAAGATTTAGCATTTTGGATGTGCTGGGGGTTGAACGCTTGGCCTCATGCTTGCTAGGCAAGTATAAAATTCAGTGACATTAATTATATCCACACTGCTTTGTAACCATTACCTCTTTTGTGAACTATGTTTTCAATGCTGATGCAATCCACACAATCATTGAGTAACAATCACCCCAATGACCTGTCCCAGAAATTTTAATCTTCCATTTTCTCTTATGAAATGGTTTAGCCAATATGTTTCACATAAATAGTTGATTCTTTTTTGTGTCCATCCGTGACAGACATATATTAATTGCAGCCTTTTTGTGGATAAGTCATAATCCATTTATGCATACCTCATATTTTATAAACCTGTTCATCTGATAGACACTCCAGGTATTTCCAACTTCTATTGTGAAATTTGCTGTTATCATTGGCATATGAGCTATTAGTTTTTTCTCTTCAGTTGTTTTGGTTATGCAATGAGCAAGGGAATTGCTCGGTAATGAGGTAATGCTCTGTTATGTTAGAAGACTGTGTCAAATTCTACCATAATTGATATATCACTTTTCATCAGCACAAAAATGTACAAAAGGTCAATAAAATATACAAGAATATTTCAAATCTTCCACAGCTGTGCCCTAAAGTATCATTTATTTTACTTTTTACTTGTTTTTATTTAGGCCATTCAGGCCAGGAACTATGTAGCATTGTCTAGAGCTGACACAGTGTGCCACTGACACACCCTCCAAAAACATGTAATCTGGTAGTCATTTTTATTCTACAGATAAATTTTAATGATTATATGCATTTTAATTTTTTAAAATAAGGTTTTGAATTTTAAAATGACATATAGTGTAACACCTCTGTGCATTTTCTATTTATTTATTTATTTATTTTGGTCGGTCGTGGGGCTTGAATTCTGGACTTGGGTGCTGTCCCTGCACTCTTCATCTCAAGGCGAGCGCTCTCCTGCTTGAGCCACAGCCACTTCCGGTTTTCTGAGTGGTTTATTGGAGATAGGAGTCTCACGGACTTTCCTGCTGGGCTGGCTATGAACCGTGATCCTCAGAGCACAGCCTCCTGAGTAGCTAAGATTACAGGCATGAGCCACCTGTTCCTGGCCACCTTCTTTTTAATAAGAAAAATTATATTTACAAATCATATACAAAGACAAAAAAGGCTTCTGATCAGGAAAACACATTACAATCACAGTCTAATTCTGACCCAAGAAAATAAACACAATACAAAAAATAATACTTTAAGAGCTCATCTAAAGTAAAATGAAGAGCAATGGCTGGGGACAGGAGTCAAGGGGTAGAGTACTTGCTTGCCCAGCACCAGCCTCTTAATCAAAACCACAGTACTGCCAAGGGATAAAATAAAGTATTAAAACTTAAGGAAACATGCAGATAATAGTATGATGGATAACATAGAGGTACACACCTGTAATCCCAACATTTGGGAGACTAGGCAATAGAATTATGAAGTTAAGATCAGACTTGGCTACATGAGACTGCATCTTAAAGAATAACATAGAATAAAAAAAACTATATTTGTAATAACTAGGGTGTAGCTCAAGTGTAAGTCAAGTAGTTTTGTACGTGCAAAGAACTGATACAATGCCCAAGAATTACATGCTTTGATAACTACAACGTTCAGTTTTCACTGCAAGATGCCCCTTGGCTGGAATCTCTCCTGAGGAAACCTACGGCAGTTGATTCACCTGTCTTCTTGGCTGGACTAAGGGTGTTGCTGGGCAAACAGTGTTTTGATCTTAATTCTAGGATCCCACTTACAACTTTTTTTTAGTAGACTACCTAGAAATATCTCCCATCTCAGTAAGAGGGCCTTCTGGCTTTCAAGTGAAGTTATCTTTGATATCAATTAGGGCTCTCCTCCCCTTTGTCTGGAACTGCTCTGGTCCTGGGTGACATTGAGCAGCTTGTTCTGAGAAGAGTGGTAACTATTTTGCTAGTCACCTCTATCAACTGCCATCTGCTCCTCAAATTAGTCTTTAGTATGAGCCTGCTCGAGGGTAGAACCAGCCTGGGCTGGATTTGAACCATGATCCTCATATCTCAGCCACCTGAATAGCTAGGATTAAAGATGTGAGCCACTTACACCCAGCCATCATTTCTTTCTTCCAGGAAAATTTAGGGGGGTGGAAAAGCACAGCAGCACATACATTCAATAGCAAATGCCCCAGGGTGAACTAGATGCTCAGAACAAACCACTGACCTTCATATTGCCTTCGGTATCCAACAGGATGTTGTTGGACTTAAGGTCTCAGTGTGTGATTCTGTTCTGGTGTGGGTAGTGAACAGCACTTACAATTTGTGTGAAAAGCTTCTTGGTTTCATCCTCATATAGGCAGCAGGATATTCAGATCCACCCCAGGAGGTATCCCCTACCAGCAAGTTCCATGATGAGATACACATACTCTTCCTTCTCCATCCCCTGGTACAAACTGATGATGTGCTGTGCCAAACCGTATTAAAAATGTCCATCTCATTCTTTATCTGATGACTGGAGAACTCTCCCTTCAGGAGTATTTTAACTGCCACTTCCATGTGTGTGAGGCAAGGATGGGCCAGCTTCACTTGCCATTGGTACCATGGTCGATGAGCTCTTTCATCTGGTATTGTTTGATTATCTCCTCCTTCCAGGATCTGGAGGATTATTCTTTGTATTCGCTGTATTCTTCCATCCTTCTGAAATGATGGCAGGTAGCAAGTCTACCTAAAATTAACTAAATAAAATAATTAAAACCCCAGAAAAAGTAAAACGAAATACCAAAATCCAAATGACAACCCGCCCCCCCCAGCCAAAAAAAATCATGAATTTAGCTTTGAGTCAATCCAGTGGGTCACCAATCAAGAGTTCCTAGAGATGTTAACATAGGTTGGAGCACATTGGCTTCCTATAAACTCTGCATGACCTCTCAAATGGAGCTATCACAGCCCGGCATTGTGACATCATAGAGGAAATGGACCAATCAGAGTCTGGGCCAGTGAGGTCAGAGAAAAAGTGGACCAATCATAGCTTGCCAGCATTGATACTTTATCCCATAGGTTTCAAAGACTGCTGCTAAGGACTCCATGTGGGCTCTAGGTTGCTCTGTTCATTATTATGCCTTTCCTGAAACTACTAGGAGAGTGGTAAAAGTCCTCTGACTTCTAGAGGACCTCTGAGTCTCATAAATTGCTTCTATGGAGACACTATCCAAAAGCCTTCATT
Organism: Dipodomys merriami; assembly: GCF_024711535.1. Lineage (NCBI taxonomy): Eukaryota > Metazoa > Chordata > Mammalia > Rodentia > Heteromyidae > Dipodomys > Dipodomys merriami. Next base: position 6,298,333 of record NW_027206257.1, read on the forward strand.
CTTGATGGACACATTATCCAATATCTTGTTCCAGCAATGACATGGCAAAAAGGCCTCCGTTCTTCTCAAGGACAGCTGTCATACAACTTGCTCCTGAGGGGACAAGTTTCAGGCTGGCTTTGAGCCACAATCTTCACAATTCACCTTCCTGAGTAGTTAGGATTATATACCTGATGCATCGTTAGATACTTAGCTCATCTCTCAAAGTTGAAGGAAGTATATATATATTTGTTAGAAAGGTTGGCATTAGATATGTCCTTTTAGCACCCTAAATTTGTTGCCTTTGCTATCCAATAGTTAATCTAGTGTCTGATAAGAAATTTGTCATAATATCACTGAAGATCACTTGTGTGTGATGAGTTCTGTTTCTGTGCTTTGGGTGGTTTTCTGTCTTTGACTGTTTAATTAGAATGTGTGTTAGTGTGGACCTGTGTAATTATGTTAATTGACTTCTTTAAGCTGCTAGAATCCTGCATAGAAGGGTTCATGCTTTCAATCAAATTTGGGAAGGTTTTGGTCATTATTCCTTCAAATATTATGTATTTCTTTTTTTCTCCCTGTATATATATACGTTGTATATATGTATACATTGTGCATTATACATTATACATACATTACATATTCACATTGTATATTTGAATATCCATATATATACCTATATATTTATATTACCAATACATTTATATACATATATTTTTTTCACATAACACTTTTGTGATTGTTTATGGTAGGAAATCTAGATTGATTCCAGCTACTCCATCAGAGTTAGAGTTAGAAGTTTTCCTTTTTATTTCTTGGTGAAAATATGCATTTCTTGGCAAGGATATTGAAACCAGTACAAATCAGAGCTAGCCTAGAGTTCTCTCTCTGTCTCTCTGTCTCTGTGTCTCTCTGTCTCTCTCACTGTCTCTCTCTCTGTCTCTCTGTCTCTCTCTCTCTGATTTGCTGCCTCCGTCAGGTCTCTGTGCACAGGGCCATTGTTTACCAAGTTTTTCTAGTGTGTCCTGGGCTCTTCTAGTTTGTGCACTGTCATGTTCTGCTTTAAAGGCCACCATGCCTGCACCTGGAAGAGGAGCTGCTCCAAATAAGTCTGCAGGATGTGTCTATCTCTTTCTTGAGCCCCCATAGATACTGGGGTGGCCTTAGTAGGTGCCCATATGCTGACTGTGGGCGACTCAAGCACAGCCTCTTTTTTTACCCAAGGCAGAGGTCTGCGTTGGATCCTGGGGGCACTGCCTTGTTGGTGACTGTGCTAGGAGCAAGGCAGAGGGCTGCAGAAGCCTCACTGTGGCCTGACTTCTGGGGCCCAATAGATGCCAAAGTCTTCTCTCGGTTCTTTTCAGAATATGTAGGCAAGTTCAGGAAGCCCCTAAACACAGGGGGCCCCTAAACACAGGGTGGGCAATGGAGCTGGAAGAAGCAGGGCTGTCCAGGTTGGCAGGGGACAGGTGATGAGCCTATATTAGTAATCTGCCAGCTTCCAAATGAAAAGTTAGTCTTGCTTGCTACCCAGAAATATCCCCCAGAGAGTCCCATGATGGTGACTGGTAAAATCCCAAAGACCAAAGTAGATATACCAGGAGCACTTGGTGCTCTTCGTGGGCAATTCAATGCTGGCACTGGCAGGGGGAGCTGCAGGTTCCCTAATACTGCAGGTCCAGGGAAGCCAGAGCCCAAGCAGACACCAGGATTGGCCACTAGACAGGCTGGAAGGTGAAACCTTGTTGGATGGCTTTGCAGTCTTCAACGTGGGACACCTGAAGGCACAAGAAGCATCTTAGCATCTACTCAAACAGCAGCTTTCCCAACTTGGACATGAGTGTTCAGCTTACCAGAGGATGCTGTGGTCAGTTTGGGTCTGGAAGGAGTGGCAGGCCTGCTGCTGGAGGGAGCAGATACCCCTTTCAAGGCTTCTGGGTGAAGGGGAGCCCCTGGAAATGGGCACATGGGAAGGCTGGTCTGTCTTCCCCAAAGAGAACACTTCCAGCTTGTTTGACTGTTTGCTTGGGTAGGGGGTCATCACTTGGGATAGTGATATTAGGAGACATTGTTCATGAGATTATACCCAAATTAATCAAACCCCTGAGGGAGCAAAAGGGTAAGCATTGCTGAACTGCCCGTAGCAGCTGGGGTTGAGGTCTTGACTGCTTCTGTCTTGAATGACCCTGAGGTTTTGTCACCAGAGGACAAGTGACTGGATGCTTGCATGCAGCCCAATAATTTTAGGAAATTTATCAGAGATCCCTACTTGGCTTGCATGTCACTCAGCAGGACTAATACTGGGTGGGGAGTTTGGGCTGTAAAGCTGGCCATCACAGCTTGATCTTTTTGAAGGACTGAGGACACCTTCTGGCAGCTGTTGGAAATTTATGAGGTCTGGGTACATTATGTGAGTAGATGTGGTACTCTGAGCTTCAACCTTGGGTTGTTATGGGGCTGAGCCCTCCCTCCCTACTGTCCTGGTGCTCTCAGGAAGTGGGTTGGTGTCTAACAGGTAGTAAAGGGCAGTGTTTTTACCCTCTGAGACTCACTGTGAAGGACTACTGTTGGCAGGGAGGATTGTGTCATGTGGAGGTCTATGTGTTCTTTGAGTAAGGAAATCTATACACCTCAGAGCACATCTTGGCTTTCTCTCTGAACATTTGGTTTCTTTGGAATACTAGTTTCTGAAAGGCCTAAGAGTTCGAAGGCTTCAGAGGCTTTCTTGATTTCCAGGTATGTCCAGGGCTTGTCCTTTTTCATCTTATACAGCTCTACCTTCCTCTCTTCGTCATGGTCTACTGAGCCTTTGGCTCTGACATAAATGAGAAAAGACAGGCAGGACTGTCTTGTTGCTAAGCAAAAGCAGACAAGGCTGTCTTGTTGCATACTTTCATTTTATTCTCCAGTGTTGTAAATAAAACCATCAGATTGGACTTCAGGTGCTGCCCAGGATCAGTGCTCCATCCCTTTTCCCTACTCTTACCTCACAGCTTTTCCATTTAAATTTATTTTCATTTTCAATTTTTGTATTGGTGATTGAATCTAAGGCTTCAATTAGCTGAGCACTGTGATGTGAACCTATAAACTTTGTTTTTGGGGGAGGATGAGACTGCAAAAATTGTGTTTTCATGTCAACCCAGGCAGAATTCTGTGAGACCTCATCTGAACAGAAGAAGCTGTGCATAGTAGTGTTCACCTCTCATCCCAGCAGTGATGGGAGAGGAAAGTAGGAGGACTGAAATCCAGTTGCACACCTGAGCAGGAAATGAGACCCTGTCTCAAAAACAGAGCAAAAAATATAGAGCTGTGGCTCAATATTAGAGTGTGTATCTAGAAAACATGAGGCCCTGAGTTCAAACCTCAGTACCATAAAAAAGAAGAGAACCAGTTATTTCTGAAAAGCTTATTAAAAGCAGTCTTTTTTAAAAAATGTGTTTTGATATTCAGGCTTGAACTCTGGGCATTGACATTTTCCCTTTGCAAAATTTTCACATAAGACTAAACTTCGTTTTTTTGTGATACAGGTCGAAACAGTGTAACAATAAGTTGTACAAAACACTAAGTTGAAAATGAACTTTACAACTTTGGTGGGGGTGGAGGTTGGGGAGGGTAGTTGTGGATGTGAGAGCAAAGTAATGGTAGGGGGAAAACAAAGGAGGAAGCAACAATGATCTATAGGAAATGCACTCAGTACCTTGCTCATATAACTGTAACTCCTATGTCAAGCATTTTTACAGTAAAAAGCATATTTAAAAAAACTTAACTTTCTGATGGAGGCATAGAATTCCATTGTGTATATATACCACATTTTCTTGATCCATTCATCTACTGAGGGGCATCTGGGTTGGTTCCATATCTTAGCTATGGTAAATAATGCTGCAATAAACATAGTTGTGCTGGTAGCTTTAGTGTGGTCTTGTTTGTAGACATTTGGGTAAATGCCCAAAAGTGGGATTGCTGGATCATAGCGGAGATCTATGTGAAGTCTTTTGAGGAACCTCCATACTGCTTTCCAAAGTGGTTGAACAAGTTTACATTCCCACCAACAATGAAGTAAGGTTCCTTTCTGTCCACATCCCCTCCAACATCTGTTGTTGTTAGAGTTCTTGATTTTTGCTGTTCTAACTATATGTTTCTAACGCATTTATAAGATTATTTCTTTGTTGCTTTGTATGTCCCTCCCCCACAGTGTAACTCCCGCTTTCACTATATTTGATGTCAGTATAACATGTGGAGGAGATGGGGACAAACAAGTAGTTTAAGGATTCAGGTGGACCTGTTGCAACAATGAGAAGTACAAAATGTCATGTCAAAACCAGCTTTACAATGTCGATGGGGGGGAGGGGGGTAGAATTGGGTGGGGGGAGGGGGGAGGCTGGGAAGGGAGGTGAAGGGTAAACAAAGGAGGAGGCTGCAATGCTTGGTAAGAAATGTATGCATTATCCTGCCCATGTAATTGTAGCCCCTCTGTACAGTATGTTCTCAAATAAAATATAATATTAAAAAAAAAACTTAACTTATACTATTGAGCCACAGCTCCACTTCTAGCTTTGTGTGTGTGTGTGTGTGTGTGTGTGTGTGTGTGTGTGTGTGTGTGTGTGTGTGTGTGTGTGTGTGTGTGTGCCAGTATTAGACTTGAACTCCAAGATTGGGCACTGTCCTTGAGCTCTTTTGTTCAAGGATAGTATTGTACCGCTTGGCTCACCACTCTCCTACTGGCTTTTTGTGGTGAATGAGATAAAAGTTTTGTGGACTCTTCTTGCCCCAGAAAGGTTTGAACCGAGATTCTCTGCTCTCTAATTCCTAAATGACTAGGGTTATGGGTGTGAATCATCAGTATATGGTAGGAGAAGGGTTCTTAAGCAGAAATAATGTGGATTGCTGGCCTTCTGCAATTTGGTGGCATGCTTTCTTTTTTAGAAAGGAACTCCTTTACTGGGAGGGCAGCAATTACTCTAGAAGCTAGGAAGGCAGAGGAAATGCAATCCCCTATCTCCAGAGGCAGGACCTTTGGCATGATGGTTGTAAGAACATCATGTTCTTTATCAGAGTAGATATCTATACTAGCCTGAAGTTAACACTGTTTTCTTCATCAGCTTTGTCTTGGTTGCATTAAATAAGAAAATTACTTGATAACTCTCACCAAAATTTATCAGATAGAGGGGGAAATGAAGCTTTAAAGTGAGGCATTAGACACTACACGACTATACCGGAAGGGGCAAGGAGAAATGAGAGTTCATAAATACTGATTTTTATTTAAATAAAATAGGGAGAAAACATGAATATATGTCAGTACTGGACAAGTGTGCTCAAAGCTTTCTAATAAACTAGCATTAAGGAAGTATTTTTATGATGCAGGACTGCTCATACTACCTGTGTAGTTTCTCTAATTCCTTCACTGTCCTCCCAAGCGAAGACACTGGCCCTCCAGCTCAGAGCAGAGGATCTAAGACAATATCTATCTACTACTGGGCAGTGGAAGACCAGTCAAACAGCTGGTGAAGTGGGACAAGATGCTCTGCTCCTGTTTCCATCAAATTCTAGACTTTGCTGTATAGAATTCATAGATCAGGGGGAATGCTTGAGAATACCGCTGGACCTACGTGTGTGTGTGTGTGTGTGTGTGTGTGTGTGTGTGTGTGTGTGTGTGTGTGTGTGTGTGTGTGTGTGTGTGTGTGTGGTGTGTGTGTATGATAGTACTCATATGCCAGCATGGGGCTTCTTTTTGGGTCTCACAGGTAGAGTTAACTCCTTCTCCAAGTCTGTTGAAAAGATTTGTCTGTCACTGACTGATATGCAGCAGAGGAGGAAATGATCCCTGAATTCTCCACTGGTAGAACAGATGGGTCCTTCTATGTGGTCTGATTTATACTAATGCTAGTGCTAATACTAACCCATGACTGGGAATATCAGCTGGCACTTTTTGTGCATTTTGGCACTAGTTTTTTTTCACATGGGTTAAGCAAAAATTCTCATCAGAATATCGTGACATAGTGTTAAGTATAACATGCTGTATACACACCCCCATATTTGGCAGCAGTCTTCATTATGTAAAGTGTACCATGAACTGTAGAGAAGTTCAATGAATGCTTCTCATGAACAAGATCCTTGGAGCACCTTGGAGCCAGCACCTTGGAGGAGGGACTCACAGGAGCTTGGCTAACAAGTTGGAGACACGATGATGTAGATCCTGTGCCATTGTTGGCTACCTGCCTGATCTGGAGGGACCAGGGATTTGCTACCCTAGCACTGTCCCCCATGGCCTGGCCTGGCCTGGCCTGGCCCCACCCCAACCCCACCTAATCTTTGGCACAGGAAGAACAGTTTTGTCCTTTTGGCCACACATTCATCTGACACATAAGGTTGCTCCATAGAATTTCCAGAGGACACCAGGAAGATATTTAGAAGATACATTAACTGGGGTCAAAAGGGCAAAGACTTACTGTAGGTCTCACATTCGGTTAATAGTGGGGTTTATTGACTACCTGATCTATCCCCGAGGCAGTGGAGCCTCTGATCTAGGATTCTCACAATGCTCACTTAGAAAAATAATCTAGTAGATTCAAAAACACAGAAACAATTTTAAAAATCTATATGTAATATTATTTTTTATTCTTGAATTACTAAAACGCATGCAGAATCTGTCAATTCAAGAAGCACAAAATGGCAGATGGTGTGAGCTTGGCCCCTGACCCTCTACTGTGGCTCTCTTGCTCCAACCTGGTGTGACCACTGCTACTAGTTAGTTATGAATTCCTGCATCTAAACTAAATGTTCACAAAAGGAGACATTGTCCACAGCTACCAAAGGTCCACCAAACTGCAAGCTTAGAACAAGGCCAAATTTCCTTTCACACTATAGAGATTCAAACTTCTACACTCAGGTTCACAGCTCTGAGCTAAGTCTGTGCTGGAACCACATGACTGAAAGTGATAGCTTATAATTCACCAAGGAAGAAGTCTTCAATAGCTGGAAGTCTGCCCTCTGCCTTTCCCAATAGGTCACAGTATTAGATATAAGAACTAAGCAGTTACACAAGCCTTTCAGAGATTACTAGACATTAGGGTTTTACTTTTGTAATGCCAAGTTTTGCTTCAGATCAAATATTGGGCCTGCACAACAGCAGCAGCTCAAGTGGAAGTGATGTCCAGAACTTGTGTAAATGTCTCAGACCATTTGAATTTTTTTTTACTGAATTGTCTTTTTTCCTACAATCCACACCTGTGGCCTAATGGGGGCTTTCTTACAGCTAGCTGACAGAAGACACAACACTGGATCTAGTTTACACCTAGTTCTGCAGACTTGTTCTGGAATATGGATGGCTGCTGCAGTCTTAGATTTACAAGTCCCCTTTCTATTCCCCTCTTTTTCCCCACACTCTTTGTCCTTCAGTGAACAATTCAAATGTAATTTGTTGAAAAAGAATCTTGGAAAATTGTCTTAACATTAAACAGTAGTGTCCACCTTTCAAGTCTGCCAATATTGTTAACACAGCTGGAGAATAAGCAAGATAAAAAGTAAATGCACATACAAATGCATACACCGACACCAAAACCTACAACACATAGACACACACATACACAGAGACACACAAAAAAACCACAGGACATATAAGCCTTGTTCTGTTAATAATTTAAACAGACAAAAATATGTGATGCAGTTAGGTAATCCCTAGGGTGGGTGCACATATGTGAGCGTGCATTTGCGCGTGCGCGCGCGCGCACACACACACACACACACACACACACACACACACACACACACACACACACACTGCCAATCCTGGAGCTTGAACACAGGACATGTGTGATGTCCCTGAGATTTTGTAATGAAAGCTATCACTTTACACATTTGTACCACAGCTCTACTTTGGCTTTTTGGTGGCCAATTGGAGATAAGAAACACATGGACTTTTCTGTCCAAGTTGACTTCAAACCACAATACTCACATGTCAGCCTCCAGACTGGTTGAACAATTTATATTCTTACTAACAGTGATAGAATTCCCTTTTGGCCACATCCATGACATCATTTGTTGCTAATCATTTAAAAAAATTTATTAGCCTTCCTTACTGGGGTGAGGTGGAATTACAGTATTGTTTTGGTTTGCTTTACCTTTATGTTCAGATTTTTTGAACATTTCTTCATGTATTTTTGGCCTTTCTTACTTCTTCTGAGAAGTTTTATTTTAGGTCATTACTCCATTTAGTAATTGGGGTGTTATTTGAGGGTTTCTTTGGAGCCAATTTTTTGTGCTCTATGTATATTTTTTCTATTAGGCCCTTGTCTGATGCAAGCTCATAAAATTCTTCTCCCATTCTATGGGTTTTCTATTTAGCTTGTTATGTCCTTTACCAGGTAGACAAGTTTAAGTTTCATGCAATCCTATTTATCTAGTCTTTCTTTGATTTGTCGTAATTCTGGATCTTTACTTAGAAAGTTTGGACCTGTGTTCTAGGAGCCATGGTGTTTCGCCTGCCACTTCTTGTAATCATTTCATGGTGTCTGGCCTTATATTGATGGCTTGGGATATGTGGACAGCATTAATTTGATCTGCCTACTCTTCCTTGGTTCAAAGAGACTGCAAAGTGGTACCCTTTCTTAGTAAGTTGAGATGGTTCCTGGTGGTTTGGAAGGAGGATGGCTTCCCAGAAGCGTGAATATGGAAATCATAAGTGGTAAGCTAAGGCATTATTATTTTAATTACATATTTATTTGTAAGTACATTGAATCCTGATCAATGACACTTTTCTCATTATCTCCCCCATCCCTGAAACTCAATTTCTTCCCCTCAATTTTCCTGGTTTCATTGGATGTGCATTGACAAATATGACTTCTTTCACCTACTCCTACTTTTGAATTTTCAGTTTCTTCATATTAATTTTCTTGTACTGTTAGTTTTTTCCAAAGAATTATACAATTTAAAGTCTTTCTTACATATGCTGTACTTTGTGCAATATGTTTATGTATATATGCACAAAACCTTGTATGTGTTTACTTGTATATTTAAAAAGTAGACCTATCTTCCACATGTGAGAGAAAACATGCATCCTGATTTCACAAAAATTTTTCCAGGTCTATTCACTACTTTACAAATGATGTAAAAATCTAATTGAAGAGCAAAAGTCCTCTGTGTATATATACCAAATTTTCTTAATCTATTCATTTGTTGAAGGCATTTGTGCTATATCTATACCTTGACAATGAACTGTTATATGGGTGGCCTTCCTTTACCCTGATTTGTAGTCTTTTGGGTAAATGCCCAACACTGGTAGTTTTAGACCACAAGGTAGTCCTAGTTTGTTTGTTTTTTTAGTGTGGTTCAACAAGTTCACATTCCCACCAGCCCTGTTTGATGTTCCTTTGCCTGCACATCTGTGACAGCATCTATTGTATTTTTCTTGTGTGTATTGTTGGTAATGATCATTCTAAATTGAGATGGAATCTCAAGTGTTTTGATTTGCATTTCCTTTATGGCCAGAGAGTTTAAAGATTTCTTTATATGATTACTGGCCAATTTTATGTTTTCTGAGAAGTCTCTACTTATCTTGTTTGCCCATTTGTTAATTGGGTTGTTAATTCTTTGCTAGTATAATTTATTGAGCTCTTTGTATATCCTGATGTATAGCTGGTAAAGATCTCTCCTTCCTTGGGCTTTTATTAGCTTGCTAATGGTGTCCTTTGCCATGCAGAAACTTCTTAGTTTGGCACAATCCCATTTGTTAATTCTCTCTTTGAGTCCAGGCATTATTGATAGGGAACTCTATATTCCTGTTCAGCAGGAGCCTAGGATAGCAAGGCTTATACTCTTGGAACACTCCTTTTTAGATTTCAATCCTAGTGATGGACAGGTATGGTTGCCCTCATTTTACAGGGAGCAAGTTCAAAACCTAACATTTCCCTGATTCTTTAAGCCACATATCTAGTCAAATGACAGTATAGAAAATAGATTATTGTATAGTCTCAAGATAGGTTATCCAAGTGGCCTTCTTTTTTCACATTTCTTCCTTACCTCTGTAAGTCTGGTGTACAATATGATGGTTACTGACCACATGGAGTTCCTAAGCACTGTAACTTGCAGTTTGTTGTATTGGTTTTGCTGTAAAGACAATGAGAACCCTGGAGTTGGAACACTACATAAAAAGCAATTGGAGGAGCTACTTTTATGTTTGCTTTTCCAGTCCTGGGGCTTAAACTCAGGGCTTGGACACTGTACCTGGGGGTCTTTTGCTCAAGGCTAACCAGCACTCTACCACTTAAGCCACAGCATTACTTCCAGTTTTCTGTTTAAGTGGCACTGAGGAATCAAACTCAGGCCTTCATAAATGTTAGGCAAGCACACTACCTCTAAGCCACATTCCAATCCCTTGGGTTATCTTTTAAATGCCAATTTTATCATGAGTTTCCTACTGTCTTGCTCATTCTGGCTTTGTACTGTGATCCTCAGATCTCAGCTTCCTGAATACCTAGGATTACAAGCATGAGTTACTGGGGGCAAAAGGTGATTTTTAACCTACTTTTAATTTTACTCATTGATGGAAGAGCTGATTAGGTAACACGAAGTAAGGAGAAAGGCAGAGGCAAAAGCAAAAGTAGTGGATACTAGAAAAGGAAAGAAAAGTAGTACAAAAATTGGCAAAATGAAGTAAAAGTTGCAATTTAGTTAACAGCAGAAGACCAATGTTCCTTTTTTATTTTACAAACATACATTGGTTACATACTGGTACATTCTATTAACAGTAGTAGAATGGGGGACACACTTAAGCTCTCAGCATCCTTATTTACATTTTATTATGAGGCCAACGCAGGAACAGTCTCATTTCAGGGAGGGAAAGAGAAAGTCAGGGTTCATAGAAATAACAAGTATTCAGAAAATTAAACTTCGGGACATAAGATGGTAGCATACTTAAATAAAAACTATCATTAAGAAAAAGATAAGGAGGCTGGGAATGTGGATTAGTGAGTGTTTGCCTATCATGCAAGAAGCCCTGGGTTCGATTCCTCAGTAGCACATACACAGAAAAAGCCAGAATTGATGCACTTTCTCAAGTAGAAGAGTGCTCGAGACAGTGCCCAGGCCTTGAGTTCAACCCCAGAACTGGCAAAGAGATAGCTAGCTTGCTACATTGGTAGGTAGGTAGGTAGGTAGATAGATAGATAGATAGATAGATAGATAGATAGATAGATAGATAGATAGATAGATAGATAGATAGATAGATAGATAGATAGATAGATAGAGATAGATAGATAGATAGATAGATAGATAGATAGATAGATAGATAGATAGATGATAGATAGATAGATAGATAGATAGATAGATAGAGATAGATAGATAGATAGATAGATAGATAGATAGATAGATAGATAGATAGATAGATAGATAGATAGATAGATAGATAGATAGATAGATAGATAGATAGAAAGATGATAGATGAATCTGGTCTTGTATGTCAGGAGGAAAGAAGTCATGAGTCCTTCTGCAGTGTGCCAGGCCACCAGCATCACCTTCACACAACCACAGAGCAGGAAGACTGTCTCTGTCCCACTTCTCAAGCAGCTGAAGGCCCTAGAGCCAAGAGGGCCAAGACAGGTTCTAACTCAGGTGATTGGAGACAGTAGAGAAAGGGCCCTGCCTCTTCTTGGACTGGAGATTTGCATTAATGATGTGGAAAATGAAGGAAGGAGAATGGACTGGCAGAGGTAGAAGGGCCTTCAGATGGAGAGTCAAAAACCCACCCCCTAAGAACAGAGAGCAGGGTTTTTCTACTCTTTTTCTCCCTGCTCCCTCACTGAACTGGCTCTCTATTGTTAACCTAAAGATAGCCTGAGACTCCCTTCACCTGAGGGAGGAAGGTTAATTAGTCATTGTTTGTAGAAGCTGAGAAAAGCCTGACCCTAACAAATGTTTGAGGTTTCCCCCCATTGCTGGCTTTGCCTAGAATGAATGAAGTGGATTTGCAGCTCACTTCCCTGTTGAGTGTGTACATTTTGCCTCCTAATTCTGCAGGCCTTGGTCTCTTCACCTAGCCTGGCTTTTGCAACTATTTGCTGTCCTTCAAATACAGTGTTAAAATGGGAAACACAGGAAGCTCTTGAACATCTGACCTTTCAGAAGTGGAAATCAGAGTGTCATAGACTTTCCAGCTCTGGCTGGATTCACCCTGTGAGCCTCAGACCTCAGCCTCCTGAGCTAGGGTGGCGGGCGTGAGCTACTGGTGCTCTGCTAGGTTCACAATTGTAATGATACTGACAATACAAGTCAACTCCTTATCACAAAGGGCTTAGGGAGCATTTAAGCCTTTCAACATTGGACCTTTCAGAACCCTGTAGGACACAAGGTTATAATGGTAGAGTCTGAGAGGCTGGGCATATGGATCTGCTACACTTGAACCTTGAGCTCTGACTCCAATTCTGGTGTACATTAGCATTCATTTTCCAGAAAATGTTCTTATAATTAGCAAATAGGAAAAATACTTTGATTAACCCTCACTCTTTTTCCCGTTGAGTGTCTCAAACTGAAGCCTGGGCACTGTCCCTGAGCCCTTCAGCTGAAGGTAAACACTCTACCACTTGAGCCACAGGACCACATGGAGTCTTTTGGTGATTCAGTGGAGGTAAGAGTTTGACAGGCTTTCCTTCCCTAGGCTGTCTTTGAACTGTGGTCTTCAGATCTCAGCCTCCTGAGAAGCTCGGGTTCTAGGTGTCAGCCAATGGCATCTGGCCTATTGTTTTTTGCCAGTCCTGGGGCTTGAATTAGGGCCTTGGTACTGTCTCTGAGCTTCTTTTTCTCAAGCCTTAATGCTCTACCACTTGAGCCACTCCACAGTTCCTGTCTTTTACTGAGTATGTGGCACTGAGGATTCAAACCCTGGCATTCATGCATGCCGAGGAAGCTTTCTACCACTAAGCCACATTCTCAGCCCCACCCTTACAATTTTATCCCTCAACTTGCCTATCCTCAAGAAAAGGCTTCTGAGTATAAATCATCTAAAGAAATCCCTATAGAAAGTTGTCCAAAGATAATTAAGACAAAGCTCATACTTGGGAGAGACTAAACATGTGAAGACTGTGACAAATGCCTCCATTTAATTATGTATCATGTTTCAACAGTTAATAAAATATTAATGAAAAATGAATCAATGTCCTAAATTATTGCTTATGATTTTAAAATATATGTACAATGCATAATAAATATTATGTGTATAATAATACTAAATACAATATACAATAAAATGAATAAAATAAAAATAAAATAAATACAAAATTAGTAATAATCATAATGTATAAAAAACATGCATATGTACATATATATCATATATTACACATGTATATAAATATTTTTTCCATTGCAGGGCCTTAATACAGGCCCTGGTAACTCTAGCTTGAATTTCTTTTCCTCAGGTACGGTGAGCTTCCCCTTCACAAATGGTGTAAAAGAGACACCCGGACGGTGAGCTCAAATCCCATCAATGGCAGAAATACAGGCCTCAGTTCCAAGACAGTGACTTAAATTTTGTAATGGAAGCAGTTATGTTTATTCAGTTCCACGCTGAATATTAAAAAATGTCAGTATAGAATTTTGTACAACTATTCAGACATCCGTCCCTTACCCCAAAAGCTCTTCTTTGAGCACTACATTACTTTTGTAAGTTTTTTTTGTAGAAATGTTGTACAGAGGGGTTACATTTACATGAGCAAAGTAATGAGTACATTTCCTATTGAGCATTGTTGCCTTCCCCTTTGCTCTCCCCCTACCATCCCTCCCTTTCCATCTCCATATCTACCTCTCCCTGCTGAGCTCATTGACTTAATTAATTTTTCGCTTGTCATGGGGTTTGAACTCAAGTAGTGGCAACTCTGCACCTTCCCTCACATTGTTTCGGATTTATCAAGACCCTGAGTTCAAATCCCAGGCTCGGCGGGGCTGGGGAGGTGGGTCAGTGGTAGAGCGCTTGCCTTGCATGCATGAGGCCCTGGGTTCGATTCCCCAGCACCACATAAGCAAAAAGAAAAAAGCCGGAAGTGGTGCTGTGGCTCAAGTGGTAGAGCGCTAGAGTTCAGGCCCCACGACCGGACCCCCCCAAAAAAAATCCCAGGCTCGGAAGAAAAACTGGCAGGAACTCCAAACCCAGGATCTTTATTTTTTTTAATTTAGTAAATTAATTAATTAATTTTGCCAACCATAGGGCCTGAGCTCAGGTCGTAGCAACTCTGCCTCAGCTGCGATCTCCGTAGACTGGGGTGCAGCCTCTGGACCCATAGCAGATCCTGGGATCCTAAGCCCAGAGGGCTTGGAGGAAGAAAAAAAAGCGGGACAGCACAAAAAATGGTGAGCTTTAGAGGGCTGGGGAGTTTTACGATTTTTTTCTTTGCACGGTGACCATCCTGGGTCTGTATGACACGGTTGCAAAGTGGACCTGACCTCCCATTGCTGATGGCTGGCAGACTATCAGGGAAGCCATAAGCCAACAATGTCAACATAGGCCCTGGGTTCAAATTCTGGTCCTGACAACTACCAATGGCAGGAGATCACAAGAGACTCATACCTATGCATAAGAATACTGATTGAAAGAGTAGTTCGTGCATTTGTCTAGTCTAAAAGTAGATGCAATAATCCTAGGATGCTGATTGACCTTAATTAATAGTTTATTAAGCATGAAAAGAATAATATTTCAATGGCGATATAATCAATACCGAAGAGTTGGTAGGAAGGTAGTAGATGTCATTCAATCATAGACATTTCTGGCACTTTTTACCAACATATATTTATTTGTATACCACCGTCTGCCTATCTCAGCACATAGGAACCAACTGACAGCTTCATTGGCTAGAGGCTGCTGTGCTCACACTCACCCATTCATGAATTGGGCCTTCTAGGCCCTGAGTTCAGATCCCAGCACTGCCAAAAATTTAATCTTGGATTAAGAGACCGAGTGTGACACATGATTTCCTTTTGTGGGAGAGTCCTGGGTGTCAGGCATGATGGAGAACACATCTACAAATCTAGTTGCTATGTGACAGGATGTAAACAAAGTAATAAATGGTATAGGTGCCATCAAGTCAATAAAATAAACAATTTATAAATGAATAAAACAAGAAATAAAATGAATAACCACACCAAACACGATAT
This sequence comes from Dipodomys merriami, assembly GCF_024711535.1. Taxonomy (NCBI): domain Eukaryota; kingdom Metazoa; phylum Chordata; class Mammalia; order Rodentia; family Heteromyidae; genus Dipodomys; species Dipodomys merriami. The sequence goes on from NW_027206257.1 coordinate 6,313,444, forward strand.
GGACTGAACATCTGTATGGAAGTATAAATCGTACCACACCAAACATGATATGTACTGAATATCAGTATAGAAGTATAAATCCTACCTTTAAAATGTATATAAGAAGTAGGTTTTCCACGCCTGAGGCTTGAATTCAGCCCCTCTATGAGTAGGCAATGGCGGGAAATCCTGAGAAATTGTTTCTGGACCAGAAAGAGTCATGGAATACGATCGAGCTCATCCTTGAATGAGTATTTCATGCAGGATGTGAGTAGAAAATGATAGGCAGAACTCATGTGGTATTGATTATTTGTAAAGAAGTGTCGATTAAGCATGACAATAATCATCACATTCACGAAATGGAAGCATCTGGAAAGATCCAAGAATCAGTAGACACATGGTAGATTTTCCATCAGAGGTCACCGTCTCCCCTGCTCAATACAAATATGTACTTATTTGCATACTACCTTCAGCTTATGAATGGATGACGGCTGTGTGCTGACCCCTCACCCCCACACCTGGGGGCTCCATCTCAGGTCCTGGGAATGGCTTTGCTCCTTAGTGATTCACAGGCTGGTGTGCTCACATGGACCCATTTGCCTATTGGGCCTGCTAAGCCCCAAGTTCAGATCCCAGCACTGCCAAAAGATTCATCCTGATGTCAGAAGCCAATTGTTGCACCTGTTTTCCTTTCCTGTGCAAGTCCTGGTTCTCAGCTGGGATGGAGAATGCATGGGACACCCTGTGGCCATGAGAATAGATTGTCATCCATGTCAGCCCAGTTATATCTGTCATCATATACTCAAGAAAATATGCAATACATCAATGAATAGCCTTCAAAATAGAATAACTACATGAAATGCACAATGCAGTGTCGCTACCACCTCGACCAGCAAGGAAGACGCGACACCGGACTCCTCTCTGCAGTTTATTCAGAACCTTTGAGTAATCTTCTGACCCCAACCCGGGGGAGAATTCCCCATAGCCTTAAGTACCCACTGGGTAGCCAACCCTGATACGCCACGTGGGAACCACCAATAGGTTCAGGTGCGCAGAAACAAGCCAGATTCTTTGCCTTAGCCATATAAGGTGTTGTTTACCACGAAAGCACTCGCCATCGGGAAGGCGGAGGGCGGAAGCCGGCGCCATCTTCCAGGTGCAGCCTCTGGCAGCTCTCTACAGTTCCCCCTTTTTTGTTTAAAGAACACAGATGAGAACAGAGGTCTGATCCCGGTTGTACAATGCAAGGACTGCATACAAGCCTTCTCCCAGAGGGTACCTTCTCTAGGGATGACTCAGCCTGTCCATTGATTCGTTTTTCACAAGGACGGGAAAAGGCGAATCGAACCCGTGTGCAATCAAACATGCTCTCCTCAAGGGCAAAACTCATGCCTCTCGACTGCAGTACTTTGGCTTTGCAATCTGTGTTCATTGTTTTAGGGTGGCAAGCCACGCTTGGGGGGACTGACCTGCTCCACTGACTGTAAAGGCTTGGGTAATCATGGCTGCACTGCGATGCTGAGAACCTCTAATTTGGCAAATGCACCACAGTCATACCAAGGAGGCTAACACCAGAAGGCCTGTCAGGGCTCCTAAACCCTCCCATTCCTTAAGATGATTCATAGCAGTGGAGATCCATGAAGATAACCCTTCCGCCATTCCGGCATCCACTCAGGTCGAGTTCACCATGACGATGGCAACCCTGAGCTGTTCCATCAGGCTGTCGAACTCCCCAGTTCAATTACCTAAAAGATAACTAGACAACTGTTTAGACAAATTTGCAGCGTTTTTTAAATAGGTTTTTTCCTGGGCCTGAACTCTGGGCCTGGGCGTTGTCCCTCAGCTCTTCAGCTCAAGGCCAGCGCTCTACCACTTGAGCTACAGCGCCACTTCTGGCTTTTTTCTCTTCTTTTTGCTTATATGGTACTGGGGAATCGAACCCAGGGCCTCATGAATGCAGAGGAAGTGCTCTACCACTGAGCCACCTTCCCAGCCCCTCTCCTTAAGATGATTGGGTCATAGCATTAGGAGCATCCTCAGGCACAGGCACCCAACGAGGCATGCGGGTAACTAAAGCATATTTAAACTTTGAGGCATTCCAGCATTGGTTTACTGCACGAGGTAAGTTCTTCCATACTCACAATGAACAAAAATGGGGGATACACGCACACAGAGGTAGGCCTGTGAGTAATAGAAGATTTAGGTTTAACACTTTGGCCGCCGCAACCCGTAGCAGTTGCCACAACACCAGTCACGGTACCAGAACCCGAAGAGGCTGTAATCAAGGAAACAGTTATGTATCATGTCGTATGGGCATCGGTCTCGGGAACACAGACAGGGTTCCCCATCTCGGTACTGGTCTTCCCGGTTGCACCATCGCAAGGATGAGCAGGAGGACCATCACCCCCCGCATCTCGTGCCTCTTCACACTGGGCTTTTCTAGTGAGGCGTTCAGGCACCCACACCGGATCTTGTTGGTCCTGAGGAGAAACACAAACAGAGCCTCGTGCCCATGTCAGTACGGGATCGGGCCCACACCAGAGCCCTGTCAAGACATCCTTCCATTTTACCATACCTTTTGCTGGGCCATAAGGTTCATTATGTCTATCTGCTGCGGATTGACTCTGAGCATCCAAATTTAAAAAATTAATAGTAAATAAAGCAAGAGAAAGTCTTTCCTTTGGGGTACGGCCATGGCCAATTCCCCCCTTTTGTTTTTGTAGGCACTCTTTTATCGTGCGGTGAGCACGTTCCACAATGCCTTGGCCTTGGGGATTGTAGGGCAAACCATGTATAAGTTGCACCTCCATTTGATGACAAAAGGAGGCAAACTGTTGTCCTGTGTACGCAGGTCCATTGTCAGTCTTAAGTTGATAAGGTTTTCCCCAGGCTGCCCAGGCCTCCAAACAATGGGCAATAACATTGCGTGCCTTTTCTCCAGCCGAGGGCGTGGCATGTATAACACCTGAACAGGTGTCCACAGACACATGTACATATTTTTGGTGTCCAAACTCAGAGATGTGAGTTACATCCATCTGCCAAACTTTTAGCGGGAGCAAACCCCGGGGATTAACCCCAACACTAGGCGGATGCTGATAAATTACACATCAAGGACAGTCTAATATCACCTGTCTCACATCGGCTCGAGAAATTTGAAATTTTTGTTGTAGTGCTTTTGCATTAACATGAAATGTTTTATGAAAGGTTTTGGCTCTGTCTAAGACAGAGCTAATAAATACCCATTCTTGTCTGGTCCATTGATCCACTACATCATTTCCTTTGCCCAGGGGTCCTGGCAGGCCCGTATGAGCCCGAATATGCAAGGGATAAAAGCATGATTTTCTCTGCCAAATCAACTGTTGTAATTGTTGAAACAATGGACCAACTGGACTGGAACTCTTAATAGGTCCGGCAACCTCTAAAACCTTGAGAGCATTAATAACATAAGCAGAATCAGATATTAAATTAAAAGAAAACGGGCATGCTTCAAAAACTTTTTGTTTTTTTTTTTTTTTTGTCGGTCATGGGGCTTGAACTCTGGGCCTGGGCGCTGTCCCTCAGCTCTCCAGCTCAAGGCGAGCGCTCTACCACTTGAGCTACAGCGCCACTTCCGGTTTTCTGGTGGTTTATTGGAGATAGGAGTCTCACGGTCTTTCCTGCCCGGGCTGGCTTTGAACCGCGATCCTCAGATCTCAGCCTCCTGAGTAGCTAGGATTACAGGCGTGAGCCACCAGCGCCCGGCTTCAAAAACTTTTATAACAATTTTCAACTCTACCATCTGAGGAGCACCGGGCTGAAACTGGTGTTGTACCGGTCGTTGTGCCTCAACCATGTATACACCACATCCCGTTCTTGAGCCATCAGTAAATACATTAGGGGCACTTACAATAGGTTGAGAAGTCGTTACCTTAGGAAAGATAATTGGGTGTTCCTTGAAAAACCCCAAAAGGGGATGTTTTGGAAAGTGGTTGTCTATTTGTCCAGTAAAGCTACATTGTAAAATAGCCCAATCATCTATAGTAGCACACAAAGTTTGAACTTGATGGCTGGTGTAAGGAACTATAATGGTAGACGGGGCAATTCCAAAATACTGTAAGCATTGTTGAATTCCAGAGAGTGCAACACCAGCCACAGCAGTAGGGTAATATTCAATGGACTTGGCCGGTGATATTTTCGGGTGAATCCAAAACAACGGGCCTTCTTGCCACAACAACCCAGTAGGTTGAGACAAGGTAGGGAGTATACACAGGGTAATACTCTTGTCTTCCTGTATTCTCTGTAAGCAGGCATTTTGTAATCTCTCTTCTATCTTATGTAAAGTCTCTCTTGCCTCTTTGGTTAACTGTCTAGGAGAATCCAAAGCAGAGTCTCCTTGTAATATAGCATAAAGGGGTCTCAACTCATAATTTGGTAGCTTTAAATAGCTTCTAACCCAATTAATATCTCCTAACAATTTTTGAAAATCATTTAAGGTTTTTAGATTATCTTTTCTCAACTCTACCTTTTGTGGAGTAACGCAATTTTTACATATTTTCGCTCCTAAGTAATCTATAACCTGGTCCTGCTGTACCTTTTCAGGAGCTATAAACAGTCCTCTGTACTTTAGCATCTCAATCAAATCCACATACGCCTTTTCCAGCATATGTTTACTCTTTGCTGTTAGTAAAATATCATCCATATAATGAATGCATCTTAATTTGGGATATTTTTGTCTAAGAGGGGCAAGAGTTTCATCCACATAAAGTTGGCACATAGTAGGACTATTGGCCATCCCCTGAGGCAAAACTACCCACTCATATCTTTTATCTGGCTCCTCATGATTGCAGGAGGGAATAGTAAAAACAAACCTCACACTGTCTTGATCATGTAGGGGAATGGAAAAAAAACAATCCTTTATATCAATCACAATAATGGGCCAAAAGGCCAGCAGGGAAGAAAGCAAAGGTAGGCCTCGTTGTACGGGGCCCATAATTTGCATCTGGTTATTGATGGCTCATAAATCGTGTAACAAACGCCATTTTCCAGACTTCTTTTTAATAACAAAAATGGGTGTATTCCACGGGGATACTGATGGTTTAATGTGTCCTTGGGTTAACTGTTCCTGTACTAATGTCCTGGCAGCAGTTAATTTTTCAGAGGAAAGTGGCCACTGAGGCACCCACACCGGCTCCTCCATTTTCCAGGATATGGGGATCCCTCCCCCAGTGGCCCCTAGGAAAAACCCAAGCCCTGCCTGTGGTTTCTCTGGTACACTTTAATAGGCTCCTTGTTCCCTCGTAGAAATTTACCTAGTCCAAAACTGGGGTGATAACCCATACGCACCATCATGTCCTGTGATGCAGGGGAATAGTCATTACTTAATTTAAATCCCATTTCTTTCATAAGGTCTCTGCCCCATAAGGAAACCGGGAGCTCTAACACATAAGGCTGTATTATACCGGAATGTTCTTCTTCATCACTCCAGTGCAGCTGTCTCGCACTCATGTCAGGGGCCTTAGCATATCCCAGACCTTGTAAGGTTTGGGAGGACGCTTGTACAGGCCATCCTGATGGCCAATCTTTTCTGGCAATAATGCTCCTGTATGCCCCAGTATCCAAAAGGCCCAAAACTTTCTTATTATCAACATTGAGTTCAAGAACTGGTCTTTGGTCCAAATCAAGAGACAGGAATGTTAAGTCTGTTCCCGTGGATCCAAAACCCCCTTTTCCTCTTAGCTTGGGCTGAGCCGCAAAATGGTCATGTAAACTGGGTAAAATCAAAAGCTGAGCAATTCTATCTCCTGGGGAGATGGCTAAAATTCCTTTAGGAGATTCAACCATAATCTTTACAATTCCAGTCTGGGTCAATCACACCAGGATGCACCTTAAGGCCCCGCAGAATTGTGGATGACCTCCCTATCAACAATCCCACCGTGCCAGGCTCAAGGGGTCCTTGGAAGTCTGTGTCAACTAACTGGACCCCCATTCGGGGAGTTAATACGAGTCTGGTGGTGGCACGGAGGTCCAGTCCTGCTGAGCCCGCAGTGGCTCTCCGCGGTCCTTGGGGTGGCAGAGGGTCGGCCACTGTTCTGGGTAGTAGCTCCTGTCCTGGTTCTTGACTGCCCCATATATTTGCGGGCCCTGAGGGCGGGGGCCCTGCTGCCCGTTTTTTGAATGGGCCTGCGTTAAGGTTCGACCGTTGATGTCTTTCACAGATCGGCATTCAACTGCCCAGTGCTTCCCCCTTTTACATCTAGGGCACAGCCCAGGCTGCTTAGGCTGTTGTCCCTTTCCTGTTTCTATCACACTTCCTCTTTCAGGGCAATTAAGCTTTATGTGTCCCATCTTGCCACATCTAAAGCACGCACCTGAGCCTCCCCCTTTCTTCTGGGTTAATTGCACCACAGCAGCAGCTAATCCAGCATTAGTTAGTGGTCTGCCCAGCTCTCTGCAAACTTTCATCCATGCTTCTAGTCCCCTATTCTTATATGGGGTTATGGCGGCTCTGCATTCCTTAGTGCACTGCTTGTAAACAAGCTGTTTAATTAATGGCATGGCTGCGTCTGGTCACCAAAAATTCTGCCAGCGGCCTCGACCATATGGGCAACAAAGTCCGAAAACGGCTCCATAGAGCCCTGCAGGATTTTGGTGAGATTGCCACTCACCTCGCCTTTATTTGGTAAGGCCTTCCATGCCTTTATGCCAATTTTATTGATTTGTTCATAAACTTGAACCGGGTAGCCTATCTGCTGATTGGCGAATCTCCCCTGTCCAAGCAGCATATCTCTGTCCCAAGCTGGGTTTCCCCCAGCCTGATTGGCCGCAACCTCTTCACTAGCAAATTCAATCAAAAAGGCCTTCCAATCTAAATACTGACCTGGGCTCAAACAAGCTCGTGCGAGCCCACTCCAATCACCGGGTGTCATGCAATGTCTGTTTAGGGCCTCCACCTGGGCTACAGTAAAGGAGGCTGTGATTCCGTATGTCCGCACAGACTCAGCTAAAGATTTATAACCTTAAAATCTAAGGGTTCATGATACCGCTGTCCCTGTGGATCCTGAAATATTGGGCAGGCTAGATGTAACTCGGTTCTGACCGCTTTCCACACGCCTGGGCTGAAAGAACAGCCGGGGCTGCCACTTCCGGGGTCCTCCGCATAGAGCGGAGGGGCCAAAGGTGTGGGGCGGTGCACGGAGGGCGTGCATTCGTCTTTATCTGGGTCCTCTCTCTCCTTCCCTTTCCTCCTCTTTCTTATCTTTGTTTTTTCTATTTGTTCTATGAGTGATTGTAGTTCCTCTGAGTCTGTAGACTCAGAGGTCTCTAGTTCGGCAAAATCGGGGTATAACCCCCCCCCATCTCCTCCTTTTCGCTGTCTGCCCTTTCCGATCTTTCTTCCTGCAGCATTTCTAGGGCGGCCTGACCATTCTCTACCGCCTCACTGCAACGCTAGTCCTCGAGACAGCCTCTTATCAGTTTCCATATTGGTCTCACTCTGCTCTTAAGCATTCCTTCTTCAGAGGCAAAATCTAGGTCCCTCCCTAGTTTCTCCCAAGAGGCCACCGTGAGGCTTCCGGAGACAGCGAACCATGGGGCAACGATGTCACATTCATTCAAAAATCTCTCTAAAGTATTCTTTTTTATTTTTAACTTTTTTGAGTGCAGTAGCTCATTGAGAGCCAAAAGAATTGGGTGCGAAGAAGAAGCGCCCATGTTTTAAACATTTAAAGCTGGTAAACAAACTTTTACTTTCACTTTTGGCTACTCTATTGACTAGCCCCGGGTTCTCGCTCTTTCCCTATCTTACAGAGAAGAGCAAAAATCCCCCCCGCTCCTGTCACGGATTCCCCTTTTACCTGGGAACTTACCAGTGCACCACCCTGACGGCAGAGAGTTCTGAGTCCTCGTTGGGGTTATGGCTGAGTCCCTGTACGGGCCACCACGTGTCGCTACCGCCTCGACCAGCAAGGAAGACGCGACACCGGACTCTTCTCTCTGCAGTTTATTCAGAACCTTTGAGTAATCTTCTGACCCCAACCCCTGGGAGCATTCCCCACAGCCTTAAGTACCCGCTGGGTAGCCAACCCTGATACGCCACGTGGGAACCACCAATAGGTTCAGGTGCGCGGAAGCAAGCCAGATTCTTTGCCTTAGCCATATAAGGAGTTGTTTACCAAGAGAGCACTCGCCATCGGGAAGGCGGAGGGCGGAAGCCGGCGCCATCTTCCAGGTGCGGCCTCTAGCAGCTCTCTACAATGCAGTCCACACACGGATGTGAAAAGGCATCCCATGTTTCAATGATGCATTGAGGACTATTGTGGCCACCCTGGGGATCAATCTCTGTTCCTCGGAATGGCCCAGCTCCTTAGTGGCTCACAGGCTGATGTACTCACGTGGACCCATTGGGCAGTTGGGGCTCCTAAGTCCTGAGTTCTTATTCCAGCACTGCCAACAATTCACCCTGATGTGACAAGCCAGTAGTTGCACCTGTTTTACTGTGCTGTGCAAGCCTAGGTCTCAGCTAGGATGACGAATGCATAGGCAACTCTAAACTCAGGGGAATAGGCTATCATCTAGGTCACCACAGTTATATCTGTCATCCTATACTCAACAAAATACACAATACATTAATGAATAAGACACAAAATAAAGAGAATGACTATACTTTACTCAAGTTGCTGCCCACCCATATATGGAAATATAGATCCTCTGTTTAAAATTTGAATTTATGACTATATTGGCCGCCACCAGGGCTTGATCTCAGGTCCTGGGAACAGCCTAGCTCCTTAGTGGCTCACAGGCTGGTGCGTTCACCATGACCCATTCAACAATTGGGCCTGCTAGGCCTTGAGTTCAAATCCCAGCACTGCCAAAAGAATCACCTTGATGTGAGAAGCCAATCGACCCACCTGTTTTACTGTCCTGTGAAAGTCCTGGTCTCAGCAAAGATGGAGAATGCTATATAGGCAACTCTATAGCCATGGAAATAGGTTGTCATTCATGCCAGTACAGTTATATTGGTCACCATGCTCAATAAAATACACAATATATCCATGAATAAGACACCAAATAAAAAGAATAACTACACTGAATGCAAGATGCATACCATATCTGTAGGTAAAGAGCGATCCTATGTTTAAAAAAGGTGGGCTTGTTATTTTGTCCAGTGCTAAGGATTCAAATTAGGCCCTGGACCAGGCCTGACATTGTAGTCTTCAAAGATGGTGAGCTTCCTCTTCCCTCACAGTACAACAGAGCTACCCAGACCTCATTTCAAATCCCAGCACTGACAAAAGTTTCATTCTGTTGTCAGAAGCCAGTCGTTGCACATGTTTTCCTGTCCTGTGAAGGTCCCGGGTCTCAACTAGGATGGAGAATGCATAGGCAACCCTATAACCATGGGAACAGATTTTCATCCATGTCAGCAGTTGTACCTGTCACCATACTCTGTAAAACACAAAATACCTCCATGAATTAAACACAAAATAAGGAGAAGTGCACCGAATGCAAGATGCTGTGCACACATGTGTGTAAATATAAATCCTATGTTTAAATAATGAATTTATGACTATCATGGCCCACCCTGGGGACCAATGTCAGATCCTGGGAATGGCCTAACTGCTTAGTTGCTCACAGGCTGGTGTGTTCACCTTGAACTGTTTGCCAATTGCTCCTGCTATGCCCTGAGTTCAGATCCCAGCACTACCAACAATTGGATCATGCAGTAAGAAGCCGAATGTGAAACTTTGTTCCCTTTTCTCTGGGAGTCCTGGGTGTCAGGCATGACAGAGAACATGTCTACAAATCTAGATGCCATGTGATAAGATGTCATCAATGTAATAAATGGAATGGGTGTCATAATAGTAAAAATCAATGGTAAATAAATGAATAAAACAAATACAAGGAACAACCACACCAAACGTGTATGGACTGAACATCCATAGGTAAGTACAAATACAGTCTTTACAATGTATATAAATAGTATGTTTTCCAGGGCTGGGGCTTGAATTCAAGTCTAGAGTTCAGGCCTGACTTTCTTATCTTCAAGTACTGGGAGCTTCCCCTTCTTCCACAATGCTGTAAATTTACCCAGAACCTGAGTTCAAATCCAAAGCCTGACCGAATAAATGAGGTGAATTTGCTCTGCAGGGGGCTTGAACTCAGGTTGTGACAACTCTGCCTCAGCTTTGATCATCCTATGCTGGAGTGTAGCCACTGGACCCACAGTTGATCCTGGGATCCTAGACCCCCAGGCCTTGTGTGAAAAAAAATTCACAGAAAAAATGCGGCAAGATGGTCTTTTTACATTTTCTTCCTTTGCACGGTGACCCTCCTGGGTCTGAATGACACTGCTGCAAAGGGTACTTCACCTTGCATTGCTGAAGATTGGTGGACTATTGGGGAAGCCATAGGCCCACGCAGCAATGTAGGCCCTGATTTCGAAACCCCGTCCTGAAACCAACCAGTGGCAGGAGATACTGAGACTCGTTCCCATCCATAGGAATAACAATGGAATGCTATCAATGTCACCGTTGAATGAGTTGATCGTGAATGATGCGCAGGAAACTGAGCATGATTTCAGGAGACTGATTTTATTTAGTATTTATGAAGCCTTAAAAGAATAGTATTACTTACAGGAATGCGATAATTTCAGGACACTGATTGATTTACTTATTAGTTTGTTAAGGATGAAAACAATCACATTAATTACATGGAGGCATAATAAATACCTAAGAATTGGTAGGAATGTAGTCTATATAACAGTATAATAGATAGACATCTCTAGCACTCTATAAAGATATATATTTATTAGCATACTACCATCTGCGTGTCAATCTGTTCTTGTTTTGTCAACACCTGGGGCTCGATCTCAGGTGCTGGGAACTGTGTGTCAGCTCATTTTGCCCCAGAATGGCATGCAGACACTCACCCATCCCTGAACTTGGCCTTGCAGGCTGTGAATTCAGATGCCAGCACTCCCAAAAATGAATTGTGGAGTAAGAAGCTGATGGTGACACAGGTTTTCCTTTTCTGTGAAAGTCCTGGGTGTCAGGTATGAAGTGAAAAACATATGCAGACCTATATCCTATGTAATCAATGTAATCACTCTTCTATGTCTCATAATAGGCAATAAAATAGTCAAGACATGAATAAAACAAAAAGTAAGGTGAATAACTACACTGAACGCAATATGTAGTCAACATATGTATATAAAGATAAATCATATATTTAACATATACACAAATTTCAGGCCTAAGGAACAGACTTGAATTTCTTGACTTCAAGGAGGCAAGTTTCCCCTTTCCACACTGTGCAACAGTGTTACCCAGACCATGAGTTCAAATCCCAGGCCTGGCAGAAAAAATGGCACCTTTATGCTATGTGACGCCCAGTTCTTAGGTATTCCATTATGCCTCCATTTAATGAATGTAATAGTTTAAATGCATCATAAAGTATTAATTAAAATTGATCAGTGTTCTATAATATAATTGTGTGTAATTTTACCCTAGAATCATTCAAGAACTGCCCATTTAATCATGACATACATCACATTCCATTGGTAATCATATGAATAGGAATGAGTTTCTTAGGATCTCCTGCCATTTGGAAGTTGGATTCAAACTGTGGGCTACAGCTCCCACCTCTTCAACCCGACGGTAGGGAACTCAACGGTCTGTCCAAGAACATCAGAAAGACCAATGATTAGTCAGGCTCCAGTGGCTCTCAGCAGTCCTCCTTGATACTTACAAGGCTGTGATAGGAGGATCATGGTCAAAGTCATCCTAGGCAGGAAAGTCGTTGAGACCCCTGTCCAATTACAAGTGCCAACAAAGCCAGAAGTAGAGCCGTATGGCTCCAGTGGTAGAGGGCTAGCCTTGAGCAAAAGCAGCTCATGGACTGTGTCCAGATCCTGAGTTCAAGGACCGGGACTGGCAACATACAGACATACACAACAATCTGTGCAGCCATCTGGCTAAAGCAGATCATCCTCTTTTCCCCAACTGGATTGGACAGAGTTTCCTGGGAAAGGAGCTGCTGTTATCTTGACTCCATCCATTTGCCTGCATCACAGGATTCCGGCCACACCCCTATTCCGGAATGGTTCTTTTTGACCAACGGGATACAAGAATGGTGGGCACGCCCACATTCCATGTTGCCTGGTAGCACCTGGATACTCTCTGCTGGTTGACACCACTAGCAACAGTTGAAGAAGGTAGAGGTGGCTGAGTGGTGATCAAGAGACTCGAGGCCTAGGAGGAGAGGCCTTGCTCAGCCCCACCACATGCTTGGCCGGGCCCCAGCCCCCTCCCCTCTTTCCCTCTGGAGCAGCGTTTCAAACCTGGTGCTGCTGGCTCGGACATGAGGTGCCTCTTGGAGTCCTCAGGTAATGGTGCATCACCACCCGGTTTGCAGCCCTGACCTGGTCCTGACCCCCCTCTTCTCTGCTCCAGGCCTGAGTGTCCACCAAGGCTCTGCCATCATTGCTCGCCCCACCTGGGGCAGCCACCAACAGCTTCTCCTAGCAGCACATGTGAGTGGCTGCCTCACAGGACCTCACCCTGCGACCCCATTCCCCCCCCACAGACCTATACCTGCGCCTCCCCCATGTCCAACAGTCCAGCCAGGACTCTGCCACAAATGCACCCCAGGGGTGAAGGTGTGTGTTGGCCCGACGATCCCACCCCCATCGCTAGTGGCCAGTGTCCCAGGAAACAGGGAGATACAGGGTTGAATGAGGAGTGGGCACTACAGAGCTCCTGGCCTGGAGCTGTGGGAGCCACACAGCAGCACATCTGCACCCTTTCTCTCCCCGGTGGGAACCTGGTGGCTTTAGTCTGAGTTGGGGAGAAGCATGTCCACACCTGCCTTCTGGAGTCTTTTCCTATTTTCTGGGGGTGGGGGTGTTGAATGCAGAAGATAGGCCCCGCTTGCTGTGTGAGCCCTTGTCTTCTGTGCTCAGTCACCCTTTCACCTGAAGAGGGTCTCAGAAAAGCCCGGTAGGGAGGTGAGGTTGCTGGGGGGTCATAGCAAAAGGTGAATATCTGGGAGCAGTACCCTCCCCACACACATACACCCAGCCTGTCTTCCCCTCCTCCAGCTGGCAACAGTTCTTATGGAGTGATCACATTTCCCAGCTCTGCCATCTTCTGCTGGTACTCCTGATCCATCTGGTCTCCAACAAACTCAGGAGAGGCACTGCTCTGAGTCTGTGTGTGTGTGTGTGTGTGTGTGTGTGTGTGTGTGTGTGTGTGTGTGTGTTTGTGTGTGTGTGACAGAAAGAAAGAAAAAACAGAGACACAGAGACAGAGACAGAGAGAGAAGGAGAGACAGAGAGACACAGAGACACAGAGAGAAAGACACAGAGAAAGACAGAGAGAGATCATCTTTCTCCTTGTATAGACTGACTGTGCTCAGGTGAGTGATCAGTTGGTAAATTGCAGGTGCTGCATGGACGAGTCTTCTGTCATCGGTCTGGATGGATGTGTGTGTGTGTGTGTGTGTGTGTGTGTGTGTGTGTGTGTGTGTATGTGTGTAGAAGTGGGGTGTAACAAGGAGGCTGGATGCTTTGTTAACTTCTACCTGCTATTTTTGGGGAGTGCATGGGCTTTGCAGGTGAGTTCTGGGTGCCTGGAAGGGTGAGACGCTTGAAGGGGACTCAGCACTGTTTAATTACAAGAACAAGGGATCTCTGTGGCCTGGAGCTGTGTACTCCCTTGGGCCTGGTTGGTGGCTTGCCAGGGGGACAAAGATCATGGCCAGTACTTAGTAAGGATATGAGCCCTGCTAGTATGTAGAGCAACAGAGTAGGTCAGACTCTAGGTCTTCTCATCAGGATGTCTGATGGGAGAGGCCAACCCTATTTTAAGTCTTCAGCTGTGATCTTCAGATCTAAGCCTCCTGATTAGTAGGATTATAGGCATGAGCTCTGGCACTGGGCCTCTGGTTCTTTCTGGTATATTAGAGTTTGACCTCAAGGCCTTAGGCTTGCCAGTCATGTCTTCTACCATGAGAGCCAAGCTTTTCTGTCTTGGGCATTTCCGAGATGGAGACTTAATATGTGCTCAGGCTGGGCTGGATGGAGGTCCTCCTATCTGTGGCAGGCATGCGCCACCAGGCCTGGTCCCCTGTAGTTGGGATGGTAGACATGTGGAGCCATGCTCAGTCATTGGTTTATATGGATTGTCCCTAACTCAGTCCATGGCAGCCAATTCATGACCACAGGTGAAGCTCTGGGTTGGGCCTCGAACATAGGCCCTCAATCTCCTCATGGGACAGTTGTCAGGAAACAAGGGATTAATACAGAGGGCTCTCTGGAGCAGGGCCAGGCACAGAGGGAGCTGCTGTCAGATACGGTTCTCAGGAATTCTGTGAGCATATGACAGAAAGTTACCTGGAAAGGGCTATGATGGGGTCTGTTATTTATCGTGCAACAGGTGTGGGATTATGAAACAAAACATGGCTGTCTTTCTTCATTACCCTACCCACCTGAGGAAGGGGATCCTTTACTGTATTCAATTTTGCCCCTGGGGAAAACGAGGCATGGAGAATACGGGTGACCTACTCATGACATCCTGCTAACAGGAAGCTCAGCCTAACTTCTCTGCCATGCTCCCTAGGACAGTGGGTGCTATTCAGTCCACGTCTTGTGGTGCGAAGTCCACTTCTTGTCAGTCGTGGGGCTTGAACTCTGGGCCTGGGCGCTGTCCCAGAGCTCCTCAGCTCAAGGCTAGCATTCTACCACTTGAGTCACAACACCATTTTTGGTTTTCTGGTGGTTCTTTGGAGATAAGAGTTTCACAGATGTTCCTGTCCGGGCTGGCTATGAACCATGATCCTCATATCTCAGCCTCCTGTGTAGTTAGGGTTATAGTCCTGAGCCATCGGCACCTGGCTTAAGTGTAATTCTGACCTCTCTCTCTCTCTCTCTCTCTCTCTCTCTCTCTCTCTCTCTCTCTCTCTCTCTCTCTCTCTCTCTCTCTCTCTCTCTCTCTCTCTCTCTCTTTCTCTCTCTGTGTGTCTTTGTTTCTGTATTTCTCTGTCTCTCTCTGTCTCTCTCTCTGTCTCTCTCTCTGTCTCTGTCTCTGTCTCTCTCTCTCTCTATCTCTCTCTCTCTCTCTCTCTCTCTCTCTCTCACACACACACACACACACACACACACACACACACACACACACAGAGGAACTTATTGAATGGGTGCTGGAGGAGGTGGTCCAGCGTCCCCATGTTGCTGGAACCAAGGTGGCCTTCTCATTCTGGAGGTGGGCTGTGGGTTAGGAGCTCTCTCGCTCAGTCTGTTATATCAGCTTCATGAGGTAAGCCCCTCTGTGCACTGGCTAGACCATAAGGTTATTTATTTTCCATCTAGCCTTATTGGAATTAGTATTGTGTTCTACGTCCTTTTCTGGCAAAAATTTCTGGCCAAAATTATGATACAAATTTATGGAATGAAAATGTAATACCATCTTAAGAAAGTTATTTAGGGCTCTGGGAATGTGGCTTCATGGTACACTGATTGCCTAGCATGCATGAAACCCTGGGTTCAATTCCTCAGTACCACATAAACAGAAAAAGAAACACTGTAAGTGATGCCGTGCCTCAAGTGGTACAGTGTTAGCCTTGAGAGAAAAAAAACCTGAGGAATAATTCCCTATCCCTGAGTTTAAGCCCCAGTCCTGGCAAAACAACAATAACAACAACAACAACATTTAGTTAATAAATGCAAAATAAAGAGCCCATACTTGGAATATATAATTGCTCTTTCCATACTGATTCCTGACAATAGTCCCTAATTCATGTATTTTACCTATATTAGGATACTGTGTTATAAAAAAAGAAGTGTTGTTCATTAGGTAATGGAAATTAATACCAGGAATGTGCTTAGATGTCAGGTGAAGATTAATTCTGGAAATTCAAGGATTCCAGACTTTTGAGTGGTCACTGCTAATCACAATGAGAAGGGTAGTCTAAGTGAGATTTGGAAAACTTTTTGGCCGGTCATGGCACCAAAAAGCAAAGGCTAATTAAGAGTTGTGACAGAAGAGAAAGAGGAACTCCAGATGGAAGGAATAAATGATAGTAACTAAGGTATAGCAGAAACCATTCCAGGAAACCATTTTTGGTTATTGAAGAACTAGTTATCAACTAGGCTTATTCTTCATTGTCTTTAGCAATCTCAATCTCTTAGGCTAGTTCTTAATCTCTGTGTGATAAATGTATCTCCTTCTATGCTGTTCTTTCATACCTGATTTCCCTTGCTCTCTAAAAATCTGTCTTTCTCTATTTCCCTATGAACACTTCCTGATACTAAATACACCTACACAGATGGAAGAGGATGCTAATGTAAGGATCCCATAGCTCATGAGTCATTAATGTAACAAAATGGAAAATGAGGACATATTTATTTTTTTTAATTTTATTTTATTTTATTTGAGAACATACTGTACAGAGGGGTTACAATTACATTGGCAGGATAATGCATACATTTCTTACCAAGCATTGCAGCCTCCTCCTTTGTTTACCCTTCACCTCCCTTCGAAGCCTCCCCCCTCCCCCCCACCCAAACATACACCCCTCCCCCCCAACACCGACATTGTAAAGCTTGCTTTGACATGACATTTTGTAATTCTCCTTGTTGCAACAGGTCCACCTGAATCCTTAAACGACTTGTTTGTCCCCATCTCCTCCACATGTTATACTGACATCAAATATAGTGAAAGCGGGGGTTACACTGTGGGGGAGGGACATACAAAGCAACAAAGAAATAATCTTATAAATGCGATAGAAACACATGCATGAAAGAAACGGAAACATTAAAATACATATTTAAGGGTTCGTTTTCCTAACATCACATTATCTGACCTTTTCCGCTTGACTCATACCTATACTAGATATTGCAAATAAGGGAAACCATGGGACCTATGTTTCTTCGGGCCTGGCTTACTTCACTTAATATAATTTTTTCCAAGCCTTTCCATTTCCTAACAAATGGGGAAATGCCATTCTTTCTGATGGAGGCATAGAATTCCATTGTGTATATATACCACATTTTCTTGATCCATTCATCTACTGAGGGGCTTCTGGGTTGGTTCCATATCTTAGCTATGGTAAATAATGCTGCAATAAACATAGTTGTGCTGGTAGCTTTAGTGTGGTCTTGTTTGTATACATTTGGGTAAATGCCCAAAAGTACGATTGTTGGATCATAGGGGAGATCTATGTGAAGCCTTCTGAGGAACCTCCATACTGCTTTCCAAAGTGGTTGAAAAAGTTTACATTCCCACCAACAATGAAGTAAGGTTCCTTTCTGTCCACAGCCCCTCCAGCATCTGTTGTTGTTAGAGTTCTTGATTTTTGCCGTTCTAACTGGAGTGAGGTGATATCTCAATGTTGTTTTGATTTGCATTTCTTTTATGGCTAGGGATGTTGAACATTTCTTCATGTGTCTATTGGCCATCCTTCTTTCTTCTTCAGAGAAGCTTCTCTTTAAGTCTTTCGCCCACTTATTTATTGGGCAGTTGATTCTTTGAGGATTTGTTGTTGGGGGGTTTAATTTTTTGAGTTCCAAGTATATTTTAGATATGAGACCCTTGTCCGTTGAATGGCTAGTAAAGATCTTCTCCCAATCGGTGGGCTTTCTATTGATCTTGCTAGCTATGTCATTTGCCCTGCAGGAGCTCTGCAACCTTATGCAATCCCATTTGTCCAACCTTTCTTTGATTTGTTGTGTTTCCGGGTCTCTATTCAGAAAATTTCGGGCTGAGCCAAGGAGACCTAGGGTTTCTCCTATTCCATCCTGTAATGTTTTCAGAGTGTCTGCTTTGAGTTCAAGGTCTTTGATCCATTTGGAGTTGATTCTGGTGCAGGGTGATATATAAGGATCTAGCTTTAGTTTTCTACATGTAGTTAACCAATTTTGCCAGCACCATTTACTGAAGAGGCTGTCTTTCTTCCATTCTATGGTTTTAGCTCCCTTATCGAAGATTAGGTGGCTATAGGTCTGTAGGTTCATTTCTCGGTTTTCAATTCTATTCCATTGGTCCTGAGGTCTGTTCTTATGCCAATACCAAGCTGTTTTGATTACTATGGCTTTATAGTAGAGTTTGAAATTTGGTATTGATATTCCTCCAGCAGTGTTCTTTCCGTTGAGAAGTGTTTTTGCTATTCGGGGTCTTTTATTGTTCCATATGAATTTTTGGATTGCCTCTTCTATTTCCTTGAAGAATGAGGGTGGAATTTTGATAGGTATCGCGTTGAATTTGTAGATAGCCTTGGGAAGTATTGCCATTTTCACGATGTTAATCTTGCCAATCCAGGAGCATGGGAGGTTTTGCCATTTTTTAAGTTCTGTGTTGATTTCCTTTTTCAAGATTTTAAAGTTTTCATCGTAGAGGTCCTTCACTATTTTAGTTAAGTTAATTCCTAGGTATTTTATTTTTTGTGGGGCTATTACAAATGGAGTTGCTTTCCTAATTTCAGCCACACTTTTCTCATTGTTGGCATACAGAAAAGCCATTGATTTTTGGGGGTTAATTTTATAACCTGCTACTTTGCCAAAGTTTTGAATCAGCTTGAGTAATTTGGGAGTGGAGTCTATGGGATTCTTTAAATACAAGATCATGTCATCTGCAAAGAGGGAGAGTTTTATTTCTTCTTTCCCTATTTGGATCCCCTTTATGTCTGCATCTTGTCTTATTGCTGTAGCTAGGCATTCTAATACTAGATTGAAGAGAAGTGGAGAGAGTGGGCATCCTTGTCTTGTTCCTGAGTTAAGAGGAAATGGCTTTAGTTTTTCACCATTGAGTATAATGCTGGCTGTAGGTTTGTCATATACAGCCTTTATTGTATTGAGGAATGTTCCATGGATTCCTAATTTTTCCAGAACCTTCATCATAAAGGGGTGTCGGATATTGTCGAATGCTTTTTCTGCGTCTATTGAGATAACCATGTGGTTCTTGTTCTTGCTCCTGTTGATGTGATGAATAATATTAATTGATTTGCGTATATTGAACCAGATTTGCATCCCTGAAATGAATCCTGTTTGATCGTGGTGTATGATTTTTTGGATGAATTGTTGAAGTCGATTGGCCAAAATTTTGTTGAGAAGTTTTGCATCAATGTTCATCAAAGAAATGGGTCTATAGTTCTCTTTCTTTGATGAGTCCCTGCCTGGTTTTGGGATGAGGGTTATGATGGCTTCATAGAATGTATTCGGTAGAGAGCTTTCTCTTTCAATTTCATTGAAGAGTTGGAGGAGTATTGGTGTGAGCTCTGCTTTGAAGGCCTTGTAAAATTCCACTGTAAAACCATCTGGTCCTGGACTTTTCTTAGCTGGGAGGTCTCTTATTGCTGTTTCTATTTCAATGCTTGATATGGGCCTGGTAAGATAGTTTAACTCATCTTGGTTTAGTTTTGGCATGTCAATATTTGCTAGGAAAAGGTCCATTTCTGTCAAGTTGTCGAACTTATTAGCATAAAGTTTTGAGAAGTATTCCCTTATAATGTTCTGAATCTTGATTGTTTCCGTGGCGATGTTTCCATTCTCATCTCTGAGTTTATTAATTTGGGTGTGTTCTCTTCTTTTTCTGATAAGATTTGCTAAGGGTCTGTCAATTTTGTTAAGTTTTTCAAAGAACCAACTCTTTGTTTTGTTGATTCTTTCTATAGTTTTTTTAAATTCTAGTTCATTTAATTCTGATTTAATTTTGATTATTTCTTTCCCTCTACTGGATTGGGGTTTATCTTGCTGCTCTTTTTCAAGGAGGTTTAGATTTGTCATTAAATTGCTAGTTTCAGATCTCTCCAATTTGTTGATGTAGGAGCTCAGAGCTATAAACTTGCCTCTGAGTACTGCCTTTGCTGTGTCCCAGAGGATATGGTAATTTGTGTGTTCATTTTTGTTGAATAGCATGAACATTTGAATTTCCTTTCTAATCTCTTCCATGACCCACTCATGATTCAGCAGTGTGTTGTTCAGCCTCCATGTGATACCGGACTTTCTTTGGTGGTTTTTGGTGTTGAGTTCTAATTTTATTCCCTTGTGGTCAGAGAGAATGCAGGGTATAACTTCAAGGTTTCTGAATTTAGACAAGTTTGCTTTGTGGCCTAGAATGTGGTCTATTTTAGAAAATGTTCCATGTGCTGCTGAGAAGAACGTGTATTCTGATGCTGCTGGGTGAAATGTTCGGTAAATGTCTGTTAAGTCTAGTTGATCTATGCAGCTGTTTAGATCTGCGGTTTCTCTGTTGAGTTTTTGCCCAGTTGATCTGTCTAGTGGGGAGAGTGGTGTGTTAAAATCCCCAACAATTAATGTCTTTGGATCTATATGGGATTTGAGGGAAAGTAGTGTTTCTTTGATAAATTTGGGTGCTCCATTGTTTGGCGAATAGATATTTAGAATTGTAATATCCTCCTGAAGGAGAGATCCTTTAATTAGTATGTAGCGACCTTCTTTATCTCTTCTCACGATTTTTAATTTGAAGCCTATTTTATCTGATATTAGGATTGCAACTCCCGCCTGTTTATGAGGGCCATTTGCTTGGTAGATTTTGTTCCAGCCTTTAACATTGAAAATATGTTTGTTTTTACGGGCAAGATGTGACTCCTGCAGGCAGCAGATAGAAGGGTCTTGTTTTTTAATCCAACTAGACAGTCTATGTCGTTTAATTGGAGAGTTCAGTCCGTTAACGTTAAGAGATAGGACTGAGAGGTATTTGGGAGTTCCTGCCATGTTATCTACCTTCTTGGGGGCTGCAAAAACTGGGTTCTTCCTATGGTTCTTGGATTCTCAGTTTGGGTGCAGTTTGTTGGCTTTTATTGTGGTCTTGTTGGTTTTCTATGTGTAGGACATCTTTAAGAATCTTTTGTAGGGCTGGTTTGGTGGAGATGTATTGTTTCAATTTCCTTCAGTTATGAAGGAGAGTTTAGCTGGGTACAGTATTCTTGGTTGATAGTTGTTTTTTTTTAGGCATGGCATACGTCATTCCAGGCTCTTCTTGATTTGATTGTCTCTGCTGAGAAATCTGAGGTGATTCTAATTGGTTTCCCTTTATAGGTGATTACCCTTTTCTCCCTGACAGCTTTAAAGATCTTTTCCTTGTTCTGAGTTGATCCTGTGTGGATTATAATGTGACGGTGGGATGTCCTATTCTGGTCTGGTCTATTTGGGGTTCTAAAGGCTTCTTGTATCTGAATAGGCCTATATTTTTGCATGTTTGGGAAGTTCTCTGCTAGGATCCTGTTAAACAAATTTCCTAGACCATTAACTTCTGTTTCTAGGTGCTCCTCTACACCCATTATCCTTAGATTGGGCCTTCTGATGGTGTCTTCCAGGTGTTGGATAGATCTATCATATTTCTTGGACTTGTCTTGGATGGTTGTATGTTCTTTCTCTATAATATCTAGGCTGTCTTCAATCCCTGAGATTCGATCTTCTGCATGGTCTAACCTGCTGTCAAGACTCTTTACTTTGTTTTTAATCTCTTTTCCTTCTAATTGTTCAGCTTTGATGGCTTCAAGTTCTTTGTTGAAGCTCTGTTTTAGGTCTTGTATGAATCTTTTTACTTCCTTAATTTGGTGTTCAGTGTTTGTCCTCAAATCACTTAGTTGATTGGATATGGTTTCTTTGGACTCCCATTCCTTCTGTTGGGTTCCATTCAGCATTCCCTTTGTGGTCTCCCTGACTTCCTTCAGCTCTTTGTTAATGGATTCTATGGATGCCTTTAGTGATCTTTGTGTGTTCTCTACCTGGTCTCTCAATTCCTGTATTACTCTTTGTTTAGCTTCCTCTCGTTTGTGGGATTCCTGCAGTTCTCTTTGAGTGTTCTCAGCCTGCTCAAGCCATCCCTCCCTTTCTATTTGCGTATTCTCAAGTTGTTCACGCAAATCCTGTATCAGTTTTTGAGTAGCTTCCTCACGCTTATGATATTCCTGTATAAACTTCTGGGATGCCTCCTCTCTCTCCCTATCACGCTCATACAGTGTCCTTTGTAAGTTGTCAAACTTCTCATTTATCATGTTTGCCACCAGTGTTTGTAGAGCTATTTGGCAACTCTCCTCTGGATTGTTCATTATCTGATCTGACCCCTGATTATCAAGATTGGAAATTGAGATACCCGAATTTGCCATTTTTCTTTTGTTTTTCCGGCTTACTCTGCCCATTTGAGATGAAGATAGCACAAGTTTTTTGCTACAACACTATCTTAAGGCAACCATCAACCAAAGTTTGCATTTGTACAGTCAATAATCTACAGATACAATCTAGTTCAACAGATACATCTATTCAACATCAAACAACTATATTTTGAAGGACTTCGAACCGCAGAAAAGAATTTGGAAAACCAGAAATTATTAGGATTAGGGAGAGATGTGGGTGAAAAATAGGAATAGATTGGTGTGGGGAGGCACAGGGAGAGTTAACTATGTCCTAATCACAATGCAGGAAATGGGTTGGGTAGGATGCAAGTAGAGAGAGAGAGAAAAAGAAGAGAGGGATAGGGGAATGAAAAGAGACCAGAAAAAAAATAGAAACGTAAAAATTAATGTTATTGTAGAAGTTAAAAGACCATCTATTTATAGAGGAATGTGAATATGTTTAGAGAAAGGGAGGGACATAGAGGAGATGTGAAAAACTTTAAGGATGGGAAAGGAAGAAGAAAATATCAGAAGTTCAGTAGAGCTAGACAAAAAACAAAAAGATAATTATGAAAGAAAGAAAAAGAGAAAGAAGATAAGAAAAGAAAGGAAAACGCTCATTTACATATTCCTAAAATAAAAATTATAAGAGGAGAAAAAATAGTTACTGGAAATCAATTATTTTTTCAGAAGAGGCAAAAATTAAAGATTAATAAAAGTTTTAAAAGAGAAAAAAATTATATATATATCAGGTAACAAAAAACAAAAAACAAACAAAAAAAGAAAAAAAAGAAAAAAAAAGAAAAAAAAAGTCCTTTGATTTTTTTTGGGGGGGGAGGGGTGGGAAGAATCCTGTATCTCCCTTTTGTCTGTAACCAGCCTTTTGTTGGAGTCTCTGGTCAGCTTGATGTCCTGTGGCTTGATTGGTTTCTTAAGTCGGTTTGTTGGAAGAGGCAGAAAAATGCTCTGCTTTACCCAAGATTTTGAGATCCCCCTCCCAGGTTAGTTTTCTAGGAGGGTGATCTGCTTTGAGAATCACAAAAGAGGGGGATGCAGTGATGAGGCTAGGTTCTGGGTAGTGTTGAGGCCTTTCAACAATCAGTAGCTTTTTCCTGGGGCTGTTTTGTGCAAAAAAAAAAATCTCCCAGAGCCCAGCCTGGAGCCGTTCTCAGGGATTCTGTTTTTCAATTGATTGTTGAGGCTGCTAGAGGGAGGGGCAGCCTCTGGCTCTGGTTACCCAGTGAGGGAAGCCACTCCAATGGCTGGCGCCTGAGCTAGGTGACTTTTCCCTGGATGGAGCCGAGTCTGGCAGGTCACTTTGCCGTTAAGTTCTTGTGACCTGCTAAATGACTCGTTTTATTCCAAGGCCTGGGTTGGAGCTGGCAGCTCCTCCGAGCTTTGTTGGTATCCAAGATGGAGATCACCGGTGCTGGGGGGGGAGGGGTGGCCTTCCCTCCTCTGCTCCCTGAGAAGGAGTGAGGACGTCGGGCTTCTACTCACACCGAGTCTTGGATCCTGGGTCGTCTCTGGTCTGCAAGCTGCAGGATGAAGATGTCCGCTCTTTGTTGGTTCTTGCTGGTGTTGAGTAGAATCCGCTCGCCTGCTGCGTCTGGCTCCTTCGTCCCGGACTCTCTGTGTGAGCGTTCAGGTATGGCCCCCGGCTGGGGTCTCCGCGCTTTCGACCCTGCCGCCGCCGCCGCCGCGGCTGCTGGCGAGCACTCAGGTGTTTCTTTTTGCCTTGTCTTCCCTCTCTTGTCTAAGTCTCTGTCCTGTGATGGCACACTTGGTGTGATTCTCTGGCTTAGGACTGTTCACTGGAACTCTAAAACTGCTTTCTATGCGAGAGCTTGTTCAGATTACAGCTTCTCCTCCGCCATCTTCCCGGAACTCTGGAGGACATATTTATTGCTCCCTCAATTATTCTGAAAAGCTGCAATGTCACATCATTTGATTCAGATTTCCATTGTTTGTCTACTTAGTGTCATTTACTGCACTAAATGCAAATATGAGCCGGGTGCTGGTGGCTCATGCTTGCTACTTAGGAGGTTGAGACCAGAAGATTGTGGTTCAAGCCAACCTGTTAAGGAAAGTACATGAGACCCTTATATTCAATTAACCACCAGAAACCCAGAAGTGGTGCTGTAGCTAAAGTGGCAGAGTGCTCAACTTGAGCTGAAGAGCTGAAGGACAGCGTCCAGGATCCAAGTTCAAGTCCCACAACCAACAAAAAAGTGCAAATATGACTTTAACTTTCCCCCAAAGTATTGATGAAGTCAATAGTAATCCTCCAAATAGAGAAAAGTATTACAAAATGATTCAGTGCACCTACTTTTGCTGAGTTATTTAAGTTATGGCTTACTTGCTGGACATAATCTCTTCTTTTAAAATTGTCAAATATTATCTTTATAATAAACTTCATCTAATATTTCTTGGTTCAAAAGAGAAGTCCATAGAGTAGATGTCACTTGACTTTCTTACTGTCTTAGTTCGAAGCCAACCCAGGAAGAAGGAGACTCTTTCAAACTTTTATCTGTAATTAAACACCAAATAAGTGGAGTTTTCGCTAAAGCAGTAGAGTACTAGCTTTGTGGGCAGGTGGCAGGAAAGACAATTATACAGGGGCAGGGTCCAGCCCCTGAGTTCAAGCCCCAGAACCAGCACCAACTAAACAAACAAGTAAACAAAATAAAATCCAAGTATTTCTTTGGGACCCTCCTTACAGGAATACTGGTCTGAGAAGAGGCTGCTTTTGCTGATCATACTCAATGGATCCTCCTGTTTTGGAATCCTTATTGCTATGGAAAACTCAGGACCAGACTAAAGGAATTGATAACTGACTCCTGCAACAAGAGAATCATTTCAGGAGTGAAACATGCATAAGACGCTTTAAGACCTCCATATCTTAGTTTCTTTGCAGTAGAACACTTTTAAAACAAAGTTATTTCCTTTAGTTCTATGCTGGCCTTCAAATGACACATTGTTTCCTTTTTAAATACTCTCAACTATAAGTTTACAGACAAGTTTTATATGAGTAAAGAACACTCAAAAAAGTCAGGGACAGAGTTTCCTTCAAGCCTTGTATTCTTTTCTTGTACAGTATAAAGGAAAGCACAAGTTAACTTGAACTTTGTCATTCCTTAATGTTCAATTCCTCTCCTGGGATCAGTTTCCACATCCAGTATCAGTAACTTCCACTTACTTCCAGTAACAATCTATGGTGCTGCTCTATGGCTTCATTGAAATAGCACAAGGACACCTTTGAACATGAGGTAACACGTGTTTCAGAGACAACTTAATAAAGAGAAAATATTAAATTTATGTTGCTTATGAATACATTATCCATGAGTACATTGAGTTCAAACTTCTTTAGTCTTCTGTAAATTAAGGTGAATTTTAAATGGGAAGGGGGTTCTCAGATCATTTTTTCTGAATGTATGTGCTGTGCATTAATTTATGATTTAACAGTATGATTTAACATATGATTTAACAGTAAGAAACAATAGCAATAATAGAGAAATTCTGTGTTTAAGTATAAGCGTTCAATACAATATAGAAGACTCTACAAATAAGGCAACATTGAAACAATAAAGCCACGTACAGTATGTAGATTTATGGGAGTGATATAGAGAAAGCATTACTCCTAAGTGGAATATGAAGCATGAGGCCACTCCCTTTCTAAATCATGCTTGCTAATCACGTAAATTGGTAAAAAAAGTAAAATGGAAGAATGATTCTGTTGCCAATGTAAGTCAGATATAAGAGTATGGACTTAACTGGAAAAAGAGTCCATCTTGAGAGAACAGGGATAATACTAGCAATGAACCTAAGATCACATTTCTTTTCTTTCCTTTTCTTATATTCTTTTTTTGTGTTGTTTTTCGTGGTGCTTGAACTCTGGGACTGGGCGCTGTCCCTCTGATACTCAATTCAAGGCTAATGCTCTACCACTTGAGCTACAGTGGCACTTCCAGTTTTCTAGTAGTTATTTGAGAAAAGAGTTTCCAGGACTTTCCTACCCAGGTTGGCTTTAATCCCCAATCCTCAGATCTTATTATCAATCAGCTTGTGATCACATTTCTAACAGTGTACACTCAGGATATATAATGTGTACATTCATCTATCTTTTTTTTTTAATTTTTTTTGGGTCCAGTCGTGGGGCCTGAACTCAGGGCCTGGGCGCTGTCCCTCAGCTCTTCAGCTCAAGGCTAGCACTCTACCACTTGAGCCACAGCGCCACTTCTGGCTTTTTTCTTTTTGCTTATGTGGTGCTGAGGAATTGAACCCAGGGCCTCATGCATGCAAGGCAAGCACTCTACCACTGAGCCACCTTCCCAGCCCCATCATCTATCTTTATATGAATTCTTGAGTTAAAAATATGAGCTACAGCTTAGTCTTTATAATCGCAAAAATGTTTCTAGTTTAAAAGTTGATACTCCTGGAAAGATAATACCTAAGAATGTAAAGCAGTCTGGGAAGTTCAGTTTGCATCCAGCCTGGGCAGACCAGGCTTTGAGACACTACCTATAATTAACCAGCCAAAAGGTGGAATACCAATCATGAGCAAGATTACTGATTAAGAGCTTGAGGCTTTTGTGTACATAGATACAAACATGCACATACACACAGAGGCACTTATATGTGCACACATGAATACACAAATGAGACAACTCTCAGAATATGTAGAAAAGTTAGAAAACAATGGAAAATATATCCTGAGTAAGACTAGAATCAAGTGATAATTTTTAATATTAGAAAACCCTCCAGTGAACTTTGTTCAAGAAAGTTGAGACTATTACAAAGGGAGGGACCAGAGATAGTAAGAGAGTCAAGTATTCATTATTAACGGGATGAGATCCATGGAGGAAGGAATCAGAGACCCCTGCAGGTGCATCTGAAAATTTTCATATCCTGTGTCAAATATTAGAACATCTTTGAAAATAGTATATAAACAGTCTGAGCAGTCAGTCTAGTGGATAAGATTATAAGAGAAGTTCAGATTTGCTAGTCTGTTTCTAGATTAAATAAACCAACAAACTATGACAGGACAATGTGATACAAGTCTGGAATTCTAGCACTTAGACTAAGACAGGAGATTAGAGAGTGGAATTACATAGCCATACCTTCCATGGACCAGGTAGTATAATTTTGTCTCAATAAAACAAGCCAAACAACAAGAAAGGAATACACAGTTCAATTTTGGGCTAATTTCGTCATTATGTTTCAAAAGGTCAAGTTTCCTATTGAAATGCAACTCATATATAGTCCTCAGTTGTGTTTTAAATGCTCTCTTCATTACAGAACATTCCTAGATGCAAATTGGTTCATGATTCCCATCCAAAAATTTGCAAAAGTAAGTAAGCATCATTATGTTGGATTCCAAAAAAAATGATGAAGGATTACAAAAGCTTAAACCTGGAGAAATAGCAAAGTTCATCTAATGTAGGACTTTGTAGACCTTGCTAAATTATAATTTAGATTTAAAATACATATTTTGATTTTGTTTGTAATTTGATATTCTATAGGATACTACAAAATTCTTTTTAAGGAGAAGGTTTAATTGACATTCACAAATGATTCTGACATTCTATTTTCCTAGAATATACTTTCAAGAGAGTTATAATTAGAACTTAGTTAATAGATAATTCGAACATTCATGTATAATATGATAATGTGAATAATTTAGACAGAGTTGCCAGCAAATGGATGATATTAATTTATAAATTTAGAAAAACTGCAATTTTTGAGGGTTTGGAATAATATGGTATGAAGAGAGTAATTGTGTGACATCTTCTTTCTTCTACCTATATGTAACACAGGAAGCGATTTCCTTAGTTACGTGCCTCTGTATACATTGAGAAAAATGCTAGGTTTGGGGTTTGTTTTCATTTTTGTTTTTGTTTCATTGGTTTGTCCTAGAGCTTGAACTCTGGGCTTGGACACTATCTGAGCCTGGTTATGCTCAAGGCTCGTGCCCTACCACATCAACCTCAGTGGCACTTGTGTCTGGCTTTTTCTGAGAAGTTTATTGGAGATAAGATTCCAAGAAACGTTCCTGCCTGGGTGGGCTTTAACCATAAATTTCTTATCTTAGCATCCTGAATATCTATGATAGTTTAAAAAGTATAAATATAAATAATATTTGCAAGTGTTCTGATCTCAAGAATACCACTGGGTAAAAATGATGCAGCTCAGTTTATTGAGTTGTTCTTTCCATAACAAAGAGAGCATCACATTAGCAGAGGTGTAGTATTTTTTCACAATAGAAATAAGCTATTCATGATGTGAAAGAAGGAATTTTAAGGTGCAGCTTACAAGTTGGAAACTGTTGGGGTAGGATGACATTATGGTATAAATCTTGGGATTGATGGTCATAGAAATAATAGCTTACTCTGATAAACAATTGCTTACTCTTGAAGAATTAATTATTACAGATGCTTCATAGTTGTATCCTCTACCAGAATGTGACTATTTTTCTGTTGATTTCTCAATCTGTAACACCCCATTGGAAACTGCATCTGTTGCAGAATTTCATACATGCAAACGTACTGTTTTGAATCTCTCAGGTATGGAAGTTGAGAATTCAAAAATGAGAAGTTATTAGTCGTAGGAATTTTGAAGAACACATATATTCTGTCTTCTTAACAACTTATTTACTTTTTAAAGTTATGGGTTTCGATAGAATTAAACTGTTTTCAGTTTTAGTATGAGAAAGTACTAAATTTATTCTTTTTTCAAAATATTGGGAAGTATATTGTGAAAATTTTGTTTAGTTGGGTTACATTCAAGTTGATGACCCTCTGATAAAGAAGGGGTAATTAATTCAAATTAGATGCCAAATAGTATTGGTTTTTAAGAAGTTACTACATAAAGAATAATATTTATTATACCAAGACAGTGAAATTATAATTTATGCAGCTTATTTTTAAATTTTTATTATCAAAGTGATGTACAGTGGGGTTACAGTAATTGTAAGGTAGTGAATACATAACTTTTCAAACTTGTTACTCCTCCCTCATTTTTCTCACAGTTTTCCTTTACCCCTTCACCTCTCACAAGTTGTAATGTACATTTCCAACATATTGTCTTGTGAGTATTGCTATTACATTGGTTTTCCCCTTGTCCTTTGTATCACCATTTTGTTGTTCCTCTTCCCTTCCCTAATTAAGGTAAATGTATACACAATACAAAATCAAATATAGCAGGGATAAACCATATGGGAAAACTCAATGAAAACAGAAATCACATAGTACATCAAAAACAACAACCACAAATGAAAAAATCTGTTTCCATATTTTGGAGTTCATTTTGCTCAGCATATGCTTATATGGTCATATACGCATAACAAAGTGACTAGAAAATAATAGTTGCATGAATACTATATCATGACAACAACATGTTAACTTTTTGATGGTTAAGGTAGAATGAGGATAGGTGAATTTGCAGTTCTGATAAAGGAATTTCAAAGGAGTTTTAAAGTTATGACAGGTAAATTTTAATCTTTCATAATTTTTAACAACCCAGCCAATTAAGAAAATTTAAAATTGCCTGGGAGAATCGGCTTTCATGCAAAGAAATCCATGGAGACTTAGTAAAGAGGGTGCAATGTGGGTGAAGATGGCTCTTTTTCACACTAAACAAACAAACCTCTGAAACCCTGCTGTAAATCCTGAAGGTTCCCTTGAGAATTGAACTAACACAGGAAATATACTCCCACTGTGTGAGACAAGGTTGTAGTGGAATTTGAATTCAAAGTTCTTTAAAAAAAAGAAATAAAATATGTGAATTAACCTTTAATTACCACACAGTAATTCTCTGAAAAACATAATTTGGGCCAAAATATTTAGGAAGAAATTGTCCTCCACAATGAAAGAAGGTATTGGGTTTACACTTTTCTGTTTGTAACACTTTCTACAATGTCTTTGCACGTGAAGCAGTGAAACACAGAAAAAAAATCTGATTGGATACTTCAAATCAATTATTTCACATTTCTAAGTAGCTCACAAAAAATAATATCCTTATTAACATGAGATAGTGAAGATTTCTCTTATTACATAAGCAAAAAGTTTTGGGTTCAGAAAAGAATTGAACAGGGCTGGGAAGGTGGCTCAGTGGTACAGCCCTTGCCTTGCATGCATGAGGCTCTGGGTTCGATTCCCCAGCACCGCATATGCAAAAAGAAAAATAAGCCAGAAGTTGCGCTGTGGTTCAAGTGTTAGAGCACTAGTCTTGAGCTGAAGAGCTGAGGGACAGCACACAGGTCCAGAGGTCAGGCCCCACGACTGGACCCCCGCCCCTAAAAATGCAACACAACAACAACAAAGAAAAGAATTGAGTAAATGGAAAAGGTAAGAAAACAGTGTTCTTAGAAGCCGTAGGTGAGCATACTGCTTTCAGCAGTTGAGTGAGGCCAAAACTTTTGATATACATTGTGTTAATATTTTTGCTACCTAAAGTGATTTTACAGAGCTGAATTAGCTCATTACAATGCAGAACAGACTGAATGAAGCCATGAAAATAAATTCCAGGCAGTTCCGGGAAGATGGCGGAGGATAAGCTGGAGGCTAAACAAGCTCTCACATAGAAAGCAGTATTAGAGTTCCAGTGAACAGTCCTAAGCCAGAGAATCACACCAAGTGTGCCTTCACAGGACAGAGAGATAGGCCAGAGAGAGAAAATACAGGCAAGGAGACAGCCCTGAGCAATTGCCAGCAGCCGGAGAAGGCGGTGGCAGAGGTGGGGGTGCCCACTGCAGCCACCATACCTGATTCACAGAGAGTCTGGGACGAAGGAGCCAGATGCGGCGGGCAAGCAGATTCTGCTCAACACCAGCAAGAACCGACAAGAAGCAGACATCTTCATCATACACTTCACAGACCAGAGACGACCCAGGAACCAAGACTTGGTGGGAGTAGAAGCATGATGTCCTCACTCCTTCTCAGGAACCAAAGGGGGTAAGGCCACCCCTCACCCCCCCCCCAGTACCAGAGATCTCCATCTTGGATACTGACAAAGCTCGGAGAAGCTGCTAGTTCCAACTCAGGCCTTGGAAGAAATCTAGAGTCATCTAGCAGGTCACAAGAGCCTAACCTGACCTGCCAGACTCAGCTACACCCAGGGAAAAGTCACCTAGGTCAAGGCGCCAGCCCCAGGAGTGGCTTTCTTCACCCGGTAATAAGAGCCAGAGGCTGTCCCTCCCTTTAGCATCCTCGACAATCAATTGAAATTCAGTAAACATAAATCATGAGAGTGGCTCCAGGCTGGGCTCTGTGAGTTTCTCACAAACCAGCCCCCGAGAAAAGCTACTGTTTGCTGAAAGGCCTCAACTCTACCCAGAACCTAGCCTCATCACAGCATCTCCAAACACGAGGAAAAAGCCATCTCCCTCTTTTGTGGGTACTCAAAGTAGATCTCCCTCCCACTGAACTAACCTGGGAGGAGGATCGCAATACACTGGAGAAAGCAGAGCATTTTTCTGCCTGTTCAAAGAAACTGACTTAAGTAAACAACCAAGCCACAGGAACACGAGCAGACCAGAGACTCCAACAAGAGGCTGGTTATGGACACAAGGGACATACAGGATTTTTCCCACCCCTCCCAAAAAAATCAAACAACTTTGTGTTGTTGTACCTTTTATAAAAATTTTTTTTCTAAAAATTTTTTAATCTTTAATTTTTACCTTTTTTGAAAAAAAATATTTTCTAGTAATTTTTTTTCCTCTTAGAATTTTATTTCAGGGGTATAAGTGTGTGTGCGTTTTTCTTTTTTTTCCTTGTTTTTTTTAATTTTGTTTTTGTTTAGCTCTACTGAACTTCTGATCTTTTTTCTTTCTTTCTTATCCTTTTCACCTTTTCTTCTCTTTCATTCTTCTTTATGTGACTTAATTGATATTCTGCACATCCTCAGATAAACCCTTAGTCGATTATTAGACCTTATACCCCATTGTGTACACACTTAATCCACAAATTTATTACTCAATTCAAAACCTCTTAGACTTAAATTCCTTAATAGCAGTACTACCCCTTTATACCTATATAATAATTTAAGTATTTTTATTTTTAAGTTTTTCACATCTCCTTTATATCCCTCCCCTTGTCTCATTATATTCATGTTCTTCTCTGAATAGTTTATTTTAGAATCTCTATAATATTTTAAATTTTTACGTTTCCATTTTTTCTGGTCTCTTTTTTTCCCTTTCTCTTTCTTCTTTTTTTCTCTCTCTCTACTTTCATCCTATCCAACCTATTTCCTGCTTTGAGATTAAGATTTAGTTAACACTCCCTGTACCTTCCCACATCACTTTATTTCTATTTTTTACCCATGTCTCTTCCTAAACCGAATAATTTCTGGTTTACCAAATTCTTCTTTGCGGTTCATAGCCCATTAATATATAGTTGTTTGATGTTGAATAGAGGTATCTGTTGAAGTAGATTGTATCTGCAGACTATTGACTGTGCAAATACAGACTTTGGTTGATGCTTGCCTTAAGATAGTGTTCTAGCACAAAACTGGTGATAATTTCATCCCAAATGGGCAGAGTAAGCCGGAAAAACACAAAAAAATGGCAAATCCGGGTATATCAACTCCCACTCATGATAATTAGGGAAGAGAACAGATAATGAATAATCCAGAGAAGAGTTCCCAAATAGCTCTACAAACACTGCTGGCAAACATGATAAATGAAAAGATTGAAAACATACAAAGGCCTCTGTATGAGCATGATAGGGAGAGAGAGGAGGCAATCCAAAGGTTTATACAGGAATATCATGAGCGTGAGGAACCTACTCAAAAACTGATACAGGATTTGCGTAAGCAGCTTCAGAATACTCAAAGAGAAAGGCAGGAATGGCGTGAGCAGGCTGAGAACACTCTACAGGAATGGCATGAACGGGAGGAAGCTAAGCAAAGAGTAATACAGGAATTAAGAGAGCAAAAAGAGAATACACAAAGATCACTAAGGGTATTCATGGAATCCATTAACAAAGAGCTGAAGGAAGTCAGGGAGACCACAAAGGGAATGCTGAATGGAACCAAACAGAAGGAATGGGAGTCCAAGGAAACCATAACCAATCAACTAAGTGATTTGAGAATAAACAATGAACACCAAATTAAGGAAGTAAAGAAGTTCATACAAGATCTAAAACAAAGCTTCAACAAAGAATTTGAAGCCACCAACGCTGACCAACTAGAAGGAAAAGAAATAAAAAACAAAGTAGAAAGTCTCGACAGCAGGTTAGACCATGCAAAGATCGAATCTCAGGAATTGAAGACAGCCTTACATATTATAGAGAAAGAACATACAACGATCCAAGACAAGTCCAAGAAATATGAGAGATATATCCAAAACCTGGAAGGCATGATCAGAAGGCCTAATCTAAGGATAATGGGTGTAGAGGAGCTCCTAGAAACAGAAGTTAATGGACTAGGAAATTTGTTTAACAGGATCCTAGCAGAGAACTTCCCAAACATGCAAAAAGATAGGCCTATTCATGAGGGGGGACCAAGATGGCGACGGGGCAGTAGGGAAACGCCACAGCTCTCTCCAACCAAAAAGAGAGTTGGAGTTCCAACGCTTAATCTCCCCAAGAGACCGACAACAACAAAAAGACGAACACTCAGAGAAAAACCAGAGGCGGAGAATAACAAAAAAAGAAAGAGAGGAAGAGAATTTCAAAACAGAGAAAAGCGAAGACCCCTCCCCCAACCTTTACTGGCCGCGCGGCAGTGCGCCAAGCCGCCGGCCAGCCAGCCCGGCGGGGGCTGTGGGAGCCCCAGAGAAACAGGAGAGACACAGGGGGCCACTTTCAGAACATCAGGTACTGGTTTGCAGAACAGCAGATCGCCAGGAACAGAGAAACCTACCAGCCGGGAGTCTCCACGAGGATCCCACCCCCACCCTTCTCTCTCCACCCGAGCAGAGAGGCTCCATCCCGCCAAAGGCGCTCGGCATCAGCAGAGTGACAAAAGGACCTGCGGCAGACCACCCAGCCAGCCTGATCGCGATCGCAACGATCCAGCACTCTCCACCCGAGCAGAGAGGTTCCATCCCGCCAAAGCTGCTCGGCGCGACAAAGGGTCCTGTCTGCAGACCACCCGCCCGCCCGATCACGATCGCAACAACCCGGCGGGGTCACTTGGGCCCCAGAGGTACCGAGAAGAAGCTGCCTGAGCGTGGACACTCTTGACCCAACAGCTTCGACAGAGGCAGAGACAGAAAAGAATCACACAGAGCCACCACCGCCCAACCCAGCCCGGATTGCAACAACAACTGACGACCTACACCACACAGAAACAACCAGCTCCAGGGTGAGTACCCCACAGGGGAAGTGTATCCCTCAAGGGAGACCAGAGCTGGAGGGAATCCCCAGACCCTGACCTAGAGTCCCTACCCCAGCACCCCGACCACAGGACCCACTAAAACTGGGAACTGTTTGAGAGCTCCACCAGCCCATGGAGCACACTCAGCTGGCCAGGCTAGAGCAAGAGCACCCCTGGAAGGGAGCTTAAATGCCCAAGCCAGGAACAGCAGCCCTGGGTCAAGACTACCAACAGTAGAAGAAATTTGAACTGTGTCCCCCAGGCTGTATAAACTAAGTGGTATACACATCAGCACAGGCCTAACGAGTGCGCTCCAGGCTGCATAAACCTAGGTGGTATACACATCAGCACAGGCCTAACAAGCGCGCTCCAGGCTGGGGCCGGAACCAGGCCCGGGGATCCGGCGCCTGAACAACACAACCAAATCCTCCCAATTGAAGTAAAAAGCTGAGCATACGCCTCAACAGAGGGGAGAAAACCAGGAAACAACACTCCCCCGGGAAGCACGCCTGTGACAACAAAAGACCTGGAGGCCCAGGACAAGAGAAGCCCAAACCCCACCAAAACTCCACCCATATACCCTAGACTGGGAATTGGGCAACACAGGCTTCCAGCACCTGATAGTAAGCAGGAGCTCAGACTGTTAAGGCAGCTCAGCAATAGAGTGATAGTCTTGGATGTATGAGGCACTGCATCTGATTCCTCAGCATCACAAAAGCAAAAAGGGTCAGAAGTGGTGCTGTGGCTCAAACGGTAGGGTGCCAGCCTTGAGCTGAAAAGCTGAGGGACAGCACCCAAACCTAGAGTTCAAGCCCACAACCAGCCCAAAACAAATAAACAAAAACACATCAGGAGCCCATAGCAGACTCCAGCATTTGGGAGAGTGCATGCAGAGCATCTGTTCTTCACAAGAGCACCCGTAGGAGCAAACACAAGCAGTCTAGGCTGCTCAACCCTTCCAAAGGTGGGAACTGCCAGCAATCTACAGCAGAGAGCTGAGAATCCTAAGTAAGTCAGAATAGCAGCTGGAAATAGGCTCCCAACAGAACCCAGATCAGGCACAGACTCTCTCTACCAATACAGAATCAGCAACCAAGCAAAGACAGACACACCAAAACAAAATTGAAGAGCAGTCTCCTGAACCTCCATGCGAAAATCACAGAGAAAAATCACAAGGTTTACTACCACCCAGGACAGCAAGCTCACCTCAAAAGCCAGCAGCCACACAGGGGAGAGCCCCAGTGGGAGCAAAGCAGGAATGGAAGACAAAGGCTACTTCCAAGGGTTGCTGGAGGCAATGACTCAAGAAATAAAGCGAGAAATTGATCAGAAACTGAAAGAGCACAAGGATGAACTATCCAAAGAGATACAGGGTATCAAACAAGAGATGCATGCAAAAATAGAAGCTGCACAAACCTCAGTAAGAAGTGAGATCAACGCCAAATTAGAGGTAATGCATACCTCATTGAGAGGTGAGATCAGTACTCTGAGAACCAACATTGAATCCATAAAGGGATCCATTTCCTCCATGCAAACCACAATAGAAGCCACTGTCAACAGAGTGAATGAAATGGAAGGTAGGGTGTCAGATACAGAAGACAGAATACACCAACTGGACCAAAAAGTGACAGATATGGAAAAAACACTCAAATTAAACCAAAGGGATATTCAAGAGCAAGCAGATAATGCTAAAAAATTGAACCTTCGCATAATTGGAGTGGACGAAGGTGAGGAATTCCAGAGCAAGGGAATGCAACACCTATTTAACAAGATAATCAATGAAAATTTTCCCCACCTCAAAAACGACCATCTTAACTACATCACAAAAGCTTATCGAACACCCAACAAGCAAGACCCCAGGAGAAACACTTCTAGACACATTCTAGTAAAAATGATAGATCTGAATAATAAGGAAACAATCCTGCATGCAGCAAAAATGAAGAAGGAGCTATACTACAATGGGAAAAAAAATAAGAATTACTGCAGATCTCTCCACACAAACAATGAATGCAAGAAAAGCCTGGGAAAGCACCATACGAGCCCTGAGAGCCAATAACTGCCAACCCAGACTGATCTACCCGGCAAAGCTAGCATTCACATTTGATGGAGAACTGAAAACTTTTAATAGCAAAGAAAAACTAAATGAATACATAAACATTAAGCCAGCATTACAAAGAATTCTAAGAGGGGGGACACAACCTGAAGAAAGCAGCCAGGAACTGGGGCCTGCCCCAAACAGGCATTACTCAAAGTCTAACTGAGCAAGCACAGGAGGAAAGGAAAAAAGAAAAACTTAGGAAAACGGAATGGCAGGGACAACAATGCATCTCTCTATACTTTCTCTTAATATAAATGGGCTGAATTTGCCAATTAAAAGAAAACGAACTGAGGCCTGGATAAGAAAACAAGACCCATCCATCTGTTGCCTTCAGGAGACCCACCTCTCAGCCAAACATACAAACAAACTCAGAGTGAAGGGGTGGAAAAGGATCTACCAATCAAACGCCCCCAGTAAGAAAGCAGGTGTAGCTATCCTGATATCTGACAAAATAAACTTTTCATTAAAATCAGTACAGAAAGACAAGGACGGACACTACATATTAATAAAGGGAACAATCCAAGAGGAGGATATAACCATCATCAACTTATATGCCCCAAATATTGGTGCACCCAGATATGTCAAACAAATGCTCTCAAACTTACAGAATAAAATAGATCCCAATACGATAATACTAGGAGACTTTAACACACCACTCTCACCAAAGGACAGGTCTACCAACCAGAGGATTGGCAAAGAAGCTACCGAATTAAGAGAGGCCATACTGCAAGCGGAATTAACTGACATCTACCGAGTATTCCACCCTAAAACAACACAGTACACATTCTTCTCAGCAGCTCACGGAACTTTCTCCAAAATAGACCATATCATAGTTCATGCAAGGAACTTAAGCAAATACAAAGGGATCGACATAATCCCCTGTATCCTATCTGACCACAGTGGAATTAAGCTAGCTCTCAATAACAAAGCATACCGCAGAAATTTCTCCAATACATGGAAATTGAACAGCACACTCCTTAACAATGCCTGGATAACAGAAGAGATCAGAGAAGAAATAAAGCATTTCCTACAACTCAATGAAAATGAAAACACCTCACAAAGAAACTTGTGGGACACAGCAAAAGCAGTCCTGAGGGGCAAATTTATTGCCCTCAGTGCCCACATCAAGAGAATGGAGACAGACCAAGTAAATAATCTCATGTTGCAATTAAAACAGCTAGAAAAACAGGAAAAAATGGGACCTAAAGCTACTAGAAGAAGCCAGATAACCAAATTAAAAGCAGAGATTAACCAATTAGAAAATCAGAAAACCATAACCAAAATAAACCAAACAAAAAGCTGGTTCTTTGAGAAAATAAACAAAATTGATGGCCCATTGGCTAGACTAATTAAAAAAAGAAGAGAGGAAACCCATATTAATAGGATTAGGGATGCCACGGGAAATATCACCACACGTACCCAAGATATCCAAACAATTCTAACAGACTACTTTCAAAAGCTATACTCTCTAAAGGAAGAAAATCGGGCAGAAATGGATGCATTTTTAGAGAAATACAAGTTGCCCAAACTGAGCAAAGAAGAAGTTAACCAATTAAATAAGCCAATATCCTATAATGAGATACAGGAAGCTATCAAAAGTCTTCCAACAAAAAAAAGCCCAGGACCAGATGGATTCACAGCAGAATTCTATAAGACCTTTAAACAAGAACTAATACCCATACTCCTCAAGCTCTTCAGAGAAACAGAGAAGGAAGGAGCTATCCCAAACTCATTCTACGAAGCCAATATCACACTCATCCCCAAACCAGGCAAAGACCCAACCAAAAAGGAGAATTACAGGCCAATCTCCTTGATGAACACAGATGCAAAGATCCTTAACAAGATTCTAGGTAACAGAATCCAGAAACACATAAAAAACATAATTCACTATGACCAGGTAGGCTTCATCCCAGAGACACAGGGATGGTTTAACATACGTAAGTCAATAAATGTAATCCAACATATCAACAGAGCCAAGGTCAAGAATCACATGATTATCGCTACAGATGCAGAAAAGGCCTTTGACAAAATTCAACATTCATTCATGCTAAAAGCTCTGGAGAAAATAGGAATAGAAGGAACATTTCTAAAAACAATGAAAGCCATTTATGACAGACCAATAGCCAATATTATACTTAATGGGGAAAAGCTACAACCAATTCTCCTAAAATCAGGAACAAGGCAAGGATGCCCACTGTCTCCACTCCTCTTCAATATAGTCCTAGAACCCTTAGCCAGGGCAATAAGGCAAGAAAAAGACATTAAAGGGATCCGCATAGGAAAAGAAGAAGTTAAACTATCCCTTTTTGCAGACGACATGATACTATACCTCCACGATCCCAAAAACTCCATCCCCAAACTCTTAGAAATCATAAATCACTTTGGCAAAATAGCAGGATACAAAATAAACCCACAAAAATCAGTTGCCTTCCTATACACTGATAATGTACAGGAAGAGAGGGAAATAAAGGGAGCAACCCCATTCACAATATCCTCCCGAAAAATAAAATATTTAGGAATTAACCTAACCAAAGATGTAAAAGAACTATTTAATGAGAACTATAAAAAGTTAAAGAAAGAAATTGCAGAAGACACTAGGAAATGGAAAGACCTCCCATGCTCCTGGATAGGCCGACTTAATATAGTAAAGATGGTAATACTTCCAAAACTAATATACAAATTCAATGCAATTCCTATTAAAATCCCAATGACGTACATCTCTGAAATACAGAAAACAGTCCAAAAATTCATATGGAACAACAAAAGACCTAGAATAGCCAAAACAATTCTAGGGGATAAAGACAATATGGGAGGGCTATCCATGCCGAACTTCAAACTCTACTACAGAGCTATAATAACAAAGACAGCATGGTACTGGCACAAAAACAGACCCGAAGACCAATGGAACAGAATAGAAGATCCAGAAATAAATCCACAGGCCTACAGCCAGCTGATATTCGACAAAGGAGCCAAAGACATACAATGGAAGAAACACAGCCTCTTCAACCGCTGGTGCTGGGAAAACTGGGCAGCCACATGCAGAAAACTAAAAGTGGACCCCAGCCTATCACCATGCACCAACATCAACTCAAAATGGATTAAAGACCTTAACATTAAACCTGAATCTCTGAAACTACTGCAGGACAGAGTAGGAGAGACACTTGAACTAATAGGCACAGGAAGGAACTTCCTGAACAGAGTCCCAGGGTCACAACAAATTGGAGAGAGACTCGACAAATGGGACTACCTTAAAATAAAAAGCTTCTGCACAGATAAAGCTATCGCAACCAAGCTAGAAAGACAACCAACTAATTGGGAAAAAATATTTATCAGCAATATATCAGACAAGGGGTTAACATCCTGTATATACAGGGAACTCAAGAAACGAATCCCTCCCAAACCCAACACACCAATTACTAAATGGGCAAGGGAACTAAAGAGGGACTTCTCAAATGAAGAAATAAAAATGGCAAAGAAACACATGAGGAAATGTTCATCATCCCTGGTGGTGAAGGAAATGCAAATAAAGACAACCCTGAGATACCACCTTACCCCAGTCAGAATGTCCCACATCCACAAATCAGCCAACGACAAATGCTGGAGGGGATGTGGAGAACGAGGAACGCTATTACACTGCTGGTGGGAATGTACACTCATACAACCACTTTGGAAAGCAGTCTGGAGGGTCCTTAGAAAGCTAAAGATTGACCTCCCTTACGACCCAGTCATACCACTTCTAGGCATCTACCCTGAACAACAGGAACCAATATACAAGGACACGTGCACCTCCATGTTTATTGCAGCACTGTTCGCAATAGCTAGGATATGGAAACAACCTAGATGCCCCACCACAGATGAATGGATCCAAAAATTGTGGTATCTATACACAATGGAATATTATGCAGCCATTAGAAATGACAAAATAATGGCATTTGCAGGGAAATGGATGGAGCTAGAAGGAATCATGTTGAGCGAGGTAAGCCAAGAACGAAGAGACAAACAGTACATGGTCTCCCTGATAAGTGGATGATGAATCCAAAATGTTAGGTGATATGACAAAACTAACAGGACTTAAGAAACAAAGAACTCCTACTCATCTGGTTGAACCACTACTAAATATCCCCATGCTGCTGATCACATATATGGTATATAACATATGAGCACCGTTATATATTACAGACTGTGATAGACAATTTGCTCCAGGAAAGTTAGAATGAACTTGTGACTTTAAATGAGCATCATTATTCCACAATACTGTGAATTTCCGGAAATTAAGTAATCACTTAATCACGATCAAAAAAAAAAAAAAAGAACCTTGGGGAAGGGAGGGAGGGAGGGGATGGTAGGGGGGAAACAATGGAGGGGGTAACAATGTTCAAGAGGAAGTGGAAGTGTACTCATTACCTCACTCATGTAACTGTAACCCTCTGTATAGTATCTCTACAATAAAAAAAAATTAAAAAAAAAAAAAGATAGGCCTATTCAATACAAGAAACTTTTAGAACCCCAGATAGACCAGACCAGAATATGATATCCTACTGTCACATTACAATCTGCACAGGATCAAGTTAGACCAAGGAAAAGATCCTTAAAGCTGTCAGTGAGAAAACATTAAAGACCTATAAAGGGAAACCAATTAGAATCACCTCAGATTTCTCAGAAGAGAAAATCAAAGCAAGAAGAGCCTGGAATAATGTATTCAATGCCCTAAAAACAAACCAATATCAACCAAGAATACTGTACCCAGCTAAACTCTCCTTCATAACTGAAAGCCAAATAAAAACCTTCCATAGCAAAGAAAAATTGAAACAATATATCTCCACCAAACCAGCCCTACAAAAGATTCTTACAGATGTCCTACACATAGAAAACCAACAAGACCACAATAAACGAAAAGAAACTGCACCCAATCGCTGAATCCAAGAACCATAGGAAGAACCCAGTTTTCGCAGCTCCCCAGAAGGTGGATAACATGGCAGGAACTCCCAAATACCTCTCAGTCCTATCTCTTAACATTAACGGATTTAACTCTGCAATTAAGCGACATAGACTGTCTAGTTGGATTTAAAAACAAAATCCATCTATTTGCTGCCTTCAGGCGTCACATATTGCCTGTAAAAACAAAAACATTTTCAATGTTAAAGGCTGGAGCAAAATCTACCAAGCAAACAGCCCCCATAAACAGGCGGGAGTTGCAATCCTAATATCAGATAAAATAGACTTCAAATTAAAATTTGTGAGAAGAGATAAAGAAGGTCCTTACATACTAATTAATGGATCTCTCCTTCAGGAGGATATTACAATTTTAAATATCTATTCGCAAACAACAGAGCACCCAAATTTATCAAAGAAACACTACTTTCCCTCAAATCCCACATAGACCCAAAGACATTAATTGTTGGGGATTTTAACAAACCACTCTCCCCACTAGATAGATCAACTCGGCAAAAACTCCACAGAGAAACCTCATATCTAAACAACTGCATAGATCAAGTAGATTTAACCGATATCTACTGAACATTTCACCCAGCAGCATCAGAATACACGTTTTTCTCAGCAGCATATGGAACATTTTCTAAAATAGATCACATTTTTAGGCCACAAAGCAAACTTGTCCAAATTCAGAAACATTGAAGTTATACCTTGCATTCTCTCTGACCAAAAGGGAATAAAGTTAGAACTCAACACCAAAAGCCACCAAAGAAAGTCTGGTAACACATGGAGGCTGAACAAAACACTGATGAATCACGAGTGGGTCAAGGAGGAGATTAGAAAAGAAATTCAAATGTTCATGCTATTCAACAAAAATGAGCACACAAATTACCATATCCTCTGGGACACAGCAAAGACAGTACTCAGAGGCAAGTTTATAGCCCTGAGTTCCTACATCAATAAATTGGAGAGATCTGAAACCAACAAGTTAATGAGACATCTGAACCTCCTTGAAAAAGAGCAGGAAGATAAACCCCAATCCAGTAGATGGAAAAAATAATTAAAATTAAATCAGAATTAAATGAATTAGAATCCAAAAAACTATAGAAATAATCAACAAAACCACGAGTTGGTTCTTCAAAAATATTAACAAAATTGACAGACCCTTAGCAAATCTTAACAGAAAAAGAAGAGAACACACCCAAATAAACAAACTCAGAAAGGAGAATGGAAACATCACCACAGAAACAACAAGATTCAGAACATTTTAAGGGAATACTTCTCAAAACTTTATGCTAATAAGTTTGAGAACTTGGCAGAAATGGACCTTTTCCTAGCAAATATTGACATGCCAAAACTAAACCAAGATGAGTTAAACCATCTTAACAGGCCCATATCAAGCATTGAAATAGAAACAGCAATAAGAGACCTCCCAGCTAAGAAAAGTCCACGACCAGATGGTTTTACAGCCGAATTGTACAAAGCCTTCAAAGCAGAGCTCACACCAATACTCCTCCAACTCCAATGAAATTGAAAGAGAAAGTTCATTACCGAACACATTCTATGAAGCCATCTTAACCCTCATCCCAAAACCAGGCAGGGATTCATCAAAGAAAGAGAACTATAGACCCATTTCTTTTTTTATTGTGAAAATACTATACAGAGGGGTTACAATTACATGGGCAAGATAGTGTACATTTCTTATCGAGCATTTTGGCCTCCTCCTTTGTTTACCCTTCCCATCCCTTCCCATCCTCCCTCCTTCCCCACTCAATCCTCCCCCCCCAAGTTGTAAAGTTCATTTTTGACATGACAACTTGTACTTCTCATTGTTGCAACAGGTCCACCTTTATCCTTATTTAAGCGACTTGTTTTTCCACTTCCCCTCCACAAATTATACCAACATCAAATACAGTGAAAGCATGGGTTATACTATGGGGGAGGGACATACAAAGCAACAAAGAAATAATCTTACAATTGCGTTATAAACAAATGCATGAAAGAAAAAATGTTTAAAATACATATCTTAGGGTTCATTTTCCTAACATCACCTTATCTGACCTTTTCTGCTTGATTCAGACATATACTAGTTATTACGAATAATGGAAACCATGGGAACTATGTTCCTTTCGGCCTGGCTTACTTCCCTTAATATAATTTTTTCCAAGTCTTTCCATTTCCTAACAAATGGGGCAATGTCATTCTTTCTGATGGAGGCATAGAATTCCATTGGGTATATATTGGACATTTCCTTGATCCATTCAACTACAGGGGGCATTGGGGTTAGTTCCATATCTTACCTATGGTAAATAATGCTGCAATAAACATAGTTGTGCGGGCAGCTTTAGTATGGTCTTGTTTGTGATCATTTGGTTAAATGCCCAAAAATAAGACTGCTGGGTAATATTGGAGCTCTATGTGGAGTCTTTTGAGGAATCTCCATACTATTTTCCAAAGTCGTTGAACAAGTATACACTCCCACCAACAGTGCAGTAAAGTTCTCTTCTGTCCACATCTCCTCGAACATTTGTTGTTATTAGAGTTCTTTATTTTAGTCATTCTAACTGGATTGAGGTGGTATCTCAATGTTTTGATTTGCATTTCTTTTATGGCTAGGGAGTGAGCATTTCTTCATGTATCTATTGGCCATCCTTCTTTCTTCTTCAGCGAAGTTTCTCTTTAAGTCTTTAGCCCCGTTATTTATTGGGCAGTTGTTTCTTTGAAGATTTGTTGTTGGGGGATTTAATTTTTTGAGTTCAAGGAATATTTTAAATATGAGACCCTTGTCCGTAGTATGGCTAGTGAAGATCTTCTCCCAATCCATGGGCTGTCTATTGATGTTGCTAGCTATGTCCTTTGCCATGCAGAAGCTCTGCAATTTCATGTAATCCCATTTGTCCAACCTTTCTTTGATTTGTTGTGTTTCTGGGTCTCTAGTAAGAAAATTTCGGCCTATGCCAAGGAGACCTAATGTTTCTCCTATTCCATCCTGTAATGTTTTCAGAGTGTCTGCTTTGACTCTGAGGTCTTTGATCGATTTGATTCTGGAGTTGATACTGGTGCAGGGTGATATATAAGGATCTAGCTTTAGTTTTCTACAAATAGTTAACCAATTTTGCTAACACCATTTACTGAAGAGGCTGTCTTTCTTCCATTGAATTTTTTTAGCTCCCTTCTCGTAGATTAAGTCCCTATAGATTTGTGGGTTCATTTCTGGGTTGTCAATTCTATTCCATTGGTCCTGAGATCTGTACTTGTGCCAGTACCAAGCTGCCTTGATTACTGT
This sequence comes from Dipodomys merriami, assembly GCF_024711535.1. Lineage (NCBI taxonomy): Eukaryota > Metazoa > Chordata > Mammalia > Rodentia > Heteromyidae > Dipodomys > Dipodomys merriami. The sequence continues at coordinate 6,358,161 of NW_027206257.1, forward strand.
GGCTTTTTAGTAGAGTTTGAAATTTGGCACTGATATTCCTCCAGCACTGTTCTTTCTGTTAAGGATTGTTTTTGCTATTCGGGGTCTTTTATTGTTCCATATGAATTTTTGGATTGCCTCTTCTAATTCCTTGAAGAATGTGGCTGGAATATTGTGATAGATATGGCACTGAATTTGTAGATAGCCTTGGGAAGTATTGCCATTTTCATGATGTTGATCCTTCCAATCCAGGAGCATGGGAGGTTTTCCAGTTTCTAAGTTCTGTTTTGATTTCTTTTTCAGGTTTTTAAAATTTTCATCATAGAAGCCCTCCACTTCTTTGGTTAAATTAATTCCTAATATTTTATTTTTTGTGGGGCTATTATGAATGGAGTTGCTTTCCTTATTGCATCCACGCTTTTCTCTTTGTTGGCATATACAAAAGCCATTTATTTTTGAGGGTTAATTTTTACCCTGCTACTTTTCCAAAATTTTGAATCAACATGAGTGATTTGGGAGTGGAGTCTGTGGGATTCTTTTGTTGTTGTTGTTGTTGTTGAAAACTTTTGCTATTTAATTGTATTTGTTTCTATGTACTTTTTGATTGTGAAAATACTGTACAGAGGGGTTACAATTACATGAGCAAGATAATGAGTACATTTCTTATCAAACCTTGTAGCCTCCTCCTTTGTTTCCCCTTCCCATCGCTGTTTGCATCTTTTCTAATTGCTGTAGCTAGGCATGCTAATACTAGATTGAAGAGAAGTGGAGAGAGTGGACATCCTTATCTTGTTCCTGAGTTAAGAGGAAAGGGCTTTCGTTTTTTACCATTAATTATAATGCTGGCTGTAAGTTTGTCCTATACAGCCTTTATTGTATTGAGGAATGTTCCATGATTCCTAATTTTTCCAGAACCTTCGTCATAAATGGGTGTTGGATCTTGTCAAATCCTTTTTCTGCATTTATTGAGATAACCATGTGGTTCATATCCATCCTTGCTCTTGTTGATATGATGAATTATATTAATTGATTTGCGTGTATTGAACCAGCTTTGCATCCCTGAAATGAATTCTGTTTTATCGTGGTGTGTGATATTTTGGATGAATTGTTGAACTCGATTGGCTAAATTTTCTTGTTTTTGGATCCTGTCATGGTGTCTGAACTCTGGTCCTGGGCGCTGTCCCTCAGCTCTTCAGCTCAAGGCTAGCGCTCTACCACTTGAGACATAGCGCCACTTCTGGCTTATTTCTTTTTGCTTATGTGGTGCTGGGGAATCCAACCCAGGGCCTCAGGCATGCAAGGCAAGCGCTCTACCCCTGAGCCATCTTCTCAGCCCCCTCAACTGGCCAAAATTTTGTTGAGAAATTTTACATCGATTTTCATAAAACAAATGGGTCTGTAGCTCTCTTTCTTTGATGAGTCCTTGCCTGGTTTTGGGATGAGGATTATGATGGCTTCATAGAATGAGTTTGGTAGTGAACATTCTCTTTCAATTTCATTGAAGTGTTGGAGGAGTATTGATGTGAGCTCTGCTTTGAAGGCCTTGTAGAATTCTGCTGTAAAACCATCTGTTCCTGGGCTTTTCGTAGATGGGAGTTCCCGTATTGTCGTTTCTATTTCAATGCTTGATATGGGCCTGTTAATATGGTTTAACTCATCTTGGTTTAGTTCCTGCATGTTGATATTTGCTAGGAAAAGGTCCATTTCTGCCAAGTTCTCAACCTTATTTGCATAAAGATTTGAGAAGTATTCCCTTATAATGTTCGGAATCTTGGTTGTTTCTGTGGTGATATTTCCATTCTTATTTCTTATTTATAAGATTCATAAGATTTGCTACGGGTCTATCAATTTTGTTAATATTTTTGAAGAATCAACTCTTTGTTTTGTTGATTTTATATGATTTTTGGATTCTAATTCATTTAATTCTGGTTTAATTTTAATTATTTCTTTCCATCTACTGGATTGGGGTTTTCCTGCTGCTCTTTTTCATGGAGGTTCAGATGTCTCATTAAATTGTTGGTTTCAGATCTCTCCAACTTGCCTCTGAGAACTGCCTTTTCTGTGTCCCAGAGGAGATGGTAATTTGTGTGTTCGTTTGTGTTTAATATCATGAAAATTTAATTTCCTTTCTAATTTAATCCATGACTCACTGGGGATTCAGCAGTGTGTTGTTCAGCTTCCATGTTTAACAGGACTTTCTTTGTTGGCTTTTGGTTGAATTCTAATTTTATTCCCTTGTGGTCTGAGAGAATGCAAGGTATTACTTCAATGTTTCTTAATTTGGACGTTTGCTTTGTGACCTAAAATGTGGTCTATTTTTGAAAATGTTCCATGTGCTGCAGAGAAAAACATATGTTCTAATACTGCTGGGTGAAATATTTGGTAGATGTCTGTTAAATCTTGTTGATCTATGGAGTTGTTTAAATCTGTGGTTTCTCTGTTGAGTTTTTGCCGAGTTGATCTATCTAGTGGGGATTGAGGTATTTTAAAGTCCCCAACAATTAATGTGTTTGGATCTCTGTGAGATTTGAAGGAAAGTAGTATTTCTTGGATAAATTTGGGTGCTCCATTGTTTGATTAATAGAGATTTAGAATTGTAATATCCTCCTGAATGAGAGATCCCTGAATTAGTAGGTAGCCAGCTTCTTTACCTCTTCTCACTAATTTTAATTTGATCTCTATTTTATCTGATATTAGGATTGTAACTCTTGCCATTTTATGGGGGTCATTTGCTTGGTACATTTTGTTCCATCCTTTCACTTTCAAAATGTGTTTGTTTTTATGGGCAAGGTGTGACTTCTGAATGCAACAGATACAAGGCTTTTGTTTTTTAATCCAACTAGACAGTCTATGTCGCTTAATTGGAGAGTTAAGTCCGTTAATGTTGAGACATAGGACTGAGAGGTATTCGGGAGTTCCTGCCATTTTATCCATCTTCTTGGGAGCTATGATAACTGGGTTCTTCCTGTGGTTCTTGGATTCTCCGATTGGGTGTGGTTTCTTGGCCTTTTTTGTGGTCTTGTTGGTTTTCTATGTGTAGGGCATCTTAAGTATCTTTTGTAGGGATGGTTTGGTGCAGATATATTGTTTCAGTTTTTCCTTACTATGGAAGATTTTTATTTGACCTTCGGTTATGAAGGAGACTTTAGCTGGGTACAGTATTCTTGGTTGATAGTTGTTTGTCTTTAGGGCATGGCATACGTCATTCCAGGCTTTTCTTGCTTTGATTGTCTCTGCTGAGAAATCTGAAGTGATTCTAATTGGTTTCCATTTATAGGTGATTGGTCTTTTCTCTTTGACAGATTTAAGGATCTTTTCCTTGGTCTGAATTGATCCTGTGAAGTTTATAATGTGACGGTCGAATGTCCTGTTCTGGTCTGGTCTATTTGGAGTTCTAAAAGCTTCTTGTATTTGAATAGGCCTATCCTTTTGCATGCTTGGGAAGTTCTCTATTAGGATCCTGTCAAAAACTATAAAACATAAATGTAAAAATTCATGATATTAGATCAGTAAAGGTTTCTAAAAAGTTGACATGGAAAGCATTAGTGGCTAAAGGAAAGCAAGAATAAACTGGTTAATATCAACTGATAACCTTTCATAATTCTATTAAAGAAGTGAAAACATATCCAACAGATAGAGGGCACATATTCCTTAATGCTACAGTGTTAATTCTACAATGATCCTGAGTCTTAAGTACTTTTATATCTTCGAATTTTATATAAATTTTTTCCCAAACAGGATATTTCTTTAAAGAATATATGTAAATTAATAGTCAATAGAAAGAGCATATGAATTAAGCTCCTCTGTAGTATGTAAAAAAATAAAAATAAAACTCATTAGTATGACCATAATATAAAAAGATGACACAAAATATAGTAATGCATTTGTGGATAAATTGATATACTCCACATAGCAGAATGATTTGCATAATACTGCAATCATTTTAGCAATTAAGTTTTCAAGTCTTCAAGAGGTCAAAGAGAATTGTATAGGATCTACATTACACTTCTATGTATGTATTAAAGAGAAGTATAAAACTTGTTTGAACAGGGTATGTGGTTCATTGACTGCACTTGAATAGTATGTTTGAGACCCTGGAAATAATCCCCAAAAACAAATTTTGAAAACTCACCCTATAGAAGATGTATGCTGGACAAATTCCTGTAACTGAATTTTATATCTATTTTAATGTCTGTTCTAAAATTTATAACAATTCTATTTGAACAAATGCAAGTTTGTGAAAATTAGGCTTGGAAAATCTATGATTGTTCAATTCACTTCCAAAGCACTAAAATGTATACAATAAAAGGAGATAATATATTGCATGTGAATTTCATGTCAGCAAAAAAAAAAAAAAAAAAAACTCTTGTTAAAAATACTTCACAAAAATCGCAGAATACCTAAAAAGGTGTTTTTGGTGTTGTCTAAAAATTCTTTGTAAACTACAACTTTTAAAACAAAGATATAATTTGTTTACTTTGAGATTTTTTGGTCTGTTTTCCTGAGTTTATGCAAAGATAACTCAATCCAAAAGTGTATGTGATAGCTGGAATATCTAGGAATTGTGCATCACTTATAAGTAATTGATAGCCTTTTCTGGTAGAAACTTTTAGCAAATGACAGAACCTAAATCTATGCATCTGCATTTTATGAAAGCCATATGTTACTTGCTGAATCCAATTGCTTTTCTCTATTTTGCTAGGACAGAAATTATTCTCAAGATAAGAGCCAATCGCAGTGAAAAGACATAATCATTTTTATTTGTTAAAATAACACACAAAATAAAACAATTCCACTTAAGCGACTCTAATATTAGTACTTATGAAGATGTTCCTAAATGCCAATATCCACTGAATTTTTGGAATTTAAATTTCTACCAACATATGAAAACTAGAACAAGAAAACAAATATAGACTTAGAGCAAACCAGCCTTGCAATAATTTTCTTAATGGTTTTGAAATTACAAAAGAATTGATACCATTAAGAAAATGATCCTTTCAAATAGAGGAGGCAATCCAAAAATTCATATGGAACAATAAAAGACCCCGAATAGCAAAAACGCTCCTCAACGGAAAGAACACTGCTGGAGGAATATCAATACCAAATTTCAAACTCTACTATAAAGCCATAGTAATCAAAACAGCTTGGTATTGGCATAAGAACAGACCTCAGGACCAATGGAATAGAATTGAAAACCCAGAAATGAACCTACAGACCTATAGCCACCTAATCTTCGATAAGGGAGCTAAAACAATAGAATGGAAGAAAGACAGCCTCTTCAGTAAATGGTGCTGGCAAAATTGGTTAACTACATGTAGAAAACTAAAGCTAGATCCTTATATATCACCCTGCACCAGAATCAACTCCAAATGGATCAAAGACCTTGAACTCAAAGCAGACACTCTGAAAACATTACAGGATGGAATAGGAGAAACCCTAGGTCTCCTTGGCTCAGGCCGAAATTTTCTGAATAGAGACCCGGAAACACAACAAATCAAAGAAAGGTTGGACAAATGGGATTGCATAAGATTGCAGAGCTTCTGCAGGGCAAATGACATAGCTGGCAAGATCAATAGAAAGCCCACCGATTGGGAGAAGATCTTTACTAGCCATACAACGGACAAGGGTCTCATATCTAAAATATACTTGGAACTCAAAAAATTAAACCACCCAACAACAAATCCTCAAAGAATCAACTGCCCAATAAATAAGTGGGCGAAAGACTTAAAGAGAAGCTTCTCTGAAGAAGAAAGAAGGATGGCCAATAGACACATGAAGAAATGTTCAACATCCCTAGCCATAAAAGAAATGCAAATCAAAACAACATTGAGATATCACCTCACTCCAGTTAGAACAGCAAAAATCAAGAACTCTAACAACAACAGATGCTGGAGGGGATGTGGACAGAAAGGAACCTTACTTCATTGTTGGTGGGAATGTAAACTTGTTCAACCACTTTGGAAAGCAGTATGGAGGTTCCTCAGAAGACTTCACATAGATCTCCCCTATGATCCAGCAATCCCACTTTTGGGCATTTACCCAAATGTTTACAAACAAGACCACACTAAAGCTACCAGCACAACTATGTTTATTGCAGCATTATTTACCATAGCTAAGATATGGAACCAACCCAGATACCCCTCAGTAGATGAATGGATCAAGAAAATGTGGTATATATACACAATGGAATTCTATGCCTCCATCAGAAAGAATGACATTTCCCCATTTGTTAGGAAATGGAAAGGTTTGGAAAAAATTATATTAAGTGAAGTAAGCCAGGCCCAAAGAAGCATAGGTCCCATGGTTTCCCTTATTTGCAATATCTAGTATAGGTATGAGTCAAGCAGAAAAGGTCAGATAATGTGATGTTAGGAAAATGAACCCTTAAATATGTATTTTAATGTTTTCGTTTCTTTCATGCATGTGTTTCTAACGCATTTATAAGATTATTTCTTTGTTGCTTTGTATGTCCCTCCCCCACAGTGTAACCCCCGCTTTCACTATATTTGATGTCAGTATAACATGTGGAGGAGATGGGGACAAACAAGTCGTTTAAGGACTCAGGTGGACCTGTTGCAACAATGAGAAGTACAAAATGTCATGTCAAAACCAGCTTTACAATGTCGGTGTGGGGGGGGAGGGGGGTATAATTGGGTGGGGGGAGGGGGGTAAAATTGGGTGGGGGGAGGGGGGAGGCGGGGAAGGGAAGTGAAGGGTAAACAAAGGAGGAGGCTGCAATGCTTGGTAAGAAATGTATGCATTATCCTGCCCATGTAATTGTAGCCCCCCTGTACAGTATGTTCTCAAATAAAATAAAATACAATTAAAAAAATAAAAAAAGAAAATGATCCTTTCCTATAGAAATCATTTAAAAATGTTTATCACTTATTATAATTCAAATACCAAACAAGAGTAATTTTATATAATCAGTACAAATATCGTTTTATTACTATCGTAAAATAGAATAAAAGACCAGTCCCAATATATTATCATTAGTCTTAATTCCTAATCATTACATAAATATCTTAAACAAAATCTAAATACTCATGTCTTTAACATAGATATAAATAGTGTATACTTTTCATTAGATTTTTCCAGAGACATGTATTCATGTTTCTAAGAAATGTTCACAGCAGTTAAAAGATGCTTTTGTGAAATTAATGTGATATATTTTGTTGTTGTTGTTGTTTGTTGTTGTTGTTGTTTGCAAGGCCTGGGCATTATCCCTAAGCCTTTTTATGCTCAAAGCCAACACTCTACAACTTGAGACACAGAGCTATTTCCTGTGTTTAGTAGTTAATTGGAGATAAGAATATAACAAGTACTTTTCTGTCTGGTCTAGTTTTGAGCAGAATTCTAAGATCTCATTACCAAGAATAGCTTGAATTATAGGCGTGAGTCACTGGCACTTGGTTTGATGTATTTTTTAATTTTACTTATGTTTTAATATTTTTGTTTCTCTATAATGTACATCATTCTACACATAAATTTAGATATATGTATATATTTCTGATGACAAATAATCTCCAAAAACATGTCTTTATACACATTATATATGTGTGTGTGCATATATATATATATATATATATATATATATATATTTCTGAAGACAGACTCCTTCTAAAACTTTTATGCTACTATTGTTTTACCTTTTTCATTTCAAAGATATACAGTCTATTGTATAGTAAGGAAAACCCTCAATATTATATTTTATGCCATATTTCAGATTGGGAAGCTTTGTCTGTGTGAATAAGTTTATTTCTTTTGTTTCTGCTTTCCTATTCATAATTCTGTTTCTCATAGTATTGTTCTAAGGACTTTTTCTTTATCCCAATTTGGGGCTTGGACATAACTCATGTTCAGTTTGCTAACAGTAGTCATTTTACCATTTGAACCATGCCTCCAGCCCAGAAATTTTTGTAGTTAATTGGAGATATAACCTCATGAATTGTCCTACCAGCCTGAAAACCATTATCGCCCAAGTCTCATCTTTCTTAATCACTAGTATTATAGAGGTGAGTCATGGACCCCAAGAGTCAATGACTTTTCAGGTCTTATAGATTCCACATGTTTACTAGTAATTGTAATAATAAAATACCACAGATTGGGTAGTGTTAACACTGTAAATACATTGCTTCTGTGTTGGTGGAACTAAAACTCCAAGATCAGAGTTGGCTTCTTCTAAGTCCTCTTTCCTTGGCATATTCAAGGCCTTCTGCTTCTCTTGGAGGAGACTTCAACTTAAATTCTACCTTTGAGATTCTGTTTCCAAATGCAGTCACTTTCTAATGCAATGGGTTTTTGATCGTTAGTGTGATTTCAGTGGGACATTATCGAACACATAACATATTACTTAATGGATAGGAGAAAATATCTAATAGGAAATTATTTGGTTTGGGCATGGAAGTTATGCTATATTTAAAAAATAGCAAAAGAGAGAAAGGTTTTATTAGAGCTTGTAAAATGAGGATGAACTCTTGACCTCAGACATGCCAAATTCTTACCCTGTCACACACTTAAATGCTTAGTGGTACTGGAAGATTTTACCCAAAAACCTATACTTGTGAAACAGCATCTCTACTACTGCCATACCAGCAGATTGTAATTTGATTGCTTATTTTGAGGTAGTATCACTATGCCTGGGCCTACTTGGACAGTGGTCCTCCTAACACAAGCAAAACACATTGTACCCAGCAAATGGTTAGCGTTTCTGAAACATTTTTTTTGGCTGGGCTTGCCTGGAACTGCAATTCTCTCATCTCTATTTTCTAAGTAGATAATATTGTAGGTTTTAGCCACTTTATCCAGCAAAATTATACAATTTCAAGATATCTTGATATTGCCTGTATTTGTGCTTAACATATATAGCTATCCTTAATTTTCTCCATCTTTTGTTTAGTACTCTGAGTGGAAATTTTGTATCCCCTCTGTACAGTGTGTTCACAAAAAAATTAATTAAAAAATTAAAAAAACTCCTGTATATCAATTTTAAAATAAAAAATGCATGAACAAAGAAAAAAAAGAAAACATTGACTTTCTTGATATACATGGCTTTGTTTGTATGGAATCCCATCACAATCCAAAAAATCTCCCAAAAGTTTATGTCCAGAATCATGGAAAAGAAGGCTTCAGGTTGGAAAAAAAACACTGATCCTTAACTTATAATTGCACTATATTTATAGTGTTAGTCAATGCTTTCTAAAGTATGAGAAGAGAAGGAAGGCATAAATGTGAAAGATGTCAGGTCTCTGTAGAATTTCTGTAGTTGTCATTTCATGTTATCTTTCTTCCTTAAAGCATGCTTTATTAAAACCCTCTGGGTGGATATTGGTTGGACTAATTGGTAACCTTCCCCGGGAAATGAAGCTGATTTTAGACTGCCGATGATTTGGTAAATAAAAGAATGATGAGAATGAGCACAGATATTGTCACAAAATAAGCGGACAAAGTTCAATTGCTGAACAGCAAACAAAGCAGCTTCAAGTCCGATGATCCACATTGGGACATATATTGATAGATACATATGTATACATATACACACATACGTGAAAAAGTAAATATCCAGTAGAAGATAGAGAAACTTGGTGTGACAAGTACTAAACTATATCAAACTGGTTGCAGTAAAGGTACAGTAAAACATCAATAGTTTAGCATAGATTTTGCATAGATTTGTAAAGGATGAAAATTTTTCCTTCATTTTATACTTTACAAATGTCCTTAGTATGTATTAAATTTTTTTATATTGTAGTTGGAGCATCTATACAATGCTGAGAATTGGGATTACATAAAGTATGCAACATGAATAGGCCAGCCTGAATAGATAAATTCATTAGATTCTTATTTCCATTTAACTACCAGGAGAAATGGAGTTCAGTTCAGATTTTATGTAGAGCACTGGCCTTGAACACAAAAGCACCATTCACGCCGTGAGTTTAAGCCCTAGGATCTACAGAAACAAAAACACTAAATACAACTTGGAGTTAGATATTTTATAATGAAGCATTTTTATATGCTCTACCTTGTTAGAAAGACTAGATTTCTGTGTTAGCTTTATAACCTACCATAATAAGTGATATTGTCCATTTAGTAAGCAGAAAGGCTTACACTGATTTATAAGTTTGAAGGTTTCAGTGTATGTTCAGTTGGTTTTATTGCTTTGGTGGCCTGTGGCAAGACAATGTCAAGGTGGGGAGTATGTCAAAAAGAAATGTTTTTGACCTAGAATGATTAACAGATAAAAGAACAAAGTAGATGAGAGTCCATGTTCTCATAGGTTTCACTCTGAAGAACTTAATCTCCAAAAGAACTATTCAGGTATTCTCCACAGTCTGGGAGGAAATGTAAAGTGAATTTTATTTAACATATAGGTCTTTCTGGGGCATTCTAAATTTAAATGGCAACACCTTCACCAATGATAATGACTTGTCCAGGGGTGGAAGCAACTAGATATTGCTATAAATTCTAATCAGATATCAGCAGACTAAATATTTTATGGAATTCCTATTAAAACTTTTTCTTGCAGGCTGACTGGGTCTTCATACTACACATGTGTATATCTGTGTGTATGTGTGTGTGTATTTGAATAAACTAATATAGCAATGTAACAGATAAAATTATTAGTATGGCCTTTTTCTTCTCATACCATGAAAGCCTGCCACAAATCCAATCAAATCCCATTCAAGATTCAAACATTAATGCTGTCCCAAAAGTTCTGTACACAAACCCATGTACATACACTTCATTTAAGACGGCAATGGTATATGAAAATTTTAAGTCTTCCAATTACGTTGTCACCAAGGAAACAACGTACAATATTTTCTTTAAAAATATCTAGATTGTAGAACACTTTAGCCAGAAAATTGAAGCACTATACATTACAGGATTTAATTTAAATATTTAGTCACTGAAATGGATATTCAATATCCACAACTTAGAGCTCTTTTAAAACACATAATTGCAAACCTCATCTATTACCATCTTCCGTGAAGACAGTCCTTGCTGAAAACGAACCAAATGTGGTAAACCAATTAAAATGTACGCCATTGTTAAATGCTATTGTTTTAAAGCATGGAAGTGACAGAGCAATTAATGCCAGTGAACAGCCGGTTCTAAGAAGTATGAAAAGTGATTATTTTGTACTCTAGGTGGAAAACTCCACAGATGTTTCAGATTGTGCTTCGTTCTAGGCATTTGTGAGATACATTTTGGAAAGCACAATGAATGAAAACATATTGTTTTATAAAGATTTGCTGGCTGAGAAACCAGGGAAAGAAAACTTATTGAAGTGTTTCAAATGAGAATACAGACAATAGGGTGGGTAAGATGTGATATTCAGCTTTAAATACAGATTGAAGCAAACCAAAGAATGGGATTTTTTTCCCGTAACAAATGCTTTCTCGGTATATTGAGCTATACACTATAATGAAAAGTCAGGAAAAAACACTGACGCCTGTTGAATTTCTTTCTTAAGAGAATCTTAAATGACAAAGATGAAGAAATTTAAGTATGTTAATAAAACATTATCAAGTATTTAATTTTTGATTAAAAGTTAAAACAAACTGACAATTAGTCCATTAAGATTTATGTTTCCTGTCATATTTTGTTTTCTCTTTGTTCCTCTTTTTTGGGTGGTGATTTTTTTTTCAGAAATGCAACCTAGTCTTAATCATTACCCACAAAATTTTTGCTGTCATAGAATCAGAGAGTTTTATTTATTAAATTAAGACTAGAATAGGCTCGGGAAGGGAGGTGAAAGGTAAACAAAGGAGGAGGCTGCAATGCTTGGTAAGAAATGTATGCATTATCCTGCCCATGTAATTGTAGCCCCTCTGTACAGTATGTTCTCAAATAAAATAAAATTAAATTAAAAAAAAGACTAGAATAGGCTCATTTTATGTTAACCCAAAATATTAACACCAAAATAATTTTTCACTAAAAAAAATTCATAAAAAATCATGAGGACTTGGTGGAAGATGGAGGAGGAGAAGCTGGAGGCTAAATAAGCTCTTGCACAGAAAGTAGTTTTAGTGTTCCAGTGAACAGTCGTAGGCCAGAGTCACACCAAGTGTGCCATCACAGTACAGAGAGTTTGGCCAGAGAGGGAAAATCCAGGCAAGATGACAGATCTGAGCACTTGCCAGTAGCCACAGCTATGGTGGCAGTAGGGACAGTTCCAGTGGCTGTAGCCACCATACCTACAGAAAGAGTCCACGACAAAGGCCCCAGACATGGCCTGTGAGCAGATTCTACTCACCAGCAAGAACTGACAAGGAGCAGATCTCTTCATCCTGCAGATCACAGACCAGAGACGACCCAGGAACCAACACTCTGGCATGAGCAGAATCCTGACATCCTCACTCCTTCTCAGGGGGCAGAGAAGAGAAGGCCATCCTTTCCCCACCACCAGAGATCTCCATCTAGGACTCTTACCTATGTAAGGCTGAGCAGCTAGCTCCAACTCATTCCTTGGAAGAAAACAAAGGAGTCATTTGGCAAGTCACAGGAAGTAGACATGACCTGCCAGGCTCAGCTCCACCCAGGGGAATGTCACCCCACCCAGCCAGTGGTAGCTCTGTCCTTGGAGGAGTGATTTCCTTCACAGGGCAAACAGAGCCAGAAGCTGCCCCTCCCTACAACAGTCTAGACAAACATTTGAAACTCAGGAAACATAAATCCTGAGAATCGGCTTCCCAAGTGTTTCAGGAGTTGCCCCTCAGGGAAAAGCTACTGTTTCTGAAAGGCCTCAACTACCCAGAACCTAGCCTCATCACAGCATCTCCACACTGGAGGAAACAGCCATCTCCCTCATTTGTGATACTCAAAGCAGATCTCCTTCCCATTGAAGTAGCCTGGGAGGAAGATCACAAAATCCTGAGTAAAGCAGAGCATTTTTCTGCCTGCCCCAAAAAATTGACTTAAGAAACCAATCAAGCAAAACGAAAACTAAACACCACAAGCACACCAGACTCCACCAAGAGACTGGTTATGGACACAGGGGAAATACAGGATCTTCCCATTCCCTCCCACCAAAAGAACCCAAAAATCAAATCAAAGAACTCTTTTTTTTATCTTTTTTTTTTCAATTTTAATTTTTTAAAAAGTGTTTGATATTAATTTTTTCTCATAATTTTTATTTTTGGTGTGTGTGTGTGTGTGTTTAAACTCTTTTGACCTTTTGGTCCTTTATATTGTTTTCATTTTTCTCTCTTTATTCTTTTTTGTTTGACTTAATTGCTGTTCTGCTCATCCCCCGATACATACCTGCGGTCGATAATTAGATGTTATTCTCCATTCTTTACATAATCCAGAAATTTATTTATTACTCGATTCAAAAGGTCTTAGGCTGAACTTCTTGAACAGCAGTATTATTTTTTTACACCAATAAAATTTTCAAGTACCTAATTTTAATTTTTTTTATTTTTTAGTTTTCCATGTTTCCTTTCTATCCCTCCTTTCATCTCATCCTATCCTTTTCTTCTCTCAATATCATTTCTTTAAACTTACATAATTTTAAGTGTTTCACTTCTTAAATTTAAATTTTTGTTTATCAATTTCTTATTTATTGTTTAAAAAAATCTCTCTGTTATCATTCTGTCCAATCCATTTCCTGCTCAGACATAAGGACTTGGTTAAATTCACTCTTCTCTTACCTCTCCACATCCCTCTAATCCTATTTTTCTCCACATTTCTCCCTAAACCTAATAATTCCTGGTGTGTCAAATCATTTTTGCTTTTATTAGCCCATTAGTCCATGGTTGTTTGCAGTTGAATAGATTGTATCTGATGAACTAGATTGTATCTGCAACCATTTTGACTGTGCAACTACAGGACTCAGGTTGATGCTTGCCTTAAAATAGTGTTCTAGCATAAAATTGGTTTTACTTTCATACCAAATGGGCAGAACAAGCGGAAAAACACAAGAAAAATGGCAAGTCTGGGTATATGAATTCCCAATCATGATAATCAGGTGACAGAATATTTAATGAATAATCCAGAGAAGAGTTCCCAAAAATCTCTACAAACACTAGTGGTAAACATGGTGAATGAATAGATTGAAAACTTGGAAAGGATTCAGTGTGAGCATGATAGAGAGCGAGAGGGGGTAAACCAAAGATTAATACAGGAATCTTGTGAGCATGAGGAAGCTACTCAAAGATTAATACAGCAATTGCATGAGCAGATTGAGAACAGTCAAAGAGAGATATAGTAATCGCATGAGAAGGCTGAGATCAGTCAAGGAGAAAGAGGAATTGCATGATTGTGAGGAAGCTAATCAAAGAGTAATACAGGACTTGCGAGAGAGGGTGAGAATAGACCAAGATCAATAAAGGCATTCATGGAATCCATGAACAGACAGCTGAATGAATTCAGGGAGACCACAAAGGGAATTCTCAGTAGAGCCCAAGAAAAGGACTGGGAGTCCAAGTAAACCATAACGAATCAACTAAGTGATTTGAGAAGAAATACTGAACGCCAAATTAAGGAAGTAAAGTTCATACAAGACCTAAAACAAAGCTCCAACAAAGATTTGGAGCCATCAAAGACAAACAATTAGAAGGAAAAGAAATTTTAAAAACCAAGTAGAAAGTCTTGACAGTCGGTTAGACCATGCAGAAGATTGAATCTCGGGGATTGAAGACAGACTAGATATTATAGAGAAAGAATGTATAACTATCCAAGACAAATCCTAGAAATATGATAGATCTATTCAACAATTGGAAGGCACCATCAGAAGACCTAATCTGAGGATAATGGGTGTAGAGGAGCACCTAGAGACAGAAGTTAATGGTTTAGGAAATTTATTTAACAGAATCTTAGTAGAGAACTTCACAAACATGCAAAAAACAGGCCTATTGAGATATAAGAAGCTTTTGGAACCACCAAACCAGACTTACAAAAGGTACTTAAAGATGTCCTACACATAGAAAACCAATAAGACCACAATAAATGCCAAGAAACAGCATCTAAGGGAATAAAATTAGAACTCAACACAAAAAAACCACCAAAGAAAGTCCTGTAACACATGGAGGCTGAACAACACACTGTTGAGTCACCAGTGGGTCATGGAAGAGATTAGAAAGGAAATGCAAATTTTCATGATATTAAAAAAAATGAACACATAAATTACCAGCTCCTCTGGGACACAGGAAATGCAGTACTCAGAGGCAATTTTATACCTCTGTGTTCCTACATCAACAAATTAAAGAAATCTGAAACCAACAATTTAATGAGACATATGCCCCCCCTTGAAAAAGAGCATCAAAATAAGCCCCAATCCAGTAGATGGAAAAAAATAATTAAAATTAAATCAGAATTAAATGAATTAGAATCCAAAAAAGCCATAGAAAGAATCAACAAAACAAAGCTTTGGTTCTTCGAAAAAATTAACAAAAATTGACAGACGCCTAGCAAATCTTATCAGAAAAAGAAGAGTACATGGAAATAAACAAACTCAGAGAGGAGAATGGAAACATCACCACAGAAACAACCAAGAACCAGAACATTATAAGGGGATACTTCTCAAACCTTTATGCTAATAAGTTTGAGAACCTGGTATAAATTGACCATTACCTAGCAAATATTGATATGCCAAAACTAAACGAAGTTGAGTTAAACCAACAGGCCAATATCAAGCATTGAAATAGAAACAGCAATAAGAGAACTCCCATCTAAGAAAAACCCAGGACCAGATGGATTTACAGTAAAATTCCACAAGGCCTTAAAAGCAAAGCTCACACCAATACTCCTCCAATTCCTCAATGAAATTGAAAGAGAAAGTGCACTATCGAACTCATTCCATGAAGCCATCATAACCCTCATCCCAAAACCAGGCAGGGACTCATCAAAGAAACAGAACTATAGACCCATTTCTTGATGAACATTGATGCAAAATTTCTCAACAAAATTTTGGTCGATCGACTTCAACAATTCATCCAAAAAATCATACACCACGATCACACAGAATTCATTTCAGGGTTGCAAAGCTGATTTAATATATGCAAATCAATTAATATAATTTACAACAACAACAAGACCAAGGATAAGAACCACATGGTTATCTCAATAGATGCAGAAAAAAGCATTTGACAAGTTCCAAAACCCCTTTATGATGAAGGCTCTGGAAAAATTAGGAATCCAGGGAACATTCCTCAATACAATAACGGCTGTATATGACAAACATACAGCCAGCTTTATACTTAATGTGAAAAACTAAAGCCATTTCCTCTTAGGAAAGAGACAAGGATGTCCAATTTCTCCACTTCTCTTCAATGTAATATTAGAATGTGTAGCTACAGCAATAAGACAAGATGCAAACATTAAAGGATCCAAATATGGAAAGAGGAAGTAAAACTCTCCATTTTTTTAGATGACATGATCTTATATTTAAAGAATCCCACAGAATCCATTGCCAAATTACTTATGCTGATTCAAAACTTTGGCAAAGTAGCACGGTATAAAATTAACCCTCAAAAATAAATAGCTTTACTGTATGCCAACAACGAGAAAAGCATGGCTGACATAAGGAAGGCAACTCCATTCGTAATAGCCCCACAAAAAATAAAATATCTAGGAATTAGTTTAACCAAAGAAGTGAAAAATCTCTATGATGAAAACTTAGAAAACCTGAAAAAGGAAATCCAAACTGAACTTAGAAAGTGGTGAAAACCTCCCATGATCCTGGATTGGAAGGATCAACATCATGAATCTGGCAATACTTCCTAAAGCGATGTAAAAATTCAATGTGATACCTGCGAATATTCCGACCTCATTCTTCAAGAAAATAGAAGAGGCAATCCAAAAATTCATATGGAACAATAAAAGACCCCGAATAACAAAAACAATCCTCAACAGAAACAACAGTGCTGGAGGAATATCAATAGCAAATTTCAAAATCAACTACAAAGCCATAGTAATCAAAACAGCTTGGTGCTGGCACCAGAACAGATCTCAGGACCAATGGAATAGAATTGAAAACCCAGAAATTAACCCACTGACATACAGCCATCCAATCTTCGCTAAGGGAGCTAAAAATATTAGAATGGAAGAAAGACAGCTTCTTCAGTAAGTGACTGGCAAAATTGCTTAATCACTTGTAGAAAACTAAAGCTAAATCCTTATATATCACCCTGGACCAGAATCAATTCCAAATGGATCAAAGACCTGGAGTCACAGCAGACACCCTAGGTCTCCTTGGCACAGGCTGAAATTGTCTTAATAGAGACCCAGAAACACAACAAATCAAAGAAAGGTTGGACAAATAGGATTACATGAAATTGCAGAGCTTCTGCATGGCCAAGGACATAGATAGCAAGATCAATAAAAATCCCACCGATAGGGAGAAGATCTTCACTAGCCATACAACAAACAAGGGTTTCATATCTAAAATATACCTGGAACTCACAAAAGCAAATCCAACAACAAATCCTCAAAGAAAGAACTGCCCAAAAATAAGTGGGCTAAAGACTTACAGAGAAACTTCTCTGAAGAGGAAGGAAGGATGGTCAATAGACATATGAAGAAATGCTCAACCTCCCTAACCATAAAAGAAATTCAAATCTAAACAACATTGAGATACCACCTCACCCCAGTCAGAATGGCTATAATCAAGAACTCTAATAACAACAGAAGCTGGAGGGGATGTGGAGAGAAGGGTACCTTGCTGCATTGTTGGTGGGCGTATAAACTTGTTCAACCACTTTGGAAAGTAGTATGGAGGTTCGTCAAAAGACTCCACATAGTGCTCCCCTATTTCCCAGCTATCCCACTTTTGGGCATTTACCCAAATGATCACAAACATGACCATACTAAAGCTTCCAGCGCAACTATGGTTATTGCAACTGTATTTACCATAGCTAAGATATGGAACCAACCTAGATGGCCCTCAGGAGATGAATGGATCAATAAAATATGGTATATATACACAATGGAATTCTAGGCCTCCATCAGAAAGAATGACATTGCCCCATTTGTTAGGAAATGGAAAGACTTGGAAAAAATTATATGAAGTGAAGTAAGCCAGGCCCAAAGAAATATAGGTCCCATGGTTTCCCTTATTTGCAAGAACTAGTATATTTGTGAGACAAGCAGAAACGGTCAGATAAGTTATGTTAGGCAAAATGAACCCCAAGATAAGGACTCAAATGGTTTTTTTCTCTCTTGCTGTTGTTCCTAGCATATTTATAAGATGATTTCTTTGTTGCTTTGTAAGTCCTTCCCCCATGGTATAACCCCTGTTTTCACTGTATTTGATGTTGTTATAATTTGTGGAGGAGTAGGGAAAAACAAATTCTTTAAATAGGGATACAGGTGGACCCATTGCAACAATCAGATGTACAACACGTTATGTTAGCGCATGCATGGGTTGGTTAGGGGGGGAGATGGGAAGGTATGGTAAGGGAAAACAAAGGAGGAGGCAACAATGCTTGATAAGAAATGTAATCATTACCGTACTCATGTAATTGTAACCCCTCTATATGTATTTTCACAATAAAAAATCATGAAATAATAAAGTAAAAATTAATGTCAATTTTTTTGTTATTGTTGTTGGTCATGGGGCTTTAACTCTGGGCCTGGGCAATGTCTCTCAACTCTTCAGTTCATTGATACCACTGTACCACTTGAGCCACAGTGTTGTTTCTATTTTACAAGTGGGTTATTGGAGATAAGAGTCTCACAGACATTTCTGCCCAGGCTGGTTTTGAACCACTATCCTCAATCTCAGACTCCTGAGTAACTACGATTAGAGGCATGAGCCACCAAAGCCCAAACCATGTCAATTTGTAAAAAGCCAGCTTATTGTAACTTCTGTTTTTTTTCCAATAAACAATCTTACTTTTTAGCATTAGTTTATAACTATGAGTTATTTTTAGATGTAACTGTGAAATTTTTAATAGAATCAAACATATTTTTAATATTTCTCAGTACCTCACAAAATCCCTTGTAATTGACTTTCCCCAAAGTCAATTATTACATACTACATTACTCACTATTATTACACTCTGTATTACATATAGTGTGAAGCAAAAATAGTTTGGACCATTTCATTTAAATTATTAGATGGTATTTTAGCATTATAAATTCGCATCTGTGATTTTAAAAGAAGGAAAGAAGATTTTAGAGTTAAAATCAAATGTAAATGCATAGTGTATCCTAATTAAAGCAAAATTTATGAGTTCACACAGACAAAATTATTTTCTTTCCACTAAAGGCTTTGAAGTAATACTATTGGAAATAGTGACGTAAGAGGAGGAAGAATTCAAATGATGTCAAAGAATGTCTGTTATTGTGCTACCCCCTCCACTAACAAGACCTACCTGGTCCCAGATGCCACAAAACTTCAAGTATCTCTCTTAGAACTCTATTTGGAAAAGTTCTAAATCACTGATTATATATGTACTTTCTGTTATATGAAACAAAATATAGACACAAAACAATTGAAATAAAATGCACACATATGTTGAAGTCACCACAGCTGGAAAAACAACCAACAAAGTAGAACTCCCCCAGGAACAAAAACCTGTTGTGCCTGATTATTTTTAAGCACAAAAACCTCAAATACATGTTACCCTTGAGTAGATCCATAAAGATAACTGTCTCAGAAGTACGGTTGTGTTAATTTGTAATTAAATTCATCTAGATGAACCTAATATAGCAAATCACGTGAATGGATCAAATTGTTTAAAAGCTGCACATAATTAAAAGAATAAAATAACAAAAATCATCACATACTTAAAAAATTCAGAAATGCAACCAATAAGTCCAATAGTATCCATATTGAGACCTAAATCCTACTGATTTAACAAGAACAAAATATGCAAATAGTAGAATCTGAGCCGTGTACCTGAGTGTACATAATTTTAAACTACTCCAAATTACACTTTGTAGAAGACTGAATGTGGGCTATCTGAAGGAAAACATCAACCCATGATATAAATGACATTAAAAATCTCATTAAAAGAGAGAAGTAGTTTCTGGAAAATGCTATTTTAAAAAGTAGTGGTCAAAATCTTTCTAGTACTGACAAAATTGCATACCTATTTAGTTATATCCAAAAATGACACAATATACTCAAGCTGATTTGAAACTTTGAGAAAGTAGCGGGATACAACTGTAACATAATTATGGATGTGACTTTGGCATGGAATTAATTTCCTCTTTGATCTGACAAAAATATGTGAAAGAACAGAACTTCAACTAAATATCAAGACCTAACAAACATATAACCAGAAAAGTCATCATGCAAGCTGTTTTGCAACTGGGATAAAAGAAATGTTATATACCGATTCTGTATTTATTGT
Organism: Dipodomys merriami; assembly: GCF_024711535.1. Classification (NCBI taxonomy): domain Eukaryota; kingdom Metazoa; phylum Chordata; class Mammalia; order Rodentia; family Heteromyidae; genus Dipodomys; species Dipodomys merriami. The sequence continues at coordinate 6,378,437 of NW_027206257.1, forward strand.
AAATATTGTTTTGTTTCATATATTTCCTTTAGCTTGCATTTTTAAAACATTGTGTTAATGATGTATATCTTGGTAACTAATTTTGGATTCCTCCTTCAATTTAGTTTTGGAAAATAATATCTTACTTCAGTTCCTAACCCATGAAATGATGTTGATTACAAAACAACTGCTAATAACCACTGTTTATAATACACAAAATCTCATAATCATGACACCAGCAAGCATTGATTAACATTTGATATCATGGTCTCATGACTGATGAAGCCTATCTGCCTGAGTATAGCTGTACCAAGATTCCTCAGCCTAAATTTATCCACTGTTAAAAAATGTTTATATCTTTATTTGTCTGAGTACAAAGCCTAAGGAAAATGATAAGGTGAGAATATAGCTTTTCTAGATATGAAGTAAAGAAAATGCAGCATAGAGTAACTCACTAGTTTAAAGTCAACCTATTTCTCCAAAACATTCTAAGCATTTCCTTACTATGTGTATTATTCTCAAGAAGGGAATGGGGAATACGAGAAGAGGACTAACCTAGCATTATCTTCAAATACACATAAGTTGGATTTTCCTCTTTATTTTCCTATAAGCATTTTTGATAAAAACTGTTTGAATGATTGATTTCCATGTCTGGTATAATATATCCTAGTTGCATATTCCAAAGTACATTCAGAAAATGCTATATAGCAATTAAGTCCGGGCAGAAAAAATGGCATCTCTAACTATGTGACGCCCAATTATTAGCTATTTCATTATGCCCCAATTTAATGAATGTTATTGTTTAAATCTTTATAAAGTATTAATTAAAATCGATCAGTGTCCTATAAAATAATTGTATATAATTTTATCCTAGAATAATTCAAGAACTGCCCATTCAATCATGACATACATCACATTCCATTGGTATTCATATGGATAGGAATGAGTTTCTTAGGATTTCCTGCCTGCCATTTGGAGGTGGCAGGACCAGAATTCAAACTGTGGGCTCCAGCTCCCATTACTTCAACCCAAGGATAGGAACTTATCGGTCTGTCCAAGAACATCAGCAAGACCAATGATTAGGCAGGCACCAGTGGTTCTCAGCAGTCCTCCTTGATACTTACAAGGCTGTGATAGGAGGATAGTGGTCAAAGTCACCCTAAGTAGGGAAATCCTTGAGACCCCCTGTCCAACTTCATTGTCAACAAAGCCAGAAATAGAGCCATATGGCTCCAGTGGTAGAGGGTTAACCTTGAGCAAAAGCAGCTCATGGACTGTGCCCAGATACTGAGTTCAAGGTCTAGGACAGGCAACAAACAGACATACACAACAATCTGTGCAGACATCCCGCTAAAACTGGTCACCCTCTTTTCCCCAGCTGAATTGGACAGAGTTCCCTGGGAAAGGGGCTGGGGGAGCCACTGTCATCTTGACTCGACCCATTCTGCATGCATCACAGGATTCCGGCCACATTATTTCATGGTTCTTTCTGACCAATGGGATACAAGAATTGTATTCCATGATACCTGGTAGATGGACTAGGCTCTGTTAGCACACTTGGAGGCTGAGATCCACAGAGGGAAAATCATGCCACAGGAGAGGAGGGACTGCTGCAGGCACCCGGGGCCACCTGGCAGCTCAGTGCCAGACTGAGTTGGAGCCACAGACCCTCCATCCCATGAGCTGACACCACAGCATGCATGGGGATGGGAGGCGGGACATATGTGCCTCTGAGAAGAAAATCTGCTTCATCCATGACCTGCCTGATGAGGTGGACTTCCAGAGTCCAGCAGGTGAGCACCACCATTGATGCAGCCAGCTGTCGGCACACATCCGAACCATTGAGGAGTCCCTTGTGGTATGTAAAGTGCAGATGTTGGTCCTGCATATGCTGTGTTGGGAGAATGCTGAGTGCAGGCACTGGCTGTCCCAGGAGAAGATGGAGAAGAGGACAGTGCTGCAGGAGCTGCTATTGCTCCTCGCAGGGGAAGGCACAGACAGCAGTCTCCAGATGCCAGCACAGGCTGAGCCCCCCACCACCAACACTGTTTCAGAGGCCTCAGGGCCCATGCTGGGTGAAATGAGGGAGCAGCATAAAGATTTTGAAGAATTGAAACTTGAAGACAGCATGGAAAATGCCAGAGGAGAGGTCAGGGTTCCCGACGCCAGAGTGGACTCTCCCCGAAGGAGCACATCCTGCCACAGATGCCCCACATCCAGATCTGCCCACAGCTCCCAGGCTCAGGGGAGGAGTGCTCCCTCACTTACTTCTATAGACCGATGTGGATGATGACTTTCTATGTGACATACTGACTCTCAAATCCTTGGCAGCCACCAGAAGTAGATGGCCAGGTGGCCTTCCCTGAGGCCTCCATCTGCCGGATGATGAAAAGGTTAAACTGGGGGTTAGGTAAGGCAGAGGATGCCAGGAGTTGGCCCAAACTCAAGGGACATCTAATGGCTCATTGGTGGCCAGGAAAGAGGCCCATGTTATGCTTATCACAAAGAATAAATTGTTTTCAAAACAAAAAAAAGCCTCCAACAAAGATTTGTTCTTCCATTCTTGAGGCTTGAACTGAGGGCTTGGCCACTGTCCCTGAGCTCTTTTTGATCAAGGCAGGCGCTCTACCACTTGAGCTCCACCTCCCCTTCCACCCTTTTCTGTGTTGAATAGAACCCAGGGCTTCAGGCATGCTAGGCGACCACTCTACTACTGAGCCACATTCTCAGCTATGAAGATTCTCCCCCTTCACAAACCCATATGGCCATTCCTCAGATAAATAGTAAGTAGGGTCTAGAATGAATATGAAGCACAAGTCTGGTTCACACCAAAATACTGCCCCGCCCCCTCTTCCCACACCCTTAGTTGAAGTTTCTCTTCTACCATTGAAGGATGAGAGAGGAAGAGGGGAGTCCCAAGAGAGTACAAACAACAGTGGCCCCCTGAGTCCCACATCCTCCCCCACATAAGTGGTCCTCCAGATTCTAATCTTACCTGACTCAATGTGGAGTCTACACTGTCTCCCCACCTCTGCAAGCCTCAGGATGAAATCAAGGTCAGCCCTGGCCTCAGCCCAAACCCAGGGTGGAAGCTTCTAGTCACAGACCCACTTCCACGTCTGACTGCCCCGAGTTAGGCCGGACCCACAACTCACCACTACATTGGCAGTGATGACCTCATGGATGGATTGCAGGAAGAAGTTCTATGGCAAAGAGTAGAAGCATCAGTGTGAGCAGGGCAGAAGGAGGTGGGGAGATTGCTCGGGGATCTTCCTTGTAGCCCACCCATACAGCCAGAGCCATGCTGACCCAAAGCACGGACCAAGCCAAGGGGTGAGATGAGATGGAGGAGCATGGGACTAAAGGAGGTACTGCTTTGTCTTGGAGCACTTGAAAATTCCAATTATATTTGGCCCATGCCAATCTCAAAGACAACAAGCAATGCCTCTCCTTGTTGTTGTTGGCTGTGATCATTGTCCCTGATCTCTTTTTCTCAAGGCTGGCACTCTACCACTTGAGTCACAGGGCCACTTTTGTTTTCTGACGGTTCATCAAGGATAAGAGTTTCACACACTGTCCTGCCCAGACTGGCTTGGCACCGTGATCCTCCAGGTCTCAGCTTCCTGAATAGCTAGGATGACAATCATGAGCCACCAGTGCCCAGTATTTGATGCCTTTTGAAGGCATCTTGGCGAGTCTGTAAAGGAGCCCCAAAAGGCCTGGATAGACCATGACCCAATTAAGGAGCTTGAATAAGGGAAGGCTGACCTTCTAGCCATTCTGTTTCCCCAAAATTAAAGATTCCAGATGGTGTTGTATGCATCAAACACCTAGGCCAGCAGCCACCAGGCTTAGTGGGGAAAAAGTAGAGAATACCCAAAGATTGAAATGTAGAAATCTCTGATTTTTGAATGCATGTGGTGTGTGTGTGTGTGTGTGTGTGTGTGTGTGTGTGTGTGTGTGTGTGTGAACTCAGGGCCTAGGCTCTATCCCTGAGTTTTCTTGCTCAAGGCTAGTGCTCTGCCACTTGAGCCACAGCCCCACTTGCTTTTCAATGGTTAATTGTAGGTAAGAGTCTCAAGGACTTTCCTGCCCAGGGTGGCTTTGAAGCATGATGGGAGGCCCAGGGAAGCAAGAGTAAACACAACTCGCAGGTACAATCCTTATGGTGGGCCACTCCTGCCCCCTGGTGGCCAGATGCGAAACATGCGGCCCTGTGCCATCATCCTCTAGAGTTCAATTTGGGGAAGTGACCAGGGCCAAGCTGACTTTTGCTCACCCTGATTGCTGATGCCAGAGCAGGTTTGTTCCACCCTAGGCCAAGAGAGCTCCAGGAGGCCCTGCTTACCAGGGACACAAGGAAGGGAGAGGTCAGCGCCAGGCTGTGCTAAGAGCCTTTGCCCACGGATACCCCAACTTGGCCTTACTTATTACCATAAGACCTGTCAAAGAAAAACCCCCAAAAAACAAAATTGGAGCAGTGCCTCCAAGTGGTAGAACTCTAGCATTGAACCAAAGAGCTCAGGGAAAGGGCCCCTAAACTTTGAGTTCAAGACCCCCAGCTGACCTTCCCCCATAAAACACAAGTTGGCTAAATGTGATCTAGTAGGATTTGTGAAGTGTTTCTGAAGAATGGTGATACTGAAAAAAGCACCCTAATTCTAATGACAGCTGAACTTGTGACATACAGCTATGTGGTGAGTCCTTCAGAAGGCACTATTTGTTGGGTCCTTCCCACATGGGGGTTTTGTGCTGAGTCCTCAAAAAGGTGCTGTTTGCTGAGTCATCCCAAAGGGTGCTATGTACTGAGTCCATGAGAAGAGTGCGCCGACCTGGGTTTTTCAAAGGGTGCTGTGTGCTGAGTCCATTACACAACGTACTGTATGCCGCGTCCTTCAAAAGGTGTGGTGTGCTAATTCATCCTAAAGGGTCCTGCTATGTGCTGAGCCCTTCAGAAGAGAGGGATGAGGCGAGTTTTTTGAATGTGTGTGCCAAGTCCTTTACACAGGGTGCTCTGTACTGTCCTTCAAATGGTGCTGTGTGCTGAGTGCTTCCACAGTTTGGTATGTGCTGAGTCCTTCAAAATTTTTCTGTGTGCTGAGTTTTTCGAAAGGTGCTGTGCACTGGGTGTTTCACACAGGGTGCTTCATACTCAGCCCTTCAAAGAGTGCTGTGTGTGGAGCCTTAACACAGGGTGTGATGAGTCTCTGGGAAAGAGTGCTACATGCTGAGTTTTTCAAAGCATGCCATGCATTAAGGCCTTTACACTGCGGGCTATGGACTCCCTCCTTCAAAGGATGCTGTGTGCTGAGTATTCTACCCAGTGTACTACATGCTGAGTCCTTCAAAGAGAGCTGTGTGCTGAGTCCTTTACACAGGGTGCTTTGTGCTATTTTTGGAAGTGGGCTGTGTGCTGAGTCATCCCAAAGGGTGCTATGTTCTGAGTCCTTGAGAGGTAGTTATCCCCAACAATCACACACACACAAACACAAACACACATATACATGAATGTCACCATGCACCTGTTTGGTGTGTGGAGTGGAGGGGGATGGAGGAGAGTCTCCCCCAGCGGTGGGGCTGAGGGGAGATTTGATTCCCCGGGCCGGTAGTGGGGTTGGGGGGGGAGTGCTGAGCTGAAGTAATGCTGCAATTGCCATGGTCTGGAAGCCTCAGGGCCCAGTCAGGGCTGCTGTGGCCAGGGGTGGGGGGCGTGGCCCAGGGGAGGAGGGGACAGGACCCAGGGACCCACTTTGGTGGCAACAATGGCCAGGGGCCCAAGGGGCAAGGGCGTGTGCACAGCAGGAGTGGGGTGGCCCAGGAGAGGAGTATAGGGCTGAGAGAGAGCAGAGAGAAGAGAGAAGAGTGAGCATGAGCACAAGCACCAGTGGAAATGGCTTCAGTGGCTGGTGGCCGCCCAGATCATAGTGTGGGTCCTGGCCGGAAACATAAAGCATGTGGAACATTCATGGCAGGCACATTGCTGCACACAGTCCTGTGGAAGCGCAGCAGCCATGGCGGCCCTGAGTCTGAGGTCCCAGTTCAGGGAGCACAGCACAGGCACTGGCTGCTGAGGCAGAGGCAGTGGCCAAGGGGAAGAGGCCGTTGAAACAGCGGCAGTGGCTGAGGAGAAAGAGCAGAGGCTTCCCACAGCCCCTCCACGCACCCACAGATGTCCCCGCCCCCTCCCAGCAGCCCTGCGTCTCAAACATGGCGCTGCCGGCTGTGACCCACGGAGCCTCTTGCAGTCACCCGGCATAGAGGGCCCACCCCTGGCCAACTTGTGGCCCGACTTAGTCACAGCCCCGGGTCCTCAGACTCTGCACACCTGGATTCACAGACTACAGCTTCTCCCAGCAGCACACATGTGTGGCCACCCTGCAGGCCCACACCCCATGACCCCTGCCCCCTGCGACCCCCCTACTCTATGGCCTCCCCCCCACCCCCACTGACCAGCGCCTCTGGCCTCCCCTCTCTTGTCCCACCTGCACCTCCCCCGTGCCCTACAATCCTCCCTGGCTCTGCCACAAATGCACCCCAGGGGTGGGGAGTGGAGGTGGGTGTCGACCCGGGGATCCCACCCCATCCATAGCGGCCAGTGTCGCAGGAAAAGGGGAGCTGCAGGGATGGGTGAGGAGGGGCCAACACAGAGCCTCTGTCTTGGAGCAGTTGGAGCCACACAGCCGCATATCTGCACCCTTTCTCTCCTTGGTGGAAACTTGGTGGCTTTAGTCAGAGGTGGGAAGCAGCACCTCCACACCTGCCTTCTAGGGTCTTCTCCTTTTTACTGGGGAGGGGTGTGTTGGATGCAGAAGGTAGCCCCCCCCCTTGTGAGCCCTTGTCTTCTGTGCTCAGTGACCCTTTCACCTGAGGATGTTCCCAGAAAAGCCCACTAGAGAGGTGAGAGCACTGTGGTCAGCTAGAAGGTGGATATTTGGGAGAAAAATGTACCCCCTCTCACAAACATACACTCGGCCTGTACCTCCAACCCCAGCTGTCAACAGTTCTGACTGGGTGATCACATTTCCCAGCTCTGCCAACCTCTGCTAGTGCTCCCAGTACATGTGGTCTCCTCATCTTCCCCAAGAATCTGCCAAGTCACCCAGAAGTAACTAGGCTGGAAGTAGGGAGTCCATCCAATTATATAGCCTTTAGGACCCCATCAAAGTCCCCAACAACGCCCCCACCCCAGGTCAGACACTTTTCTGTAGGCACCATGACCCCTGCTTTGTTTTCTGTCCAGGCTCTGAAGAGCCACCTGTCTCCAGACTCCACCCAGTGTCCTGGCCTAGGGTTTTGGTGAATGGGGAGTCAAGGCTGGTTGTTCCCAGGGGAAAGGGTCTGGCCCTGAAGAAAGGGGGAGGCAGGGTGGTTCTGCATTATTAGAACATTGTTTCACTTGGGTGGGAGCACCTGGTTCTGACAAGGGAATCCCCATGCTTGAGCTGGTACATCATCCAGATGAGAAACCAACAAACTCAGGAGAGGCACTGCTCTGAGTCTGTGAGAGAGAGAGAGAGAGAGAGAGAGAGAGAGAGAGAGAGAGAGAGAGAGAGAGAGAGAGAGAGAGAGAGAGAGAGAGAGTTTGTCTTTCTCATTATACAGCCTGACTGTGCTCAGGTGAATGATCAGTTGGCAAATTGCTGGTGCTGCATGGATGAGTCTTCTGTCACTGGTTTGGATTTGTATGTGTTTGTGTTTCTCTGTGTGTGTGTGTGTGTGTGTGTGTGTGTGTGTTAGGAGATCAGGGAGATAAGAACAATGAAAATATATTTAAATCACCCTGTCTAAAAAGAGCAAAAGCATTTTATTTGTTTTTCTTTATTCATTAATGCCCAGTACAAGCCCAGCCACATTTTTTGTTTTCTCTTTCACTGTTTCATGGTTCCGTTAGGAAAGGTTATAGTAGATGATCCTTTCCACCTCTTTCTTCCGCTTTCTTGCAGCCCACAGTAGCTGCTGGGCCTACATGGGTCTCCTCTAGGAGGTCTGTGTGAACCACACACCAGAGTGGACACCTGCCCTTCTGTCTTCAGCCAAAAGGCTCGTGAGGCTACTGTGACCACAGCCGCACACTTCCAGACAGACAGTCTGCTCTCGTGTGTATAGTGGGAGGTAATTCAAGGTTGGAAATGAGTCTGCCAAACATAAACAGGGAATGAGATGGGGGGAGTAGGGCAGGGGCTGTGACAAACAATGTGACAGGATAAGAGGGTTCATCACAACAAGGATGAGAGGGGAATCTTATCCAGGGTATTGACAGTGTCCGTGGGCATCTGGGCAGTGGGCTCCGGGCCCCCAATGGTGGCATGGATTCCCTCCTGGGGCAGTGCACTGGTGGGCAGTCCTCCCTGAAGTCCTGCAAAGTCCAATCTGTGTCCTTCCTGGGCTGTTTCCAGCTGGTCAATGGTAGGCAAGTGTTTTCCCCCTGCTGGAGTCTCCTTGGGATCAGGACATGGCAGTTAGCTAGGGCTCTGTGAATGCCATTTTCTGTAACCTGCTGTAGGCTGTCTGCAAGGAAAAAGGGGTCTACTGACTTTGGAACCCATTAAGTTTGATTGGGACAAGTGAAAAATGCCAGCTTTTCAGAGATTTTTCTTGAAGCTGGCAATTTCTACTAATGCCTGGGATTCTGGGTCAAATTAGATGGACCATTTCAGCCACCAAACAATGATATTCAAAGCAGCACAGGCAGAGTTCCCAAGCCAGATGGTATGCTATGAATATGGTGCCTTGTCTGCCTTTCTCTGGCAGCTGCTGATTCTCCTCCGGCTTTCTCTAGGGTGATCACCACAGGCAAGGATGTCATGGGGAGCAGAGATTGTGACCTCGCCATCCACAGCCTGCCAGCTGTGAGCAGAGACAATTCCCAGCACATGTAATGGACTCTGGGAGATTCAGAGACCCAGGATGCCTCAGGGATCCTTTCTCTGCAACATGAAACATGGGGGCTGGATGTGGTGGACCATCCTGTGTAGGGAGCCGGGGCGAGACTCCGCCCACTCCCTTGCAGCTTTGAGGTAACCACCCCATATTAGACGGTGCTTGGCGGGACGCCTGGGCTGTGCGCGTGAACGAGCCAGGTAGAGTCCCCAGCCAATCCCATGACACCTGGTGACGGTGAAAGGCAGGCGACCAACAACAGACCGACCCGCGTTCCTATTTCCCTATATAAGCGGCTATGTTTTGGGTGCACGCTCTCTCGCACCCAAGCTCTCCTACAACTAAAAGGCTCTCCAATAAAGCGTGATCTGAGAAGACTCCTGGTGTGGTGGTCGTTCTTTCTCGCTGGTCGAGTAGACGGTCGCTACAAGTGGTGCCAAGACCCGGGAACGAACCTGGGACGGGACCCGCGCGAGAGGCCAAACCGGAGCCAGAACTCAACACGCGGAGAGGGGACGTCGGTAAATATCCCCCGGTATGCTGTTCACTGTAGATTTAGATATTTATTGGTTGCTTGCATTGCTTCTTCCCTTGTGGCTTGTCTTTTTGATGGTGCGCACTTGCCTCGAGGAGGGAGGGTTTGATTTAATCCAGGAAGGACGCAAAGTACTAACGCAGCATCAGGATAGTCTATCAGAGTCAGCATACAGTAAGGGGGAGGAAAATAGGCCTAAAAGAAAAAGGGAAAAAAGACAAAAGGATCCTAAAGAATTAAAGCAGGAGGGACTGCAGCCCTCACAAAAGGAGAAGGGTTTTAGGGAGGGGGTCTCAAGGAGACCCCTATGCCCTTCTTTAAAAGCAAACCCGTTCTCAGCCCTACATGTGGAAGGGCGGGACCAAGAATATAGTAATCTTGTGAGTGACTCAGAGGAAGAAATGTTAGAGGAGGAGGGAGAGCAGCTCGATCCAGCTGATAGTGAAGACTTAGAAGAGGCTACAGCGGAGCACGAGGCAGACAGATATGGGGGGTGGCGCCCCCTAGGGGTGGGAGTACCGCAGCAGCCAGGGAGAGGAAACGGAGCTGCCCCTCACCCGTCGGCCCCCCCGCCGTGCCCGCCGGCAGGGAAGAGTCACTTTATAAAAGAAAATACCTGGTCGCGGCTGGCAGCCGCTTTCCCAGTTTTTGAAAATCCAATTACTGCTGAAAGAAATTTTGAGCCGGTTTCCTACTCCCAGTTAAAAGATTTAGTTGAGGCAGTCAGGACTTATGGAGTGACGGCCAATTATACCACTGCCTTGCTTCGAAGGCTAACTATTAATGCTATGACACCTATGGATTGGTTTGAAGTGGCCCGTATTGCCTTAATCACGGGCAGTTCCTTGATTTTCGGTCAATTGTTCAAGACAAGGCTCAAGCCCAATACAGACAAAATGTCCGTGACGGGCACCCGGACTGGACCGTAGACATGCTTCTCGGGCAGGGAATCTACTCGGTAGACCAGACAGGATATCCCTTTGAAGTATACCGCCAGGTAAACGAGGTTTTTTACAGGTCCCTTCCAAACAAGGGAGAGGTGGCTGGCAATCTAACAAAAATCATGCAGGCCCCTAATGAGCCATTTTCTGATTTTGTTGCCCGTATGCTAGAGACAGCCGAGCGGGTATTAGGAAATCTGGAAACAGCCATGCCATTTGTACAACAAATCATTTTTGAACAAAGCACCAAGGAATGTCAGAGGGCAATTACCCCAGTAAGAACTCAAAGCCTAGAAGCTTGGTTAAAAGCCTGCAGAGAAGTAGGTGGCCCCCTGACCAATGCGGGGCTGGCAGCTGCTGTCTTGTCGGCTGCCGGGGCCGCAAAAGATAGTAAAGGAAAAGGGTGTTTCCGGTGTGGTCAGTTGGGGCATTTTAGATAGCAATGCCCACAAAATGGTGGTCCTGCACAAAACATACCCAGGCTGCCAAGGACTCCAGGAGTGTGTCCTCGTTGTAAAAAGGAAAATCATTGGGTCAACGAATGCAGGTCAGTTAGAGACATCAATGGACATTTTATCCACCAAATTACTCCAAACACTAATTCGGAACAGGAGCCAAAAAATGGAGAGAAGGGCCCTCGTCCTCAGGGCCCGAAAGTTTATGGGGCATTTCGGACTCTGGCTCCCGGACAGCACCCGCAACAACCCCCCAGCCAAGAAGAGCAACCTCAGGCTCCGCAGGGTTGGACCTCTGTGCCACCTCCGGACGGGTATTAACACAGCAGATGGGAGTCCAGATTGTGGAGACAGACATGACAGGACCCCTAGATGAAGGCACTGTAGGAATAGTTTTAGGACGCTCCTCCTTCACAATGAGAGGATTAATAATTTTCCCGGGAGTAATTGACCCTGACTATACGGGGACTATCAAGGTCCTCTGCCATGTCCCCCATGGAGTGGTGTCCATTTCTCCAGAGGACAGAATCGCACAGCTTCTGCTTTTGCCTTCTCTTCATGGCAACTTCCCTGCTAAGGAGATAGAGAGAGGAAATAAAGGGCTAGGCTCCACTGGAGTCGACCTTACATGCCTATCCATAACTTTAGACCAAAGACCCATGCTAACTCTCCAAGTGGAAGGGAGAAGATTTGAGGGACTGGTGGATACAGGGGCAGATCGAAGCATCATCCAAAGAGGGGAGTGGCCAAAGCAATGGCCAACTCAGAAATCCTCCCAGACCTTACAAGGGCTGGGCTATGCCGATGCCCCACAGTTAAGTGCAAAAGAATTGACTTGGAGAACAGACGAAGGTCAAGTTGGAAAAATGCAGCCATTTGTGGTAGACGTCCCTGTCAATCTTTGGGGAAGAGATGTGCAGCAACAGCTAAAGCTAACTTTAACTAATGATTATTCTGAGGCCAGTCAGAATATGATGAAACAGCAAGGATTTGTGCCAGCCTTGGGGCTTGGTCGGCGTCTCCAAGGACGCAAGGAGCCGAAAGAGCCACTTCCTAAACAGGACAGGAAGGGTTTGGGTTTTTCTTAGGGGCCTCTGAAAACAAAGCTTCCACTGAAGGTGCAGTACCCATACCTTGGTTAACGCAAAAGGCGTTGTGTGGGTTCCTCAGTGGCCCCTCTCTGGAGAAAAATTGGAAGCGGCTCAAACTCTTGTCCAGGAACAGCTGCAGCTGGGGCATGTTGAGCCTTCAGTGTCATCTTGGAATACCCCAATTTTTGTGATCAAAAAGGCCTCCGGAAAATGGAGATTATTACATGACCTTAGAGCAGTAAATGCCCAGATGCAAATTATGGGACCCATCCAAAGGGGACTTCCACTGCTCTCTGCGTTACCTAGAGAGTGGCCTATTTTAGCTTTAGACATTAAGGATTGCTTTTTTTCCATACCTCTTTATGAAAAGGATAGGGAGCACTTTGCCTTTACTTTGCCCTCGGTTAATCATGAAACCCCGGATGCTCGCTATCAGTGGAAAGTTCTCCCCCAAGGGATGGCTAATAGCCCAACAATTTGTCAATTGTTCGTGGGGGCTGCATTAACCCCTGTTAGGGAAAAATTTCCAAAAGTACGGATGGTCCATTATATGGATGATATCTTGTTGGCTGCTCCCTCGGTAGAGACTCTTCATAAGGTGTTTGGGCAGGTAACGGAGACCTTAGCTGACAAGGGATTGATTATTGCCCCTGAGAAGGTTCAGCAGACTAGTGTTGTTCAATTTCTGGGAACCATTGTTTCTCCTACTGAGATTAAACCACAAAAACTTTCCATTCGAACTGGTCATCTTAAAACACTTAATGATTTTCAGCAATTGGCAGGAGATATTAATTGGATAAGGGGGTTTCTTAATCTCCCTCGGTCAGAGTTGTTACCTTTATTTGCTATTTTGGAGGGCGACCCTGAAGTCACCTCCTCTAGATCCCTGACACCTTTAGCACTAAATTCCCTACAAAAGGTTGAGGCAGCTTTGTCTAGGGCTCAACTTTCACGGGTTGATTTAAAATTACCTATTGATTTATGTATATTAAAAACAAAAAATTATCCCACGGGGGTTCTTTGGCAAAATGGCCCCTTATTGTGGCTCCACGGCAATTCTGTGGGAGCAAAAACTGTTCAATATTTTCCTGAATTAGTGGCTAAACAGGCAATTTTGGGTATAAAGTATTGTTTAATGCACTTTGCAAAAATTCCAGATAAATTAATTATTCCATACACCCGTGAGCAAGTTGAAATTTTAGCAGCCACAATGGATATGTGGGCAATTCTTGTTTGCTCATTTCCAAATGTAATTGATAATCATTATCCTAAGCATCCTCTGCTTGCCATAGTTAACAAAAATTTAGTGTATTTTCCTGTTGTCACTTCAAAGGAGCCCTTGGTTGATGCTCTGACCATCTTTACGGATGGATCAAAATCTGGACAAGGTGCCTTTTTTGTTCAAGGACACAAACAGCCGGTAGTCTTTAATTTTCGGCCGAATGTCCCACAGGCTGTTGAATGTTTAATTGTGCTTGAAGTTTTTAAAAGATTTGATCAACCTTTTAACTTATTTTCTGATTCATTATATGTTGTAAATGCCGTTGCTTCTCTTGAAGTTGCTGCTTCAGTTAAGCAGGCCAGTACAATTTCTAATGTTTTGTTACAGATTCAATCCCTTATCTTAAACAGAAAACACTCTTTTTATATTGGACATATTCGCTCCCACTCTATGTTGCCGGGCCCGATGGCAAGGTGTAATGATTTGGTGGACCAGGCAACTCGGGCTGTGGCTCTGGTCACTGCTGATCCTGTAGAATTGGCAAAAGACTTTCATAGATTGTATCATATACCTGCTAATACCCTTAGGAAAAGATATAATTTGTCCAGGCATGTGGCAAGAGATATTGTTAAAGCCTGTAAATCTTGTGTTACCTTTCTTCATCCTCCCCATGTGGGGGTAAACCCCAGGGGGTTGAGACCAAACGCCCTATGGCAGATGGATGTTACTCATCTGACGGAATTTGGTAAGTTGAAATATTTACATGTGTCTGTGGACACCTTTTCTGGTGTCATTCATGCCACACCTTTGGCAGGTGTCTCACATCAGAATACACTGCTTAGAAGCTTGGGCAGCTTGGGGAAAGCCCCTTAGACTCAAGACGGATAATGGCCCTGCTTATACTTCCCATGGTTTTCGCGCCTTTTGCGCACAAATGCAAGTTGCCCACACCATCGGATTGCCCTACAATCCTCAAGGACAAGGTATAGTGGAAAGAGCTAATCGAAGCATAAAAGAAATGCTTCAAAAGCAAAAAGGGGGAATTGCTGAGTCCGCGTCCCCTAGGGAAAGACTTTCTCTTGCGCTCTTTACCCTTAATTTTTTAATTCTAAATGACAACGATCAGTCTGCTGCAGATCGGCATATGACAAGAGACTCCATGGATACTAAAGACATGGTTATGTGGAAGGATGTTATTAATAATAAATGGTATGGACCGGATCCGGTAATAACGAGATCCAGGGAAGCTGTTTGTGTTTTTCCACAGAGTCAAGAATTACCTCACTGGGTGCCAACGAGACTGACCAGGCCGGTGGAGACTGCAGCAGAACCCCCTCTTGAAGATGCAGCTGATCTTCCTGCTGTTAGCAACAGTGCTAATAGCAATCCCTGTGATAGCTAAACCGATGATGCTGTGGGCTGTTACAATTTACTGACTGGATTGCCTCTGCGGTGTCCTTTTCCAAAGAGCGGGTGGGAGTCGGAATGTTTTTAGCCTGCTGCTTGGGAGGATGCGTGGTCTGCCTATGGTTGGTCTGTCGCCTTCGAGCCCAAACCAGAAGGGACAAGGTTGTTATTTTGCAAGCATTAGCCGCTTTGGAGAGTGGATCCTCACCCCAGATTTGGCTGTCGGCCCTAAGAGGCAGTTAAGCCTTACCATCCTGCATAGCCTTAGCACCCCGAGGGATCAGGGGATCCCATTGCACCGGGACAGGTATGCAACTTGTAATTTGGGACAGGGTGCAAGGCAAGTGCACTGCACATGAGGAGATGGTTCTCATCTCCTCAAGAAGAGCATGCTGGGTTGCAAGTGGGTTGATGCCCAAGATCCCACCTCTGCAAAAAAGGTATCGGACAGGCCTGGTCATCACTGGGGAAGGCGCGCCCCTCAGGCGAAGGCCAGTGCAAGGTCCTAATGTTTTAGACAGAGGCCCAACCTCTACTCTTACCTGTTGCCAAAAAACAAAGAAGGGGGAACTGTAGGGAGCCGGGGCGAGACTCCGCCCACTCCCTTGCAGCTTTGAGGTAACCACCCCATATTAGACGGTGCTTGGCGGGACGCCTGGGCTGTGCGCGTGAACGAGCCAGGTAGAGTCCCCAGCCAATCCCATGACACCTGGTGACGGTGAAAGGCAGGCGACCAACAACAGACCGACCCGCGTTCCTATTTCCCTATATAAGCGGCTATGTTTTGGGTGCACGCTCTCTCGCGCCCAAGCTCTCCTACAACTAAAAGGCTCTCCAATAAAGCGTGATCTGAGAAGACTCCTGGTGTGGTGGTCGTTCTTTCTCGCTGGTCGAGCAGACGGTCGCTACAATCCTGTCTGACCCCAGGGAGTGGAGAGGAGGCCCCTTGAGCCGGGCGTTCACCTCAAGGCAACCTTATTCACAGCTAAGTGGGGAATTGAGTGCCACAGAGCTGGTCAGTGGCTGGACAGAGATCTTTGAGAAGATAGGCATCCCAGAGGCCCCTTAGAAACAAAACAGTTAAGTGCGGTGGCACCAGGACGGTGGGAAGGGGGAGGAGGGAGAACTGTGGGAGAGCTACATCAGGCTTTACCTCCACCCAGTTTGCCTACCTGAATTGGATGGGACTTTTCTGTAGTATTGTCGTAGGCAGATGCTCATTTATTTATCCAACAAATTGTTACAGTGAGTGCCAGGTCGGGAGGGGGGGGACGGGTCATAGACGATGAAAGGTTCCAGTGCTGGTTCCACAGCACATGAAGAAATCTTGGTTTGAGCTGGCTGCTGGTCCTTCACACCTGTCATCCTAGCTACTTAAGAGGCTGAGATGGGAGGATTGAAGCTTCAGTCCCAGGCAGGTGGCTCAAACTGTAGACTGTTGGTTTTGAGTTAAAAAGGCTCGGGGACAGCCGGGTGCTGGTGGCTCACGCCTGTAATCCTAGCTACTCAGGAGGCTGAGATCTGAGGATCGCAGTTCAAAGCCAGCCCGGGCAGGAGAGACCGTGAGACTCCTATCTCCAATACACCACCAGAAAACCGGAAGTGGCTCTGTAGCTCAAGTGGTAGAGCGCTCGCTTTGAGCTGAAGAGCTGAGGGACAGCGCCCAGGCCCAGAGTTCAAGCCCCACGACCCACACACAAAAAAAGGCTCAGGGACAGCACCCAGGTTCTGAGTTCAAGAGGAGGAGTGACACAAAGAAAGGAAAGAAAAAGAGAGGAGGGAAGGATGCAGGGAGAAAAGGAGGAAAGGAAGGAAGAAGGGAGCATGCAAGCCTTGGTTTGGAGTCCCTGGATAAAGGGAGCCAACCATTCACAATCTCCGTGGGGACAGTGTCAGAGCCTAAAGCCAGTATGTGGAACCAAGCCACTGACTCCTTCATGACATCAGCAACTTCATGCCATCCATGATCTGTGTGGTGGCCAACTGCAGAGGGAAACAGCCTCAGGTAGACCCTAGGGCTCAGGGTGGGTCACTGAGTTTCAATCTCCCCTGGCATACCAAGTTTATTTTCTGGTCAGATAAGAAGAAAGTGTCCAAGGGCTAGGGAGGTATAGGATGAGGGAGTGTCAACAGAGGGGTGGCAAGGGATAAGCAGGAAGTTGAGAGGTAGGAAAATCCCAGATCAGGTGTGTCAGGCCATTGGAACCATGACCTCACTTGAAAACCTAGACCATCAGTGATACAGACTTCGACCCAGCCACATGGCTATTAAAAGTCCTGGCACTCAGGGTTCACCATTGACAACCTGGCTGTTGTCCGCTGCAGGATGCCTGTGCAGTATATCCTTGCTGGCTCAATCTGAAGATGACACCCCCAGTGTTCATTCCTCGACCAGAGACAGAGGTAAACATGCCACTGGCACAGGACAGCCAGGGAATGAGGGCGGGAGTCAGACCCGTGTTGCCCAGAGACTTCCTCTAGGCGACTCTAGGGCCCCATGACTGCCATTCTCAGAGGTAGAGGTGGGTCTCTTTGCTGGCTCAGCCTTTAGTCTAGATGGAAGATGTGGGATTCAGAGGGCTGACTGAAGGTCGAGGCTGGTGGGAAAACCAGAGCCACTGGGCTCTGAGCAGGATTGTTTTTTTTTTGAGGATACTCACAACCCAGGAAAATTCCTGGGATGGATTGGCCTTTTTCTCCTTCCTGAAAGAGAGGGACCTAGAGCTCTCCAGTCTCTATCCCTTGGCTGAGAAATCCTTTCATTCCCATATCCTGTGGTTGGATAACTAGACCTCACCTGACTGCCCAGTGTCGAGGCAGGACAGTGAGAGATGTTGAGTCCTTGATGAGGTCACGGGATCCTCAGTATGAGATTGTACTTGAACGTCCTGACTTGGTGCATGGTTAGTCCCGTCTAAGACTGCCATGACCTAGGACATAGAATCTAAAGAATCAGAGCAGGATAGGGTCTATTCTGTGAGTCTTGAGTATTATGTGTGAGCTTTGAGCTCCTGTATGCTCACCTGCTTCCCTTTCTTGGGTGGGTCTATGCTAGAAAAAGCTTAGAACTAGGGTCTGTGTCACATCCCTTGTTTTATGCTCAAAGCTAGTATTCTACCATTTGAGTCACAGTTCCACTTGCAAAGTTTTTGGGTGTTTAATTGGAGATAAGAGTTCTCAATGACTTTGCTGCCAAGGGTGGCGTCCAACTGCAGTCCTCAGATCTCCGTCTCCTGAGGGGATAGGATGACAGCCATGAAAAAGCATCTTTGGTCGGGTGCCAGTGGCTCATGGCTGTCATCCTAAGTACTCAGAAGCTGAGGTCTTAGTATCACGGTTCAAAGCCAGCTTGGGAAGGAGAGACCCTCAGACTCTTCTCTCCAATAAAGCACCAGAAAACCCGAAGTGGTGCTGTGGCTCAAGTAGTAGAGTGCTGGACTTGAGCTGAAGATCTCAGGGAAGCACCTAGGCCTAGAGTTCAATCTCCACAACCAACAAAAAGAAAGTAATGCATCTTTGCCTGCAAAGGACGGTGGAGGTATGTTTGTGTATGGGGCGAGGGATGGGAGACACCTAGCGTCTTCGTTTTAAAAGGATTGTACCAAACTCTTAGTCCATGGCAGCCCATTCTTGACCACAGGTGAAGCTCTGTGTTGGATATCGACCATCGGACCTCAGTCTCCTCACGGGACAATTGTGAGGAAACAAGGGATTAATACAGAGGGATCTCTCCAGCAGGACCAGCACAGAGGGAGCATCTGTCAGATACGGTTCTCAACAATTCTGTGCACATATGACAGGAAGTTACCCAGAAAAGGCTCAGATTGGGTCTGTTATTAATCATGCAACAGGTGTTGGATTATGAAATGAAACATGGCTGTCTTTCATCATTACCCTATCTCCATGAGGAAGGGGATCCTTCACTGCATTCAGTTTTGCAGCTGGGGAAAATGAGGCATGCAATAGCCAGGTGACCTACTCATGACCCCCAGCTGACAGGAAGCTTGGCCTGACTTCTCTGCCATGCTTCCTAGGACAGTGGGTGTTCTTCAGTCCACTTCTTGTGGTGGGAAGTCCACTTCTTGTCACTCGTAGGGCTTGAATTCTGGGCCTGGATGCTTTCCCCGAGCTCCTTAGATCAAGGCTAGCAGTCTGCCACATGACACAGCATCACTTATGGTTTTCTGTTGGTTCTTTGAGGATAAGATTCTCACAGACATTCCTGCCAGGGCCCGCTATGAACCATGATCTTCACATCTCAGCTTCCTGTGTAGTTAGGATTATATGCCTGAGGCACCAGCACCTGGCTTAAGTGTAATTCTGTCCCTCTCTTCCTCTCTCTCTCTCTGTCTCTCTCTCTCTGTGTCTCTCTCTCCCTTTCACTCTCTCTCTCCCTTTTGCTCTCTCTCTCTCCCTTTCTCTTTCCCTCTCTCTCAGGAATTGGTTGAATGGGTGCTGGAGGAGGTGTTCCAGCATCCCCATGTGCCTGGAACCCAAGGTGGCCCTCTCATTCTGGAGGTGGGCTGTGGGTCAGGAGCTGTTTCACTCAGCCTGTTGAACCAGCTTTATGAGGTAAGCCCCTCTGTACCCCGGCTAGACCGTGATGGTTATTCATTGTCCATCCCATGAGTCCTTCCCCACATCCCTCTGCTACACCATTGAAGGAAAGTGGATGAGGAGGTGTCGCCTTGTCCCCATGCCTAGCACAATCCCATGCCTCTGACCCATACCCCCACCTATCTGGCTAGACCCTGGCTATAAGACCATGAAAACACTCCATGTCTACTACCCTTTGCTGCGGAGTTTCATTTCGGTGAGGGGGGGGTGCAGAGGAAAGACCCCAGACCTGATAGCTCCAAAGGGACATTTGTTCTTGTGACAGCCAAGTCATTGCTGTGGATAAGGAGGAAGCCTCCATCAGACTGACCCAGAACAATGCTCAAAGATAGGTAGGCTGTTGAATTATCAAACCCACTCATGTCTGCTTCCTACTCCCAACAAGGAGGTGCAGTGTGGGTGGCCCAGCACTGGGCCTAAGGGATTATAAATGGATGGTGGCAGTCAGGAGCTCATGGCTCCCACCCATCATCCTGGCTGTTCAGGAGGCTGAGGTCTGATGGTCATGACTCAGAGCCAACCCAGGCAGGAAAGTCAGATTCTTATCTCCCATAAAATATCTCCCTCCCCAAACCCACACACAAGCCAGAGGTGGTGCTGTGGTCAAGTGGTAGAGCCTCAGCCTTGAACAAAAGAAGCTCAGAGATAACACCCAGGCCCTGAATTTTAACCCTAGGACCAACACAATCATAAAATAAATTAACAGTATACACCTTTTATCTGACTACCAAGAAATATGGATTCTGTCTTCTTGCTGGTACTTGTAGCCAAAGGTAAGGGGCTCCCCTTGATGTTCCCCTAAACCTCTCCTTTCCTTTATCTGTCCAGGCTTCGGTTGCAGGACAGAATTCGAATCATCCTCCTGGATGTGACCTTAGGTACCCTCTCCCACCCACCTTCCTTGGGGTCAGGATTCTGAATGCACTCCCTGCTGGAAGGGTGAGACACCGCAGAGTTGAGGGTAGGTATTCCCAACACTCACACACACCCACCCCCCCCACACACACAAACACCCTTAAGCCAATTCAGACTAACCTATTCCAAAGACACTTTATCTCCTTGGATTGACTGACTTAGGAGAGGATTTTGATCCCCTGTAACTGATTATTTTAACTTGGGCTTGCTAGTTGACAGCTGATAAATAGGAGCAAAAAAAAGCCTTTGGTGCCCGTCACCTGGGGCTGAGGCTCATGCCTGTCATCCTGGCCACTCAGGAGGTTGAGATCTGAGGATCATAGTTTGAAGCCAGTCATAAGCTGGAAAGCCCATGAGACTCTACTCTCCATGGAACCACCAAATAGCAAGAAGTGGAGCTGTGGCTCACGTGGTAGAGCACCAGCCTTGAACAATAAAACTCAGAGAGAAAGCTCCCAGATCCTCAGTTCAAGCTCACACAAAGTAATGGCCCCATCTTGTTGCCCACAGATTGCCCGGGCCTTGAGCTCCCTCTCATGGAGTGTGATACAATACTTGTCCCTGGGTGGTATATCAGGGCTGTCAGAAATCCGGTGCTGGAATCCAGGTCTTCCCTTTTGTGTGCTCTCAACCCACACTGAATGGAAGACAGAGTATGACAAGGCCAGCAACCTGCACAGCGGAGACTCTCCAGCTCTGCCTAAGTGACCGGAATGGGCTTCTTGGAGGCAGAACTTGAAAAGTGGTTCTTGCTTAACAAGGAGGATCTGACAGGAAGCACAGAGATCAAAGGTGCTGAATATGATGGACAACATGTCCAGCCAGGGATGCTGGTGAGAGACTCAGTATAGATGTGTGAGACTTGGTATAGATATGTGAGATTGTCCCGAGACAGGCCTGAGGGGTCACAAAAAAAAAGCTATCCAAGGCTGGTATTGTGTGTTAGAGGTAGAGTGCTCATCTAGCCTGCAGGAAAGCATGGGTTCTATTCCTAGGTCCTGCATACACAGAAAAGGCTGGAAGTGGCACTGTGGCTCAGGTGAAAGAGCGCTCCCCTGGAGACAAAGAAAGTGGGTGACAGTGCCAGGGCCCCGAGGTCAGGCACCAGGGCCGACACCATAAAACAGTTCTCCCAGGGACCTTGGTGACAGGTGGTTGACTATGCCCTAAAGCTCTTAGTAGATCAATCCATGCTTTCTGTCTCCATTGACAGAGGGGAGTTGGACACTCCTTCTCCCCTGGGCACCCCTGGATCCAGTTATCAGAAACCTTCCCAAAGTCTTCCACTGGGACATAGAGCAGCTGGCCCCAGAAATCCTCAGATACTGGTTGGGTTGGGCAGGAGGATATAGGGCAGGCCCCAGAACTCCTAGTGGGTCTGATCTGCCCTGGATGACCAGGCAATCTGGAGGAAGCAGATGGGAGCTTAGAGACGGCTAGTGGTGTGGAGGGGGCCCTTTAATTCCCATGGCCCCACCCAGATTCTGAGCCTTCCTTTGCTCTCCCTGATGGAGGTGGAGGGGTGTCTAGGTGGTAGCATCTAGACGAAGACTAGGTGGAAATTCTGAAGGACTAGACACCTTACGCCATGAGCTGGTGTCTCATGCCTGTCATCCCACACCTGCCATCCTGGTCACTTGGGAGGCTGAGATCCAGAGGATCTGTTTTCGAAGCACAGGCAGGAAAGTCCCACAAGAGCTTCATCTCCAATCTCCAACCGGAAGTGGCACTGTGGCTCAAGTTGTAGAGCACTAATCTGGAGGAAAATTAGTCATCAGGGACAGTACCCAAGCCCTGAGTTCAAGCCCCTAAACCAAAAAAAAAAAAAAACCAAGAAAGAAAGAAATACACCCCTTCCTTGCTTGCAATAGATGGTGAAGTAGTGGGGTTGCTGGGATTGGGAGACCAGATGCTGGCCTCACTGTACAGACATTTCTAAGAATTCTCCAGGTTTGCCCCAGTGTGAAGCCATAGCAGGGTGGGCGGTGCCTTACCAAGAACTCCAGAGGTCATGGCCTGTGGCAGGCAGGGGGTGGGTGAAAGGGAGCAGGGGTGGGATGGTAGTGTCAATTATATGCTGTCCATTCATGGAAGAATGGTTTTGGATGCTGGTGACAAAGTCTGAATTGAAGGATTGCCTGTGGTTTGTGGCCTGATGAGTTCGGTTTCCCCTGTGTTTAAGAAGGAGGCTGAGGCTGGGGACCAAGATGGCGACGGAGCAGTAGGGAAACGCCACAGCTCTCTCCAACCAAAAAGAGAGTTCGAGCTCCAACGCTTAATCTCCCCAAGAGACCGACAACAACAAAAAGACGAACACTCAGAGAAAAACCAGAGGCGGAGAATAACAAAAAAGAAACAGAGGAAAAGAAGAATTTCAGAAGAAAAGCGAAGACCCCTCCCCCAACCTTTACTGGCCGCGCGGCAGTGCGCCAAGCCGCCGGCCAGCCGGCCCGGCGGGGGCTGCGGGAGCCCCAAGAGACACAGCAGAGACACAGGGGGCCGCTTTCAGATCACCAGGTACTGGTTTACAGAACAGCGGATCGCCAGGAACAGAGAAGCCTACCAGCCGGGAGTCTCCACGAGGATCCCACCCCCACACCTCACTCTCCACCTGAGCAGAGAGGCTCCATCCCGCCAAAGCCGCTCGGCACCAGCAGCGCGCCCGCCCGATCGCGATCGCAACGACCCGGCACTCTCCACCCGAGCAGAGAGGTTCCATCCCGCCAAAACCGCCAGCAGCACGCAAAGGGAACTGTCTGCAGACCACCCACCCGGCCGCCCGATCACGATCGCAACGACCCGGCGGGGCCACTCGGGCCCCAGAGGTACCGAGAAGAAGCTGTCTGAGTGGGGACACTCTTGACCCAACAGCTTCGACAGGGGCAGAGACAGAAAAGAATCACACAGAGCCACCACCGCCCAACCCAGCCCGGATTGCAACAACAACTGACGACCTACACCACACAGAAACAACCAGCTCCAGGGTGAGTACCCCACAGGGGAAGTGTATCCCTCAAGGGAGACCAGAGCTGGAGGGAATCCCCAGACCCTGACCTAGACTCCCTACCCCAACACCCGGACCACAGGACCCACTAAAACTGGGAACTGTTTGAGAGCTCCACCAGCCCGTGGAGCACACTCAGCTGGCCAGGCTAGAGCAAGAGCACCCCTGGAAGGGAGCTTAAATGCCCAAGCCAGGAACAGCGCCCCTGGGTCAAGACAACCAACAGTAGAAGAAATTTGAACTGTGTCCCCCAGGCTGTATAACCTAGGTGGTATACACATCAGCACAGGCCTAACGAGTGCGCTCCAGGCTGCATAACCTAGGTGGTATACACATCAGCACAGGCCTAACAAGCGCGCTCCAGGCTGGGGCCGGAACCAGGCCCGGGGATCAGGCGCCTGAACAACACAACCAACTCCTCCCAATTGAAGTAAAAAGCTGAGCATACGCCTCAACAGAGGGGAGAAAGCCAGGAAACAACACTCCCCGGGGAAGCACGCCTGTGACAACAAAAGACCTGGAGGCCCAGAACAAGAGAAGCCCAAACCCCACCAAAACTCCACCCATATACCCTAGACTGGGAATTGGGCAACACAGGCTGCCAGCACCTGATAGTAAGCAGGAGCTCAGACTGTTAAGGCGGCTCAGCAATAGAGTGATAGTCTTGGATGTATGAGGCCCTGGATCTGATTCCTCAGCATCACAAAAGCAAAAAGGGTCAGAAGTGGTGCTGTGGCTCAAACGGTAGGGTGCCAGCCTTGAGCTGAAAAGCTGAGGGACAGCACCCAAACCTAGAGTTCAAGCCCACAACCAGCCCAAAACAAATAAACAAAAACACATCAGGAGCTCATAGCAGACTCCAGTATTTGGGAGAGTGCATCCAGAGCATCTGATCTTCCCAAGAGCCCCCGTAGGAGCAAACACAAGCAGTCTAGGCTGCTCAACCCTTCCAAAGGCGGGAATTGCCAGCAATCTACAGCAGAGAGCTGAGAATCCTAAGTAGGTCAGAATAGCAGCTGGAAATAGGCTCCCAACAGAACCCATATCAGGCACAGACTCTCTCTACCAATACAGAATCAGCAACCAAGCAAAGACAGACACACCAAAACAAAATTGAAGAGCAGTCTCCTGAACCTCCATGCGAAAATCACAGAGAAAAATCACAAGGTTTACTACCACCCAGGACAGCAAGCTCACCTCAAAAGCCAGCAGCCACACAGGGGAGAGCCCCAGTGGGAGCAAAGCAGGAATGGAAGACAAAGGCTACTTCCAAGGGTTGCTGGAGGCAATGACTCAAGAAATAAAGTGAGAAATTGATCAGAAATTGAAAGAGCACAAGGATGAACTATCCAAAGAGATACAGGGTATCAAACAAGAGATGCATGCAAAAATAGAAGCTGCACAAACCTCAGTAAGAAGTGAGATCAACGCCAAATTAGAGGTAATGCATACCTCATTGAGAGGTGAGATCAGTACTCTGAGAACCAACATTGAATCCATAAAGGGATCCATTTCCTCCATGCAAACCACAATAGAAGCCACTGTCAACAGAGTGAATGAAATGGAAGGTCGAGTGTCAGATACAGAAGACAGAATACACCAACTGGACCAAAAAGTGACAGATATGGAAAAAACACTCAAATTAAACCAAAGGGATATTCACGAGCAAGCAGATAATGCTAAAAAATTTAACCTTCGCATAATTGGAGTGGACGAAGGTGAGGAATTCCAGAGCAAGGGAATGCACCACCTATTTAACAATATAATCAATGAAAATTTTCCCCACCTCAAAAACGACCATCTTAACTACATCACAAAAGCTTATCGAACACCCAACAAGCAAGACCCCAGGAGAAACACTTCTAGACACATTATAGTAAAAATGATAGATCTGAATAATAAGGAAACAATCCTGCATGCAGCAAAAATGAAGAAGGAGCTATACTACAATGGGAAAAAAATAAGAATTACTGCAGATCTCTCCACACAAACAATGAATGCAAGAAAAGCCTGGGAAAGCACCATACGAGCCCTGAGAGCCAATAACTGCCAACCCAGACTGATCTACCCGGCAAAGCTAGCATTCACATTTGATGGAGAACTGAAAACTTTTAATAGCAAAGAAAAACTAAATGAATACATAAACATTAAGCCAGCATTACAAAGAATTCTAAGAGGGGGGACACAACCTGAAGAAAGCAGCCAGGAACTGGGGCATGCCCCAAACAGGCGTTACTCAAAGTCTAACTGAGCAAGCACAGGAGGAAAGGAAAAAAGAAAAACTTAGGAAAACGGAATGGCAGGGACAACAATGCATCTCTCTATACTTTCTCTTAATATAAATGGGCTGAATTCGCCAATTAAAAGAAAACGAACTGAGGACTGGATAAGAAAACAAGACCCATCCATCTGTTGCCTTCAGGAGACCCACCTCTCAGCCAAACATACAAACAAACTCAGAGTGAAGGGGTGGAAAAGGATCTACCAATCAAACGCCCCCAGTAAGAAAGCAGGTGTAGCTATCCTGATATCTGACAAAATAAACTTTTCATTAAAATCAGTACAGAAAGACAAGGACGGACACTACATATTAATAAAGGGAACAATCCAAGAGGAGGATATAACCATCATCAACTTATATGCCCCAAATATTGGTGCACCCAGATATGTCAAACAAATGCTCTCAAACTTACAGAATAAAATAGATCCCAATACGATAATACTAGGAGACTTTAACACACCACTCTCACCAAAGGACAGGTCTACCAACCAGAGGATTGGCAAAGAAGCTACCGAATTAAGAGAGGCCATACTGCAAGCGGAATTAACTGACATCTACCGAGTATTTCACCCTAAAACAACACAGTACACATTCTTCTCAGCAGCTCATGGAACTTTTTCCAAAATAGACCATATCATAGTTCATGCAAGGAACTTAGGCAAATACAAAGGGATCGACATAATCCCCTGTATCCTATCTGACCACAGTGGAATCAAGCTAGCTCTCAATAACAAAGCATACCGCAGAAATTTCTCCAATACATGGAAATTGAACAGCACACTCCTTAACAATGCCTGGATAACAGAAGAGATCAGAGAAGAAATAAAGCATTTCCTACAACTCAATGAAAATGAAAACACCTCACAAAGAAACTTGTGGGACACAGCAAAAGCAGTCCTGAGGGGCAAATTTATTGCCCTCAGTGCCCACATCAAGAGAATGGAGACAGACCAAGTAAATAATCTCATGTTGCAATTAAAACAGCTAGAAAAACAGGAAAAAATGGGACCTAAAGCTACTAGAAGAAGCCAGATAACCAAATTAAAAGCAGAGATTAACCAATTAGAAAATCAGAAAACCATAACCAAAATAAACCAAACAAAAAGCTGGTTCTTTGAAAAAATAAACAAAATTGATGGCCCATTGGCTAGATTAATTAAAAAAAGAAGAGAGGAAACCCATATTAATAGGATTAGGGATGCCACGGGAAACATCACCACACGTACCCAAGATATCCAAACAATTCTAACAGACTACTTTCAAAAGCTATACTCTCTAAAGGAAGAAAATCGGGCAGAAATGGATGCATTTTTAGAGAAATACAAGTTGCCCAAACTGAGCAAAGAAGAAGTTAACCAATTAAATAAGCCAATATCCTATAATGAGATACAGGAAGCTATCAAAAGTCTTCCAACAAAAAAAAGCCCAGGACCAGATGGATTCACAGCAGAATTCTATAAGACCTTCAAACAAGAACTAATACCCATACTCCTCAAGCTCTTCAGAGAAACAGAGAAGGAAGGAGCTGTCCCAAACTCATTCTACGAAGCCAATATCACACTCATCCCCAAACCAGGCAAAGACCCAACCAAAAAGGAGAATTACAGGCCAATCTCCTTGATGAACACAGATGCAAAGATCCTTAACAAGATTCTAGCTAACAGAATCCAGAAACACATAAAAAAAATAATTCACTATGACCAGGTAGGCTTCATCCCAGAGACACAGGGATGGTTTAACATACGTAAGTCAATAAATGTAATCCAACATATCAACAGAGCCAAGGTCAAGAATCACATGATTATCGCTACAGATGCAGAAAAGGCCTTTGACAAAATTCAACATTCATTCATGCTAAAAGCTCTGGAGAAAATAGGAATAGAAGGAACATTTCTAAAAACAATAAAAGCCATTTATGACAGACCAATAGCCAATATTATACTTAATGGGGAAAAGCTACAACCAATTCTCCTAAAATCAGGAACAAGGCAAGGATGCCCACTGTCTCCACTCCTCTTCAATATAGTCCTAGAACCCTTAGCCAGGGCAATAAGGCAAGAAAAAGACATTAAAGGGATCCGCATAGGAAAAGAAGAAGTTAAACTATCCCTTTTTGCAGACGACATGATACTATACCTCCAAGATCCCAAAAACTCCATCCCCAAACTCTTAGAAATCATAAATCACTTTGGCAAAATAGCAGGATACAAAATAAACCCACAAAAATCAGTTGCCTTCCTATACACTGATAATGTACAGGAAGAGAGGGAAATAAAGGGAGCAACCCCATTCACAATAACCTCCCGAAAAATAAAATATTTAGGAATTAACCTAACCAAAGATGTAAAAGAACTATTTAATGAGAACTATAAAAAGTTAAAGAAAGAGACCCGCCCGCCCGATCACGATCGCAACAACCCGGCGGGGTCACTTGGGCCCCAGAGGTACCGAGAAGAAGCTGCCTGAGCGTGGACACTCTTGACCCAACAGCTTCGACAGAGGCAGAGACAGAAAAGAATCACACAGAGCCACCACCGCCCAACCCAGCCCGGATTGCAACAACAACTGACGACCTACACCACACAGAAACAACCAGCTCCAGGGTGAGTACCCCACAGGGGAAGTTTATCCCTCAACGGAGACCAGAGCTGGAGGGAATCCCCAGACCCTGACCTAGACTCCCTACCCCAGCACCTGGACCACAGGACCCACTAAAACTGGGAACTGTTTGAGAGCTCCACCAGCCCGTGGAGCACACTCAGCTGGCCAGGCTAGAGCAAGAGCACCCCTGGAAGGGAGCTTAAATGCCCAAGCCAGGAACAGCGCCCCTGGGTCAAGACTACTAACAGTAGAAGAAATTTGAACTGTGTCCCCCAGGCTGTATAACCTAGGGGGTATACACATCAGCACAGGCCTAACAAGCGCGCTCCAGGCTGGGGCCGGAACCAAGCCCGGGGATCCGGCACCTGAACAACACAACCAACTCCTCCCAATTGAAGTAAAAAGCTGAGCATACGCCTCAACAGAGGGGAGAAAACCAGGAAACAACACTCCCCCGGGAAGCACGCCTGTGACAACAAAAGACCTGGAGGCCCAGGACAAGAGAAGCCCAAACCCCACCAAAACTCCACCCATATACCCTAGACTGGGAATTGGGCAACACAGGCTGCCAGCACCTGATAGTAAGCAGGAGCTCAGACTGTTAAGGCGGCTCAGCAATAGAGTGATAGTCTTGGATGTATGAGGCCCTGGATCTGATTCCTCAGCATCACAAAAGCAAAAAGGGTCAGAAGTGGTGCTGTGGCTCAAACGGTAGGGTGCCAGCCTTGAGCTGAAAAGCTGAGGGACAGCACCCAAACCTAGAGTTCAAGCCCACAACCAGCCCAAAACAAATAAACAAAAACACATCAGGAGCCCATAGCAGACTCCAGCATTTGGGAGAGTGCATCCAGAGCATCTGTTCTTCACAAGAGCACCCGTAGGAGCAAACACAAGCAGTCTAGGCTGCTCAACCCTTCCAAAGGCGGGAACTGTCAGCAATCTACAGCAGAGAGCTGAGAATCCTAAGTAAGTCAGAATAGCAGCTGGAAATAGGCTCCCAACAGAACCCAGATCAGGCACAGACTCTCTCTACCAATACAGAATCAGCAACCAAGCAAAGACAGACACACCAAAACAAAATTGAAGAGCAGTCTCCTGAACCTCCATGCGAAAATCACAGAGAAAAATCACAAGGTTTACTACCACCCAGGACAGCAAGCTCACCTCAAAAGCCAGCAGCCACACAGGGGAGAGCCCCAGTGGGAGCAAAGCAGGAATGGAAGACAAAGGCTACTTCCAAGGGTTGCTGGAGGCAATGACTCAAGAAATAAAGCGAGAAATTTATCAGAAATTGAAAGAGCACAAGGATGAACTATCCAAAGAGATACAGGGTATCAAACAAGAGATGCATGCAAAAATAGAAGCTGCACAAACCTCAATAAGAAGTGAGATAAACGCCAAATTAGAGGTAATGCATACCTCATTGAGAGGTGAGATCAGTACTCTGAGAACCAACATTGAATCCATAAAGGGATCCATTTCCTCCATGCAAACCACAATAGAAGCCACTGTCAACAGAGTGAATGAAATGGAAGGTCGAGTGTCAGATACAGAAGACAGAATACACCAACTGGACCAAAAAGTGACAGATATGGAAAAATTACTCAAATTAAACCAAAGGGATATTCAAGAGCAAGCAGATAATGCTAAAAAATTTAACCTTCGCATAATTGGAGTGGACGAAGGTGAGGAATTCCAGAGCAAGGGAATGCAACACCTATTTAACAAGATAATCAATGAAAATTTTCCCCACCTCAAAAACGACCATCTTAACTACATCACAAAAGCTTATCGAACACCCAACAAGCAAGACCCCAGGAGAAACACTTCTAGACACATTATAGTAAAAATGATAGATCTGAATAATAAGGAAACAATCCTGCATGCAGCAAAAATGAAGAAGGAGCTATACTACAATGGGAAAAAAATAAGAATTACTGCAGATCTCTCCACACAAACAATGAATGCAAGAAAAGCCTGGGAAAGCACCATACGAGCCCTGAGAGCCAATAACTGCCAACCCAGACTGATCTACCCGGCAAAGCTAGCATTCACATTTGATGGAGAACTGAAAACTTTTAATAGCAAAGAAAAACTAAATGAATACATAAACATTAAGCCAGCATTACAAAGAATTCTAAGAGGGGGGACACAACCTGAAGAAAGCAGCCAGGAACTGGGGCCTGCCCCAAACAGGCATTACTCAAAGTCTAACTGAGCAAGCACAGGAGGAAAGGAAAAAAGAAAAACTTAGGAAAACGGAATGGCAGGGACAACAATGCATCTCTCTATACTTTCTCTTAATATAAATGGGCTGAATTCGCCAATTAAAAGAAAACGAACTGAGGACTGGATAAGAAAACAAGACCCATCCATCTGTTGCCTTCAGGAGACCCACCTCTCAGCCAAACATACAAACAAACTCAGAGTGAAGGGGTGGAAAAGGATCTACCAATCAAACGCCCCCAGTAAGAAAGCAGGTGTAGCTATCCTGATATCTGACAAAATAAACTTTTCATTAAAATCAGTACAGAAAGACAAGGACGGACACTACATATTAATAAAGGGAACAATCCAAGAGGAGGATATAACCATCATCAACTTATATGCCCCAAATATTGGTGCACCCAGATATGTCAAACAAATGCTCTCAAACTTACAGAATAAAATAGATCCCAATACGATAATACTAGGAGACTTTAACACACCACTCTCACCAAAGGACAGGTCTACCAACCAGAGGATTGGCAAAGAAGCTACCGAATTAAGAGAGGCCATACTTCAAGCGGAATTAACTGACATCTACCGAGTATTTCACCCTAAAACAACACAGTACACATTCTTCTCAGCAGCTCACGGAACTTTCTCCAAAATAGACCATATCATAGTTCATGCAAGGAACTTAAGCAAATACAAAGGGATCGACATAATCCCCTGTATCCTATCTGACCACAGTGGAATCAAGCTAGCTCTCAATAACAAAGCATACCGCAGAAATTTCTCCAATACATGGAAATTGAACAGCACACTCCTTAACAATGCCTGGATAACAGAAGAGATCAGAGAAGAAATAAAGCACTTCCTACAACTCAATGAAAATGAAAACACCTCACAAAGAAACTTGTGGGACACAGCAAAAGCAGTCCTGAGGGGCAAATTTATTGCCCTCAGTGCCCACATCAAGAGAATGGAGACAGACCAAGTAAATAACCTCATGTTGCAATTAAAACAGCTAGAAAAACAGGAAAAAATGGAACCTAAAGCTACTAGAAGAAGCCAGATAACCAAATTAAAAGCAGAGATTAACCAATTAGAAAATCAGAAAACCATAACCAAAATAAACCAAACAAAAAGCTGGTTCTTTGAAAAAATAAACAAAATTGATGGCCCATTGGCTAGATTAATTAAAAAAAGAAGAGAGGAAACCCATATTAATAGGATTAGGGATGCCACGGGAAACATCACCACACGTACCCAAGATATCCAAACAATTCTAACAGACTACTTTCAAAAGCTATACTCTCTAAAGGAAGAAAATCGGGCAGAAATGGATGCATTTTTAGAGAAATACAAGTTGCCCAAACTGAGCAAAGAAGAAGTTAACCAATTAAATAAGCCAATATCCTATAATGAGATACAGGAAGCTATCAAAAATCTTCCAACAAAAAAAAGCCCAGGACCAGATGGATTCACAGCAGAATTCTATAAGACCTTTAAACAAGAACTAATACCCATACTCCTCAAGCTCTTCAGAGAAACAGAGAAGGAAGGAGCTGTCCCAAACTCATTCTACGAAGCCAATATCACACTCATCCCCAAACCAGGCAAAGACCCAACCAAAAAGGAGAATTACAGGCCAATCTCCTTGATGAACACAGATGCAAAGATCCTTAACAAGATTCTAGCTAACAGAATCCAGAAACACATAAAAAAAATAATTCACTATGACCAGGTAGGCTTCATCCCAGAGACACAGGGATGGTTTAACATACGTAAGTCAATAAATGTAATCCAACATATCAACAGAGCCAAGGTCAAGAATCACATGATTATCGCTACAGATGCAGAAAAGGCCTTTGACAAAATTCAACATTCATTCATGCTAAAAGCTCTGGAGAAAATAGGAATAGAAGGAACATTTCTAAAAACAATAAAAGCCATTTATGACAGACCAATAGCCAATATTATACTTAATGGGGAAAAGCTACAACCAATTCTCCTAAAATCAGGAACAAGGCAAGGATGCCCACTGTCTCCACTCCTCTTCAATATAGTCCTAGAACCCTTAGCCAGGGCAATAAGGCAAGAAAAAGATATTAAAGGGATCCTCATAGGAAAAGAAGAAGTTAAACTATCCCTTTTTGCAGACGACATGATACTATACCTCCACGATCCCAAAAACTCCATCCCCAAACTCTTAGAAATCATAAATCACTATGGCAAAATAGCAGGATACAAAATAAACCCACAAAAATCAGTTGCCTTCCTATACACTGATAATGTACAGGAAGAGAGGGAAATAAAGGGAGCAACCCCATTCACAATAACCTCCCGAAAAATAAAATATTTAGGAATTAACCTAACCAAAGATGTAAAAGAACTATTTAATGAGAACTATAAAAAGTTAAAGAAAGAAATTGCAGAAGACACTAGGAAATGGAAAGACCTCCCATGCTCCTGGATAGGCCGACTTAATATAGTAAAGATGGTAATACTTCCAAAACTAATATACAAATTCAACGCAATTCCTATTAAAATCCCAATGACGTACATCATTGAAATACAGAAAACAGTCCAAAAATTCATATGGAACAACAAAAGACCTAGAATAGCCAAAACAATTCTAGGGGATAAAGACAATATGGGAGGGCTATCCATGCCGAACTTCAAACTCTACTACAGAGCTATAATAACAAAGACAGCATGGTACTGGCACAAAAACAGACCCGAAGACCAATGGAACAGAATAGAAGATCCAGAAATAAATCCACAGGCCTACAGCCAGCTGATATTCGACAAAGGAGCCAAAGACATACAATGGAAGAAACACAGCCTCTTCAACCGCTGGTGCTGGGAAAACTGGGCAGCCACATGCAGAAAACTAAAAGTGGACCCCAGCCTATCACCATGCACCAACATCAACTCAAAATGGATTAAAGACCTTAACATTAAACCTGAATCTCTGAAACTACTGCAGGACAGAGTAGGAGAGACACTTGAACTAATAGGCACAGGAAGGAACTTCCTGAACAGAGTCCCAGGGTCACAACAAATTGGAGAGAGACTCGACAAATGGGACTACCTTAAAATAAAAAGCTTCTGCACAGATAAAGCTATCGCAACCAAGCTAGAAAGACAACCAACTAATTGGGAAAAAATATTTACCAGCAATATATCAGACAAGGGGTTAACATCCTGTATATACAGGGAACTCAAGAAACTAATCCCTCCCAAACCCAACACACCAATTACTAAATGGGCAAGGGAACTAAAGAGGGACTTCTCAAATGAAGAAATAAAAATGGCAAAGAAACACATGAGGAAATGTTCATCATCCCTGGTGGTGAAGGAAATGCAAATAAAGACAACCCTGAGATACCACCTTACCCCAGTCAGAATGTCCCACATCCACAAATCAGCCAACGACAAATGCTGGAGGGGATGTGGAGAACGAGGAACGCTATTACACTGCTGGTGGGAATGTACACTCATACAACCACTTTGGAAAGCAGTCTGGAGGGTCCTTAGAAAGCTAAAGATTGACCTCCCTTACGACCCAGTCATACCACTTCTAGGCATCTACCCTGAACAACAGGAACCAATATACAAGGACACGTGCACCTCCATGTTTATTGCAGCACTGTTCGCAATAGCTAGGATATGGAAACAACCTAGATGCCCCACCACAGATGAATGGATCCAAAAATTGTGGTATCTATACACAATGGAATATTATGCAGCCATTAGAAATGACAAAATAATGGCATTTGCAGGGAAATGGATGGAGCTAGAAGGAATCATGTTGAGCGAGGTAAGCCAAGAACGAAGAGACAAACAGTACATGGTCTCCCTGATAAGTGGATGATGAATCCAAAATGTTAGGTGATATGACAAAACTAACAGGACTTAAGAAACAAAGAACTCCCACTCATCTGGTTGAACCACTACTAAATATCCCCATGCTGCTGATCACATATATGGTATATAACATATGAGCACCGTTATATATTACAGACTGTGATAGACAATTTGCTCCAGGAAAGTTAGAATGAACTTGTGACTTTAAATGAGCATCATCATTCCACAATACTGTGAATTTCCGGAAATTAAGTAATCACTTAATCACGATCAAAAAAAAAAAAAAAAAAGAACCTTGGGGAAGGGAGGGAGGGAGGGGATGGTAGGGGGAAAACAATGGAGGGGGTAACAATGTTCAAGAGGAAGTGGAAGTGTACTCATTACCTCACTCATGTAACTGTAACCCTCTGTATAGTATCTCTACAATAAAAAAAATTAAAAAAAAAAAAAAAAAAAAAGAAATTGCAGAAGACACTAGGAAATGGAAAGACCTCCCATGCTCCTGGATAGGCCGACTTAATATAGTAAAGATGGTAATACTTCCAAAACTAATATACAAATTCAACGCAATTCCTATTAAAATCCCAATGACGTACATCTCTGAAATACAGAAAACAGTCCAAAAATTCATATGGAACAACAAAAGACCTAGAATAGCCAAAACAATTCTAGGGGATAAAGACAATATGGGAGGGCTATCCATGCCGAACTTCAAACTCTACTACAGAGCTATAATAACAAAGACAGCATGGTACTGGTACAAAAACAGACCCGAAGACCAATGGAACAGAATAGAAGATCCAGAAATAAACCCACAGGCCTACAGCCAGCTGATATTCGACAAAGGAGCCAAAGACATACAATGGAAGAAACACAGCCTCTTCAACCGCTGGTGCTGGGAAAACTGGGCAGCCACATGCAGAAAACTAAAAGTGGACCCCAGCCTATCACCATGCACCAACATCAACTCAAAATGGATTAAAGACCTTAACATTAAACCTGAATCTCTGAAACTACTGCAGGACAGAGTAGGAGAGACACTTGAACTAATAGGCACAGGAAGGAACTTCCTGAACAGAGTCCCAGGGTCACAACAAATTGGAGAGAGACTCGACAAATGGGACTACCTTAAAATAAAAAGCTTCTGCACAGATAAAGCTATCGCAACCAAGCTAGAAAGACAACCAACTAATTGGGAAAAAATATTTATCAGCAATATATCAGACAAGGGGTTAACATCCTGTATATACAGGGAACTCAAGAAACTAATCCCTCCCAAACCTAACAAACCAATTACTAAATGGGCAAGGGAACTAAAGAGGGACTTCTCAAATGAAGAAATAAAAATGGCAAAGAAACACATGAGGAAATGTTCATCATCCCTGGTGGTGAAGGAAATGCAAATAAAGACAACCCTGAGATACCACCTTACCCCAGTCAGAATGTCCCACATCCACAAATCAGCCAACGACAAATGCTGGAGGGGATGTGGAGAACGAGGAACGCTATTACACTGCTGGTGGGAATGTACACTCATACAACCACTTTGGAAAGCAGTCTGGAGGGTCCTTAGAAAGCTAAAGATTGACCTCCCTTACGACCCAGTCATACCACTTCTAGGCATCTACCCTGAACAACAGGAACCAATATACAAGGACACGTGCACCTCCATGTTTATTGCAGCACTGTTCACAATAGCTAGGATATGGAAACAACCTAGATGCCCCACCACAGATGAATGGATCCAAAAATTGTGGTATCTATACACAATGGAATATTATGCAGCCATTAGAAATGACAAAATAATGGCATTTGCAGGGAAATGGATGGAGCTAGAAGGAATCATGTTGAGCGAGGTAAGCCAAGAACGAAGAGACAAACAGTACATGGTCTCCCTGATAAGCGGATGATAAATCCAAAATGTTAGGTGATATGACAAAACTAACAGGACTTAAGAAACAAAGAACTCCCACTCATCTGGTTGAACCACTACTAAATATCCCCATGCTGCTGATCACATGTATGGTATATAACATATGAACACCGTTATATATTACAGACTGTGATAGACAATTTGCTCCAGGAAAGTTAGAATGAACGTGTGACTTTAAATGAGCATCATTATTCCACAATACTGTGAATTTCCGGAAATTAAGTAATCACTTAATCACAATCAAAAAAAAAAAAAAAAAAGTACCTTGGGGAAGGGAGGAAGGGAGGGGATGGTAGGGAGAAAACAATGGAGGGGGTAACAATGTTCAAGAGGAAGTGTATTCTTTACCCCACTCATGTAACTGTAACCCTGTGTATAGAATCTTTACAATAAAAAAATTAAAAAAAAAAAAAAGAAGGAGGCTGAAGCCGGTCCCTGCCGGTGGCTTATAACTGTCATCCTTGCTACTCAGGAGTCTGAGATCTGAGGATTGCGGTTCAAAGCCAGCTTGCACAAGAAAATCTGTGAGACTTTATCTCCAGTGAACCACCCGAAAGCCAGAAGTGGTGCTGTACCTCCAGTGGTAGAGCGCCCACCTTCAGCTGAAGAGCTGAGGGACTGCGTGCAGGCCTAGAGTTCAAACCCCATGACCTACAACCAATAATAAGGTAGCTGAGTTTTCTGCATAGTGGTTTGTACAGTTAGGAAATGCCAAGATGTGTTATGAGCCATTCCAGATGTGTGAGATGTCCTGAGATTTGTCTACACTTGGTCTCAGGATGGTAGTGACATCTTGGGGGTGGGATGTTCAGGGTGCTCAGAGACTGTTAAGACCTTGGGTTAACATTTTGCTATCGTGGTCTCAGCACTGATGAGGCTTATCTGCAAGAGTATAGTTGTACATAAATTCCTCAGCCTAAATTTAGCCACTGTTCAAAAATGTTTATATCTTTATCTGTCACCCATCAGAGCTTAAACATGAGTATAAAGTCTAAGGAAAATGATAAGGTAAGAATTTAGCTTTTTTGTATATAATGTAAATAAAAATACAGCATAGAGTAACTCATTGGTCTAAAGTCAACCTATTTCTGTAAAACATTTAAAGCATTTCCTTACAATGTGTATTATTCTCAAGAAGGGAATGGGGAATGTGAGAAGAGGACTAAACAGGTATTGTCTTCAAATATACATACTTTGGATTTACCTCTTTATTTTGTTATAGGCATTTTTGATAAAAAACTGTTTGAATAATTGATTTCCTGGTCAGGTATTATATATCTTAGTTGCATAAACCAAACTACATTCAGAAAATGGTCTATACTAATTAAGTAAAGGAACCATATTCAATAAATAGCAAAAAGTATATACCTATAGGGTAATATTTTGAAGAGTACATTGGAAATATTCTAATATAATAATTAAGTTGAACAATTTCACATTGACAGTAGTTAACTGGAATAATTTAAATGAACAAAACCTATTTCTCCTTTTACTTTATCAGGGAAATATCTGGGCAAAAAATGGAAATTAACATATGAATCTATAAAAACTGGAATTAATTTTTGCCTTTTTATTAGCAAATATTAATTTCACAAGGTATTTTATTGTGTTATACACATATGTTCATATAATGTAGCTTGCTAAATTTTATTCCTTTTATTAATTTCATTAGCCTATTTTTATAGTTATGTTTTATTATGTCATCATACTAACTTATGAAATATTTGAACATATTTACTCCACATCATTTCTCTTTATCTCCTCTCTTACTTTTTTCCAAATTTAATCAGTTCTATCTATTACACCTGGGTCATTCATTTTATTTTCTGGGTCTAGAGTCCGCATATGAGAAATCTAGTATTTGTTTTTCACAGAATGGCTTATTGCTTTAATATGAATGTTTCCAGTTCTATTTTCTTGAAGATAATATGATTTCATAATTATGTGTGGCTAAATAGTACATCATTGTGTGTATATACATATATATATATATATATATATATATATTACAATTTCTTTCTTCAATGAGTGATTAAGGAACATGTAGGTTAATTCTGTAGTTATTTATTTTTTATGTGGGAGGAGGAAGGATGTAAATAATGATGCTTGGAATGAGAAACATGCTCTTTAGGCAGGCACTCTAATATTTGAAACATTCTCTCAGCTGCTCTTTCATCAGTATTTCAATAGTGTATTAAATTTAAAAAATAAAATTTAATTACTTTTGCGAAGGTGTTTTTTCAGTATCATATTATTTTTTATTACAGTGTTATGTTTACTATGTCATGTGAGGATGAAAATCTAGGCATGTTTGTATATGTAGCTGACTCGAAGGAAACAATGTATACGAGATACAGGATTCAAATAAATGTTTGAGACCTGTAAGTTGCTAAATTGATGTAGATGTCCAGTTTGTGGTGTGTGATTTCAAGATCATATTTTGGTAGGTTTCATACCAAGTAAGTAGGTGTTTCTAATCCAAAATTGTAAGGAATAAAATAATCATTGTCTTGGTACTCCAGACATTGTAATAAGTGGAAAAAATGATTGAAAGTATGATGGATCAGTAATAAGCCTTTAGACACACTACATTTTCCCCAAAATCTTCAGATGTACTCTTTGGACATTAATTACAAATATATTTATAAACATATAGATATAATATGATCTTATATATAAATATATGTATATATTATAAATATATCATATATATATTTTTTAAATGTATATCATAAATATTGATTTATATTTAAATGTAATTAATCTAATCATTTATACATATATATACATACATATATATATACATACTTTTTTTTTGGTCAGTCTTGGGACTTGAACTCTGGGCTTGGGTGCTGTCTCTGTGCTCTTCAGCTCAAGGCAAGAGCTCTACCACTTGAGACATAGCTCCACTTCCAGTTTTCTGGTGGTTTATTGGAGATAAGAATCTTATGGAATTTCCTGCCTGGGCTGGCATTGAACTGTGACCCTCAGATCTCAGCCTCCTGAGTAGCTAGGATTATAGGCATGAGCCTCGGGCTATAGGCTATATTTACATCTGAGATTTGTTAGTGGGACAAAGGGTACAGTAACTATTGTTCTTATTGTGAAATGACTTCATACTGACAGGTATAATTATAAGAAAAACGATAAATATTCACAGTGGCACAAAAATCCCTTAGCTGCCTAGCAAGACAGCATGTTTTTCCAGACACTGCATGTGGTGTGAGCGGTTTGCAGCCCAAGCGACTGTAGAAGATATTGGACTTTAAACAAAACTGACAATTGCATGAACCCAGTCCTCTACGACAGATTTAGCCAGGCCTATCTTTGAGATTCTTGTTAGGGACATGATGAAAAATTTATAGTTTAGTTGTAATTACAGAACTCTTTTACACATGTCACTCAGCCATTAACTATATTTAACATATTTCCTTTTGCTCTAACTTATATTTTCATGGCTAAGGAAACTGCTTTTTGTTTGTGAAAACTTGGATGTTCACAACATAGACATGGGTTTTTAATCCTTTTGAAATTACTGTCTGCATAGAGTTCTATGAGATGAGCTTCTCTTTGCCATATCATCGGAATAAACTTACTCTGATTCAAACTTGGACCACAGCTACCTTGTTCTCTCTCCTAGAAAACCATCTGTATAGACTTCTTTATGTGTAAACAGACCCTCATTTACTTACAAAAGTCTGTCAGTGAGTCAAACCTAACTCACACAAGTGAGGTGAATTCCTCTCTCATGCTTCCTTTACATTAAAAATGGTAAGAACTGTCAGCAATGCACATACTTTTTAATGTGAAGTGTGACTACTATTTTCCATAATGTGAATCAAGCAGAGGAATCAGTTTAAGATGTGAAAGAGACTTACAAAGAGTCTTGGACCTTGAACATTTCCCTGGGTATGAATTTTTGGAGAAATATCCCTTTTCAAAGACAAAGGACTCAGTTTTTTTTATATTGTGCTGGTACTGGGATTTGAACTCATGGCCTTGAGCTCTATCTGGGCTTTAATTCTCAATGTTTGCTCTATACCACCTGAGCCACACCTTCACTTCTTCCTTTTACCACAAGTGCAGAAAAGAATGTCTTAGGTTTATCTACTTAAAATAGCTTGGAATTGCAATTGTCAAATTTGAACCTACTGTGTATCTAGGTGTAAGCCACTGGTGCTGTGCTAGAACTCACTTCTTAAGAATAAATAATCACAAAAAGAGGAGAAATAAATATTTGTTCAATTATTTATGTGTTGTCTGATAAACCAAATCACTTGCTACTGGAAAAGAAAAAGAGAGAAGATAGAGATTAATATGGAGGAAAGAGAGACAAAGAAAGAAGGGATGGAAGGGTAAATGAG
This sequence comes from Dipodomys merriami, assembly GCF_024711535.1. Classification (NCBI taxonomy): domain Eukaryota; kingdom Metazoa; phylum Chordata; class Mammalia; order Rodentia; family Heteromyidae; genus Dipodomys; species Dipodomys merriami. The sequence goes on from NW_027206257.1 coordinate 6,418,740, forward strand.
TGGAGGGGAATTAAGAGGAGGATATGAGAGAAGAGGGCAGCTGAGTAGAATTGTCTACTGCTCACTAAGGTATTGTTGGACAATCAGCACCTTTGCATTTATGTAGCCAAAGCTTTATATTTTTGGTAGTAAGCTGAGATATAAGATACCAATTTACAGGTAGTAACCTGTTAGTGTGCTTCCTCCTGCACCAAGGAAGCCACAGTTCGGTTACTGTTACAGAGAAGGCAAGAGTAAGCAGTTTAAGTTATACTGAGAAACAATAATTGACATGCCAGGAATGCTCCCTTGTATGGTGAAGTCAAGCATCACTCTTGATCCCTGCTCCAGTCTTCCTCTCAACAAGAATAGCAGAAACAGAAGAGGAAGGAGATATCTGAATAATGATCATCTCTCTGTTTACCCTCATCCCTTGGCCTCTCAAACAATAAAGCCAAAGGAGACTTAACCTGAACTAGTGGGGAAAATGGGGGGGAAAGTTCAGTCTAACATATTGTGAAACTTTTAAAATAATTGGGGCAGCATTTCAAATACTGAAATAAAACTTTTTAAATTATTAATAAAAAGTTACTCGAAATTTATTGAAAATTTAGGGCTCACTACATAGTGGAATCTGCATAATTAAAACTGACTCATGCTCCTATCATCAGAAATTGAAGATCTTCCTTAAACATAGACTGCTGAAGTGATAAGCATGGAAATTCATGATGGATAGCATAATGCTAAGAGCATGGAAATTATTACCTTTCCATCTTCAGTGTGTAGAGAAGAAAAAACTCTATAGGATGGCCCTGAAGGTGCAATTCTAAATTTAGGACAGAAGGTGAATAGTAAAAGAGACCTATCTCAGCCATTCAGAGATTAGAAATGTGGAGAAATATACTCATTTATGTGGTCAAACATGGAAGAGAGGATGTGGCAAGCCCATAGCCAAATGCCAATGGTAGAGATATTTAACAAAATACCATGAAGTTGAAACAAGTCTTAAAAGGGGATCTTGGCTTAAAGGGAGTAGAGAAGAAGGCTGGAGAATGAAATGGTGGACTAATACAGTCATAACACTCAATGTACATATGTGAGACTATAAGTAGGAAATTTGAAGGGATAGGTGGGTTTGGGGTAAGGGAAGGAAGAAAAATGGAAAATTTGACAATGATCCAGATGCACTGAACATTGAAATGCACATACACTCTATTCAACACTGACATGAGGAAGTGAAACCCCTTTGCACAACTTGCTACAGATAAAATTTTTTGAAGTTTTAATATTAAGAGACCAGAAGCATAAACCTTTAGAGATAAATAAGAGGATAGTATTGACATATTGTTGAGGCTTGTATTCCTTTCAATATACAAAATTTAATAAGTATCAAGTCTGCTGCAAATTGCTTAAACAGTAGAGAATCAAATTCCAATATTCCTTCACTTCCAATAAAAATAAATCTTATAGACCTTTAGGTTTCTCAGTTGTTTCTAAATATCTTAATGTTATGCATTGGAACTAATTTCATTCTATATTTAAGTTTAAATTTTAAATACTAAATGCTTTTAAAATCTTCTTACTTGTGCACAGGTATGGATAGATAACTGATGTGGGCAGAATCAGAATTATTCAGAAGGTTGCAAATGGATGCTTACCTAGTTTTCTCTCTGCTGGGTCATAGAATACAGACTGTCCTAATTGGAAAAAGTTAGCCTTCCCAGATTTTCTACATATAAACACTCGATCAACATTTTGTTATTAGAGGATTATTCAAGATTAGCTATATGTTGATTGATAATGACAGAGCATGACAGAAAGGAGAGGGAAAACCATCTACACTTCAGTGAGGTTCTGACTTGTGCTTCACAAAGTGTTATGAAAGCTCTCCATGAGAAATCTAGCAGCTGAATTTCTAAAAAGTCCTTATTCATATTAAGGCTTATTTTATATTTTTGACATTGTTTCTACAGTTGGATTTAATTTTTCATAAGGGGTTAAGTGTATTATATTGGATATATGAAAGTAAATGGAATCTTTATTCTATTAATCCTTTGCCACTTGTCTAATCCCAATATAAATTATCCATGTGTTTAAAGTAATGAAAATAACAATAGATTTTTTGTTAAAATAACAATAGATATAAGCACAATAAATCATTCTGTAGTAGACAAGTATTTTCACCTTTATTTTGATAGTTGGTCCTCTTTTACACTACAGAATATTCTTGGGAAAAAGTGCTCCAGGCTGACCACAACTGCAGAATATTATGGTTTGATCTATAATAAGATAAGGAAGGAAGGGGAACCTTTCTTCCAAAAGTCTGCTCCCAGGAATGTGATCAGTTGTATGGTGGTGACTTGGAGATGAACATTTCCAATGAACAGTCATCTTAACAAGCCATCTTGATATAACATTTCTGTAATTGGTTATAGAGGATTTTTTATGGCTTTGCAAGGATGCCAGATTGCCTCATTTTGAGACAATTTAAACAGGAATTTAGTCACCTGTTCTTTGTATCTTTAGGAGAAAAACCCATTGACTCTAAGCCAGGGGATCACAAAGGCTCAGAAAAGCTACTACCTTCAATAGTGATCCTAGACTTCTAAAAACAAAACAAAACAAAACAAAACAAACAAAAAACACTCCAGTAAGCACAGCCAGTCAGGGCTGCTATCACAGACTACATGCAGTCAGGCCAGAAACAGAAGTTGAGAGTCATTTAGTTGATAATATATTTTTTATGAGACAGACTCAAATGAGACTCCAGAGAGAGGGTCAGAAAGACTGAGGAGAGGGACTAAAATTGATCACACGAAGATTGGAAAGTAGAATTGCTTGTAGAACAAATAAATCATAGAAAGCCTGTGCATGTAAGAACAAGACAGCAGACCAAATTCCAGAAATGCACATTATCTTAGAGGTCAACTTAATGAATTATCAATGGAAATCTTTGAAATCTTAAATATTTGACCACATGTGGGAGAAGGACAATTGCTGAAGAGAAAGAAAATATCATCAGTCTGTTAGGAGGTCGAGTATCACATTAGGAATTAATAAAGCACAGATTTGTAATAAAAAGAGAAAACAATTATTCCAACTGAGGGGTTCATTTGTTTTGATGTAACAGTTCTTGATTTAGGTGCTAGAAATTAACATACAATTGATCCAGTCCCACAGCTGAGTTGATATTGACTGCAGTATTCCTACATAAAGGGAAAGAGAAACTTTACAAATATCTGATGAAATGAGTTGAGGATGGAGTGTTCTAATAGTGATATCTGAGGTTTAGACACAGGTGAAGAGGTGGATTTTCTTTTCTAAAATTCCCCCATTTTTATCCTGGTGCCAGTGGCTCACAACTGTAATCCTAGCTACTCAGGAAGCTGAGGACTGTGGTTCAAAGCCCCCTGGGCAGGAAAGTCCCTGAGACTCATATCTCCATTTAACCACAGGAAAACCAGAAGTTGCACTGTGGCTCAAGAGGTAGAGAACTCACCTTGAGTTGAAGAGCTCAGGGACAGTGCCCAAGCCCAGACTTCAAGCCCTTCAGAATAACAACAAAAAAAATCTCCCTTTTCTTGGACTGCCTACCTCTTTTCCTAACATTCAACAAAGAAGCCTTTTTATCACCCACAACATTTAAGTCCTATCCTAGCTACTGCAAATAGAATGACTTGGTTTCTCATGTCAAAAGTTCATATTTGAAGAAACAAATAACAGCAGTGGTAACGTTTTGCAAGTCCTTGAACTCTGGGCCTGTGTTATGCAGGTAGCTTTCATGTGAGATTGTTTGTTATTTATTGAATTACTGCCGATGAGGGGAATTACTGGGTCTTAAGGGAGATCTATATTTAGTCTTTTCAGGAAACTCTGTATTGCATTCCACAGTGGATGAACAAGTGTAATTTCCCACCAACAGTGTAATAGAGTTCCCAATTGGCTACATCCATGTCAACATTTGCTATTGTTAGCTTTCTTGATAATGGCCATTCTAACTGGGACGAGATAGAATCAGTCTTGTTTATTTGTAGATTTGTAGGCACCTTCTAGCTACCATAAATGAATGAATCCATGAAACTTATATTGCTCTGAGTCTGCATTCCGTTCTTTTTGCTCTTAGTATAATTTTACCAAGCCTTTCATTTTCCTTAAGACTGGTGAAAAGTCATCCTTTCTGATGGGTGAATAGAATGCCTCTCTCTCTCTCTCTCTCTCTCTCTCTCTCTCTCTCTCTCTCTCTCTCTCTCTCTCTCTCTCTCTCTCTCTCTCTCTCTCTCTGTGTGTGTGTGTGTGTGTGTGTGTGTGTGTGTGTAAGACCACTATAGGGGAGGGGGGACCAAGATGGCGACGGGGCAGTAGGGAAACGCCACAGCGCTCTCCAACCAAAAAGAGAGTTCGAGTTCCAACGCTTAATCTCCCCAAGAGACCGACAACAACAAAAAGACGAACACTCAGAGAAAAACCAGAGGCGGAGAATAACAAAAAAGAAAGAGGAAAAGAATTTCAAAACAGAGAAAAGCGAAGACCCCTCCCCCAACCTTTACTGGCCGCGCGGCAGCGCGCCAAGCCGCCGGCCAGCCGGCCCGGCGGGGGCTGTGGGAGCCCCAGAGAAACAGCAGAGACACAGGGGGCCACTTTCAGAACATCAGGTACTGGTTTGCAGAACAGCAGATCGCCAGGAACAGAGAAACCTACCAGCCGGGAGTCTCCACGAGGATCCCACCCCCACCCCTCACTCTCCACCCGAGCAGAGAGGCTCCATCCCGCCAAAGCCGCTCGGCATCAGCAGAGTGACAAAAGGACCTGCGGCAGACCACCCGGCCCGCCTGATCGCGATCCCAACGATCCAGCACTCTCCACCCGAGCAGAGAGGTTCCATCCCGCCAAAGCGGCTCTGCGCGACAAAGGGTCCTGTCTGCAGACCACCCGCCCGCCCGATCACGATCGCAACAACCCGGCGGGGTCACTTGGGCCCCAGAGGTACCGAGAAGAAGATGCCTGAGCGTGGACACTCTTGACCCAACAGCTTCGACAGAGGCAGAGACAGAAAAGAATCACACAGAGCCACCACCGCCCAACCCAGCCCGGATTGCAACAACAACTGACGACCTACACCACACAGAAACAACCAGCTCCAGGGTGAGTACCCCACAGGGGAAGTGTATCCCTCAAGGGAGACCAGAGCTAGAGGGAATCCCCAGACCCTGACCTAGACTCCCTACCCCAGCACCCGGACCACAGGACCCACTAAAACTGGGAACTGTTTGAGAGCTCCACCAGCCCATGGAGCACACTCAGCTGGCCAGGCTAGAGCAAGAGCACCCCTGGAAGGGAGCTTAAATGCCCAAGCCAGGAACAGCGCCCCTGGGTCAAGACTACCAACAGTAGAAGAAATTTGAACTGTGTCCCCCAGGCTGTATAACCTAGGGGGTATACACATCAGCACAGGACTAACAAGCGCGCTCCAGGCTGGGGCCGGAACCAAGCCCGGGGATCCGGCACCTGAACAACACAACCAACTCCTCCCAATTGAAGTAAAAAGCTGAGCATACGCCTCAACAGAGGGGAGAAAACCAGGAAACAACACTCCCCCGGGAAGCACGCCTGTGACAACAAAAGACCTGGTGGCCCAGGACAAGAGAAGCCCAAACCCCACCAAAACTCCACCCATATACCCTAGACTGGGAATTGGGCAACACAGGCTGCCAGCACCTGATAGTAAGCAGGAGCTCAGACTGTTAAGGCGGCTCAGCAATAGAGTGATAGTCTTGGATGTATGAGGCCCTGCATCTGATTCCTCAGAATCACAAAAGCAAAAAGGGTCAGAAGTGGTGCTGTGGCTCAAACGGTAGGGTGCCAGCCTTGAGCTGAAAAAGCTGAGGGACAGCACCCAAACCTAGAGTTCAAGCCCACAACCAGCCCAAAACAAATAAACAAAAACACATCAGGAGCCCATAGCAGACTCCAGCATTTGGGAGAGTGCATCCAGAGCATCTGTTCTTCACAAGAGCACCCGTAGGAGCAAACACAAGCAGTCTAGGCTGCTCAACCCTTCCAAAGGCAGGAACTGTCAGCAATCTACAGCACAGAGCTGAGAATCCTAAGTAAGTCAGAATAGCAGCTGGAAATAGGCTCCCAACAGAACCCAGATCAGGCACAGACTCTCTCTACCAATACAGAATCAGCAACCAAGCAAAGACAGACACACCAAAACAAAATTGAAGAGCAGTCTCCTGAACCTCCATGCGAAAATCACAGAGAAAAATCACAAGGTTTACTACCACCCAGGACAGCAAGCTCACCCCAAAAGCCAGCAGCCACACAGGGGAGAGCCCCAGTGGGAGCAAAGCAGGAATGGAAGACAAAGGCTACTTCCAAGGGTTGCTGGAGGCAATGACTCAAGAAATAAAGCGAGAAATTTATCAGAAATTGAAAGAGCACAAGGATGAACTATCCAAAGAGATACAGGGTATCAAACAAGAGATGCATGCAAAAATAGAAGCTGCACAAACCTCAATAAGAAGTGAGATAAACGCCAAATTAGAGGTAATGCATACCTCATTGAGAGGTGAGATCAGTACTCTGAGAACCAACATTGAATCCATAAAGGGATCCATTTCCTCCATGCAAACCACAATAGAAGCCACTGTCAACAGAGTGAATGAAATGGAAGGTCGAGTGTCAGATACAGAAGACAGAATACACCAACTGGACCAAAAAGTGACAGATATGGAAAAATTACTCAAATTAAACCAAAGGGATATTCAAGAGCAAGCAGATAATGCTAAAAAATTTAACCTTCGCATAATTGGAGTGGACGAAGGTGAGGAATTCCAGAGCAAGAGAATGCAACACCTATTTAACAAGATAATCAATGAAAATTTTCCCCACCTCAAAAACGACCATCTTAACTACATCACAAAAGCTTATCGAACACCCAACAAGCAAGACCCCAGGAGAAACACTTCTAGACACATTATAGTAAAAATGATAGATCTGAATAATAAGGAAACAATCCTGCATGCAGCAAAAATGAAGAAGGAGCTATACTACAATGGGAAAAAAATAAGAATTACTGCAGATCTCTCCACACAAACAATGAATGCAAGAAAAGCCTGGGAAAGCACCATACGAGCCCTGAGAGCCAATAACTGCCAACCCAGACTGATCTACCCGGCAAAGCTAGCATTCACATTTGATGGAGAACTGAAAACTTTTAATAGCAAAGAAAAACTAAATGAATTCATAAACATTAAGCCAGCATTACAAAGAATTCTAAGAGGGGGGACACAACCTGAAGAAAGCAGCCAGGAACTGGGGCCTGCCCCAAACAGGCATTACTCAAAGTCTAACTGAGCAAGCACAGGAGGAAAGGAAAAAAGAAAAACTTAGGAAAACGGAATGGCAGGGACAACAATGCATCTCTCTATACTTTCTCTTAATATAAATGGGCTGAATTCGCCAATTAAAAGAAAACGAACTGAGGACTGGATAAGAAAACAAGACCCATCCATCTGTTGCCTTCAGGAGACCCACCTCTCAGCCAAACATACAAACAAACTCAGAGTGAAGGGGTGGAAAAGGATCTACCAATCAAACGCCCCCAGTAAGAAAGCAGGTGTAGCTATCCTGATATCTGACAAAATAAACTTTTCATTAAAATCAGTACAGAAAGACAAGGACGGACACTACATATTAATAAAGGGAACAATCCAAGAGGAGGATATAACCATCATCAACTTATATGCCCCAAATATTGGTGCACCTAGATATGTCAAACAAATGCTCTCAAACTTACAGAATAAAATAGATCCCAATACGATAATACTAGGAGACTTTAACACACCACTCTCACCAAAGGACAGGTCTACCAACCAGAGGATTGGCAAAGAAGCTACCGAATTAAGAGAGGCCATACTGCAAGCGGAATTAACTGACATCTACCGAGTATTTCACCCTAAAACAACACAGTACACATTCTTCTCAGCAGCTCACGGAACTTTCTCCAAAATAGACCATATCATAGTTCTGCACAGATAAAGCTATCGCAACCAAGCTAGAAAGACAACCAACTAATTGGGAAAAAATATTTACCAGCAATATATCAGACAAGGGGTTAACATCCTGTATATACAGGGAACTCAAGAAACTAATCCCTCCCAAACCCAACACACCAATTACTAAATGGGCAAGGGAACTAAAGAGGGACTTCTCAAATGAAGAAATAAAAATGGCAAAGAAACACATGAGGAAATGTTCATCATCCCTGGTGGTGAAGGAAATGCAAATAAAGACAACCCTGAGATACCACCTTACCCCAGTCAGAATGTCCCACATCCACAAATCAGCCAACGACAAATGCTGGAGGGGATGTGGAGAACGAGGAACGCTATTACACTGCTGGTGGGAATGTACACTCATACAACCACTTTGGAAAGCAGTCTGGAGGGTCCTTAGAAAGCTAAAGATTGACCTCCCTTACGACCCAGTCATACCACTTCTAGGCATCTACCCTGAACAACAGGAACCAATATACAAGGACACGTGCACCTCCATGTTTATTGCAGCACTGTTCGCAATAGCTAGGATATGGAAACAACCTAGATGCCCCACCACAGATGAATGGATCCAAAAATTGTGGTATCTATACACAATGGAATATTATGCAGCCATTAGAAATGACAAAATAATGGCATTTGCAGGGAAATGGATGGAGCTAGAAGGAATCATGTTGAGCGAGGTAAGCCAAGAACGAAGAGACAAACAGTACATGGTCTCCCTGATAAGTGGATGATGAATCCAAAATGTTAGGTGATATGACAAAACTAACAGGACTTAAGAAACAAAGAACTCCCACTCATCTGGTTGAACCACTACTAAATATCCCCATGCTGCTGATCACATATATGGTATATAACATATGAGCACCGTTATATATTACAGACTGTGATAGACAATTTGCTCCAGGAAAGTTAGAATGAACTTGTGACTTTAAATGAGCATCATTATTCCACAATACTGTGAATTTCCGGAAATTAAGTAATCACTTAATCACGATCAAAAAAAAAAAAAAAAAAAAAAAAAGAACCTTGGGGAAGGGAGGGAGGGAGGGGATGGTGGGGGGAAAACGGTGGAGGGGGTAACAATGTTCAAGAGGAAGTGGAAGTGTACTCATTGCCTCACTCATGTAGCTGTAACCCTCTGTATAGTATCTCTACAATAAAAAAAAATAAAAAAAATAAAAAAAAAAGACCACTATAGGCCCATGAGTTCATTTCTAAGCCTTCTGTTTCATCTGTAATTTTGTAATTCCGTATTAAATTTGGATTGCTTTCTTTATTGTATTGAAGTATATAGTTGGGATTTTGATGAGTATTGCATTGTCAATTGTTTGGGGGTAGTATTGCAGTTTCTTCATGTAAATTCTTCCAACCAGGAGCATTAAAAGATTTTCCATTTCCTTGAGTCTCCTTCAATTTCCCTTTTTAGATTTTTAAAGTTTTCACAGTAGAGGTCCTTCACATTTTTAATTAAATTAATTAATTCCTGTTGTTGTTTTGTTTAGTTTAGATTTGATTTGATTTTGGAACTAATACATATGAGGTTGTTTTTTGGATTTCAGCCTGGATCTTCCCATTGTTGGTAACACAGAAAAACTACTGACTCTTGTGGTTTTATACCCTGATGCTTTGCTGAAGGCTAGTGTCACCTTTAGTAACTTGGAGGAAGAAGCTATAGAGTCCTTTAAATACAGGAATATTTCATCTGTAAAAAAGGGATAGTTTTACTTCTGCCCTATTTGGATCCCCTTTATGTTTTTCTCTTGCCTATTGCTCTTGCTAGAAAGTCCACTACCATATTGAAGAGTAGTGCAGAGAGTGGACATCCTTGTCTCATTCCTGATGTTAATGTCTCCGTGCTTCCACGGTTAGGTAAATGCTAATTATCTCTGTCATATGTGTGTGTGTGTGTGTGTGTGTGTGTGTGTGTGTGTGTGATATGTGTTTCATATATATATATATGTGTGTGTGTGTGTGTCATATGTGTGTGTGTGTGAGTGTGTGTGTGTATTATATTGAGGAATGTTCCATGCATTCCTAGCTTCTCAGACCTTTTAATCATAAAGGGGTATTGGAGCTTGTTAAAAGCTATTACTACATCCCTATAGACGATCATGTGTTTCTTGTCCCTGCTTCTGCTGATGGTTTGTATTATGATTATTGACAAGAATATTCAATCCAATTGTATCCTAGGGTGAATCCTATTTGATCATACAATATTATTTTTTGTTAGTTGCTGAAATTAGTTGGTGAGAATTTTATTAAGAAGTTCTGCATAATTGCTTATCAAAGAGTTGGGTTCATAGTTCTCTTTCTTTGGTGAGTCCCTATGTGATTTGAGGAAGAGTCTAATTCTAGCTTCATAGAATGTGTTTGATAATTCCATTTCCCTTTCTATCCATTGAAGAGTTACATCTGTGTATTGTAAGTTCTTTGCAGGCCTTAATTTCATGGTAAATTCATTGAGGCCTAGATTTTTCTGGAATGGGAAGTGGTTTACTGACATTTCATTTTCATTTCTTCTTATGTGTTACTTCTTGCTTCAGATCCAGTATAGGAAAGCATCAATTTCTCCAAGATTCTCCAGGTGATTGACGTAAGATTTTCAAAGTACTCTCTTATAACTTCTCAATTTTGCTTATATCTGTTGTGTTGTCTCATTTTTGTCTCTGATTTTCTGTATTTGGATGAGTTCTCTTTTTGTTTTGTTTTTTTATTATGAAGGTGATATACAGAGAGATGGGTTACAGTTACATAAGTAATGAGTACATTTTTAACAGTGTTACCCCTTCCTTATTTTTTCGTGCTTCCCCCAACCCTGACATCCCACTCCCACAAAATTGTAAAGCTTATTTCTAACATAGCGTCTAGTGCATATCACTGTTGCTTTGGTTAATCTTTGTCGACCATTTCTGTGATTTCCCTTCCCTTCCCCAAATCAGATTAACTTATGTATAAGACAAAGGGTACAGAAATCAAAAACAGTAACTACAGGGAATAAACCAAAGGGTAAAAACTAAATAGAAATAACTAAAAACAGTTCACTATACAATCATCTTGTATCCATTTCTTGGAGCTCATTTCGATAAGCATCATTTTATGGTGATATGCATATTGCTATTGAGCTATTGGGAATATCCTAGACATATACTAGTTTTTCCAAATGAGTCAAAATATGTAGCCTATGATTCTTTGGGTCTGGCTTGTTTGAATTATTATGTTTCCAAATGATTTCATTTCCTTACAAATGGGGCAATTTCATTCATTCTGATGAAAGCATAGAATTTTCTTGTGAATATATATGACATTTTCTTGATCCATCATTGCTGGGTCATCGGGGAGCTCTAGTGAGGAACCTTTATACTTTTTTTACAGAGTATTTGAACAAGTTTACATTTCCACCAATAGTGAGTATAGTAATGTTCCTTTTTGGCCATATCCCCACCAGCCCAGCATCTGATATTATTAGTTTTCTTCGTAATGGTCAATCAAACTGGGGTGAGGTGGAATCTCAATTTTGCTTTGATTTGCATTTCTTTTATGGCCAGAAATGTTGCATATTTTTCATGTATCTATTGGCCATTCATATTTCTTCTTCAGAGAGGTCTCTCCTTAAATCTTAAGCCCACTTATATTATGAGGGTTGTTGTTTCTATGAGGATTTGTTTTTTTGGGGGGTTAACTTTTGGAGCTCTAAGAATATTTGAGATTGAGGTCATTGTATGTTGTAGAGCAACTAAAGACCTTCTCCCAATCTGTGTGTTTTTACTTATCTTTCTATCTATATAAGGTCTCTTTTAAGTCAGATTTGGTAAGGGTCTGTCAAGTCTGTTAATTTATTGAAAGGACCAGCTCTGTTTTGTTGATCTTTCTATGTTTTATTTTGTCTTTATTTAGTTATTTCTGACTTAATTTTTTCATTTGTTTCCGCCCACTTAGGTTTGGACATGTTCCTCTCTTCAAAGAGCTTTAGGTACATAACAAAAATACTGATTTGAGATTTCCCCAATTGCTTGATGTAGGCATTCAAAGCTATAAATTTTTCTGTAAGTACTGCATTTAATATGTCCCAGAGGAGCTGGTATTTTGTGTGTTCATTTTTGTTAAATTCCAGAAACTTTCAGATTTCTATGCTAATCTCTTCAGTGTCCTACTGGTCATTCAGCAATATGTTGTTCAGTCTTCATGGGTTTGACAATTATTTTTGCTTTAGCTGTTTAATTGTAAGTTTATTCTGCTGTGGTCTGACAAGGTATGGGAATTCAATTAATTTTTCTTTCAATTTGGACAGAATTTCTGTGTGACATAGGATAGGTTGTATTTTGGAGAATCTTCCATGACCTGCTGCAAAGAATGTATATACTGACACTGAGTGTATATTCTGTAGATGTCTCTTAGGGCTAGGTGGTCAATGCAATTATTTAGGTCTTCAGTTTCTTGGTTGAGTTTCTCTTGAATAACCAATCCATGCATGACAATGATGGGTTGAGATGTGTTTAAAGGTTATGTAGTATTTGGTTGATGATGTGGGCTGCTCCAGGATTCAGGGCAATGATATTAAACTTGATATATCCTCCTAATGGAGAGCTGCCTTTATCAATATGTAATGTCTCTTCCTGCTAATTTTAATTTGAATTCTATATTATTTTATGTTAGTAATTCTACTGTGGCCTGTTTATGCTGTCCATTTGCTTGAAAATTTTCCTTCCAGCCTTTCAGTTTGAGTATGTGTTTGTTTTTGTCAATGAAATGTATCTCTAGTGGAAACTGGATGGATGTGTCTTGTTTTTTGAAACTACTATCTAATCTGTGTTTTCTTTTTTTTGGGGGGGGGAGTCCAGTTGTGGGGCCTGAACTCTGGGCCTGGGCGCTGTCCCTCAGCTCTTCAGTTCAAGGCTAGTGCTCTACCACTTGAGCCACAGCACCACTTCTGACTTTTTTTCTTCTGCTTATGTGGTGTTGGGGAATCGAACCCAGGGCCTCAGGCATGCAAGGCAAGCACTCTACCATTGAGCCACCTTCCCAGCCCCTAATCTGTGTTTTCTAATTGGAAATTTATGTCCATTGATATTGAGAGTTGAGGCTGGGAAATATCTAATAATTCCTGCTATTTCATACACCTGCTGTTAGGAGCTGTGCCTCATCTATTCTTATTATATTTACTTTTTTCTCTGGTAGGGAGCATTTTATATAACCAGTTGCTGTTCTTCTTGACCTTCTCTATGTAGGATATATTTGATTAATTTCAATCTTGCCGATTTGGTGGAGATAAATTGTTTCAAGTTCTCTTTGTCATGAAATATTTTTTATATATCCTTTAAATGTAAAGGAGAGATTTGCTTGGGACAATATTCACGGTTGGTAGTTGTTTGCCTTTAACGTTTGCCATATATCATGCCAGGCTCTCCTTTTTATCATATCGGCTAAGAAATCATTATTTATTCTGAATGTATATCCTTTATAAATAATCAGTCTTTTCTCCTGGCAGCTTTAAGAATCCTTTCCTTGATCTCTTATGATCCTCTAATGGATTATGATGTGGTGGTGGGTTGTTCTGTTCTGGTATTCTCTGGTTTTCTAAAGGCTTCTCTTCTCTGAATGAGCCTATCTCTTTGGATGTTTGGCATGTTCTCTGCTTGAATTCTGTAATATGTTTCCCATCCATTTTGTTTCCTGCTCTTCTCCTTCTTGATACCTATCTCCCCCAAGTTTGATCTTCTAACTGAATCTGGAACTTCCAGCAAGACCGTTTCTTGTTTCTTGGATTTGTTCTAAATGATTATCTCCTCTTTTCTATTAGACCTAGTCTGTCTTTGATGCCCAACATTATCTTCTATGTCATCTTTTCGCTGTAGAGACTTTCTATTTTGTTTTGGATTTCTCTGTCTCCTAATTGGTCATTTTTAGGGCTTCTATCTTTATTAAAGCTTTGTTTTAGGTCTTGTGTGGACTTTGTTTACATCTTTTCTTTGGGTAGGGGCACTGTATCTTCTCTCATACCTTTTAACTAGGTATGTATTTTTTTCCTTGGACTCCTTTGCCTTCTCAGAATTTATTTATCTTTCTGTTTGTAGTCTACATGAATTATTTTGCCAATCTTTGGTTGGTCTCATCTTGTTCACAAATTTCCTTGTGGAGGTTTTGTATCTTTTCGTTAATCACATTTTTCAGCATTACTTTTAATGTATTTTGAATACTATCTTCTAGGTCCTTAACTGTCTGTTCTAATGTCTGGTCATTTCCTGTGTGAAGTATACTACCTTGGCATCAGTTTTCTTGTATTTTTCTGATTTATTTTGTCCATTTGGAGGATTTATTGGCTTTCATTTGGGGGATCTATGATCTTAACAGGTGACTCTCTATGTTCTTGGTTGATTTGCCAGGTGTTGGTTTGGTCTTCTGTTGTGATTTGTTTTTCTAGACTTAGGTTTTTGTCTAGACCGTTAAGTATAGGATTAGAGATCATTTGTGGTGAAATGTTGTCATGTTAATACTTGTGGTTCCAAAGACAGTTCGAACTGTCCAGTGGTAAGGTGAATTGTGTCAGTGTTTGGATGTGGCTGTCTCTGTTCCTGCTTTTTTCCCATGTGGCCCTTTTATTTCCACAGTGCAGCTGTGCTTTTTTTTCCACAGCAGTCACCTGCCTGGCTAGGTAACTTATCATAGATTTCTGTTTCCTTGTGAAAACAGTATAAAAATCTTCTTTTGAATTATATATCTATATATAATTATACCTGACTTGGTTTGACCTGCTAGAAGTGGAGTACCTGCTAGGACTCTAAATCTCTGTTTCATTAGCTAGAGCTAGGGTAATTTTCTGTTGTTATTCTGCCATTGTTTTTCCACTTCCTCAGGTTTATTTTTGATATTGTGGCTTTTTTCACATAATTTAGGATTTGTGATGGTTGTATCCGGTTATTTTTGTGTTTCTGTTTGTATTACTTTGAAATAGTGATTTCAGGCTTCTATGAAGAGACAGTAATATTATGAAATGTATGTTATTACATTGAAAGAAAGAGAGCAGACATTTTAACCTTTTGCTACAAGTAAATTAATATTAAGCAAAACTAAGGAAAATAATTACTTATTTACTCTTTAGAGGATGAGTATAGTACTCTTGGATATCTTGGAGGAAAAGATTTTAGACTCATTACAACTGATTCCTTACATTGAAATTATAGGCTAACCATTCTTTTTCAGAAGACAAAAGCTTCAGTTATTTCATATTAGTATTATAAAATCATAATACCTGCATATTGGTTTGTTTTAATCTGCAATTTTCAATTCCATTCTTAATCGATTAGGTATCTAGGGCTTTCAATGACCAATTCCTTAAAATACATATATTTCTTATATTGTGATGTAAATCTCAGTAATATAAATATGAATTCATCTCTCCGTCGCATCTTGAGCAACATTCATATGTAATTTACGCAGTCTCAAGCATGAAACATATTTTACTCTTTTCTTTTTTTTTTCATTTAATTTTATTTTAATTGAGAACATACTGTACAGAGGGGCTACAATTACACGGGCAGGATAATGTATACATTTCTTACCAAGCATTGCAGCCTCCTCCTTTGTTTACCCTTCACCTCAATTCCCCGCCTCCCCCCTCCCCCCACCCAATTATACCTCCCTCCCCCCCCACACCGACATTGTAAAGCTGGTTTTGACATGACATTTTGTACTTCTCATTGTTGCAACAGGTCCACCTGAATCCTTAAACGACTTGTTTGTCCCCATCTCCTCCACATGTTATAATGACATCAAATATAGTGAAAGCGGGGGTTACACTGTGGGGGAGGGACATACAAAGCAACAAAGAAATAATCTTATAAATGCGTTAGAAACACATGCATGAAAGAAACGAAAACATTAAAATAAATATTTAAGGGTTCATTTTCCTAACATCACATTATCTGACCTTTTCTGCTTGACTCATACCTATAATAGATATTGCAAATAAGGGAAACCATGGGACCTATGCTTCTTTGGGCCTGGCTTACTTCACTTAATATAATTTTTGCCAAACCTTTCCATTTCCTAACAAATGGGGCAATGTCATTCTTTGTGATGGAGGCATAGAATTCCATTGTGTATATATACCACATTTTCTTGATCCATTCATCTACTGAGGGGCATCTGGGTTGGTTCCATATCTTAGCTATGGTAAATAATGCTGCAATAAACATAGTTGTGCTGGTAGCTTTAGTGTGGTCTTCTTTGTAAACATTTGGGTAAATGCCCAAAAGTGGGATTGCTGGATCATAGGGGAGATCTATGTGAAGTCTTTTGAGGAACCTCCATACTGCTTTCCAAAGTGGTTGAACAAGTTTACATTCCCAGCAACAATGAAGTAAGGTTCCTTTCTGTCCACATCCCCTCCAGCATCTGTTGTTGTTAGAGTTCTTGATTTTTGCTGTTCTAACTGGAGTGAGGTGATATCTCAATGTTGTTTTGATTTGCATTTCTTTTATGGCAAGGGATGTTGAACATTTCTTCATGTGTCTATTGGCCATCCTTCTTTCTTCTTCAGAGAAGCTTCTCTTTAAGTCTTTCGCCCACTTATTTATTGGGCAGTTGTTTCTTTGAGGATTTGTTGTTGGGGGGTTTAATTTTTTGAGTTCCAAGTATATTTTATTTTTTTTCCAAGTATATTTTAGATATGAGACCCTTGTCCGTTGTATGGCTAGTAAAGATCTTCTCCCAGTCTGTGGGCTTTCTATTGATCTTGCCAGCTATGTCCTTTGCCCTGCAGAAGCTCTGCAATCTTATGCAATCCCATTTGTCCAACCTTTCTTTGATTTGTTGTGCTTCCGGGTCTCTATTCAGAAAATTTCGGCCTGAGCCAAGGACACCTAGGGTTTCTCCTATTCCATCCTGTAATGTTTTCAGAGTGTCTGCTTTGAGTTCAAGGTCTTTGATCCATTTGGAGTTGATTCTGGTGCAGGGTGATATATAAGGATCTAGCTTTAGTTTTCTACATGTAGTTAACCAATTTTGCCAGCACCATTTACTGAAGAGGCTGTCTTTCTTCCATTTTATTGTTTTAGCTCCCTTATCGAAGATTAGATGGCTATAGGTCTGTAGGTTCATTTCTGGGTTTTCAATTTTATTCCATTGGTCCTGAGGTCTGTTCTTATGCCAATACCAAGCTGTTTTGATTACTATGGCTTTATAGTAGAGTTTGAAATTTGGTATTGATATTCCTCCAGCAGTGTTCTTTCCGTTGAGGAGCGTTTTTGCTATTCGGGGTCTTTTATTGTTCCATATGAATTTTTGGATTGCCTCTTCTATTTCCTTGAAGAATGAGGGTGGAATTTTGATAGGTATCGCGTTGAATTTGTAGATAGCCTTGGGAAGTATTGCCATTTTCACGATGTTAATCTTGCCAATCCAGGAGCATGGGAGGTTTTGCCATTTTTTAAGTTCTGTGTTGATTTCCTTTTTCAAGATTTTAAAGTTTTCATCATAGAGGTCCTTCACTTCTTTGGTTAAGTTAATTCCTAGGTATTTTATTTTTTGTGGGGCTATTACAAATGGAGTTGCTTTCCTAATTTCAGCCACACTTTTCTCATTGTTGGCATATAGAAAAGCCATTGATTTTTGGGGGTTAATTTTATAACCTGCTACTTTGCCAAAGTTTTGAATCAGCTTGAGTAATTAGGGAGTGGAGTCTATGGGATTCTTTAAATACAAGATCATGTCATCTGCAAAGAGGGAGAGTTTTATTTCTTCTTTCCCTATTTGGATCCCCTTTATGTCTGCATCTTGTCTTATTGCTGTAGCTAGGCATTCTAATACTAGATTGAAGAGAAGTGGAGAGAGTGGGCATCCTTGTCTTGTTCCTGAGTTAAGAGGAAATGGCTTTAGTTTTTCACCATTGAGTATAATGCTGGCTGTAGGTTTGTCATATACAGCCTTTATTGTATTGAGGAATGTTCCATGGATTCCTAATTTTTCCAGAACCTTCATCATAAAGGGGTGTTGGATATTGTCAAATGCTTTTTCTGCATCTATTGAGATAACCATGTGGTTCTTATTCTTGCTCCTGTTGATGTGATGTTTAATATTAATTGATTTGCGTATATTGAACCAGCTTTGCATCCCTGAAATGAATCCTGTTGGATCATGGTGTATGATTTTTTGGATGAATTGTTGAAGTCGATTGGCCAAAATTTTGTTGAGAAGTTTTGCATCAATGTTCATCAAAGAAATGGGTCTATAGTTCTCTTTCTTTGATGAGTCCCTGCCTGGTTTTGGGATGAGGGTTATGATGGCTTCATAGAATGTATTCGGTAGTGAGCTTTCTCTTTCAATTTCATTGAAGAGTTGGAGGAGTATTGGTGTGAGCTCTGCTTTGAAGGCCTTGTAAAATTCCGCTGTAAAACCATCTGGTCCTGGACTTTTCTTAGCTGGGAGGTCTCTTATTGCTGTTTCTATTTCAATGCTTGATATAAGCCTATTAAGCTGGTTTAACTCATCTTGGTTTAGTTTTGGCATGTCAATATTTGCTAGGAAAAGGTCCATTTCTGTCAAGTTCTCAAACTTATTAGCATAAAGTTTTGAGAAGTATTCCCTTATAATGTTCTGAATCTTGGTTGTTTCCGTGGTGATGTTTCCATTCTCATCTCTGAGTTTATTAATTTGGGTGTGTTCTCTCCTTTTTCTGATAAGGTTTGCTAAGAGTCTGTAAATTTTGTTAAGTTTTTCGAAGAACCAACTCTTTGTTTTGTTGATTCTTTCTATAGATTTTTTGGATTCTAATTCATTTAATTCTGATTTAATTTTGATTATTTCTTTCCGTCTACTGGATTGGGGTTTATCTTGCTGCTCTTTTTCAAGGAGGTTTAGATGTGTCATTAAATTGTTAGTTTCAGATCTCTCCGATTTGTTGATGTAGGAGCTCAGAGCCATAAACTTGCCTCTGAGTACTGCCTTTGCTGTGTCCCAGAGGAGCTGGTAATTTGTGTGTTCATTTTTGTTGAATAGCATGAACATTTGAGTTTCCTTTCTAATCTCTTCCATGACCCACTCATGATTCAGCAGTGTGTTGTTCAGCCTCCTTGTGATACCAGACTTTCTTTGGTGGCTTTTGGTGTTGAGTTCTAATTTTATTCCCTTGTGGTCAGAGAGAATGCAAGGTATAACTTCAATGTTTCTGAATTTAGACAAGTTTGCTTTGTGGCCTAAAATGTGGTCTATTTTAGAAAACGTTCCATGTGCTGCTGAGAATAATGTGTATTCTGATGCTGCTGGGTGAAATGTTCGGTAAATGTCTGTTAAGTCTAGTTGATCTATGCAGCTGTTTAGATCTGCGGTTTCTCTGTTGAGTTTTTGCCCAGTTGATCTGTCTAGTGGGGAGAGTGGTGTGTTAAAATCCCCAACAATTAATGTCTTTGGATCTATATGGGATTTGAGGGAAAGTAGTGTTTCTTTGATAAATTTGGGTGCTCCATTGTTTGGCGAATAGATATTTAGAATTGTAATATCCTCCTGAAGGAGAGATCCTTTAATTGGTATGTAGCAACCATCTTTATCTCTTCTCACGAATTTTAATTTGAAGTCTATTTTATCTGCTATTAGGATTGCAACTCCCGCCTGTTTATGAGGGCCGTTTGCTTGGTAGATTTTGTTCCAGCCTTTAACCTTGAAAATGTGTTTCTTTTTAAGGGCAAGATGTGACTCCTGCAGGCAGCAGATAGAAGGGTCTTGTTTTTTAATCCAACTAGCCAGTCTATGTCGCTTAATTGGAGAGTTCAGTTAGTTAACGTTAAGAGATAGGACTGAGAGGTATTTGGGAGTTCCTGCCATGTTATCCACCTTCTTGAGGGCTGCGAAAACTGGGTTCTTCCTATGGTTCTTGGATTCTCAGTTTGGGTGCAGTTTCTTGGCCTTTGTTGCGGTCTTGTTGGTTTTCTATGTGTAGGACATCTTTAAGAACCTTTTGTAGGGCTGGTTTGGTGGAGATGTATTGTTTCCATTTTTCTTTCCTATGGAAGGTTTTTATTTGGCCTTCAGTTATGAAGGAGAGTTTAGCTGGGTACAGTATTCTTGGTTGATAGTTGTTTGTTTTTAGGGCATGGCATACATCATTCCAGGCTCTTCTTGCTTTGATTATCTCTGCTGAGAAATCTGAGGTGATTCTAATTGGTTTCCCTTTATAGGTGATTAACCTTTTCTCCTTGACAGCTTTAAGGATCTTTTCCTTGGTCTGGGTTGATCCTGTGTGGATTATAATGTGACGGTGGGATGTCCTATTCTGGTCTGGTCTATTTGGGGTTCTAAAAGCTTCTTGTATCTGAATAGGCCTATCTTTTTGTATGTTTGGGAAGTTCTCTGCTAGGATCCTGTTAAACAAATTTCCTAGACCATTAACTTCTGTTTCTAGGTGCTCCTCTACACCCATTATCCTTAGATTGGGCCTTCTGATGGTGTCTTCCAGGTGTTGGATAGACCTATCATATTTCTTGGATTTGTCTTGGATGGTTGTATGTTCTTTCTCTATGATATCTAGGCTGTCTTCAATCCCTGAGATTCGATCTTCTGCATGGTCTAACCTGCTGTCAAGACTCTCTACTTTGTTTTTAATCTCTTTTCCTTCTAATTGGTCAGCTTTGATGGCTTCAAGTTCTTTGTTGAAGCTCTGTTTTAGGTCTTGTATGAATTTCTTTACTTCCTTAATTTGGTGTTCAGTGTTTGTTCTCAAATCACTTAGTTGATTGGTTATGGTTTCTTTGGACTCCCATTCCTTCTGTTGGGTTCCATTCAGCATTCCCTTTGTGGTCTCCCTGACTTCCTTCAGCTCTTTGTTAATGGATTCCATGAATGCCTTTAGTGATCTTTGTGTATTCTCTACCTGGTCTCTCAATTCCTGAATTACTCTTTGATTAGCTTCCTCCCGTCTGTGGGATTCCTGCAGTTCTCTTTCTTCCCGTTCGTGGGATTCCTGCAGTTCTCTTTGAGTGTTCTCTGCCTGCTCATGCCATTCCTCCCTTTCTCTTTGAGTATTCTCAAGTTGTTCACGCAAATCCTGTATCAGTTTTTGAGTAGCTTCCTCACGCTTATGATATTCCTGTATAAACTTCTGGGATGCCTCCTCTCTCTCCCTATCAAGCTCATACAGAGTCCTTTGTACATCGTCAAACTTCTCATTTATCATGTTTGCTATTAGTGTTTGTAGAGCTATTTGGGAACTCTCCTCTGGATTATTCTTTATCTGTTCTAATCCCTGATTATCAAGATTGGGAATTGAGATACCCGAATTTGCCATCTTTCTTGTGTTTTTCCGGCTTACTCGGCCCATTTGAGATGAAGATTGCACCAGTTTTGTGCTAGAACACTATCTTAAAGCAACCATCAACCAAAGTTTGCATTTGTACAGTCAATAGTCTACAGATACAATCTAGTTCAACAGATACATCTATTCAACATCAAACAACTATATGTTAAAGGATTTCGAACCACAGAAAAAAATTTGGAAAACCAGAAATTATTAGGATTAGGGAGAGATGTGGGTAAAAAATA
The DNA here is from genome assembly GCF_024711535.1 of Dipodomys merriami. NCBI lineage: Eukaryota > Metazoa > Chordata > Mammalia > Rodentia > Heteromyidae > Dipodomys > Dipodomys merriami. The sequence continues at coordinate 6,440,312 of NW_027206257.1, forward strand.
GGAATAGATTGGTGTGGGGAGGCACAGGGAGAGTTAACTATGTCCTAATCACAATGCAGGAAATGGGTTGGGTAGGATGCAAGTAGAGAGAGAGAGAAAAATAAGAGACGGAAAGGGGAATAAAGAGAGACCAGAAAAAAATAGAAACGTAAAAATTAATGTTATTATAGAGGTTAAAAGACCGTCTATTTAGAGAAGAATGTGAATATGTTCAGAGAAGGGGAGGGACATAGAGGAGATGTGAAAAACTTTAAGGATGGGAAAGGGAGAAGAAAAAATCAGAAGTTCAGTAGAGCTAGATAAAAAACAAAAAGATAATTAAGAAAGAAAGAAAAAGAGAAAAAAGACAAGAAAAGAAAGGAAAACGCTCATTCACTTATTCCTAAAATAAAAATTATAAGATGAGGAAAAAAAAAAGTTACTGGAAAACGATTATTTTTTCAGAAGAGGAAAAAATTAAAGATTAATAAAAGTTTTAGAAGGGAAAAATTTACATATATATATATATATATATATATGGTAACAAAAAACAAAAAAACAAGCAAAAAAAGAAAAGAAGAAGAAAGAAAAAAGAAAAAAAAGTCTTTTGATTTTTTTTGGGGGGGGGGAGGAGTGGGAAGAATCCTGTATCTCCCTTTTGTCTGTAACCAGTCTCTTGTTGGAGTCTCTGGTCAGCTTGAGGTCCTGTGGCTTGATTGGTTTCTTAAGTGGGTTGGTTGGAAGAGGCAGAAAAATGCTCTGCTTTACCCAAGATTTTGAGATCCCCCTCCCAGGTTAGTTTTCTGGGAGGGTGATCTGCTTTGAGAATCACAAAAGAAGGGGATGTGGTGGTGAGGCTAGGTTCTGGGTAGAGTTGAGGCCTTTCAACAAACAGTAGCTTTTCCCTGGGTCTGTTTTGTGATAAAGCTCACAGAGCCCAGCCTGGAGCCATTCTCAGGGTTTCTGTTTTTCAATTGATTGTGGTGGCTGCTAGAGGGAGGGGCAGCCTCTGGCTCTGTTTACCCTGTGAGGCAAGGCACTCCAATGGCTGGCGCCTGAGCTGGGTGACTTTTCCCTGGATGGAGCTGAGTCTGGCAGGTCACTTCGCTGTTAAGTTCTTGTGACCTGCTAAATGACTCGTTTTATTCCAAGGCCTGAGCTGGAGCTCGCAGCTCCTCCGAGCTTTGTCAGTATCCAAGATGGAGATCACCAGTGCTGGGGGGGGAGGGGTGGCCTTCCCTCCTCTGCTCCCTGAGGAGTGAGGACATCGGGCTTGTACTCACGCCGAGTCTTGGATCCTGGGTCGTCTGGTCTGCAAACTGCAGGATGAAGATGTCTGCTCCTTGTCGGTTCTTGTTTGTGTTGAGTAGAATCTGCTCGTCCGCTGCGTCTGGCTCCTTCGTCCCCGACTCTCTGTGTCTCAGGTATGACCCCGCGGCGGTGGTCGCCGCCGCGACCCTGCCGCCGCAGCGGCAGCTGGTGCGTTTCCTTGGCTTCCCCTCTCTTGTCTAACTCTCTGTCCTGTGATGGCACACTTGGTGTGATTCTCTGGCTTAGGACTGTTCACTGGAAGTCTAAAACTGCTTTCTATGCGAGAGCTTGTTCAGATTCCAGCTTCTCCTCCGCCATCTTCCCGGAACTCCTCCTATTTTACTCTTTTCTATGTTTTAATCAATATATCCCTTCTCTTTAGAAATATGTTCTCATATTTTTCTAGAAATATGTCTCTCATCTTTCTCATGTTTCTCATCATATTGCTCCAGTGAACATCATGTGTTTTCAGTACTTTAATTGAAATAAATATAAAGTTTTGAACATGAAGACACCCTCCCATTATCACTTTAAAGTAAAACTTTGGGGACTATTATATATATAAAAATTAAAAAGTACAATGCAAATGTTTGCACATGAATGATCCAATGATTAAGTCAATTAGAACCAAGAGGTACCAGAACATCGTCTCAATTTATTTAAAGGCACCAAAATATTAGTGCTCATGAATATCACTCATTGTTAGAAAATGGCTAGTCATAACAAAGTTTATATTATATTTGAAATTTAAAAAATGAAAATTACACCCAGATTTGCTGTCAGTATCCTGTTTCCAGGGATACATTTTTTTCAGCAAACTGGGAAGCAAAAAATAAGGAAAGATATAAAATCAGACTGTCTTTCCTTAAGATGATAAGTACACGCAAATTGTGTGATTTATTCAAAGATATGATAAACATTCATAAGAGGATATGTGATCAGAAGTGATATGTAAGCAAAATAACTGGAAAATTGTATATGTAAATTTTGCTTCCAATATAAGATTACAAGTTTTCAATTCATGAGCCTATTGAACAAGATTTTGTATCTGTAATACAGATCCTGTATTCTACATTTTAGACATAGTCCAATTTCTCTTACCTCAGGTCCTGATCAATATTCTTCTACTTGCATGATGTCAATTGCTACTAAAGTAACAAGTTATGTCTTTTTTTCATTTCTAGATCCAATAAATTTTAGTATTTTGGAATAGTAGTATAAATTCATGGAGTTTGCTTTGATGTCAAGTTTGAGGATCCTGTATTCAGGGTATTGTGATTTGGCCTGAAGCAGCCAGGAACATATTATGAATATACAGACAGAGTATACTAAGATCTAGGTACTTGATCTCAGAGAAAGATAAAGGTCCAGGCAAGATTTTGAAGCCAAGATAAAGCAATGGAGCAAACATCAATCAACTATTATTACAAATGAATGGAACTGATCTCTGATGTGTCTGGTGGCAGCTCTGTGTGTGTGTGTGTGTTTGTGTGTGTGTGTGTGTGTGTAGAGAGAGAGAGAATTTTAGTGTATCTTCCATATTTACAGTCCATAGAGCATTACTTGCTATGGAGAAGGTGCTCATATCAGGCTCTGATACCACTGTCATCACTTTTAACTGCTAAAAGCACTTGCTTAATCTCTAATTAAAAAGAAAAAAATAAACTAACATCTTACAGGATTGTTTTGGTAATTAATTGGTATATTGAAGGCCAAAGGGAGGTATTGGAGATTATTATAATCTTTTTCCTCTCTTCTGATTATTACACAGCAATAGTTGTGATTTTCAGGACTCTCTTTCAATGTACTCACAGCTGAATTACTAATATGCTTAATAATATGAAAGATATGATACAGAAATAGATCAGCCAGCAAGCACAAAGAACTAGTGAAAAGATCAAACTTTTGAGCAGGGTTGCCACATCATTTAGGAATGCAATTCCTTCATATGAACTTCAAATTTTGTGGCTTTCCTTATGTGATTAAAAGGTAAGAAAGTAGAAGCAAGAATTCCTTTTCAGCCAAGTAGAAAATGCTCATGATTCCATTCTCATGTTGCAAATTTCCGTTCCATAAAGACTCTTCATTAGAGTGCTTTCATTTAATATACTTCAGCACATCATCCTTCCCTGTTGGAAACAGGCAAAAAGATAATTTTGTTTGAATATTATCTTATGTAAAATAGTGTGTATAGGCATGATTTGTATAATTACAGATGTTTGTAATAAATGTAAGTAGGAATCATGTCACAACTAAAAATATACATAAAATCACATAACAAGACTAGAAGTCACAGCATTTTGTGCATAAATACATACATTAGATTAGTGCAAAATTTCTATTTTGAGAAAAACTTCATATTAAAGTATAATGCACTTTACTAAGGGTTGAAACATTTTATTGAAAAATATATTTCTTAGAGATATTTTTGCTTCATAATTTTAAGAAGAAAAATGATCCCAAAGTAATTATTTTTTTACTGTTTTCCTGTTTCCATGTGTTTAAACTTCAAATTAGAAATCCAGATATATGATTTAATTTAACCAAAAATATTTATTGAGTATAAAGTCCTTCTACTCTCTTCATTTTTCACACTAAGATCACCAAATATGATGAGTCTGAAATAATTAGTGTATTTTTACCTATGTTAATATTATTTACAATGTGAGTGAAATGTTTGAAAAGTAGTATTTATTTTAGCTTAATTGCTCTGAAGAGACAATAAATGATATAATCAAAGGCTTAAAATGATTAGATTTAAAATTTAGAATTCAGGAAATGGTTTTGACCACTCTGGTTACTGGAGCCTTCACTACAACCTCATGAAGCAATTTATATTGATGAAGCAAAAATCTGAGTTTAGCCATTTATGAATAAAAAGTCATGTAGTTCTGAATATGTAGAGTTACATATCAAACATAGAAAATTTAGCTTTTAAATACTTGAATATGCTAGTACATTTAATTGCAGGGTAAGTACTTGTTCTGAAAGGAGATAAAATTGCATTTATTTTGAAATGTAAACCTAAGTATTCATTTGAATAAAAGACAATGTTTAAAATATCACTCATTCAAGAAAGAAGATGTACAGTTAGTTGTTTTTCATGCCAATTATGTTCTCTAAATTTACTATAAATACTAGATTAGTAAACCTAATTCATTACTTTCTGGGAAATAGAAATTCAATTTCCTAAAACTCATGACTATAACTTTTTCTCAAACAATTGCTAAGTAATTGTTTTATATTTTTTGTCATGGGATATTATTTGATATATTTTTATTCATTAAGTTAAATAATTGGCCAATAACAATATAAATTATGCATGAACAAAGTTTATCTAACACAAGTATTTCTTTCACAAGACATATCATGGCTCTCTTAAGGAACACGAGAAAGCAGTGTGCTCTTTATTAATTTTTAGTTATTTTCTTAATAGTTATTAATTGTCAGAAGTGGCAATTCTATAATATATTTAAAGCATTTGATTATACTCCTTCTATTTCCTTTTCATTGCTCCTTTCTCCAAAGATCTTCTGCTTTTCACATAAAATTACATCTTCATATACGTGCATATAAACTAATTTGGAATATTTAAGCTAAACTGCAACTTAATTCAAGATCTACAGTGGATTAATAGGATGAATAAAAACTTCAATATTTTTTGTTAACTTCTGACTTGAGTTATCAATATTATTATGGTTAGGGTTAGGATCCCAGACAGAATTAGAATTAGAATTAGAGAAATAGAAAATTTAGGTTCAACACAGGATGACCCATTGCAACAATGATATGCACAAGACACTATGTTGAAAATGAACTTTACACCCTGGGGAGGGAGGAGTAAGGGAAGTGGGGAGGGATGGGATAGTGGGAGAACAAGACAGAAGGGGGTAACAATGCTCAACAAGAAATGTACTCCTTATGTTACAAGTGTACTTAATCCCTCTTTAAAGCATCTTTACAACAAAATAAATTTTTTAAAAGAATAATGAAAAATAAAACCTGCCAGTACATAGGAAAACACTTAAAAATTTTAGGTTCAAAATGCAATTAAAATTTAGACCTACATGCTGAGCAAGAGTTAGAATAAATGTGAAAAGGCTTCTTCTTAACATGATGATTCAGATATATGTAGGCTTAGAATTAGGCAAGGTGTTCCAGTTAGAGTTGGGTTAGGATGAGAAAAAAGATATAAGATATTGTGTAAAACTGCCACATATTTTAAGAAGAATGAAGGGCATCAAAGTTAGAATGAATGAAAACCAGTGTTACTTTAAACATTCAGATATAATTTGGTTTAAAGTGTGAGATACTTTGTTTGTTCTAGCTAGGGATAGGGAAGGATAAGCTTTACTGTCAATTTTACTTTTACACTAAGAAGTAGAAGCAAAAAATGTGTGATTAAATAGAATCTAGACAATTTTCCTTACATTAACCATTTGGTGTTAAATCAGACGGTGATTAAGATTAGGTTTCTGGTTAACTGGGGTTGAGGATAGAGTAAAGAAATGGGGTAAATTAGTGGCTTGCACCTATTATCCTAGCTACTCAGGAAGCTGATTTCTGAGGATCACAGTTCAAAGCTAGCCCGGGCAGGAAAGTACGTGTACTTATCTCCAATTAACCACCAGAAAACCCAAAAGTGGTGCTGTGGCTCAAGTGGTAAAGCACACACCTTGAGCTAAACAACTCAGGGATTGTGCCCCGGCCCAGAGTTCAAGCCCTACGACCGACAAAAAAAAAAAAAAAAGAAATGTGTTAAATGATGAGTAAAGCTGAACTTATTTTAGGTTCTAGGAATTCAGGAAATACTGGGATAATGGAAGTACAATTTATTTCATAATATCAGGAATTGAGATCAATGGGTATAATGATTCCTGTTATGGAACAAGATATATTCCGAATTAAGAGTGAGAAAATCTGTAGGGTTTACAGAAAACCTGAAATTTATTTCAAGAATTATAAGTGGAATTTCAGTTAGGATTGCAGAAAACGAGCATTTTTCATAAATTTTAGAATTGGGATACTATTAGTATCAAGGTTATGGTTAGGATTCGAGCCATGGTTAGCGTTAGAGTGAAGGAGAAGAAAATGAGGCTCAAACTGAAGGTAAATTTTAGAATAAGCCTGGTAATTAGAATGAATGTGAACTAGAGTATTGCTATTAATATTAGAATCTACTTACAATTAGGCTTATGGTTATTGTCAATGTTCCAGTTAAGATTAAGTTAGGGTTAGAAAATGACTAAGATATTCGAAAAAATGAAATCCATTTTTGGAAGGCTTATTTGAATCAAGTTAGGATGAGTGAAAACTAGTGTACTTGTGTTAGTGTTAGTATTGTCATACAATTAGGATTAAGATTAAGGTCAGTATTTTGGTCTGATTATGATGACTGTTATGAATAAGAAAGTTTTTAGTATAAAATTCAGTCCTCACTAACAAGTAGAAGCAAAAATATGAGACTGAATAGTAACTAGAGCATTATCATTATATTTATTTCTCAGTGATCATTCTTGTAATGATTAATGAGAGTTTTCCAGCCAGGTTTAGGTTGAGAGTTAGCATTAAGTAATGGACTAGAGGGTAAGTAAATCTGAAACTGTTTTAGGGTACAGGGTTTGTGGAAAAGGTAGGATGAATGGAAACTACAAAATTTTTCCTGATAAGACCTGTTGCAACAATGAGAAGTACAAAATGTCATGTCAAAACCAGCTTTACAATGTAGGTGTGGGGGGGGTGGGGGGTATAATTGGGTGGGGGGAGGGGGGAGGCTGGGAAGGGAGGTGAAGGGTAAACAAAGGAGGAGGCTGCAATGCTTGGTAAGAAATGTATGCATTATCCTGCCCATGTAATTGTAGCCCCTCTGTACAGTATGTTCTCAAATAAAATAAAATAAAATTTTAAAAAAAAGCCTGGGACTTAACTGTCCAACGTGAAATAGTTATTGTGGAACAATCTAAGTTAAGAGTATCAAGATTTAAACTAGGTACAGTGGCTCAAATCTGACAGGAAAATTTTCAACTGGTTTTGCAATGAAATAAAAAAGTTTAAGAATAGGTTTAACCCTAAACTTCACATTTGGATTTTGACTCAATAATCTCTGAATTACCATCATCTATGAAGAAGACACAAAACGCTGATTTTTACCAAAATGTTTATAATTTTGATATCATACTTTATAGTAATGTGAAAAATAAGATCTTATGTTTTCTTTAAAGATATTTATATAGTTTTTGTTTCTGAAGCAAAACTTTATGAACAGGGCAATAAATATTAAATATTCTAACATAAAAAATTTTTTCCTGATAAGAGAATTTGAGGACAAGTAATATAATCGTTCATGATAGAGAACAAGATAACTTCAGAGGTAGAGTCAGAAAATTTGTAGGAATTAGGGCATACTGAAACTAATTTCCAGAGTGCAAACTGGAGTATTCATTAGTCTTTTTCTTAAACATTAGAATTCTACTATCATTAGGGTGAAAGTTAGGTTTCAGTTCCAGCTGGCTTAGTGTAAGCATTAGGGAAATGGAAAGTTAGGGTACAACTGTAAGTAAATCTTCGAATAAGTCGAGTTATAATTAGGATGAATGTGAAATAGGAAACGGCTAATAATATTAAGATTAGGGTATGATTAGTGTGAGGGTTAACCTGAATATTCCAGTTAGAGTTAGGGTTACAATAATGGAAAGATAATGAGCAAAACTACAAACTATTTTAAGAAAGATAAGTTGAATCAAAGTTAGGATGAATAAAAACTAATGTATTTGTGTGGCTTTTAAAATCCAAAGCACATTAGTTCCAGTGTTAGGGTTACTTTTCTAATTCAGGTTAGGCTTAGGGTTACGGAAGGGTAAGCTTTAAATAAAATTGAATTTTTTGTTAACATTTTCAAGTAAAATATGTTTGAAATTTAACAAAAACTACAGAGTTTCTCTAAGTTTCCTATGCAGGGTTCAATGGGGTTAAATTTAGAGTTAGGTTTCTAGTAAGGTTTAGATATATAGTAAGGGTTAGGAACTAGAGTAGATTTTATGCAAACCTGCGACTTCTTTTTGGAGATATAGGAGTTCTGTACAAGTTAAGATTAGTGGAAACTATGGTATTTTTCATGATATGAGGATTTGAGGTTAATGATTCGTAATAGGGAACAAGATAGATATCAGAGTCCAAGTCTAGGAATCTGTAGTCTTTGGAGCAAACTGCAAATCATTTCAAAGACAGTGCGTATCTGTAAGGATGTATCTAAACTCGAGTATTTTCCATTAATTTTAGGATTGGGTTACTATTATCATGAAGATTACTCTTAGGGTTCTGACCAGGATTACAGTTAGGATTAGGGAAATTGAAGGTTGAGAACTTGAGTGACTTACTTCCCTTGTGTATGTATATGCACTATTCTAAGGCTTGAACTCAAGGCTTGGGTTCTGTTCCTGAGCTTTTTGCTGTAGGCTACGAGCCACGAATACACTTCCAGCTTTCTTTGGCAGTAAATTGGAGATGAGAATCTCACAGACTTTCCTATCTGAGCTGACACTGAAGTGAGATGTCCAGATCCCTGCCTTCTCATTGAAGTTAGGATCAAAACCATAGGTCCCGTCTGTAGTTTCCCTTACTTGCAGTAACTAGTACATGGTATCATATGACCATATAAGATGATGTTAAGTAAAATGAACCCTAAGATATGGACACAAATGAGTTTTTATTCCATGAGATTCTTATCTCTATATAATCCCCCAAATAAAGTTGGAAGGGGAGCTGTGGTTCAAGTATAGAACACCATCCTTTAGGGAAAAAGCTTAAGTGAGAAGGTAAGGTCCTGAGTTTAAACCAAAATATTAGCACTCAAAAAAGTTGATTTCTTTTCCTTGAAGTTTTTATTAAATTGCTCAGAAAATAATAAACATTGAATTTATGTTTAGCATTACTATGAAAATCATGTTATATTTATTGATGCTATTCTTTATTTTCCTAAATTTTATTTACACATTAATATCCAGTAATGGAAAGAGACAATTAGTGCTTCACAATTTTTTATGGCAGTTGAACATATGGATGAGAGATGCTTACAAGGAATTTGGACTGAAATAGATATGTGCAAGCTCTTCATATAAATAAATGATAGTTGAAGAACCTGTGGCCCTGTATGAAATAAAATAAAGAAATCAGCAAGGAAAGATAAGGTATGATTCTGGAAACCACACAATTTTGGAAGATAAAAAAACAAGGAAAATATGTAGCTTTTTGTAAGTTCTTTGTAACCCACAGACACAATTTATTCCTTATTTCTACTGTAAGGCATTTCAGTTAACTTTATTTTACAAAGTTAAACATGACTGGCATTTAATACTAACTGGCGTCTGTCAAAGGTGAGCAATTATTCTAGCCAGGTGCTAGGGGTTCATGCCTATAATCCTAGCTACTCTGAGGGCTGAGATGTCTAGAGCCTAGTTCAAAGCCAGGTTGGAGAGGAAAGTTGGTGAGACTTTTCTGTTCAATTAACCACAAAAAAAACTGGAAGTGGCACTGTGGCTCAAAGTGGCAGCACTAGCCTCGAGTAATAAATTTCAGATACAGAACCCAAGTCCAGAGTTCAAGTTCTCTGAAATAATTATTAAAATACTTGTTCTCACGATTTCTTTAACTTGTCTAGACGAATGTTTTAAACTTAAGGATTTTTTATTTCATGTGTCAGCATTGATTTTTAAGATGTGCAGAGAAAAATAATTTAAAGTCAGAACTGGTTTGTATTACTTTGTATTACACATTGCCTCTACACCCAGAGATCAGCTGGAAAGCAGATGGCCAAATCCTGGCTGTTAGCAATGAATATGGATATATGTTTCTTTGAGCAGATACACAAACTTTTGTAATGGTAGCCTTTATATATAACACCTTAATTGTAATAATAAAATTAATATTATTACTATTATTATTTTTTGTCTGTTGTGGGGCTTGAATTCTGGGTCTAGGCATTGTCCTTCAGCTCTTCAGCTCAAGGCTAGCAATCTACCACTTGAGCAACAGTGCCACTTCACATTTTCTGAACCTTTAGTTGGAGATAAGGGTCTCACAGACTTTCCTGCTTGTGCTGGCTTTGAACAGAGACCCTCAGTTTTCAGCCTCCTTAGTAGCAAGAATTACAGGTGTGAGCCACTGGCAGCCAGCAGTAAAATTATTTTGAAAAAGAAAAACCCATTATTCTATCTTTAAAAATTTACAATCTGGCAAGTGTATCTGTAACATTAGTTGTATCAAGTAACCATAGGCAGCAATCATTTTTAGATCTCACTATGTCCTGTCCAATGCCAGACAATATATCATTAATTTACTTTTTCCTAACCAAGTTCATGATGAATTCTCAGCACCACAATTTTCTAGTGAGTAAAAAGAATTCTTCAACATATTTATTTCAACAAACAGCATTTTGCACTTGGTTTTTTTTTTAATTTTGTCAGCCCTGGGGTTTGAAATCAAGGCCTGGGCACTCTCCCTGAGTTTCTTTTGCTCAAGGTTAGCACATTACCAATTGAGCCACAGCACCACTTCCAATTTTTCTGCTTATGTCATACTGAGGAATCAAATCAAGTGCGTCATGCATGCGAGGCCAGCACTCTACCACTAATCACATTCCCAGTCATTGGGTCTTTTGTTGTTGTTGTTGTTGTTTTAAAATAGCATTTTACTATGTGTCCTTCTGTTGGCCTAAAACTTGGGCTGGTCTCAAGCTAACTTCTAAATCAGCCTCCCAAGTTCAGAGATTACAAACATTGACCACCATAGTCGGCACAAGATTCTTTGTGAGAGAATACTCTTTTCAGATATAGAAAGAGTTATTCTGTCTTCCTTGGACTGGATGTTTTTTGCATTCTGCACTGTTAATCACATTCCTTGTCCTGTTATGTTTCCCCTTCTAGATTAATTGAAATATTTCAGGTTCTGAACTTGAAGCTGCCCCTGCCATCCAACACCACCACATTCTTGTGGATAGCACTAGCTGGCCTCATGAGCATAGCAGCCAGCTGGAGCTCAGCTATCTGATGGCCTTGAACTTCAACAATGCAATCATTTCTGGGCACAGACTGAAAACTGTCATAGGTAAGTTTGATTTATTCCAGCCTATTCTCAGCTACTTGCCATTCTCAGCTTTGTATGCTTTAAATTCTGTTAAACATTCATTACTATTTCCCAGCATTCTCAAATGTAACATATATGTCTTACTTTAAAATTTATCCAAACATGCAAAAAATGTTAACGTAGTTACTGTCCGCCAGTGGCTCATGTTTGAAAACCTAGCTACTTTAGAGGTCAAAAACTGAGCATCTTGGGTTAAAGCAGCCCAAAATCCAGAAGTGGAGATGTGGCTCAAGTGGTAGAGTGTCAGCTTTGAGCAAAAAGACTAACCAAGTATAATTAGTCTACTTTGGACTCACTCATGGAAAACACACACACACACACACACACACACACACACACACACACACACACACACATACACACAATGTACATTCCCCTAGACTCCCTTTCTTGAGCAGTATTCAATGTCAATAACTTAATGCACGTTTTCCAAATTATTATGGTAGGGATTAAACTACATTTGTATTTATGACAATGCATTTTTTGTACTTTTTCTTTTTCATTTTTTGGTACTTATGTGAGAAAACAGTGTTTTGTGAAGACTAAACAGAAATCAATGTGTCAGTAAATAGATAGGTGACAGACTGAAAGATGCAGATAATACCACTTGAAATTTTATTTCTCCAAATTAAAATATATATACATATGTATGTATTTAAAATTTCTGCCAAGATTTTATTTCCATTAACAAAGATCTATTTGTTCCATTATATAAATTTAACATATTGTATGTTTCATAGTAGATTTATATTTATAGAATTTCTTAACTTTGGAAACAAGGTTCTGCAGTGTAGACCAGGCTTTCTTCAACTCGTAATTCTCCTGTGTCAGGTTCCTGAGTATTGGCTGGCATTACCATGTGGTAGCATAGTACCATGTCCAGCTATATTATTTATATTTTGTACAGTAGAATACTAATGTGAACAGCTTTAAGCCACATATCTTCATGAGCATGAATGAATTTCTTGCAGAAAATGTTATAAATAGAGTTACTGAGTAAAGCCAATAATGGTAGACATGCCTGTAATCCCAGCACCAAGGAGGATTGTAAGCTTTAGAGCAGCCTAAGCTACACAGTAAGTCCCTACCATAGCTAAGATATGGAACCAATGCAAATGTCCCTCAGTAGATGAATGGATCAAGAAAATGTGGTATATATACACAATGGAATTCTAGGCCTCCATCAGAAAGAATGACATTGCCCCATTTGTTAGGAAATGGAAAGACTTGGAAAAAATTATATGAAGTGAAGTAAGCCAGGCCCAAAGAAACATAGGTCCCATGGTTTCCCTTATTTGTAATATCTAGTATATGTATGAGTCAAGCAGAAAAGGTCAGATAATGTCATGTCAGGAAAATGAACCCTTAGATGTGTAATGTTTTTTTTCTTTCATGCATGTGTTTCTAACGCATTTATAAGATTATCTCTTTGTTGCTTTGTATGTCCCTCCCCCACAGTATAACCCCTGCTTTCACTATATTTGATGTCAGTATAACTTGTGGAGGAGATGGGGAAAAACCAGTTGTTTAAGGATACAGGTGGACCTGTTGCAACAATGAGAAGTACAAGTTGTCATGTCCAAAACGAGCTTTACAACGGCGGTGCGGGGGGGGGGGAGGGAAGGGAGGGAAGGAGAAGGATTAGGATTGGGGGGAGGGGGGAGACTGGGAAGGGATGTGAAGGGTAAACAAAGGAGGAGGCTGCAATGCTTGGTAAGAAATGTACGCATTATCCTGCTCAGGTAATTGTAACTCCTCTGTACAGTATGTTCACAAATTAAATTAAATTAAATTAAAAAAAAAACAACACTAGTGCACATGGAAAGCTGTGCAAACTGCCTCAGTTTAGTTATGAAGAATAACTCATGAGACAAAGAGTATGGTCATTTAATGTTATTTAAATAATAGTTATAATATTAAAGATGAACTATTGGTAAGTCTTCATATTTCCTGTTTGTATCCTTCTTTTTTCATGCATATATTTTTCTTTTTCTTTTTGTTATTGTGAAAATAACATACAGAGGGGTTACAATTACATGAGCAAGGTAATGAGTACATTTCTTTTTTTTCTTTTTCTTTTTTATACAATGAGCAAAGAGTAGAAGTTTCTAGATATTGTGAGCAAAGCATGATTGAGTAGGGATCTTTCTTTATTCCTTTCTGATCCAGGAATATGTGTTTCATGTGTAAGCAATAGTTCTGACTTAATATAATAAGGAATTAAACATTTCATTCTTTTTTTTTTTTGGTTGGTCATTGGGCCTGAACTGTGGGCCTGGGTGCTGTCGCTCAGCTATTCAGCTCAAGGCTAGTACCCTACGACTTGAGCCACAGTGCAACTTCCGTCTTTTATTTCTTCTTATGTGGTGCTGAGGAACCCAACCCAGGGCCTCATGCATGCAAGGCAAGCGAACTAACACTGAGTCACCTTTCCAGCCCCTAAAAATTTAATTCTTTCTTTTAATTTTAATTTTAATTTTTATTTTTTGTGAACATACAGAGGGGTTACAATTATATGGGCAAGATAATGAGTACATTACTTATCAAGAATTGCAGCCTCCTCCTTTGTTTACCCTTCACATCTCGTCCAAGCCTCCCCCGGCTCCCCAACTCAATCCTCCCCTCCCCCTCGCACCAAAGTTGTAAAGTTCGTTTTCGACATGACAACATGTACTTCTCATTGTTGCAACGGGTCCACCTGTATCCTTAAACGACTTGTTTTTCCCCATCTCCTCCACAAATTATACCGACATCAAATATAGTGAAAGCAGGGGTTATACTGTGGGAGAGGGACAAATAAAGCAACAAAAAAATAATCTTATAAATGCGTTAGAAACAAATGCATGAAAGAAAAAACACATTTAAAAACACAAGTCATTTAAGGATTCAGGTGGACCTGTTGCAACAATGACAAGTACAAAATGTCATGTCAAAACCAGCTTTACAATGTCGGTGTGGGGGGTGGGGGGTATAATTGGGTGGGGGGAGGGGGGAGGCTGGGAAGGGAGGTGAAGGATAAACAAAGGAGGAGGCTGCAATGCTTGGTAAGAAATGTATGCATTATCCTGCCCATGTAATTGTAGCCCCTCTGTACAGTATGTTCTCAAATAAAATTAAATTAAATTAAAAAAAATGTCATGTCAAAACCAGCTTTACAATGTCGGTGTGGGGGAGGAGAGGGGTATGATTGGGTGGGGGGGGGAGGAGGGAGGCTGGGAAGGGAGGTGAAAGGTAAACAAAGGAGGAGGCTGCAATGCTTGGTAAGAAATATATGCATTATCCTGCCCATGTAATTGTAACCCCTCTGTACAGTATGTTCTCAAATAAAATAAAATAAAATAAACAAAAAAAATACATAATGAAGGGCTCATTTTCCTAACATCATGTTATCTGACCTTTTCCGCTTGACTTATACATATACTAGATATTGCAAATAAGGAAAACCATGGGACCAATGTTTCTTTGGGCCTGGCTTACTTCACTTAATATAATTTTGTCCAAGCCTTTCCATTTCCTAACAAATTGGGCAAACTCACCCTTTCTGATGGAGGCATAGAATTCCATTGTGTATATATACCACATTTCCTTGATCCATTCATCTACTGAGGGGCATCTGGGTCGTTTCCATATCTTAGCTATGGTAAATAGTGCTGCAATAAACATAGTTGTGCTGGTAGCTTTAGTGTGGTCTTGTTTGTAAACATTTGGGTAAATGCCCAAAAGTGGGATTGCTGGGTCATACGGAAGATCTGTGTGAAGTCTTTTGAGGAACCTCCATACTGCTTTCCAAAGTGGTTGAACAAGTTCAACACTCCTACCAACAATGAAGCAAGGTTCCCTTCTGTCCACGTTCCCTCCAGCATCTGTTGTTGTTAGAGTTCTTGATTTTTGCCATTCTAACTGGAGTGGGGTGGTACCTTAATGTTGTTTTGATTTGCATTTATTTTATAGCTAGGGAGGTTGAACATTTCTTCATGTGTCTATTGGCCATCCTTCTTTCCTCTTCAGAGAAGTTTCTCTTTAAGTCTTTAGCCCACTTATTTATTGGGCAGTTATTTCTTTGAGGATTTGTTGTTGGGGGATTTAATTTTTTGAGTTCCAAGTATATTTTAGATATGAGACCCTTGTGCGTTGTATGGCTAGTGAAGATCTTCTCCCAATCCGTGGGTTTTCTATTCATCTTGCAAGCTATGTCCTTTGCCATGCAGAAGCTCTGCAACTTCATGCCATCCCATTTGTCCAACCTTTCTTAATTTCTTGTATTTCCGAGTCTCTATTAAGAAAATATTGGCTTGAGACAAGAAACCTAGGGTTTCTCCAATTCCATCCTGTAATGTTTTCAGAGTGTCTGTTTTGACTCTGACGTCTTTGATCCATTTGGAGTTCATTCTGGTGCAGGGTGATATATAAAGATCTAGATTTGGTTTTCTACAAGTAGTTAATCAATTTTGCCAGCAACGTTTACTGAAGAGGCTGTCTTTATTCCATTCTATTATTTTAACTCCCTTATCAAAGATTAGTTGGCTATAGGTCTGTAGGTTCATTTCTGGGTTTTCAATTCTATTCCATTGGTCCTGAAGTCTGTTCTTATGTCAGTACCAAGCTGTTTTTATTCCTATGGCTTTATACTAGAGTTTGAAATTTGGTATTGATATTCCTCCAGCAGTGTTCTTTCCGTTGAGGAGCGTTTTTGCTATTCGGGGTCTTTTATTGTTACATATGAATTTTTGGATTGGAATTTTGATAGGTATCACGTTGAATTTGTAGATAGCCATGGGAAGTATTGCCATTTTCACAAAGTTGATCATTCCAATCCAGGAGCATGGAAGGTTTTGACATTTGCTATTTTCTGTTTTGATTTCCTTTTTCAAGATTTTTAAGTTTTCATCATAAAGGTCCTTCACTTCTTGGGTTCAGTTAATTCCTAGGTATTTTATTTTTTGAGGGGCTATTACAAATGGAGTTGTTTTCCTAATTTCAGCCACCCTGTTCTGATTGTTGGCATACAGAAAAGCCATTGATTTTGGGGGGTTAATTTTATACCCTGCTACTTTGCCAAAGTTTTGAATCAGCTTGAATAATTAGGGAGTGGAGTCTATGGGATTCTTTAAATACAAGATCATGTCATCTGCAAAGAGGGAGAGTTTTATTTCTTCTTTCCCTATTTGAATCCCCTTCATGTCTGCATCTTGTCTTATTGCTGTAGCTAGGCATTCTAATACTAGATTGAAGAGAAGTGGAGAGAGTGGGCATCCTTGTCTTGTTCCTGAGTTAAGAGGAAATGGCTTTAGTTTTTCACCATTGAGTATAATGCTGGCTGTAGGTTTGTCATATACAGCCTTTATTGTATTGAGGAATGTTCCCTGGATTCCTAATTTTTCCAAAATCTTCATCACAAAAGGATGTTGAATCTTGTCGCATGCTTTTTTTGCATCTATTGAGATAACCATGTGGTTCTTGTTCTTGCTGCTGTTGATGTGATGAATATTATTAATTGATTTGCGTATATTGAACCAGCTTTCCATCCCTGAAATGAATCCTGTTTGCTCGTGGTGTATGATTTTTTGGATGAATTATTGAAGTTGATTGGACAAAATTTGTTGAGAAATTTTGCATCAATGTTCATCAAAGAAATGGGTCTATAGTTCTCTTTCTTTGATGAGTCCCTGCCTGGTTTGGGGATCTTTTGAAATCTTTTTCAATTTCATTGACGAGTTGAAGGAGTATTCGTGTGAGCTCTGCTTTGAAAGCCTTGTTGAATTCCGTTGTAAAACCATCTGGTCCTGGACTTTTCTTAGCTGGAAGGTCTCTTATTGCTGTTTCTATTTCAATGCTTCATATGGGCCTGTTAAGCTGGTTTAACTCATGTTGGTTTAGTTTTGGCATGTCAATATTTGCTAGAGAAAAGGTCCATTTCTGTCAAGTTCTCAAACTTATTAGCATAAAGTTTTGAGAAGTATTCCCTTATAATGTTCTGAATCTTGGTTGTTCTCATGGTGATGTTTCCATACTCATCTCTGAGTTTATTTATTTGGGTGTGTGCTCGTCTTTTTCTTATAAGATTTGCTAAGGGTCTGTCAATTTTGTTAAGTTTTTCGAAGAACCAACTCTTTGTTTTGTTGATACTTTCTATAGTTTTTGTGGATTCTAATTCATTTAATTCTGATTTAATTTTAATTATTTCTTTCTGTCTACTGGATTTGAGTTTACCTTGCTGCTCTTTTTCAAGGAGGTTTAGATGTGTCATTAAATTGTTGGTTTCAGATCTCTCCAATTTTTGATGTAGGAGCTCAGAGCTATAAACTTGCCTATGAGTACTGCCTTTGCTGTGTCCCAGAGGAGCTGGTAGTTTGTATGTTCATTTTTGTTGAATAGCATGAACATTTGAATTTCCTTTCTAATCTCTTCCATGACCCACTCGTGGTTCAGCATTGTGTTGTTCAGCCTCCATGTGATACCGGACTTTCTGTGGTGGCTTTTGGTGTTGAGTTCTAATTTTATTCCCTTGTGGTCAGAGAGAATGCAAGGTATAACTTCAATGTTTCTGAATTTAGACAGGTTTGCTTTGTGGCCTAAAATGTGGTCTATTTTGGAAAATATTCCATGTGCTGCTGAGAAAAACGTGTATTCTGATGCTGCTGGGTGAAATGTTCGGTAAATGTCTGTTAAGTCTAGTTGATCTATGCAGCTGTTTAGATCTGCGGTTTCTCTGTTGAGTTTTTGCCCAGTTGATCTGTCTAGTGGGGAGAGTGGTGTGTTAAAATCCCCAACAATTAATGTCTTTGGATCTATATGGGATTTGAGGGAAAGTAGTGTTTCTTTGGTAAATTTGGGTGCTCCATTGTTTGTCGAATAGATATTAGAATTGTAATATCCTCCTGAAGGAGAGATCCTTTAATTTGTATGTAGCGACCTTCTTTATCTCTTCTCACGAATTTTAATTTGAAGTCTATTTTATCTGATATTAGGATTGCAACTCCGGCCTGTTTATGGGGTCCATTTGCTTGGTAGATTTTATTCCAGCCTTTAACATTGAAAATGTGTTTGTTTTTATGGGCAAGATGTGACTCCGGAAGGTAGCAGATAGAAGGGTCTTGTTTTTTAATCCAATTAGTTGGTCTATGTCGTTTAATTGGAGAGTTCAGTCCGTTAATGATGATAGAAAGGACTGAGAGGTATTTGGGGGTTCCTGCCATGTTATCCACCTTCTTGGCGCCTGCAAAAACTAGGTTCTTCCTATCGTTCTTGGATTCTCAGTTTGGGTGCAGTTTCTTGGCCTTTATTGTGGTCTTGTTGGTTTTCTATGTATAGGACATCTTTAAGAATCTTTTGTAGGGCTGGTTTGGTGGAGATGTATTGTTTCCATTTTTCTTTGCTATGGAAGGTTTTTATTTGGCCTTCAGTTATGAAGGAGAGTTTAGCTGGGTACAGTATTCTTGGTTGATAGTTGTTTGTTTTTAGGGCATGGCATACATCATTCCGGGCTCTTCTTGCTTTGATTGTCTCTGCTGAGAAATCTGAGGTGATTCTAATTGGTTTCCCTTTATAGGTGATTAATGTTTTCTCCTTGACAGCTTTAAGGATCTTTTCCATGGTCTGAGTTGTTCCTGTGTGGATTATAATGTGACGGTGGGATGTCCTATTCTATTTGGAGTTCAAAAAGCTTCTTGTATCTGAATAGGCCTATCTTTTTGCATGTTTGGGAAGTTCTCTGCTAGGATCCTGTTAAACAAATTTCCTAGATCATTAACTTCTGTTTCTAGGTGCTCCTCTACACCCATTATCCTTAGATTAGGCCTTCTGATGGTGTCTTCCAAGTGTTGGATAGATCTGTCATATTTGTTGGACTTGTCTTGGATGGTTGTATGTTCTTTCTCTATAATATCTAGGCTGTTTTCAATCCCCGAGATTCGATCTTCTGCATGGTCTAACCTGCTGTCAAAGCTTTCTACTTTGTTTTTTATCTCTTTTCCTTCTAATTGGTCAGCTTTGATGGCTTCAAATTCTTTGTTGAAGCTTTGTTTTAGATCTTGTATGAAGTTCTTTACTTCCTTAATTTGGTGTTCAGTGTTTATTCTCAAATCACTTAGTTGATTGCTTATGATTTCCTTGTACTCCCATTCCTTCTGTTGGGCTCCATTCAGCATTCCCTTTGTGGTCTCCCTGACTTCCTTCAGCTCTTTGTTAATGGATTCCATGAATGCCTTTAGTGATCTTTGTGTATTCTCTTCCTGCTCTCTCAATTCCTGCATTACACTTTGATTAGCTTCCTCCCGTTCGTGGGAGTCCTGTAGTTCTCTTTGAGTGTTCTCAGCCTGCTCACACCATTCCTGCCTTTCTCTTTGAGTATTCTCAAGCTGCTCACGCAAATCCTTTATCAATTTTTGAGTAGCTTCCTCATGCTTGTGATATTCCTGTATAAACTTTTGGATTGCCTCCTCTGTCTCCCTATCACGCTCATACAGAGTCCTTTTTATGTTTTCAATCTTTTCCTTTATTATGTTTTCAATCTTTTCCTTTATCATGTTTGCCAGCAGTGTTTGTAGAGCTATTTAGAAATTGTCCTCTGGATTATTCATTATCTGTTCTGTCCCCTGATTATCAAGATTGGGAATTGAGATACCCGGATTTGCCATTTTTTTGTGTTTTTCCGGCTTACTCTGCCCATTTGAGATGAAAATAGCACCAGTTTTGTGCTACAACACTATCTTAAGGCAAGCATCAACCAAAGTCTGAATTTGTACACTCAATAGTCTACAGATACAATCTAGTTCAACAGATACATCTATTCAACATCAAACAACTATACATTAATGGGCTACGAACCGCAAAGAAGAATTTGGAAGACCAGAAATTATTAGGGTTAGGGAGAGATATGGATAAAAATTAGGAATAGATTGATGTGGGGAGGCTCAGAGAGAGTTTACTAAGTCCTAATCTCAAAGCAGGAAATAGGTAGGGTAGGATGAAAATAGAGAGGGAGAAAAAAAGAAGAAAGGGAAAGAGAAAAGAAAAGAGACCAGAAGAAATAGAAAAGTAAAAATTAATAAAATTATGTAGACCCGATAACTATCTATTTAGAGAAGAAGGTGAATATATTGAGAGAAGGGGAGGGACATAAAGGAGATGTGAAAAACCTAAAAATAAAAATGCTTAAAATATTATATAGGTATAAAGAGGTAGTACTGCTATTAAGGAATTTAAGTCTTAGAGGTTTTGAATTGAGTGATAAATTTCTGGATTAAGTGTGTACACAATGGGGGATAGGGTCTAATAGTCAACTAAGGGTTTATCTGAGGATGTGCAGGACAAGAATTAAGTCACATAAAGAAGAACGAAAGAGAAGAGAACGTGAAAAGGATAAGAAAAGAAGAAAAAAGATGAGAAGTTCAGTGGAGGTAAACAAAAAAGAAAGAGATAATTAAAATAGAAAAAAGAGAGAAAGAAAACAAAAAAAGAAAGAAAAACGCACACTCACGTATCCCTAAAATAAAAATTATAAGAGGAAAAAAAATTTCTGGAAAACAATTTTTTTTCAAAAAAGGCAAAAATTAAGGATTAAAAAAAGTTTTGGAAAAGAAAAAAAAATTTTATATAAGGTACCAAAAAAAAATTTTTTTAAAGAAGAAGAAGAAGAAGAAGAAGAAGAAGAAGAAGAAGAAGAAGAAGAAGAAGAAGAAGAAGAAGAAGAAGAAGAAGAAGAAGAAGAAGAAGAAGAAGAAGAAGAAGAAAAGTTCTTTGATTTTTTTGGGGAGGGGTGGGAAAAATCCTGTATCTCCCTTGTGTCTGTAGCCAGCCTTTTGTTGGAGTCTCTGGTCTGCTTGTGGTCCTGTGGCTTGGTTGGTTTCTTAAGTCAGTTTGTTCGAACAGGCAGACAAATGCTCTGCTTTACCCAGGATTTGGCGATCCTCCTCCCAGGTTAGTTCATTTGGAGGCAGATCTACTTCGAGTATCACAAAAGAGGGGGATGCAGTGATGAGGCTAGGTTCTGGGTAGAGTTGAGGCCTTTCAACAGACAGTAGCTTTTCCCGGGGGCTAGTTTTTGAAAAACTCACAGAGCCCAGCCTGGAGCCATTCTCAGGGTTTCTGTTTACTGAATTTCAATTGATTGTTGAGGCTGCTAGAGGAAGGGGCAGCCTCTGGCTCTGATTACCCAGTGAAGAAAGTCACTCCTAGGGCTGGTGCCCGAGCTGTGTGACTTTTCCCTGGGTGGAGCTGAGTCTGGCAGGTCAAGTTAGGTTCTTGTGACCTGCTAAATGACTCTAGATTTCTTCCAATGCCTGAGTTGGAGCTAGCAGCTCCACTGAGCTTTGTCGGTATCCAAGATGGAGATCTCTGGTGCTGGGGGTAGGGGTGGCCTTCCCTCCTCTGCTCCCTGAGAAGGAGTGAAGATGTCAGGCTTCTACTCATGCCGAGTCTTGGTTCCTGGGTTGTGTCTGGTCTGCAAACTGCAGGATGAAGATGTCCACTCCTTGTCAGTTCTTGCTGGTGTTGAGTAGAATCCGCTCGCCTGCTGCGTCTGGCTTCTTCATCCCAGACTCTCTGTGGCTCAGGTATGGCTCCTGTGCTCACCCGCCGCCACCTCCACAGCTGCCGCTGCTGTGGCAGCTGCTGGCAAGAGCTCAGAAGTGTCTCCTTGCCTGGGTTTCCCCTCTCTGGCCTAACTCTCTGTCCTGTGATGGCACACTTGGTGTAATTCTCTGGCTTAAGACTGTTCACTGGAACTCTAAAACTGCTTTCTATGGGAGAGCTTGCTTAGATTCCAGCTTCTCCTCCGCCATCTTCCTGGAACACCCCCCCCCAAGTTAGGGTGTTTCTAATGAGTGGCTGCTTCCAAGTTCTTTCAAAAGGAGAACAGATATTATCTAAAGAATATCCATAAAAGGATATTTTGCCAAGCTAGGGTGTACTAAAGGCTCTTGACCAATCATGCACATCTCTAGAGACACAGGTTCCATTCCTACTCACCAGCTCTAAGGCATGTAAACAAGGACTTCTCCCTCTTTTTCTTGGTCTCATGGGTCATGCATTCCTCCATCTGAATTTGTAAGCTCCAGAAGAATATATAAGCAGAAGAGCAAGTCTGAAGAGGGCATGTTTAGCTTGACATACTGTGTAAGTTCTTTCAGGGTTTCTTGGTTCTTGTGGTCATAGAAATCATCAGGGCAGAAGAGCATCCTCATAGGGAAGATGGAACAAATCATGCTGTGGGCATATTGGTGATAAGGAAAATGAGAGCCCGCCCTCCCCATCCTGAGCCTTGTACTAAAGCATTTTTCTGGCAGGACGTGCATTTTGGGAAGTGGGAAGAGACTCCTGCAAGCAGGATGTTCCTCACAACCCACTTCTAGGAATTTCTCAAATACAATCCTCTATAATTCTGCATGTGCTAGGAAGAGAAAGTTGTTTCCCCACTGAATCTGACTTGTTATACACAGTCCTCCTTGTCATCCATGAGAGTCCAAAACCACAAACACATCCACAACTGTGTAATCTGCTATCCACTGAAGTGGCAAGCCTCAACCCCCTGGTAAAAATCACAACTGGTGTGCAAAGAAGAAAGTTGACTTTGATTCAGAAACCTCAAAGATACCCAGTTTTCAAGGACTGAACTTATCTTTGTGCCAACATCCACTTACTTCTTCATCTTTTTCATCTTCCTCCCAGTTACAGTAGAAGGATCTATACCAATGGAAGGGGAGGAGGATGCTAACTCTATGCTTCTCCTTTTCTGAACTAACAGGACACACATGGGACTGGCTAAGTCCCAAATGGCAATGTAAACATGACAGACAAAAAGTGGAGGTATGTCTATACAATTTCAAGGAAATTCTGTGAGGATGTTTATATGCATCTGTCCAAATAAGTGCACAATGGCTCATGCCTCTAATCCTACTAATCAGGAGGGTGAGATCTGAGGATCACAGTTTGAACCCAGTCTAGTTTGTAAAATTCTAAAGACACTTATCTTCAAGTAACCAGTCCAAGGCCAGACCTGGAACTGGGGCTCAAATGGTAGAGTGCTAGGAATGGGACAGCACTCAGGCCCCAAATTCAAGTTGCATCCTTGCTTCTTTCTATATTCCCTCAAAGGCCTACAAGATAGTGATTTCCTAGGTGAGGGTGGACTTTGGGTGGGGCTGACTCATTTCTTTAATCCTAGTCTCTCAGCAAGCAAACTGCTAAGGCTCCACTAGCTCCTGAGGCAAATGAAATATTCTGGCAGCCCAGTCCTAAAGAATTAACTTGGAGTGCACTTCTTTGTCTCAAGCCAATTTCCTGTGATAAGACCTCAGTGAAACAGTTTCAGAGAAGTATCAAGTATTCCAATAATCTGCCGGGGGGGGGGGGTATCATCAGCCCTGGGTTTGAAAGAAGAACACTCATTTTTTAAACAGAATATCCAGCAACTGCTCCATTGTTCCCAATTCTCTATAGTGGTGGAGGAAGTTTCCAACACAGAAGAAATCACCTTTCTGGTAGGCAGGGAACAGGTCCATTGCCAACATTTACAACAAGCCTGAATCCAAGCTGCATATATTATAAGGCACATTCAGGTTTTGGGCTGACTCATTGTCACACTGAGGTGGTAAAAAGAGTGGATCTTTGAAACATGGAAAATGGAGTACACTTCAAAGTGAGTAACAGAGTGGATTGAAAAGTGCATAGTAAATTTTTCTCAGTATACACATATAAAAGCACACAAGAAGAAGGTTGTACTGTAGGCTAGGATGAGATTAAATAGGTTTCCTGTCATACTTACACCTGGCCTGAGTTGCCTTGTGATTCCCTTGGTTTATTTTATAAAAAGGCCTGAGACATTGGATTCATGGTTTGGCACTGATCCAATGTCTGTATCATCGAGTGCAGCACTCATACCACTCATGCCTGAGACCTGAGTCTCTTGAACTTTGAAAACAACACAGGAACATCTTTCTTGTTCCCGAGCTACAGGCCACGTGAGCTGGCTTGAGCTGACTGTCGGTTACAGTTGCCTGTCTCTCAGAGTTCCATATTCTATTCCATTGTAAGGGAGGCAGTGTCATCTCTCAGAGCCCAATGATCAGAGTTGCTTGCTCACATAAGAACATTCCAAAGACAACCTGGAGGCTGAAATCTCCCCTCCAACATCACTCTGTACACATGTGGACATGATCAAATCCAAACATCCTCAGCTAGGCCTACAAGCCAGCATGATCTCAGCCACAAGGAACCCTTCCTAGGTCAGACCCATGCCTTATTTGTCACTATTCCTTTCATCCTTCACAAATCATTTTGCCTCTCAGGGCCTTCTCAGCCTGCCATTTGATTCTTGGATGTATTTTTGACATCTACTTCTTAGGACATTGTTAGGTTTTTATTTCCTAATCTTCTGTTTGCTCTTGAAGCCCGTGTGTGCTGTCATGTGGAAAATCGTACAAGTATTGAAAAACAAACCTTACACCTATAGTCAGACATTTTTATGGGTGTTCATTCTTGTAAGATAAAAGACTATTCTTGATAATTTTCTCATATCTTATGACAGAGGTGAGGGGGAGAAGGGAAGAGGTGCTGCATTGTCTTCTCATAATTCAAAATACAATAGTTGAAGGAATGTAAGATTTAAAGATAAAAGCTATTTTCCTGTCCTTTTTATAAGCTAGTCGTTTATAAAGTATTCCTCACTAAAGTCTTGTCATCTGTGTCCCACGAACTATCCTCCTCATTCAAAATAATCAGGAAAAACTTTCACAAATAAGTGGGCTGTTGTCTAATCTCCGGATAAGAATTTAAGATATAACATTGCCTGCGAATCTGTGTGTGTACATGTGTGTGGGAGGGTGTGTGAATGTATGTGAATGTGTGTTTGTGCATATGTGTGTTTTAGGACTTGAACTCAAGGGCTATATGACATTCCCGAGCATCATTCCTTTGAGTGTAGTGCTCTAACAATTGTGCCACAGTTCCACTGCAAGTTTTCTGTAGTGAACTGGAGAGGAGAGACTCATAAAATTTCCTGCTCAGGCTGTCTGAACTAAATCTCAGGTCTCAACCTCCTGATTAGCTAGAGTTCTAATTATGAGCCTCCAGAACCTGGTGATAAAACTGTTACTGGCGGCAGTGGGGTTGCAAGTTTCAGTCCAGCTTCATAACATTCTATATCATAAAACAGCAACAGTAAAAACCTATATCAAAATACAATAATAAGATATACTTAGAATACAATTTAGTGATATAGTCTGCTAGCATAACTTTCAGGAATCTGTGTTCTTAATGATTTAGCATCACAAAACCAGACAAAATGAGATAATTTCAGTAGACTCTCCAAATTTTTTAATCCATCATATAATAATTTCAAAACATTATAATAAACTGGAAAACATTCATACTTATTAGGAGAATGTAAAAAAGATAAACGATGGCAGATTATGAAATGGAACATTCTACACTGCAGGAAAATTATTGTCATGATGGATATGTGGTGGTATTGTCATCGTGAATATATGATAATGTTCTTCAGAGCAGCAATAGATAAATATATATTTACTAAATATAGTCTAATTTGTCTCGATCTCTATCAACTTCCAATCTTCTACTGCACATTATCAGTTTATTCATGTTTATGGTATATTCCAAAATAACTAGCAGAGTCAGGTTACCAAATTCATTAGCTTCAATGTTTTAGGAGATAAACCTGCTAATTATATTGACTATTTAATATATTAAACATGTAGTGTGCTATCATTGTACTCTCTAAGTATGTACCTACAATTCTTCAAAGTGAAACGGAATACAAGGTTTTGCCTGTAAAGCTAGCTATTTGGGACATCAGTTTCAGACCAGTGTAGTTTTACCTTCAATGCTCCCAAAACCTAGCTATGCGTAATGGAATACATCTATCATCTCATGTCCATGGGGAGCTGAGAGCAGGAGGACTTCAATTTCATGCCATACTAGGCAAGAACTTCCATATGGCTCCATCTCAACCAAAGAAGGTTCAACACTGGCAGCACCTATAACCCCCACCTAGGTGAAAATAAAAATAAGAGCAATGTAGTATAAGAAACAAACAGTATTAAAACATGCTAATACAAACCATCATAAACAACACACGTAGTTCTTGTTTCTTATACCTGTAATCCTACCTATAGCTAGGATTATATATGTGAGCCAGAGGCACCAAGCAGTTCATCATTTTAAAAATGACTATTTGAAGCCAGGAGCCAGTGTCTCATGCCTGTAATCCCAGCTACTCATGATTCTGAGATATGAGGATCACAGTTTAAAGACAGCCCAGGAAGAAAAGTCCCCATAAGACTCTAATCTCCAATTAATTACTGAAAAAGCAAATGTGGCTTTGTGGCTCAATTGATAGAGTGCTAACTAACTTGAGCTCAGAATCTCAGAGACAGTGTCCAGGTCCTGAGTTCAAGCCCCACAACTGACAAAAAAAAGCATTTTAATGTCTGAATTTTTTTATTGTGAAAATACAGTACAGAGGGGTTACAACTACATGGGCAAGATAATGAGAACATTTCGTATCAAGCATTGTAGCCTCCTCTGTTTCCCCTTACCATCCCTTCCCATCCTCCCTCAATCCTCCCACCTAATCCTCCCCCCAACCAAAGTTATAAAGTTCATTTTCGACATAACAACTTGTATATATCATTGTTGCAATGGGTCCACCTGTATCCCTATTTAAACGATTTGTTTTTGCCCTTCCCCTATACAAATTTTACCAACATCAAATACAGTGAAAGCAGGGGTAAAGCCGTGGGGGAGGGACATGCAAAGCAACAAAGAAATAATCTTATAAATAAATGTGTTAGAAAAAATCGCATGAAAGAAAAAAAAACATTTGAATACATATCTTAGGGTTCATTTCCCTAACATCAAATTATCTGACCTTTTCTGCTTGACTCAAACATATACTAGTTACTGCAAAAAAGGGAAAACATGGGACCTATATTTCTTTGGGCCTGGCTTACTTCACTTAATATAATTTTTTTCTAAGTCTTTCCATTTCCTAACAAATGGGGCAATGTCATTCTTTCTGATGGAGGCAAAGAATTCCATTGTGTATATATACCACACTTTCTTGATCCATTCATCTATTGAGGGGCATCTGGGTTGGTTCCATATCTTAACCATGGTAAATAATGCTGCAATAAATTGTCGTACTGGTAGCTTTAGTGTGATCTTGTTTGTAAACATTTGGGTAAATGCCCAAAAGTGGGATTGCTGGGTCATAGGGGAGCTCTATGTGGAGTCTTTTGAGGAACCTCCATACTACTTTCCAAAGTGGTTGAACAAGTTTACACTCCCACCAACAATGCAGTAAGGTTCCCTTCTCTCCACATTCCCTCCAGCATCTGTTGTTATTTAGAGTTCTTGATTTTTGCCATTCTAACTGGGGTGAGGTGGTGTCTCAATGTTGTTTGAATTTGCATTTCTTTTTTGGCTAGGGAGGTTGAGCATTTCTTCATGTGTCTATTGGCCATGCTTCTTTCCTCTTCAGAGAAGTTTCTCTTTAAGTCTTTAGCCCACTTATTTATGAGGCAGTTGTTTCTTTGAGGATCTGTTGTTGGGGGATTTAATTTTTTGAGTTCCAGGTATATTTTAGATATGAGACCCTTGTTTGTTGTATGGCTAGTGAAGATCTCCCAACCCGTGGGCTTTCTATTGATCTTACTAGCTAAATCCTTTGCCATGCAGAAGCTCTCCAATTTCATGCAATCCCAATTGTCCAACCTTTCTTTGATTTGTTGTGTTTCCAGGTCTCTATTAAGAAAATTTTGAACTGTGCCAAGGAGACCTAGAGTTTCTCCTATTCCATCCTGTAATGTTTTCAGAGTGTTTGCTTTGACTCTGACGTCTTTGATCCATTTGGAATTGATTCTGGTGCAGGGTGATATATAAGGATCTAGCTTTAGTTTTCTACAAGTAGTTAATCAATTTTGCCAGCATCTAATGTCTGAATTTCTTGTGAACTAAAATGAAAGCTGTGGTATACAATTCTACAGACTACTGCAGATTTAATTATATTTGTAGTTAGAAAAAGTAGCAGCACTTGAACAAAAGACATTTTTTTCATAAACTAGGGCAGACTGGTCTCTAATTGGAGGACATTGCTACACTCATACGTAGTACTTTTTGGTTGTTTTTTGTTTTGTTTTTAGAACAGGACGATTGAACTTCTTTCTGCCAGTGGCCATTTGGGTATGTCTGACTTCATTCACAGGCCATGCAGAATTAACAGTAAAGACAGGACAAAGTCAACTGGCAGTAAACTTACTTGTCTTTATGCCATGTTCCAAATAATTTGATTAGCGTATATGTCCCTATAGCCTATAGTTTCCTATTCCTGCCTTCCTCAAAATACAAGCATTTCCACCAGTTCAGATTTGAGCCAGGCAATATTCAGTATTAGTGCAAGAGTCGAGGAAAATTGTAACACAACCAGGGAAGCATGCAACCAACACTTCAGTAGCTGGACACTGGGAATTCAGGCCTATAATCCGAGCTACTCAGGAGGCTGATGATCACAGTTCAAAGCCAGCTCCAGTGAGAAAATCTGTAAGACCCTTCTCTCCAATTAACAATCAAAAATCCATAAAGGGAACCGGGGCTCCAGAGGTAGAGTAGCCTTGATTACAAAACCTCAAGGGCAGCACCCAATTCTGAGTTCAAGCTGCAAGTCAGGCACAAAAACAAAAACAATCAAAAACAACAACAAAAAAAAAACAGAAACTGGGAGAAAGCTAAGGAAAGGATAGCATTGCCTACAAGAAAAATGTACACATTACATGTTTTGTGAAATGGTAAACTCACTGTACACACCTGAGTAACAATTACATTTAAAAAAGAATGTGGGAAATTCCAAAGCCATAGGGCCTTATGATGTGCATCTGCTTTCCAGAATTTCAAAGTCCCATCATCTGAGCAGGTATCACATAGCCCAGGGTGATTAGAAAGTATGAAGGCAGAGATTTTTTCAGATTGGCCCAGCAAATCTTTGATTACTTTAAGCAAAAAAAGAAAAGAAAGCAAACCAAACAAAATAAACTTTAAGGTTAATTATGCTGCTATTAAAGATTCAGATGTTGGTACACTTTGTAGAGGGAAAGGGAAAATACAAATTCTTCATATAAGGATACAGGTGGACTCATTGCAACAATGAGATGTACAACACATTATGTCAAAAAACGAACTTTACAATTTTGGCGTGGGAGGTGGGAGATGGGAAGGGATGGGAAGGGGAAACAAAGGAGGAGGCAACAATGTTTCATAAGAAATGTACTCATTATCTTGCTCATGTAATTGTAACTTCTCTGTACGTTATTTTCACAATTTAAAAAATTGAAAAAAAAAGATTTCAGGCAGATTTATACTGGTAAATGATGAGTTAGTACATATGTTTTGTAGATACTGAACTCAAATGTGTCAGAAAAATATCCTTGGATTCATAACTAGAAACTGTGAAGTGTAAGGTATATTAATTAGGTAAGTTTCATTAGGTAGCCAATGAAGAAAACAACACATGGTATTCAGTCAGGTAAATTAGTTTATTTTTATGTATTGATTTATTTTTGGTCCAGTTGTGGGGCCTGAACTCTGGGCCTGGGCGCTGTCCCTCAGCTCTTCAGCTCAAGGTTAGCTCTACCACTTGAGCCACAGTGCCACTTCCAGCTTTTTTCTTTTTGCTTATTTGGTGCTGAGGAATCGAACCCAGGGCCCCATGCATGCAAGGCAAGTGCTCTACCACTGAGCCACTTTCCCAGCCCCTAAAGTAGTTTATTTACTGAACTGCTGCCCATGCCATACATGGTGGAGAGGCATGTAGAAAAGGGGGGGGGTGTTGGTGACCCAACCTAGGGCCAAGTCGTATCTAAGCCAAAGACCAGATGAGGTATGCCCAGGTTGGGGAAAAGTCTGACCACATTGGATCTGGATGTGACCTCGGGGCCTGGGACTCTCCTCTGGTCAGATGGAAAGTGTGACCAGTAGCTGACCAGGTTGTGACTTAATGGGGGGGAGGGGTGAGGTGGCTGCCTTCAGGAGTCCCAGATAACTAGGTAACACATAAAGGGTGGAAACTTAGCAAAGAAGTGGGGAGGTGTCTGCATAGGGTCTGCATGGCCTGGGGCAGACCTAATACCAAATACAAGTAGTACCTCTGCCATGTAATTCCTGACTCCAAACCATTCATTCTCAATCATTTCTTCCTTCCTTCCTTCCTTTCTTCCTTCCTTCCTTCCTTCCTTCCTTCCTTCCTTCTTTCTTTCTTTCCTTCCTTCTTTGTTCCTTTGTTCGTTTGTTCATTCCTTCCTTCCTTTCTTTTCTCTCCCCATCTCTCCTCTCTCCCTCTCTCTACCAATCTCTCCTCTCCTTCACTAAACCTCCCTCTCTCCCCTACCCCAGTATTCTCAACTCTCAAATAATGAACACTTGCTGAATTGAACTCACAAGCTGGGAAGAGTAGCTCAATGGGCAAATATGAAATTTAGTTTAATGTTTCCTTACATCTCTACCACAGATCACTGGAATCAAATAATGTACACTCAGCAGCATGCCATCTCAAGCTATTTGGAGGAGGAAAGCAAGCATGTTTTCACTGCATTCTGTGAGGTCCACTCTGGGAAGGTGGGGCAGACTCCTCCCTCCTTTTGGCTAAATCTTAGCCCAGTTTCTGCATCAGAAGAGGTGACTGCCTCGAAGTGAACCAGTTACCTAAGTGACTCAGGTACTGGGCAGAAACCTAGCCTCTTGTGATACTGAGATTAATGGCATGATTCAACATGATTCACTAGTTTGTTGAGGCTGGGACTTCCTAAATTTTTGGTTAGGCTATGTTCAAATTGTGATCTATTTATTTCTGATTGCTAACCATGATTATAGATGTGAGCCAGTACATCAGATCATTCAAAGTCCTTTATCATGCATGGAAGACATGAGGTTTCCCAAATGACATACCAGTTGACAGACAGCAAAATAAGTCATTAATTCTGGTTAAGATGTGTTTTTAATGTGAAACAAAATTTACTTAGCAAAATATGACTACTGTGATTATACTTTTAAACTTACCCTACATTTTAATATCAAATCACCTATATTAGCCAATGATTAACTCAAATTACCGGTAATCATTTATTTCTGTCTTCTACAGATAGGCAGAACTGGATCACACACTATTAACTAAAGTGGTAGAATTTGAGAAGATCACACTTCTGAGACATTCTAGGAAGGAAAGTATCACCCATATCCACCTACTAGGTAGGGATATTGGAATGCAATTATGATCCCTGCTTTTTAGGCTAGGTGCAAAAATTGCTAATCTATGAGTAAAGTAACTTAAACAAAAAGGATTGGTGTAGTGACTCCAGTGGTGGAGTACCTGTCTGGCAAACACAACATCAAAACTCAAATCAACTTCCTAAAATTAAAATATGAAAAAGAAAGAACGAACAACTCATGTTGAACATGTGTTCAATGTAAAGATTTACAATAAATTATTGTAGTTATAATACCATCATTTATTTCTAGGGACAAACACATTTTGTGTCAAGCCTAAATGAAAAAATAACACACTATATACGCTTTGTATATGCTTTGGTAAAACACAGGTCTGGCTTACAATGGTGAACCCTTAAGTTTGCATGTGCAGTGGTGTTGCAGGGTTGTTAAAGTTTATGGAAGTCCATCTTTTTGATGAACTTAACATGAAATTACCTAACCAAACAGTTCATTGGACGGATACTGCTGATACACACACACACACACACACACACACACACACACACACACACACACACACACACACACATGTATGTGTTTATATATTAAGTGATACATGAATAAAATTAATGATGAATAAACTCAGTGAACAGATACCTTTCCCAAATAATTATTTTACCTGAATAAATTCATGTCTTAAACTCTCCAATCACACTTACATAGCTGCTGATTCCCATCAGCTTTTTTATGATACTTTTTTCTTTGTTTTTCAGATGAAAAAACCTGCCAATAAATATACCTGTATGACATTCCTTTCTTTAAAAAATGAAAATGATGTTGTGTAATCTGGTTGTTTATGTGTCATCAAAATAATTTTTTATAATTTCAAGTACATATTGTCTTAGACTTGGATCTCACTCATTTTCTTCCAATAATACCTATAGGAAGGGGAAAATGAAGGATCATTCTGTTACTTTGTGAGCTTCTGTTATTAATCATTGCAATAAGTATTATGAAAATGAAACTCTGAAATTATTTGGAGATTATTTGTAAGTTACTTTTCTACACACTCATGCTACTCCCTCAACTAAATCACAGAACTTAAAATAAGTAACATTTTAGCTGGGAGCCAGTAGCTGATGTCTGTAATCCTAGCTACTCAGGAGCTAAGATCTGAGTATGGTAGTTCAAAGCTAGCCTTAGCAGGAAATCTGTGACACTCTTACCTCCAATTAACAGCCAGAAAAACTGAAGTGGCCCTGTGGCTCCAGTGGTAAAGTGCTAGCCTTGATCTTAAGAGCTTAGGGACAGTGCCCAGGCCCATGACCATGAAAAAGAAAAACAAAAAAGGAAAAACAGGGGGGAAGCAACATTTTAAAGCTTATGTATAAGGGGGGACCAAGATGGCGACGGGCAGTAGGGAAACGCCACAGCTCTCTCCAACCAAAAAGAGAGTTCGAGTTCCAACGCTTAATCTCCCCAAGAGACAGAAAACAACAAAAAGATGAACACTCAGAGAAAAACCAGAGGTGGAAAATAACAAAAAAGAAAGAGAGGAAAAGAAGAATTTCAGAACAGAAAAAAGCGAAGACCCCTCCCCCAACCTTTACTGGCCGCACTCCAGGCTGGGGCCGGAACCAGGCCCGGGGATCCAGCGCCTGAACAACACGACCAACTCCTCCCAACTGAAGTAAAAAGCTGAGCATACGCCTCAACAGAGGGGAGAAAACCAGGAAACAACACTCCCCGGGAAGCACGCCTGTGACAACAAAAGACCTGGAGGCCCAGGACAAGAGAAGCACAAACACCACCAAAACTCCACCCATATACACTAGACTGGGAATTGGGCAACACAGGCTGCCAGCACCTGATAGTAAGCAGGAGCTCAGACTGTTAAGGTGGCTCAGAAATAGAGTGATAGTCTTGGAGTATGAGGCTCTGGAACTGATTCCTCAGCATCACAAAAGCAAAAAGGGTCAGAAGTGGTGCTGTGGCTCAAATGGTAGGGTGCCAGCCTTGAGCTGAAGAGCTGAGGGACAGCACCCAAACCTAGAGTTCAAGCCCACAACCAGCCCAAAACAAACAAACAAAAACGCATCAGGAGTCCATAGCAGACTCCAGTATTTGGGAGAGTGCATCCAGAGCATCTGTTCTTCAAAAGAGCACCCGTAGGAGCAAACACAAGCGGTCTAGACTGCTCAACCCTTCCAAAGGCGGGAACTGCCAGCAATCTACAGCAGAGAGCTGAGAATCCTAAGTAGGTCAGAATAGCAGCTGGAAATAGGCTCCCAACAGAACCCAGATCAGGCACAGACTCTCTCTACCAATATAGAATCAGCAACCAAGCAAAGACAGACACACCAAAACAAAATTGAAGAGCAGTCTCCTGAACCCCCATGCGAAAATCACAGAGAAAAATCACAAGGTTTACCACCATGTAGGACAGCAAGCTCACCTCAAAAGCCAGCAGCCACGCAGGGGAGAGCCCCAGTGGGAGCAAAGCAGGAATGGAAGACAAAAGCTACATCCAAGGGTTGCTGGAGGCAATGACTTAAAAAATAAAGCGAGAAATTGATCAGAAATTGAAAGAGCACAAGGATGATCTATCAAAAGAGATACAGGGTATCAAACAAGAGATGCATGCAAAAATAGAAGCTGCACAAACCTCAGTAAGAAGTGAGATAAACCCCAAATTAGAGGTAATGCATACCTCATTGAGAGGGGAGATCAGTACTCTGAGAACCAACATTGAATCCATAAAGGGATCCATTTCCTCCATGCAAATCACAATATAAGCCACGATCAACAGAGTGAATGAAAGGGAAGGTAGAGTGTCAGATACAGAAGACAGAATACACCAACTGGACCAAAAAGTGACAGCTATGGAAAAATCACTCAAATTAAACCAAAGGGAAATTCAAGAGCCAGCAGATAATGCTAAAAAATTTAACCTTCGCATAATCGGAGTGGACGAAGGTGAGGAATTCCAGAGCAAGGGAATGCAACACCTATTTAACAAGATAATCAATGAAAATTTTCCCCACCTCAAAAACGACCATCTTAACTACATCAAAAAAGCTTATCGAACACCCAACAAGCAAGACACCAGGAGAAACACTTCTAGACACATTATAGTAAAAATGATAGATCTGAATAATAAGGAAACAATCCTTCATGCAGCAGAAATGAAGAAGGACCTGTACTACAATGGGAAAAAAAAGTAGAATCACTGCAGATCTCTCCACACAAACAATGAATGCAAGAAAAGCCTGGGAAAGCACCATACGAGCCCTGAGAGCCAATAACTGCCAACCCAGACTAATATACCCGGCAAAGCTAGCATTCACATTCGATGGAGAACTGAAAACTTTTAATAGCAA
The DNA here is from genome assembly GCF_024711535.1 of Dipodomys merriami. Taxonomy (NCBI): domain Eukaryota; kingdom Metazoa; phylum Chordata; class Mammalia; order Rodentia; family Heteromyidae; genus Dipodomys; species Dipodomys merriami. The sequence continues at coordinate 6,475,336 of NW_027206257.1, forward strand.
AGAAAAACTAAATGAATACATAAACATTAAGCCAGCATTACAAAGAATTCTAAGAGGGGGCACACAACCTGAAGAAAGCAACCAGGAACTGGGGCCTGCCCCAAACAGGCGTTACTCAAAGTCTAACTGAGCAAGCACAGGAGGAAAGGAAAGAAGAAAAACTTAGGAAAACAGAATGGCAGGGACAACAATGCATCTCTCTATACTTTCTCTTAATATAAATGGGCTGAATTCGCCAATTCAAAGAAAACGAACTGAGGACTGGATCAGAAAACAAGAACCATCCATCTGTTGCCTTCAGGAGACCCACCTCTCAGCCAAACATACAAACAAACACAGAGTGAAGGGGTGGAAAAGGATCTACCAATCAAACGCCCCCAGTAAGAAAGCAGGTGTAGCCGTCCTGATATCTGACAAAATAAACTTTTCATTAAAATCAGTACAGAAAGACAAGGACGGACACTACATATTAATAAAGGGAACAATCCAAGAGGAGGATATAACCATCATCAACTTATATGCCCCAAATATTGGTGCACCCAGAGATGTTAAACAAATGCTCTCAAACTTACAGAATAAAATAGATCCCAATACGATAATACTAGGAGACTTTAACACACCACTCTCACCAAAGGACAGGTCTACCAACCAGAGGATTGGCAAAGAAGCTACCGAATTAAGAGAGGCCATACTTCAAGCGGAATTAACTGACATCTACCGAGTATTTCACCCTAAAACAACACAGTACACATTCTTCTCAGCAGCTCACGGAACTTTCTCCAAAATAGACCATATCATAGTTCATGCAAGGAACTTAAGTAAATACAAAGGGATCGACATAATCCCCTGTATCCTATTTGACCACAATGGAATCAAGCTAGGTCTCAATAACAAAGCATACCACAGAAATTTCTCTAATACATGGAAATTGAACAGCACACTCCTTAACAATGCCTGGATAACAGAAGAGATCAGAGAAGAAATAAAGCATTTCCTACAACTCAATGAAAATGAAAACACCTCACAAAGAAACTTGTGGGACACAGCAAAAGCAGTCCTGAGGGGCAAATTTATTGCCCTCAGTGCCCACATCAAGAGAATGGAGACAGACCAAGTAAATAATCTCATGTTGCAATTAAAACAGCTAGAAAAACAAGAAAAAATGGGACCTAAAGCTACTAGACGAAGCCAGATAACCAAATTAAAAGCAGAGATTAACCAATTAGAAAATCAGAAAATCATAACCAAAATAAACCACACAAAAAGGTGATTCTTTAAAAAATTTACTAAATTGATTGCCCATTGGCTAGATTAATTAAAAAAAGAAGAGAGGAAACCCATATTAATAGGATTAGGGATGCCACGGGAAACATCACCACACGTACCCAAGATATCCAAACAATTCTAACAGACTACTTTCAAAAGCTATACTCTCTAAAGGAAGAAAATCGGGCAGAAATGGATGCATTTTTAGAGAAATACAAGTTGCCCAAACTGAGCAAAGAAGAAGTTAACCAATTAAATAAGCCAATATCCTACAATGAGATACAGGAAGCTATCAAAAGTCTTCCAACAAAAAAAAGCCCAGGACCAGATGGATTCACAGCAGAATTCTATAAGACTTTTAAACAAGAACTAATACCCATACTCCTCAAGCTCTTCAGAGAAACAGAGAAGGAGGGAGCTATCCCAAACTCATTCTATGAAGCCAATATCACACTCATTCCCAAACCAGGCAAAGACCCAACCAAAAAGGAGAATTACAGGCCAATCTCCTTAATGAACACAGATGCAAAGATCCTTAACAAGATTCTAGGTAACAGAATCCAGAAACACATAAAAAACATAATTCACTATGACCAGGTAGGCTTCATCCCAGAGACACAGGGATGGTTTAACATACGTAAGTCAATAAATGTAATCCAACATATCAACAGAGCCAAGGTCAAGAATCACATGATTATTGCTACAGATGCAGAAAAGGCCCTTGACAAAATTCAACATTCATTCATGCTAAAAGCTCTGGAGAAAATAGGAATAGAAGGAACATTTCTAAAAACAATAAAAGCCATTTATGACAGACCAATAGCCAATATTATACTTAATGGGGAAAAGCTACAACCAATTCTCATAAAATCAGGAACAAGGCAAGGATGCCCACTGTCTCCACTCCTCTTCAATATAGTCCTAGAACCCTTAGCCCGGACAATAAGGCAAGAAAAAGACATTAAAGGGATCCGCATAGGGAAAGAATAAGTTAAACTATCCCTTTTTGCATACGACATGATACTATACCTCCACGATCCCTAAAAGTCCTTCCCGAATCTCTTAGAAATCATAACTCTCTTCGTCAAAATAGCAGGATACAAAATAAACCCACAAAAATCAGTTGCCTTCCTATACACTGATAATGTACAGGAAGAGAGGGAAATAAAGGGAGCAACCCCATTCACAATAACCTCCCGAAAAATAAAATATTTAGGAATTAACCTAACCAAAGATGTAAAAGAACTATTTATTGAGAACTATAAACAGTTAAAGAAAGAAATTGCAGAAGACACTAGGAAATGGAAAGACCTCCCATGCTCCTGGATAGGCCAACTTAATATAGTAAATATGGTAATACTTCCCAAACTAATATACAAATTCAATGCAATTCCTATTAAAATCCCAATGACGTACATCACTGAAATACAGAAAACAGTCCAAAATTTCATATGGAACAACAAAAGACCTAGAATAGCCAAAACAAAGAAACACATGAGGAAATGTTCATCATCTCTGGTGGTGAAGGAAATGCAAATAAAGACAACCCTGAGACACCACCTTACCCCAGTCAGAATATCCCACATCCACAAATCAGCCAACCACAAATGCTGGAGGGGATGTGGAGAACGAGGAACGCTATTACACTGCTGGTGGGAATGTACACTTATACAACCACTTTGGAAAGCAGTCTGGAGGGTCCTTAGAAAGCTAAAGATTGACCTCCCTTACGACCCAGTCATACCACTTCTAGGCATCTACCCTGAACAACAGGAACCAATATACAAGGACACGTGCACCTCCATGTTTATTGCAGCACTGTTCGCAATAGCTAGGATATGGAAACAACCTAGATGCCCCACCACAGATGAATGGATCCAAAAATTGTGGTATCTATACACAATGGAATATTATGCAGCCATTAGAAATGACAGAATAATGGCATTTGCAGGGAAATGGATGGAGCTAGAAGGAATCATGTTGAGCGAGGTAAGCCAAGAATGAAGAGACAAACAGTACATGGTCTCCCTGATAAGTGGATGCTAAATCCAAAATGTTAGGTGATATGACAAAACTAATAGGACTTAAGAAACAAAGAACTCCCACTCATCTGGTTGAACCACTACCAAATATCCCCATGCTGCTGATCACATATATGGTATATAACATGTGAGCACCGTTATATATTACAGACTGTGATAGACAATTTGCTCCAGGAAAATTAGAATGAACTTGTGACTTTAAATGAGCATCATTATTCCACAATACTGTGAATTTCCGGAAATTATGTAATCACTTAATCACAATCAAAAAAAAAAAAAAGAACCTCAGGGAAGGGAGGGAGGGAGGGGATGGTAGGGGGAAAACAATGGAGGGGGTAACAATGTTCAAGAGGAAGTGTACTCATTACCTCACTCATGTAACTGTAACCCTCTGTATAGTATCTTTGCAATAAAAAAATTTTAAAAAACATCTCATACTGACCATGACCTCATCAAGGACTCAAGATCTCTCCCTGTCCTGCCTCAACACTGGGCAGTCAGTTGAGGTCTAGTTATCCAACCAAGGATATGGGAATGAATAGATTTCTCAACCATGGGATGCAGACTGGAGGGCTCTAGGTCCCTCTCTCTCGAGAAGGAGAAATGGGCTGATCCATCCCAGGAATGATCTTGGGTTGTGAGTATCCTCAAAGAAACAACCCTGCTCAGAACCCAGTGCCTCTGGTTTTCCAACCAGCCTCGACCTTCAGTCGGCCCTCTCTGAATCCTACATCTGTCTTCTAGAATAAAGGCTGAGCCAGCAAAGAGACCCACCTCTACCTCAGAGAGTGGCAGTCACGGGGCCCTAGAGTTCCCTAGAGGAAGTCTCAGAGCAACACGGGTCTGACTCCCGCCCTCATTTCCTGGCTGTCCTGTGCCAGTGGCATGTCTACCTCTGTCTCTTGTCCAGGAATGAACACTGCAGGTGTCATTTTCAGATTGAGCCAGCAAAATTCCCATTCCCCAAGGATGTACTGCACAGGCATCCTGTAGCCAACGACAACCAGGTCGTCAATGGTGAACCCAGAGTGCCAGGATTTTAAGTGCCATGTGGCTGTGTCGAAGGCTCTATCACTGATGGTCTAGGTTGTCATTTGAGGTCATGGCTACAATGGCCTGACATGCTTGATCTGGGATCGTCCTCCCTCTTCATCTTCATGCTTTGCCATGCCACATACACTTGGTTGAAACTTTTGGAATGAAAGGTTCTGGACAGAAGTGGAGCTTGGCATAGACTCAAGCCCCAGGCATCCCCCAGGAGATGGTGGAGAACTGGATTCCCTAAAAAAGACAATCTGGTCAGACTTAACCCGTTGTTGTCTGAGAAAGAGACATTCCAGTGTGACTGCTGCTCACCACAGTGTCCCAGGGCCCAGTGGCAGGATGCCTGCCCTGTGCCCTGACAAGTCCCACCTGGGAGAGCGTCTGTCCTGCCTCCAGGCCAATTCAGACCTGCCATTGTATACAACAACTCTTGTTTCCTCCTCTAACAAGCAGCTCAGTATCCAACCACCATGGGAACCCAGTCCGAGAGGCACAATGGAGAGAAAGCTGCCGAAGCAAGCGTTTGGAAAGGAGCAGAGATCACAGCAGGCAAAGCAGCCATGAAGATGTGTCTGCAATGAGTCCTTAGCTGGGTTCAGCAAAGAGAGGCCGGCGCAGGTGGGCAGAGCACTTCCATAAAGCTGCCTGTGGTGGATAAATGGCTTCTGATTTGACATGGACAACAGAATAAGGGACTGCAAGTTCAATGAATAATCTCTGGCCAGAGAAACAAGGTCAAACGCTTAAGTTTCTTCACTTCCAGTGGTTCCTGGTATTTCCAGCTGAGTGGACATCTTTCTGTGACCAGTGGGTGCCACCCCACCTTCTGCGGAGTCTGCGTGAGAGATTGTGTTGGACAAAGAGCTTCAAGGAAGCATGCCCCCAGGAAAGGAGTGTTGGTTCAAGGCTTCCCATACACTTGGCTGCACCTTTATAGCCTCTACCCTTATTCTTACTATATTCTTCTTGGCTGTACATTCGTTGCCTTTATTCTCATTTTGGCTATTTTTCTATTGATCCGTGAACAGAGCATGTTGTATTTTTCCAGTCCAATAGAGATGGCTTCTCTAAGTAATAAAGACTAAGGCCAAAGATTAAATGTGGGCAATCCCCCAATCAATCTATCATCTGATGTGACGTTGCCTCCAGAAACTCCTACAACTTCACAAGCGGTTTTGCAGCTCACAAATAGTAAATATAGAGACTTAAAATTTCTAGATATGTCCAACAGACAAAATCAATAAACTAAACTAAGTTAGAAAGAGTTATCCCAGTAGTTTAGAGAGTTCTAAAAAAGAAGGGACCTCTGATTATATAAGAAAAAGAAAGATTCTCCCAACAGTTATGATTAAGTTTAGTCCAACTTACGTTATAGGGAATAGATGGTGTTTTCACACAAAATATAAAGTTAGTGACATATTTCCTGAACCAACCAAGAACCATTTCCTTATACAGGAGCTTATAAAGATGAAATTAATTGGATAAAATTAAAAAGAGTATAATGTAAGTACAGCCCTGTCTTAGGTTTGTTAATTATTAAACATAAAAAAGGCTGAATAGATGACGTATTCTATTAAACAATATGCTAGACTTGTTTCGCACCACTTAGCTTAAACAGTTGGTGGAATAGTCATTAATTTTCATGTAATTCATCAATGCTTTGCCTTTAAAAATTTGATTACGTGCTTAAATAAACAAAAAATCTATGTCACGATCACACACTGTATAAAAATGTTAATTCTCCTCAATAAAGATACACTCAGATGCAACTCTTTTGAGTCTATGTCTGTTTGTCACTTCGCCAACTCCTTTGCCCACCTATCCCGAGATCCCTGTCCCATCGGTCCCAGTGCTCCGGCCGAGCTGGTCCGTTGCAATGCTTATCCCTTGACAACCCCTCTTGACACTCTTTCACTCTATACCTCTCTAGCCATTGGACACTTTCTTATCTGACAGGAAAATAAACTCGGTGAGACAGGGGAGATTGAAACTCTGTGACCCACCCTGAACCCTATGGTCTACCCGAGACTGTTTCCCTCTGCAGTCAGCGACCATACAGATTCTAGATGTCATGAAGTGACTGAGGGGTCTGTGGCTTGGTCCTACATACTGGATTTTGGCTCTTAAACTGACCCCACAGAGATTGTGAATGGTTGGCTCCCTTGATCCAGGGACTCCAAACCAAAGCTTGCATGCTCCCTTCTTCCTTCCTTTCCTCCTTTTCTCCCTCCATTGTTTCCTCCTCTCTTTCTCTTTCCTCTCTTTGTGTCACTCCTAAGCCTTGAACTCAGAGCATGGGTGTTGTCCCTGAGCCTTTTTACTCAAAGCCAACAGTCTATGGCTTGAGCCACTCATCCACTTCTGGCGTTTTCTTTTTGGTAGTTACTAGGCGATAAGAGTCTTACAAGCTTTCCTGCCTGGGCCTTAAGCCTCAATCCTCCCATCTCAGCCTCCTAAGTAGCTAGGATGACAGGTGTGAAGCACCGGCATCCAACTCAAACCAAGATTTCTTCATGTGCTGTGGAACCAGCACTGGAACCTTTCATTGTCTATGCCGCCCCCTTCCCTTCCGGCCCTGGCACACACTGTAACCGTTTGTTGTATAAATAAATGAGCATTTGCCTACAACAATACTACAGAAAAGTCCCATTCAATTCAGGTAAGCATCCTTGGTGGGGGCAAAGCCTGATGTAGCTTTCTCACTGTTCTCTCTCCTTTCCTACCCTCCTGGTGCCACCCACTTAACTGTTTTGTTTCCAAGGATGTGAGCCATGATGTACTCACTGGATTCCGGGGTCTCTGGGATGCCTATCTTCTCAAAGATCTCTATCCAGCCACTGACCTGCTCTGTGGAACTCAATTCCCTACTCTGGTGTGAACAAGGTTGCTGGGAAGTGAATGCCCGGCTCAAGAGCCCTCTTCTCCACTCCCTGGGGCCAGAAAGGATGGTTCACCATATCCGGCCCCCAAATTTCATGTTGCAGAGAAAGGATCCTTGAGGCATCCCGGGTCTCTGAATCTCCCAGAGTCCAGTACAGGTTTGGGGAATTGTCTCTGTTCACAGCTGGCAGGTTGCTGCGGATGGTGAGGTCACAGTCTGTGCTCCCCATGACATCCTCAACTGTAGTGGTCACCCTAGAGAGAGCCGGAGGAGAATCAGCAGCTGCCGGAGAAAGGCAGTCAAGGCATGACCTTCATAGCAGGAGACCATCTGGCTTGGGAACTCTGCTTGTGCCACTTTGAACGTCATTGTTTGGTGGCTGAAATGGTACATCTAATTTGACCAATCCAGAATCCCAGGCATTAGTAGAAATTGCCAGCTTCAAGAAAAAAAAACCCTGGAAAATCTGGTATTTCACTTGTCCCAATCAAACTTAAAGGGTTCCAAAGTCAGTGGTCCCCTTTTCCTTGCAGACAGCCTACAGCAGGTTACAGAAAATGGCATTCAGAGAGCCCTAGCTAACTGCCATGTCCTGATCCCAAGCAGGCTCCAGCATGGGGAACACACTTGCTTATCATTGCCCAGCTGGAAACAGCCCAGGAGGGCACAGATTGGAGTCTGCAGAACTCCAGGGAGGACTGCCCACCAGTGCACTGCCCCTGGAGGGTATCCACACCACCATTGGGTGCCCGGAGCCCCCTTCCCTGATGCCCACAGACACTGCCAATGCCTGGGTAAGATTCCCCTCTCATTCTCGGTCACGGTGAACCATCTGCCATGTCACACCGTTTGACACTTCCCAACCCTCCTAGCTTCACAGCCACTGCCCTACTCCCCCCCATCTCATTCCCTATTTATGTTTGGCAGACACATTCCCAACTTTGAATTAGCTCCAATTATACACACCAGAGCATATTGTCTGGCTGGAAGAGTGCAGCTGTTGTCACAGTAGCCTCATGAGCCTTCTGGCTGAAGACAGAAGGGCAGGTGTCCACTCTGGTCTGCAGTTCACACAGGCCTCCTAAGGGAGACCAACACAGGTCCAGCAGCTACTGTGGGCTGCAGGAAAGGGGAAGAAAGAGGTGGAAAGGAACATCTACTGAAACCTTCCCTAAAGGAGCCATGAAACGGTGAAAGAGAATACAAAAATTGTGGCTGGGCTCATACTGGACATTAGTGATTAAAGAACAACAAATAAAATGCTCTTGCTCTTTTTAGACACAGTGACAAATATATTTTCATTGTTCTCATCTCCCTGCTATCCCAACACACACAGAGAGAGAGAGAGAGAGAGAGAGAGAGAGAGAGAGAGAAAGAGAGAGAGAGAGAAACACAAACACACAAAAATCCAAACCAGTGACAGAAGACTTATCCATGAATTTGACAACTGATTATTCACCTGAGCACAGACAGGCTGTACCTTGAGAAAGATGATCTCTCTCTCTCTCTCTCTCTCTCTCTCTCTCTCTCTCTCTCTCTCTCTCTCTCTCTCTCTCTCTCTCTCTCTCTCTCTCTCTCTCTCTCTCTCTCTCTGTCTCTGTCTCTCTCTGTGTCTTTCTCTGTCTCTGTCTCTTTCTCTCTGTCTCTCTGTCTCTCTGTCTTTCTCTCTTTCACTCACACACATAAGCATACAGACTCAGAGCAGTGCCTCTCCTGAGTTTGTTGGTTTCTCATCTGGGCATGTACCAGCTCGAGCACGGGGGTTCCCTTGTCAGAACCAGGGGCTCCCACCCAAGGGGAACAATGCTCTAATAATGCAGAACCACCCTGCCTCCCCCTTTTTCTAGGGCCAGACCCTTCCCCTTGGCAACAACCAGCCTTGAATCCCCATTCACCAAAACCCTAGGACGCTGGGTGAAGGAGTCTGGAGACAGGTGGCTCCTCAGAGCCTGGACAGAAAACAAAGTAGGAGGTCATGGTGCCTCCAGAGACGTGTCTGACCTGGGGTGGGGTCGTTGTTGGGGACTTTGTTGGGGTCCTAAAGGCTATATATATGGATGGACTCCCTACTTCCAGCCTAGATACTTCTGGGTGACTTGGCAGATTCTTGGGTAGGACAAGGAGACCAGATGGCCTGGGAACACTAGCAGAGGTTGGCAGAGCTGGGAAATGTGATCACCCAGTCAGAACTGTTGAAAACTGGGGTTGTCAGCCCCCCCCCAGGTTTGGGGGTACAAGACAGGTGTATGTTTGTCAGAGGGGGTGTGTTTCTCTGCCAAATACCCACCTTCTATCTGACCCCAGTGCCCTCACCTCTCTAGTGAGCTCTTCTGGGAATGTCCTCAGGTGAAAGGGTGACTGAGCACAGAAGACAAAGGTTCACACATCAAGGGGGCCTATGTTCTGCATCTAACACCCCCTCCCAGTGAAAAGGAAAAGACCTTAGAAGGCAGGTGTGGAGGTGCTGCTTCCCACCTCTGACTAAAGCCACCAGGTTCCCAGCAGGGAAGGGTGCAGATGCGTGGCTATGTGGCTCCCACTGCTCCAGGCCAGGGGTTCTGTGGTGCCCCCTCCCCATCCATCCCTGCAGCTCCCCTTTTCCTGGAACACTGGCCACTAAGGATGAGGGTGGGATCCCTGGGTAGACACCCACATCCACCCCCCACCCCTGGAGTGCATTTGTGGCAGAGCCAGGGTGGACTGTGGGGTGCAGGGGATGTCCAGGGGGGGATGGAGAGGGGAGGTGAGAGGAACGGTTCCTGGTCCTCACGGGTAGGGGAAGGGTAGAGTAGGGGGGTTGCAGGGTGCAGGGGTCGTGGGGTGCAGGCATGCAGGGCGGCCATTCACATGTGCTGCTGGGAGAAGCTGCAACTCCGGGTGTGTGCCCCGAGTCTGAGGACCACAGGCCTGGACCAAGTCAAGGCCACAAGCCATCCAGGGGCACACCATCTCCCCTAGGTGCCTGCAAGAGGCTCCGAGTTTTGGTGCTGTCAGCTCCATGTTTGAAACACGGTGCTGCTGGGTGGAGGAGGAGGCATCTGCAGGCACGTGGTGGGGCTGTGTGCAGCCTCTGCTCCTTCTCCTCAGCCACCACCGCCGCCTCAGTGGCCTCCTGCCCTGTGAAGGCGGCTTCCGCCACCGTCTATGCCTCCACCTCAGTAGCCTCTGCTCTGCTGTGCTCCCTGCCGCCATGGCTGCCGCGACTCTGAGGGGCTGCGTCCAGCGAAGTGCCTGCCATGCAGGCTCAGCATCCCACGCTATGATCTGGGCGGCCACCACCACTGAAGCCGTTTCCACTGGTGCTTGTGTTCATGCTAACTCTTTTTTCTGCTCTCTCTTGGCCCCACAGTCCTCTCCTGGGCCACCCCATCCCTGTTGCACACATGACCCTGAACCCTTGGGTCCCTGGCCATTGCTGCCACCAAAGTGGGCACCTGGGCTCGGCCCCCTCCTCCCCTGGGCCCAGTCCCCCACCCACAGTCACAGCCCTGACTGGGCCCTGAGGCTTCCTCCTCCACTCCACTCACCAAGCAGTTGCATGGTGACACTCATGCATGTATGTGTGTTTGTGTTTGTGTGTGTGTGATTGTTGGGGATAACTACGTCTCAAGGACTCAGAACATAGCACCCTCTGGGATGACTCAGCACACAACGCACTTCCAAAAACAGCTCAAAGCACCCTGTGTAAAGGACTCAGCACACAGCTCCCTTTGAAGGACTCAACATGCAGTACGCTGGGTAGAGTACTCAGCACACAGCACCTTTTGAAGGAGGGAGTCCATAGCCCGCAGTGTAAAGGACTCAGTGCATGGCATACTTTGAAAAACTCAGCACGTAGCACTGTTTCCCAGGGACATCATGTTAAGACTCCACACATCACACCATGTTAATACTCCACACAACAACCTTTGAAGGGCTGAGTATGAAGCACCCTGTGTAAAACACCCAGTGCACAGCACCCTTCAAAAACTCAGCACATGGACTGGGAAGGTGGATCAGTGGTAGAGCACTTGCCTTGCATGCAGGTGGCACTGGGTTCGGTTCCCCAGCACCACATAAGCAAAAAGGAAAAAAGCCAGAAGTGGCACTGTGGCTCAAGTGGTAGAGTGCTAGCCTTGAGCTGAAGAGCTGAGGGAGAGCGCCCAGGCCCAGAGTTCAGGCCCAATGACCGGACCCCAAAAAGACAAACAAACAAAAAAACAAAAAAAAACTCAGCACATAGAACAATTTTGAGGGCCTCAACACATACCACACTGTGGAAGAACTCAGCACACAGCAACATTTGAAAGACAGTACAGAGTACCCTGTGTAAAGGACTCAGCACACTGCACTCAAAAAGCTCAACTCATCCCTCTCTTCTCAAGGGCTCAGCACATAGCACGACCCTTTGGAATGAATTAGCATACCACACATTTTGAAGGACTCAGCTTACAGTATGTTGTGTGATGGACTCAGCACACAGCACCCTTTGAAAAACCCAGGACAGCCCACTCTTCTCAGGGACTCAGCACATAGCACCCTTTGGGATGATTCAGCAAACAGCACCATTTTGGGGACTCAGCACAAAACCCCCATGCAGGAAGGACCCAGAAATTGTGCCTTTTGAAGGACTCACCACAAAGCTGTATGTCACAAGTTCAGCTGTCATTAGAATTAGGGTGCTTTCTTCAGTATCACCATTCTTAAACACTTCACAAATCCTACTAGTTCACATTTAGCTAACCTGTGTTTTATGGGGAAAGTTCAGCTGGGAGGCTTGAACTCAAAGCTTGGGGGCCCTGTCCCTGAGCTCTCTGGTTCAATGCTAGAGCTCTACCACTTGGAGGCACAGCTCCCATTTTGTTTTGTGGGGTTGTTCTTTGACAGGTCGTATGGTGATAAGTAAGGCCAAGTTGGGGTATCCGTAGGCAAAGGTTCTTAGCTCAGCCTGGAGCTGACCTCTCCCTTCCTTGTGTCCCTGGTAAGCAGGGCCTCCTGGAGCTCTCTTGGCCTAGGGTGGAACAGACCTGCTCTGGCATCAACAATCAGGGTGAGCAAAAGTCAGCTTGGCCCTGGTCACTTCCCCAAATTGAACTCTTGAGGATGATGGCATGGGGCCGCATGTTCTGCGTCTGGCCACCAGGGAGCAGGAGTCGCCCACCATAGAGATTGTACCTGCGAGTTGTGTTTACTCTTGCTTCCCTGGGGCCCCCATCATGCTTCAACCACCCTGGACAGGAAAGTCCTTGAGACTCTTACCTACAGTTAACCATCGAAAAGCAAATGGGGCTGTGGCTCAAGGGGCTGAGCACTAGCCTTGAGCAAGAAAACTCAGGGATAGAGCCTAGGCCCTGAGTTCACACACACACACACACACACACTCACACACACACACACACACACACACACACACACACACACACACACACACACACACACACACACACACACACACACACCCCACATGCATACAAAATCAGAAATTCCTACACTACAATCTTTGGGTATTCTCTACTTTTTCCCCACTAAGCCTGGTGGCTGCTGGCCTAGGTCTTTGATGCATATACCACCTGACATCTTTAATTTTTGGGAAACAGAATTGCTAGGAGGTCAGCCTTCCCCCATCCCAGCTCCTTGAGTGGGTCATGTTCTATCCAGGCCCTTTGGGGCTCATTTACAGACTTGCCAAGATGCCTCAAAAGGCATCATATACTGGGCACTGGTGGCTCATGCCTGGCATCATTGCTATTCAGGAAGCTGAGATCTGGTGGATCATGGTGCCAAGCGAGTCTGGGCAGGACAATGTATGAGACTCTTATCCTTGATGAACAGTCAGAAAACAAAAGTGGTCCTGTGGCTCAAGTGGTAGAGTGCCAGCCTTGAGAAAAAGAGCTCAGGGACAGCGCTCACGGCCAACAACAACAAGGAGAGGCATTGCATGTTGGCTTTGGGATTGGCATGGGCCAAATATAATTGGAATTTTCAAGTGCTCCAAGACAAAACAGTACCTGCTTTAGTCCCGTGCTCCTCCATCTCGTCTCACCCCTTGGCCTTGTCCATGCTTTGTGTCAGCATGGCTGTGGCTTGATAGGAGGGCTCCAAGGAAGGTCCCACAGCAATCATCCCTCCTCCTTCTGCCCTCCTCACCCTGCTGCTTCTGCTCTTTGCCATAGACTGTCTTCCTGTAATCCATGCATGAGGTCATCACCGCCAACATAGTGGTGAGTGGTGGGTCTGGCCTAACTCGTGGCAGTCAGAGGTGGAAGTGGGTCTGGGACTAGGAGCTTCCACCCTGGGTGTGGGCTGAGGCCAGGGCTGACATTTAGCTCATCCTGAGCCTTGCAGTGGTGGGGAGACAGTGTAGACTCCACATTGAATCAGGTAAGTTCAGAATCTGGAGGACCACGTGTGGGAGAGGATGTAGGACTCAGGGGGCCATTGTTGTTGGTACTCTCTCAGGACTCCCTTCTCCCTTTCTCATCCCTCAATGTTAGAAGAGAAACTTCAACTAAGGGTTTGGGAAGAGGGGACGGGGGAGTATTTTGTTGTGCACCAGACTTGTGCTTCATATTCATCCTAGCCCTATTTATCTGAGGAATGGCCATATGGGTTTGGGGGGGGAATCATCTTAGCTGAACATGTGGCTCAGTGGTAGAGTGGTCGCCGATCATGCCTGAAGCCCTGGGTTCGATTCCACACAGAAAATGTTGGAAGGAGAGGTGGGGCTCAACTGATAGAAGGCCAGCATTGATCAAAAAAGAGCTCAGGGACAGTGGCCAGGCCCTGAGTTCAAGCCCCAGGACTAGAAGAACAAATCTTTGTTGGACAGGTTTTTTTTGCTTTGTAAATAATTTATTATTTGTGATAAGCATAACATGGGCCTCTTTCCTGGCCACCAATGGGCCATTAGATGTCCCTTGAGTTTGGGCCAAGTCCCAGCAGCCTATGCCCTACCCGACCCCCAGTTTAACTTCCTGTCACCTGGCAGATGGAGTCCTGAGAGAAGGGCACCTGGCCACTTACTTCTGGTGGCTGCCAAGGCTTTTGAGAGTCAGTATGTCACATAGAGAGTCATCATCTGCATCAGTCTACAGAAGAAAGTGAGGGAGCACTCCTCCCCTGAGCCTGGGAGCTGTGGGTGGATCTGGATGTGGGGCATCTTTGGCAGGATATGCTTCTTGGGGGAGTCCACTATGGGTTCGGGAACCCTGACCTCTCCTCTGGCAGTTTCCATGCTGTCTTCAAGTTGCAATTCTTCAAAACCTTTCTGCTCCTCCCTCATTTCACCCACCACCGGCCCTGAGGCATCTGAAGCGGTGTTGGTGGTTGGGGGCTCAGCCTGTGCTGGCATCTGGAGACTGCTGTCTGTGCCTTCCCCTGCTGGGAGCAACTGCAGCTCCTGCAGCACTCTCCTCTTCTCCATCTTCTCCTGGGACAGCCAGTGCAAGCACTCGGCTTTCTCCCAGCACAGCTCATGCAGGACCAACATCTGCTCTTTACACACCAAAGGGGACTCTTCGATGGTTCAGATGTGTGCTGATAGCTGGCTGTATCCATGGTGGAGCTCACTTGCTGGACCCTGGAAGTCCACCTCATCAGGCAGGTCATGGATGAAGCAGATTTTCTTCTTAGATACCCATATGTCCTGCTTCCCATCCCCACACATATTGTGGTGACAGCTCATGGGGGAGAGGGCCTGTGGCTCCAGCTTAGTCTGGCACTGAGCTGCCTGGTGGCCCGGGTGCCTACAGCGGGCCTGCTGCTCCTGTGGAAGGATTTTCCCCCTGTGGATCTCAGCCTCCAAGTGTGCTAACAGAACCTAGTCCATCTATAAGACAGCATGGAATGTGGGCGTGGCAATAATTCTTGTATCCCATTGGTCAGAAAGAACCATGAAATAATGGGGGTGTGGCTGAATCCTGTGATGCACCCAGAATGGGCGGAGTCAAGATGACAGTGGCCCTCTAGCCCCTTTCCCAGGGAACTCTGTCCAATTGAGTTGGGGACAAAAGGGTGACCTGTATAGCTGGATGGCTGCACAGATTGTTGTGTATGTCTGTTTCTTGCCAGTCCCGGACCTTGAACTCAGGATCTGGGCACAGTCCATGAGCTGCTTTTGCTCAAGGCTAGCCCTCTGCCACTGGAGCCATACGGCTCTACTTCTGGCTTTGTTGGCACTGAAGTTAGACAGGGGTCTCAAGGACTTTTCTGCTTAGGGTGACTTTGACCATGATCCTCCTATCACAGCCTTGTAAGTATCAAGGAGGACTGCTGAGAGCCACTGGTACCTGCCTAATCACTGGTCTTGCTGATGTTCTTGGACAGACCGGTGAGTTCCCTATCCTCAGATTGAAGTGGTGGGAGCTGGAGCCCACAGTTTGAATCCTGGTCCTGCCATCTCCAAATGGCAGGTGGGAGATCCTAAGAAACTCATTCCTATCCATATGAATACCAATGGAATGTGATGTATGTCATGATTGAATGGGCAGTTCTTGAATGATTCTAGGATAAAATTATACACAATTATTTTATAGGACACTGATTGATTTTAATTAATACTTGAAGAAGATTTAAACAATCACATTCATTAAATGGGGGCATAATGAATTACCTAAGTATTGGGTGTCACATAGTATAGAGATGCCATTTTTTCTGCCCGGACTTTCTTTACTTAATTGCTATATAGAATTTTCTGAATGTACTTTGGAATATGCAACAAGGATATATTATAGCTGACCTGAAAATCAATTATTCAAACAGTTTTTTAAATCAAAAATGACTATAGCAAAATAAAGAGGTAAATCCAAATTATGTGCATTTAAAGATAATGCTAGGTTAGTCCTCTTCTCACATTCCTCATTCCCTTGAGAATAATACACATTGTAAGGAAATGCTTAGAAAGTTTTGGAGAAATAGGTTGACTTTAAACTAGTGAGTTACTCTATGCTGAATCTTGTTTACTTTATATCTATAAAGATAAATTCTCACCTTATCATTTTTCTTAGGTTTATACTCAGGTTTAATCTCCGATGGGTGACAAATAAAGATATAAACATTTTTTAACAGTGGCTAAATTTAGGCTGAGGAATCTAGGCACAACTATACTCATGCAGGTAAGCCTCATCAGTCATGAGACCACGATATCAAAATGTTAACCAATGCGTACTGGTGTCAGGCTTATGAGATTTTGTGTATTATAAACAGTGGTGGGATGGGAAGGTGGCTCAGTGGTAGAGCGCTTGCCTTGCATGCAAGAGGCCCTGGGTTTGATTCCTCAGCACCACATAAGCAAAAGGAAAAAAGCCGGGAGTGGTGCTGTGGCTCAAGTGGTAGAGCCTTAGCCTTGAGCTGAAGAGCTGAGAGATAGCACCCAGGCCCAGAGTTCAGGCCCCACGACTGGACCCCCCCAAAAAATAAATAAATAAAACAGTGGTAATTAGATTTGTTTTGTAATCAACATCATTTCTTGGGTTAGGAACTGAAGTTAGACATTATACTCAGAACTAAATTGAAGGAGGAATCCAAAATTAGTCACCAAGATATACATAATTAACACAGTATTTTAAAAATGCAAGCTAAAGGAAATAATTTATGAAAAAATCAACATTTACAATAAATACAGAATCAGCATAACTGGTATTTCTTTTATCCCAGTTGCAATATGGCTTGCATGATGACTTTTCTGATTATATGTTTAGTTAGGTCTTGATATTTATTTGAAATTCTGTTCTTTCATATAATCATTTGTCAGATCAAAGAGGAAATTAATTCCATGCCAGAGTCAACATTTATAGTAATGTTACAGTTGTATCCTGCTATTTTGCCAAAGTTTCAAATCACTTTGAGTATCTTGGATCTTTTTTGGATCTAACTAAATAGGCATGCAATTTTGTCTGTACTAGAAAGATTTTGACCACCACTACTTCTCTCTTTTCATGAGATTTTTTTAATGTCATTTATATCATGGGTTGATCTTTTCCTTTAATTAACCCGCATTCAGTCTTCTACAAAGTGTAATTTGGAGTAGTTTAAAATTATGTACACTCAGGTACACGGCTCAGATTCTATTATTTGCATATTTTGTTCTTGTTAAATCAGTAGGATTTAGGTCTCAATATGGATACTATTGGACTTATTGGTTGCATTTCTGAATTTTTTAAGTATGTGATGATTTTTATTTTATTATTTTAAATATGTGCAGCTCTCACTCCACATACAGTCACATTTGTTTTAAACAATTTGATCCATGCACATGATTTGCTATATTAGGTTCATCTAGATGAATTTAATTACAAATTAACACAACTGTACTTCTGAGACAGTTATCTTTATGGAGCTACTCAAGGATAACATGTATTTGAGGATTTTGTGATTCAAAACAACCGGACACAACATGTTTTTGTTCCTGGGGGAGTTCTACTTTGTTGGTTGTTTTTCCAGGTGTGGTGACTTCAACATATGTGTGCATTTTATTTCAATTGTTATATGTCTATATTTTGTTTCATATAACAGATAGTACATAAATAATCAGTGATTTAGAACTTTTCCAAATAGATTTCTAAGAGAGATACTTGAAGTTTTGTGACATCTGGTACCGGGTAGGTCTTGTTAGTGGAAGGGGTAGCAGAATAACAGAGACATTCTTTGACATGATTGGAATTCTTCCTCCTCTTGCCTCACTATTTCCAATAGTATTCCTTCAAACCTTTAGTGGAAAGAAAATAATTTTGTCTGTATGAACTCATGAATTTTGCATTAATTAGGACATACTACACTTTTATACTTTCCTTCTTTTAAAATCACAGATGCGAATTTATAATGCTAAAATACCATCTAATAATTTAAATGAAATGGTCCAAACTATTTTTGCTTCACACTATATGTAATATAGAGTGTAATAATAGTGAGTAATAGTATGTAATAATTGACTTTGGGGAAAGTCAATTACAAGGGATTTTGTGAGATACTGAGCAATAGTAAAAATTATGTTTGTTTCTATTAAAAACTTTACAGTTACATCAAAAATAACTCATAGTTATAAACTAATGCTAAAAAGTAAGATTGTTTATTGGAAAAAGCCAGAAGTTTCAATAAGCTTGCTTTTTACAAATTGACTTGCATCTGGGCTTTGGTGGCTCATGCCTGTAATCCTAGCTACTCAGGAGTCTGAGATTGAGGATGGTGGTTCAAAACCAGCCTGGGCAGAAAAGTCTGTAAGACTCTTATCTCCAATGACCCACTTGAAAAGTAGAAACGGCAATGTAGCTCAAGTGATTCAGTGGAATCAATGAGCTGAAGAGCTGCGAGATATCGCCAAGGCCCAGAGTTCAAGCCACACGACCAACAACAACAACACAAAAAATTGACATGGATTTTTACTTTATTATTTCATGATTTTTATTGTGAAAATACATATAGAGGGGTTACAATTACATGAGAAAGGTAACGATTACATTTCTTATCAAGCATTGTTGCCCCCTACTTTGTTTCCCTTTCCCATCCCTTCCCATCCCCTCCCACCCAAAACCAACCCATGCACCAAACAATGGGTCCACTTGTATCCCTATTTAAAGAATTTGTTTTTCCCTTCTCCTCCACAAATTATACCAACATCAAATACAGTCAAAACGGGTTATAACATGGGGGAGGGACATACAAAGCAACAAATAAATCATCTTATAAATAAGCTAGAAACAATACCAAGACAAAAAAAAACATTTTTGTCCTTATCTTGGGGTTCATTTCACCTAACATCAACTTATCTGACCGTTTTTGCTTGTCTCACAAATATACTAGTTATTGCAAATAAGGGAAACCGTGGGACCTATACTTTTTGGGCCTGGCTTACTTCACTTAATATAATTTTTTCCAATTTTTTCCTAACAAATGGGGCAATGTCATTCTTTCTGATGGAGGCCAAGAATTCGATTGTGTAAGTATACCACATTTTCTTGATCCATTCATCTACTGAGGGGCATCTGGGTTGGTTCCATATCTTAGCTATAGTAAATAAGGCTGTAATAAACATAGTTGTGCTGGTAAGCTTTAGTATCATCATGTTTGTGATCATTTGGGTAAGTGCCCAAAAGTGGGATTGCTGGATCATAGGAGAGCGCTATGTGAAGTCTTTTAGGGAACATCCATACTGCTTTCCAAAGTGGTTGAACAAATTTACACTCCCATCAACAATGCAGTAAGGTTCCCTTCTGTCCACATCCCCTCCAGCTTCTGATGTTATTAGAGTTCTTGATTATAGCCATTCTAACTGGGATGACGTGGTATCTCAATATTGTTTAGATTTGCATTTCTTTTATGGTTAGGGAAGTTGAGTATTTCTTCATGTGTCTATTGACCATCCTTCTTTCCTCTTCAGAGAAGTTTCTCTTTAAGTCCCACTTATTTATTGGGAAGTTGTTTGAGGATTTGTTGTTAGATTTACTTTTGTGAATTCCTGGTACATTTTAGATATGAAACCCTTGTCCGTTGTATGGCTAGTGAAGATCTTCTCCCAATCCGTGGGCTTTCTATTGATCTTGCTAGATTTACTCTTTGCCATGCAGAAGCTCTGCAATTTCATGCAATCCCATTTGTCCAACCTTTCTTTGATTTGTTGTGTTTCTGGGTCTCTATTAAGAAAATTTTGACCTGTGACAAGGAGACCTAAGGTGTCTGCTGTGACTCCAGGTCTTTGAACCATTTGGAGTTGATTCTGGTGCAGGGTGATATATAAGCATTTAACTTTATTTTTCTATGAGTAATTAACCTATTGTGCCAGCCACTTACTGAGGAGGCTTCCTTTCTTCCATTCTATTTTTTTAGCTCCCTTATCGAAAATTAGATAGCTATATGTCTGTGGGTTTATTTCTGGGTTTTCACTTCTATTCCATTGGTCCTGAGATCAGTTCTGGTACCAATACCAAGCTGTTTTGATTATTATGGCTCTGTAGTAGAGTTTGAAATTTGGTATTGATATTCCTCCAGCACTATTCTATTAAGGAATGTTTTTGTTGTTCGAGGTCTTTTATTGTTCCATATGAATTTTTGGATTGCCTCTTCTATTTTCTTGAAGAATGAGGTTGGAATACTCATAAGTATCACATTGAATTTGTACATAGCCTAGGGAAGTGTTGCCATTTTCATGATGATCATCTTTCCAATCCAGGGATGTTTTTCCACTTTCTAAGTTCTGTTTTGATTTCCTTTTTTAGGTTTTTAAGTTTTCATCATAAAGATTTTTACATCTTTAGTTAAACTAACTCCTAGTCATTTTATTTTTTGTGGGGCTATTACGAATGGAGTTGTTTTCCTTATTTCAGCCACACTATTCTCATTGTTGGCTTATAGTAAAGCCATTGATTTTAGAGGGTTAACATTATACTCTGCTATTCTGCCAAAGTTTTCAATGAGCATGAGTGATTTGGGAGTGGATTCTGTGGGAATCTTTAAATATAAGATCATATCATCTGGAAAGAGGGAGAGTTTTACATGATCTTTACCTATTTGGATCCTTTAATGATGGCCTCTTGTCTTATTGCTGTAGCTAGGTATTCTAATACTAAATTGAAGAGAAGTGGAGAGATTGGTCATCCTTGTTTCGTTCCTAAGAGGAAATGGCTTTAGTTTTTCACCATTAAGTATAATGCTGGCTGTAGGTTTGTCATATACAGCCTTTATTGTTTTGAGGAATGTTCCCTGGATTCCTAATTTTTCCAGAACCTTCATCATAAAGGGGTTTTGGAACTTGTCAAATGTTTTTTTTCTGCATTTATTGAAATAATCATGTGGTTCTTATCCTTGCTTTTGTTGATGTGATAAATTGTATTAATTGATTTGCATATATTTAACCAGCTTTTCAACCTTGAAATGAATCCTGTTTGATCTTGTTGTATGATTTTTTGGATGAATTGAAGTCGGTAGGCCAAAATTTTGTTGAGAAGTCTTGCATCAATGTTCATCAAAGAAATGGGTCTGTAGTTCTGTTTCTTTGATGAGTCCCTGCCTGGTTTTGGGATGAGGGTTATGATGTCTTCATAGAATGAGTTCAGTAGTGCACTTTCTCTTTCAATTTCATTGAAAAGTTGGAGGAGTATTGGTGTGAGCTCTGCTTTGAAGTCCTTGTAGAATTTCACTGTAAATCCATCTGGTCAAGGGTTTTTCTTAGATGAGAGTACTCTTATTGATGTTTCTATTTCAATGATTGATATGGGTCTGTTAAGTTGGTTTAACTCATTTTGGTTTAGTTTTGTCATGTCAATATTTGCTAGGAAAAGGTCTATTTCTACCAGATTCTCAAACTTATTAGCAAAAGCTTTGAGAAGTATTCCCTTATAATGTTCTGGATCTTGGTTGTTTTTGTGGTGATGTTTCCATTCTCATATCTGAGTTTGTTTATTTCCTTGTGTGCTC
Source organism: Dipodomys merriami (assembly GCF_024711535.1). NCBI lineage: Eukaryota > Metazoa > Chordata > Mammalia > Rodentia > Heteromyidae > Dipodomys > Dipodomys merriami. The sequence goes on from NW_027206257.1 coordinate 6,496,954, forward strand.
TTCTTCTTCTGATAAGGTTTGCTAAGGGTCTGTCAATTTTTGTTAACTTTTTGAAGAAACAACTCTTTGTTGTGTTGATTCTTTCTAGGTTTTTTTGGATTCTAATTAGTTTAATTCTGATTTAAATTTAATTATTTTTTCCCATCTACTGGATTGGTGTTTATTTTGTTGCTCTTTTTCATGAAGGTTCAGATGTCTAATTAAATTGTTGTTTTCAGATCTCTCTAATTTGTTGATGTAGAAACTCAGAGGTACAAAATTGCCTATGAGAACTGCATTTCCTGTGTCCCAGAGAAGCTGGTAATTTATGTGTTCATTTTTGTTGAATATCACGAACATTTGCATTTCCTTTCTAATCTCTTCTATGACGCATTGGTGATTCAACAGTGTGTTGTTTAGCCTCCATGTGTTACAGGACTTTTCTTTGGTGGCTTTTAGTGTTGAGTTCTAATTTTATTCCCTTGGATGCCATTTATTGGCCTTTATTGTGGTCTTATTGGTTTTCTATGTGTAGGACATCTTTAAGTATCCATTGTTTGTGTGGAGAGCTCTGCAGTGATTCTAATTTTTTTCCCGTTGTAGTATAGCTCCTTCTTCATTTTTGCTGCATGCAGGATTGTTTCCTTATTATTCAGATCTATCATTTTTACTATAATGTGTCTAGAAGTGTTTCTCCTGGGATCTTGCTTGTTGGGTGTTCTATAAGCTTCTGGAATGTAGTTAAGATGGTCGTTTTTGAGGTGGGGAAAATTTTCATTGATTATCTTGTTAAAAATTTGTTGCATTCCCTTGCTCTGTAATTCCTCACCTTCTTCCACTCTGATTATGTGAAGGTTAAACTTCTTGGCATTATCTGCTTGCTCTTGAATTTCCCTTTGGTTTAATTTGAGTGATTTTTCCAAATCTGTTACTTTTTGGTCCAGTTGGTGTATTCTGTCTTATGTATCTGACAGTCTACCTTCCATTTCATTAACTCTGTTGACAGTGGCTTCTATTGTGGTTTGCATGGAGGAAATGGATCCCTTTATGGATTCGATGTTGGTTCTCAGAGTACTGATCTCAGTATGTATTTCCTCTAATTTGGCCCTTATCTCACTTCTTACTGAGGTTTGTGCAGCTTCTATTTTTGCATCCAACTTTTGTTTGATATCCTGTATCTCTTTTGATAGTTCATCCTTGTGCTCTTTCAATTTCTGATCAATTTCTCGCTTTATTTCTTGAGTCATTGCCTCCAGCAACCCTTGGATGTAGCTTTTGTCTTCCATTCCTGCTTTGCTCCCACTGCGGCTCTCCCCTGTGTGGCTGCTGGCTTTTGAGGTGAGCTTGCTGTCCTGGGTGGTAGTAAACCTTGTGATTTTTCTCTGTGATTTTCGCATGGGGGTTCAGGAGACTACTCTTCAATTTTGTTTTGGTGTGTCTGTCTTTGCTTGGTTGCTGATTCTGTATTGGTAGAGAGAGTCTGTGCCTGATCTGGGTTCTGTTGGGAGCCTATTTCCAGCTGCTATTCTGACCTACTTAGGATTCTCAGCTCTCTGCTGTAGATTGCTGGCAATTCCCGCCTTTGGAAGGGTTGAGCAGCCTAGACTGCTTGTGTTTGCTCCTACGGGGGCTCTTGGGAAGATCAGATGCTCTGGATGCACTCTCCCAAATACTGGAGTCTGCTATGGGCTCCTGATGCGTTTTTGTTTGTTTGTTTTGGGCTGGTTGTGGGCTTGAACTCTAGGTTTGGGTGCTGTCCCTCAGCTCTTCAGCTCAAGGCTGGCACCCTACCGTTTGAGCCACAGCACCACTTCTGAACCTTTTGCTTTTGTGATGCTGAGGAATCAGATCCAGGGCCTCATACATCCAAGACTATCACTCTATTGCTGAGCCGCCTTATCAGTCTGAGCTCCTGCTTACTATCAGGTGCTGGCAGCCTGTGTTGCCCAATTCCCAGCCTAGGGTATATGGGTGGAGTTTTGGTGGTGTTTGGGCTTCTCTTGTCCTGGGCCTCCAGGTCTTTTGTTGTCACAGGCATGCTTTCCGGGGAGTGCTGTTTCCTGATTTTCTCCCCTCTGTTGAGGCGTATGCTCAGCTTTTTACTTCAGTTGGGAGGAGTTGGTTGTGTTGTTCAGGCGCCAGATCCCCGGGCCTGGTTCCGGCCCCAGCCTGGAGCGCACTTGTTAGGCCTGTGCTGATGTGTATACCACCTAGGTTATGCAGCCTGGAGGACACAGTTCAAATTTCTTCTACTGTTATATTGGGCATTTAAGCTCCCTTCCAGGGGCACTCTTTCTCTGGCCTGGCCATCGGAATGTGCTCCATGGGCTGGTGGAGCTCTCAAACAGTTCCCAATTTTAGTGGGTCCTGTGGTTCGGGTGTTGGTGTAGGGAGTCTAGGTCAGGGTCTGGGGATTCCCTCCAGCTCTGGTCTACCTTGAGGGATGCACTGTCCCCTGTGGGGTACTCACCCTGGAGCTGGTTGTTTCTGTGTGGTGTAGGTCATCAGTTGTTTTTGCAATCCTAGTTCAGTTGGGGTGGTTGCGGGCTGGGCTGGGCGGTGGTGGCTCTGTGTGATTCTTTTCTGTCTCTGCCTCTATCGAAGCTGTTGGGGCCACAGTGTCCATGCTCAGGTGGCTTCTGTGCGGGTGATCTGCAAGCAGCCCCCTGTGCTTCTGGGACCCGGGAGGGCCCTGCCGGGTTGTTGCGCTCAAGAACGGGCGGGTCTAGTGCTTCCGGCAGCTTCTGCGCGGTTGGTCTGCAGACAGGTTCCTTTGTCGTGCTGCCAGTGCCGGGTGGCTTTGGCAGGATGTAGCCTCTATGCTTGGGTGGAGAGTGAGGGGTGGGGGTGGGATCCTCTTAGAGACACCCGGCTGGTAGGTTTCTCTGTTCCTGGCGAACAGTTGTTCTGCAAAACGGTACCTCAGGCCGCTTCTGTGCGGGTGGTCTGCAAGCGGCCCCCTGTGTCTCTGGGGCTCCGGCAGCCCCCACTGGGCTGGCTGTCCGGCAGCTTGGCGCATTGCCATGCGGCCAGTAAAGGTTGGGAGAGGGGTCTTCACTCTTCTCTGTTCTGAAATTCTTCTTTTCCTCTCTTTCTTTTTTTGTTATTTTCCACCTCTGATTTTTCTCTGAGTGTTCGTCTTTTTGTTGTTGTCGGTCTCTTGGGGAGATTAAGCGTTGGAACTCAACTCTCTTTTTTGTTGGGGAGATCTGTGGCGTTTCCCTACTGCCCCGTCACCATCTTGGTCCCCCCTCCTTATTTTACTTTGGAATGTAACGAATGTAGTATTTTTGTGTGTATTTTACTATTCTAGTATAACTTTATTTGCACCACTTACATACAATTTTTTTTAATTCTGAGATTTAAGAATGTGTTTTTTGGATAAGAGTTTTGTTGTACTTTTATTTCAGTTTGCCATTAGGCCTTATAAACGCATACAATAAAATCCATTCTTGCTAGTATCAAGTTCAATGATTTTGTAGACTAGAGACTCAAGAATATATCATTATATATCATACAGTAATGTGGGTCAATTTGTTTATAACTGCTCCATAAAATAATTACTAATTGAGGAAGCAGCCACTTCATCTGGCATCCTGGTCCCTCTGATGAAGTAGGATCCTAGTGGCAGCCTGCCCAACTCAGGTGCTTCTGGGCATCTCGCCTGATTCTGTGGGAGGATATCAGGGTGTACCTGCTGTTGGACTAGGGAAGCTGCTGCGTGAATGACACAGTGCCACTGACCCACATCTAGCACCCACCAGCCCCATGGGACTGGGCCCTAAGGATCAGCCCGTGATAGCACACACACACGGCAGGGCGGGGGAGCACCCACCTAGAAAGGAGTGCAGACAAAACAGAAGCCACTCTGGGGATCAGCTTGTACAGTATCATCCGTGGAGCAGTGGACGATTGTGCTCAGCTGTGGGGAGAAGACAAGAAATACAGGCCCAGGTGGGGTGATGCTAACTTTTGTACTCAGGCTGGCAAGGAAACTTTCCTCCAGACACTCTCCTTCAGGCTCAGGGTGCCCTTCCATGCTCCTTGTCCTTGGATTATCAGCCAGGGACACTCATGTCCGGTACTCCTGGCTGCTCTTTTGGGGTTTGTTAATTTACACAGAGAGCCCCTGCCTCAGACAGCAGAGTTATATTCTGGGTTTTGTAAAACTTTCTGCATCTGAGCATTTCCCAGTGTTTGGTCTTTGTATTGTTTCTTATAAATGCTTTGTGACATTTGTGTTTAGGTGTTGAGGTGCAGGAGGAGCCAGATTATGAACATAGTTTCCTACAATACTTTCATCTAAAAATGAAAATATATTCTTTCTAAAAATGCCTATCAGGAAATGAATTTGAGAGAGGGAAAAGGCAGTTTTCTCATGAGATCAAAATATGCTAGTTTTATATGCATGTTTTATGCATTCAAAATACAACTAAGTAATTCACTATCTAGGAACAATTGTCCAGACCTAAGAGTTAGGTGTCTTGGGAGCTAGAGCCAGGGTTTTTGTGAGGTTTATCCAAAGGGAGGGAAGAAAGTTAAAATCCATAGATTACTTTGTAGAATAAAAGTGGTAATACCAAATGAGAATCACATAAATCCTCTCTGCTATTCGGGGTCTTTTATTCTTCCATATGAATTTTTGGATTGCTTCTTCTATTTCATTGAAAGTGAGATTGGAATATTGATAGGTATCACATTGAATTTGGATATAGCCTTTGGCAGTATTGCCAATTTAATGATGTTACTCTTCCCAATCTAGGAGTGTGGGAGGTTTCCCACTTCCTTAGTTCTGCCTTAATTTTATTTTTCAGGTATTTAAAGTTTCCATCATAGAGGTCCTTCACTCTTAAGTTAACTCCTAGGTATTGGGAGGGATATTAAAAAGGTATTGTGTTCCTATTTTCAGCCTCACTCTTATCGTTATTGGAATACAGGAAAGCCATTGAATTTTGAGGGTTAATTTTATATTCTGCTAGTTTGACAAAGTTTCTGATCAGCTCAAGTAACTTGGGAGTGGAGTCCATGGGGTTCTTTAAATACAAGCTCATGTCATCTGCAAAGAGGGATAGTTTTACTTCATCTTTCCCTATTTAGATCCCCTTTAAGTTTGCATCTTGTCTTATTGCCCCAGCTGGCATTCAAATACTAAGTTGAAGAGGAATGGAGAGAGAAGACATCCTTATCTCATTCCTGAATTTGTAAGAAATGATTTTAACTTTTTGCCATTAACTATAATGCTGGCTGTAGGTTTGTCAATCCTTAGCAGAAAGAACAGTACTGGAGCAATATCAGTTCCAAATTTCAAACTCTACTAAAAAGCCATAGTAATAAGAACAAAGAGATAATGGCACAAGAACAAACCTGAGGACAAATGGAAAAGGACTGAAGACTCAGAAATGAATCCATTGACCTATAGCCACTTAATCTTTGACAAGGGCTAAAAAACATAGAGTGGGAAAAGACAGCCTTCTCAGTAAATGGTGTTGGCAAAATTGGTTAAACACCTATTAAACTAAAACTAGATTCGTATATATCGCCCTGCACCAGAATCAACTGCAAATGGATAAAAGAACTCAAAATAAAAGCAGACACTGTGAAAACATTACATGAAGGAATAGGAGAAACTCTAGGGCTCTTTAGTGCAAGCCAAAATTTTCTTAATAGAAAACAAGAAACAAAACAAATCAAAGAAAAGTTGGGCAAATGGGATTGCATGAAACAGCAGAGCTTCTGCAAGGCAAAGGTAAAAGCTAACACGAACTGTAGACAGCCCACGTACTGGGAGATCTTCATGAGTCATAAAATGGACAAGGTCTTATATCTAAAATATACTTAGGACACAAAAATTAAATTCTCAAAGAAACAACTGCCTGATAACTCAGTGGGCTAAAGACTTAAAGAAAGATTTCTCTGAAGAGGAAGTAAAAATGCCCTTTAGACACATGAAGGAATGCTCAAGTTTTCTAGCCATAAAAGAAATGCAAATCAAGACAACATTGAGATCGCACCTCATTCCAGTTAGAATGTCTATAATCAAGAAATGTAATAATTACAGATGCTGGAGGGAACTCTACTGCATTGTTAGTGGGAGTGTAAAGTTGTTCAACAACTTTGGAAAGCAGTATGGAAGTACTTCAATAGACTCCACATAGAGCTCCCTATGACCCAGCAATCCCACTTTTGGGCATTTACCCAAATGATCACAAAAAAGATCACACCAAAGCTACCAGCACAACCATGTTTATTGCAGCATTACTCACCATAGCTATGATATGGAACCAACTCCGATTCCCCTCAGTAGATGAATGGATCTAGAAAATATAATATATATACATATATATGTGTGTATATATATGTATGTACACACACACACACACACACACACACACACACACACACTGGAATTCTATGCCTCCATTAGAAAGAATGGCATTGCCCCATTTGTTAGGAAATGGAAAGACTTGTTAAAAATTATATTAAGTGAAGTAAGCCAGGCCCAGAGAAACAGAGGTCCCATGGTTTCCCTTATTTGCAAGGACTAGTACATGTCTAGGACAAGCAGAGAAGATCAAAGGTTATGTACATATGATCATATAAGATGATGTTAACTGAAATATACCCCAAGTCAGTCTTGGTTTTGTTTTTAATATACTTATAAGGCACTATGTGTTTCTTTTGTAGGTTCATCCCCCCCACGATATAACCCCTGTTTTCACTGTATTTGATTCCAATGTTGTGCATCTTGTATATTCACTTTTGTAATTTGGGGAGTTGAAAGGATGTAGCAAAATGCTTAAATGGGGCTGCAGGTTGACCCATTGTGACGAAGAGATGTACAGGACACTATGTAGAAAATGAATTTACACTGTCAGGCAGGGATAGTGGAAGGAGGAGTTGGAGAGGTGGGGAGGGAAGGGATGGTAGGGGAAAAAACCAAGGAGGAGGCAACAATGCTCGATAGGAAATGTACTCATTACCCTACTCATGTAACTGAACCCCCTCTGTACAGGATTTTTCCAGTGCTGCCCTCCGCATTGAATTTTTTGCCTTTTCTGGCTGTGGTTAAGTCCACCTGCTCAGTGGATTAGTAGTCTTCAAGGTATCTTGGTCCTCAAATGGGACTTGGATTATCCAGTGGTGGTTGGAACCGGGCCAAGGGCAGTGCAAAAACCACTTCCAGGAAATGGCTTCTTCATTCCCCATGCAACTAGGATTGCAAGCAGTATTTCTCTGAATTTGACTCCAGAAAACAATCACTGAACCAAAAAGCAAGGCCGCCAAACACCTATCCTACTTCCCCCATTCCCTCCTTTCTCCATCCTTGGGAGAGTACAAAATAATTTCGCAGGTTTCATCAAACACACAAATTGCCCACCACCTCCCCTGGTAAACTAGGTTTCAAGTCACTAAGTTATGTAAACGGATAATGCCTCACTCATTATTCTGGTCAACATATTCAGGTTGGTTGATGCTTTAATTTTTTGTTGTTGTTGTTGTTGGTAGGGGGGCCTGAACTCTGGGTCTGGGCATGGTCCCTGAGCTCTTCAGCTCAAGGCTATCAATTGAGCCATAGCGCCACTTCCAGTTTTTTCTGCTTATGTGGTGCAGAGGAATTGAAACCAGGACCTCATTCATGCAAGACAAGCACTCTACCACTGAGTCACCTTCCCAGCCCTAATGCTTTAATTTTTTAAATTTCTTTTTGTCAGTCCTAGGTCTTGAACTCAGGGACTGGGTTTTAGCATATCCCTGAGTTCTTCAGCTCAAGAGAAGATCTCTTCCACTTGAGCCACAGTGCCACTTCCTGTTTGGAGACAAGTGACTCACAGTCTTTCCTGCCAGGGTTTGCTTTGAACCGTGAATTTTTAAATTATATTCCTTCTAGGTGTTTATTGGAACATTACACTTTTTCTTGAATTTAAAGTTTTCTGTAAACATTTGTCTTCAAGTAATCCAACAACATTAAATATTACATTTAGAAGCTATCCTGTAGCACATCCATTTTGAAATTATTTTGTTAAGATGAAATTCTTATTCTTTGTAGAAAAAAACCATTAAAATCCAAATGAGAACATGCTAATTTCAGGTGCCTTGAGTCTCGTTCCTCTTTTTTTTTCTCTCCAGTATCTTTTCTTGTTTTGGAACAAGTGTCATGGACTGTCCAACCATTCAAAGGAAGCTTATTCCATTAATTTAATAGAAAAGAATCCAATCTTCCTGCATCTCAAGGCAACTTTGAATATAATGTTAATCTGATAATTCACATAATTCAATTTTCATAGTAATTTTGATAATTTTTGGTTAAACCATTCATTAAAGAGCTTCCAAAAAGCAAGAATAAAAAATAATGTTCTGCTTTCTAAGAAGGTTTAAAAAGCTAGTAATTCAACAAAACACATTCTATTCTTCCAAGATTCTATGGTGAAAAATTTCTCTTTCATCATCGCCCTTACCACTGATCCCTTCCCTTCAAACTTTCAGCTTTCTTGTTCCAGCTTTCATTTTGGTACTAGCATCAGTAATCTATTTGTAGTATTTGACAATGAAATTCCATTTGTTGTTGGAGATCTCAATTCATATTGCCAAAGGCAGACTCATGAGCATAACATTGAACATAAAATATTGAATATCATTAATGTGATCTTATGTAACTATTTCATAAATTAATATAAGTACCACATAAATGTGCATCTTCATATAATTTTTATTTTTTTATTTTTTTTCAGTTACACATCAGCTTTTTCATTTATTTTTTTTAATTTTATTTTATTTTATTTGAGAATATACTGTACAGAGGGGCTACAATTACATGGGCAGGATAATGCATACATTTCTTACCAAGCATTGCAGCCTCCTCTTTTGTTTACCCTTCACCTCCCTTCCCAGCCTCCCCCCTCCCCCCACCCAATTATACCCCCCTCCACCCCCACACCGACATTGTAAAGCTGGTTTTGACATGACATTTTGTACTGCTCATTGTTGCAACAGGTCCACCTGAATCCTTAAATGACTTGTTTATCCCCATCTCCTCCACATGTTATAGTGACATCAAATATAGTGAAAGCGGGGGTTACACTGTGGGGGAGGGACATACAAAGCAACAAAGAAATAATCTTATAAATGCATTAGAAAACATGCATGAAAGAAACAAAAACATTAAAATACATATTTAAGGATTCATTTTCCTAATATCACATTATCTGACCTTTTCCGCTTGACTCATACCTATAATAGATATTGCAAATAAGGGAAACCATGGGACCTATGGTTCTTTGGGCCTGGCTTATTTCACTTAATATAATTTTTTCCAAACCTTTCCATTTCCTAACAAATGGGGAAATGTCATTCTTTCTGATGGAGGCATAGAATTCCATTGTGTATATATACCACATTTTCTTGATCCATTCATCTACTGAGGGGCATCTGGGTTGGTTCCATATCTTAGCTATGGTAAATAATGCTGCAATAAACATAGTTGTGCTGGTAGCTTTAGTGTGGTCTTGTTTGTAAACATTTGGATAAATGCCCAAAAGTGGGATTGCTGGATCATAGGGGAGATCTATGTGAAGTCTTTTGAAGAACCTCCATACTGCTTTCCAAAGTGGTTGAACAAGTTTACATTCCCACCAACAATGAAGTAAGGTTCCTTTCTGTCCACATCCCCTCCAGCATCTGTTGTTGTTAGAGTTCTTGATTTTTGCTGTTCTAACTGGAGTAAGATGAAATCTCAATGTTGTTTTGATTTGCATTTCTTTTATGGCTAGGGATGTTGAACATTTCTTCATGTGTCTATTGGCCATCCTTCTTTCTTCTTCAGGAAAGCTTCTCTTTAAGTCTTTCGCCCACTTATTCATTGGGCAGTTGTTTCTTTGAGGATTTGTTGTTGGGGGGTTTAATTTTTTGAGTTCCAAGTATATTTTAGATATGAGACCCTTGTCCGTTGTATGGCTAGTAAAGATCTTCTCCCAATCGGTGGGCTTTCTATTGATCTTGCTAGCTATGTCATTTGCCCTGCAGAAGCTCTGCAACCTTATGCAATCCCATTTGTCCAACCTTTCTTTGATTTGTTCTGCTTCCGGGTCTCTATTCAGAAAGTTTCGGCCTGAGCCAAGGAGACCTAGGGTTTCTCCTATTCCATCCTGTAATGTTTTCAGAGTGTCTGCTTTGAGTTCAAGGTCTTTGATCCATTTGGAGTTGATTCTGGTGCAGGGTGATATATAAGGGTCTAGCTTTAGTTTTCTACATGTAGTTAACCAATTTTGCCAGCACCATTTACTGAAGAGGCTGTCTTTCTTCCATTCTATTGTTTTAGCTCCCTTATCGAAGATTAGATGGCTATAGGTCTGTAGGTTCATTTCTGGGTTTTCAATTCTATTCCATTGGTCCTGAGGTCTGTTCTTATGCCAATACCAAGCTGTTTTGATTACTATGGCTTTATAGTAGAGTTTGAAATTTGGTATTGATATTCCTCCAGCAATATTCTTTCCGTTGAGGAGCGTTTTTGCTATTCGGGGTCTTTTATTGTTCCATATGAATTTTTGGATTGCCTCTTCTATTTCCTTGAAGAATGAGGGTGGAATTTTGATAGGTATCGCGTTGAATTTGTAGATAGCCTTGGGAAGTATTGCCATTTTCACGATGTTAATCTTGCCAATCCAGGAGCATGGGAGGTTTTGCCATTTTTTAAGTTCTGTGTTGATTTCCTTTTTCAAGATTTTAAAGTTTTCATCATAGAGGTCCTTCACTTCTTTAGTTAAGTTAATTCCTAGGTATTTGATTTTTTGTGGGGCTATTACAAATGGAGTTGCTTTCCTAATTTCAGCCACACTTTTCTCATTGTTGGCATACAGAAAAGCCATTGATTTTTGGGGGTTAATTTTATAACCTGCTACTTTGCCAAAGTTTTGAATGAGCTTGAGTAATTTGGGAGTGAAGTCTATGGGATTCTTTAAATACAAGATCATGTCATCTGCAAAGAGGGAGAGTTTTATTTCTTCTTTCCCTATTTGGATCCCCTTTATGTCTGCATCTTGTCTTATTGCTGTAGCTAGGCATTCTAATACTAGATTGAAGAGAAGTGGAGAGAGTGGGCATCCTTGTCTTGTTCCTGAATTAAGAGGAAATGGCTTTAGTTTTTCACCATTGAGTATAATGCTGGCTGTAGGTTTGTCATATACAGCCTTTATTGTATTGAGGAATGTTCCATGGATTCCTAATTTTTCCAAAACCTTCATCATAAAGGGGTGTTGGATCTTGTCGAATGCTTTTTCTGCATCTATTAAGATAACCATGTGGTTCTTATTCTTGCTCCTGTTGATGTGATGAATAATATTAATTGATTTGCGTATATTGAACCAGCTTTGCATTCCTGAAATGAATCCTGTTTGATCGTGGTGTATGATTTTTTGGATGAATTGTTGAAGTCGATTGGCCAAAATTTTGTTGACAAGTTTTGCATCAATGTTCATCAAAGAAATGGGTCTATAGTTCTCTTTCTTTGATGAGTCCCTGCCTGGTTTTGGGATGAGGGTTATGATACCTTCATACAATGTGTTCGGTAGTGAGCTTTCTCTTTCAATTTCATTGAAGAGTTGGAGGAGTATTGGTGTGAGCTCTGCTTTGAAGGCCTTGTAAAATTCCGCTGTAAAACCATCTGGTCCTGGACTTTTCTTAGCTGGGAGGTCTCTTATTGCTGTTTCTATTTCAATGCTTGATATGGGCCTGTTAAGCTGGTTTAACTCATCTTGGTTTAGTTTTGGCATGTCAATATTTGCTAGGAAAAGGTCCATTTCTGTCAAGTTCTCAAACTTATTAGCATAAAGTTCTGAGAAGTATTCCCTTATAATGTTTTGAATCTTGGTTGTTTCCGTGCTGATGTTTCCATTCTCATCTCTGAGTTTATTAATTTGGGTGTGTTCTATCCTTTTTCTGATGAGGTTTGCTAAGGGTCTGTCAATTTTGTTAAGTTTGTCAAAGAACCAACTCTTTGTTTTGTTGATTCTTTCTATAGTTTTTTTGGATTCTAATTCATTTAATTCTGATTTAATTTTGATTATATCTTTCCGTCTACTGGATTGGGGTTTATCTTGCTGCTCTTTTTCAAGGAGGTTTAGATGTGTCATTAAATTGTTAGTTTCCGATCTCTCCAATTTGTTGATGTAGGAGCTCAGAGCTATAAACTTGCCTCTGAGTACTGCCTTTGCTGTGTCCCAGAGGAGCTGGTAATTTGTGTGTTCATTTTTGTTGAATAGCATGAACATTTGAATTTCCTTTCTAATCTCTTCCATGACCCACTCATGATTCAGCAGTGTGTTGTTCAGCCTCCATGTGATACCGGACTTTCTTTGGTGGCTTTTGGTGTTGAGTTCTAATTTTATTCCCTTGTGGTCAGAGAGAATGCAAGGTATAATTTCAATGTTTCTGAATTTAGACAAGTTTGCTTTGTGGCCTAAAATGTGGTCTATTTTAGAAAACGTTCCATGTGCTGCTGTGAAGAACGTGTATTCTGATGCTGCTGGGTGAAATGTTCGGTAAATGTCTGTTAAGTCTAGTTGATCTATGCAGCTGTTTAGATCTGCGGTTTCTCTGTTGAGTTTTTGCCGAGTTGATCTATCTAGTGGGGAGAGTGGTGTGTTAAAATCCCCAACAATTAATGTCTTTGGATCTATATGGGATTTGAGGGAAAGTAGTGTTTCTTTGATAAATTTGGGTGCTCCATTGTTTGGCGAATAGATATTTAGAATTGTAATATCCTCCTGAACGAGAGATCCTTTAATTTGTATGTAGCGACCTTCTTTATCTCTTCTCACGAATTTTAATTTGAAGTCTATTTTATCTGATATTAGGATTGCAACTCCCGCCTGTTTATGAGGGCCGTTTGCTTGGTAGATTTTGTTCCAGCCTTTAACATTGAAAATGTGTTTGTTTTTATGGGCAAGATTTCACTCCTGCAGGCAGCAGATAGAAGGGTCTTGTTTTTTAATCCAACTAGACAGTCTATGTCGTTTAATTGGAGAGTTCAGTCCGTTAAGGTTAAGAGATAGGACTGAGAGGTATTTGGGAGTTCCTGCCATGTTATCCACCTTCTTGGGGGCTGCGAAAACTGGGTTCTTCCTATGGTTCTTGGATTCTCAGTTTGGGTGCAGTTTGTTGGCCTTTATTGTGGTCTTGTTGGTTTTCTATGTGTAGGACATCTTTGAGAATCTTTTGTAGGGCTGGTTTGGTGGTGATGTATTGTTTCAATTTTTCTTTGCTGTGGAAGGTTTTTATTTGGCCTTCAGTTATGAAGGAGAGTTTAGCTGGGTACAGTATTCTTGGTTGATAGTTGTTTGTTTTTAGGGCATGGCATACATCATTCCAGGCTCTTCTTGCTTTGATTGTCTCTGCTGAGAAATCTGAGGTGATTCTAATTGGTTTCCCTTTATAGGTGATTAACCTTTTCTCCTTGACAGCTTTAAGGATCTTTTCCTTTGTCTGGGTTGATCCTGTGTGGATTATAATGTGACGGTGGGATGTCCTATTCTGGTCTGGTCTATTTGGGGTTCTAAAAGCTTCTTGTATCTGAATAGGCCTATCTTTTTGTATGTTTGGGAAGTTCTCTGCTAGGATCCTGTTAAACAAATTTCCTAGACCATTAACTTCTGTTTCTAGGTGCTCCTCTACACCCATTATCCTTAGATTGGGCCTTCTGATGGTGTCTTCCAGGTGTTGGATAGACCTATCATATTTCTTGGACTTGTCTTGGATGGTTGTATGTTCTTTCTCTATGATATCTAGGCTGTCTTCAATCCCTGAGATTCGATCTTCTGCATGGTCTAACCTGCTGTCAAGACTCTCTACTTTGTTTTTAATCTCTTTTCCTTCTAATTGGTCAGCTTTGATGGCTTCAAGTTCTTTGTTGAAGCTCTGTTTTAGGTCTTGTATGAATTTCTTTACTTCCTTAATTTGGTGTTCAGTGTTTGTTCTCAAATCACTTAGTTGATTGGTTATGGTTTCTTTGGACTCCCATTCCTTCTGTTGGGTTCCATTCAGCATTCCCTTTGTGGTCTCCCTGACTTCCTTCAGCTCTTTGTTAATGGATTCCATGAATGCCTTTAGTGATCTTTGTGTATTCTCTACCTGGTCTCTCAATTCCTGAATTACTCTTTGATTAGCTTCCTCCCGTCTGTGGGATTCCTGCAGTTCTCTTTCTTCCCGTTCGTGGGATTCCTGCAGTTCTCTTTGAGTGTTCTCTGCCTGCTCACGCCATTCCTCCCTTTCTCTTTGAGTATTCTCAAGTTGTTCACGCAAATCCTGTATCAGTTTTTGAGTAGCTTCCTCACGCTTATGATATTCCTGTATAAACTTCTGGGATGCCTCCTCTCTCTCCCTATCACGCTCATACAGAGTCCTTTGTACATCGTCAAACTTCTCATTTATCATGTTTGCTATTAGTGTTTGTAGAGCTATTTGGGAACTCTCCTCTGGATTATTCTTTATCTGTTCTAATCCTTGATTATCAAGATTGGGAATTGAGATACCCGAATTTGCCATTTTTCTTGTGTTTTTCCGGCTTACTCTGCCCATTTGAGATGAAGATTGCACCAGTTTTGTGCTAGAACACTATCTTAAGGCAACCATCAACCAAAGTTTGCGTTTGTACAGTCAATAGTCTACAGATACAATCTAGTTCAACAGATACATGTATTCAACATCAAACAAGTATATGTTAAAGGACTTCGAACCGCAGAAAAGAATTTGGAAAACCCGAAATTATTAGGATTAGGGAGAGATGTGGGTAAAAAATAGGAATAGATTGGTGTGGGGAGGCACAGGGAGAGTTAACTATGTCCTAATCACAATGCAGGAAATGGGTTGGGTAGGATGCAAGTAGAGAGAGAGAGGAAAAGAAGAGACGGAAAGGGGAATGAAAAGAGACCAGAAAAAAAATAGAAACGTAAAAATTAATGTATTTAGAGAGGAATGTGAATATGTTGAGAGAAGAGGAGGGACATAGAGGAGATGTGAAAGACTTTAAGGATGGGAAAGGGAGAAGAAAAGATCAGAATTTCAGTAGAGCTAGACAAAAAACAAAAAGATAATTAAGAAAGAAAGAAAAAGAGAAAGAAGACAAGAAAAAAAGGATAACGCTCATTCACATATTCCTAAAATAAAAATTATAAGATGAGGGAAAAAAAAGTTACTGGAAAACAATTATTTTTTCAGAAGAGGCAAAAATTAAAGATTAATAAAAGTTTTAGAAGGGACAAAAATTTATATATATATATATATATATATATATATATACATATATATATATATATATGGTAACAAAAAACAAAAAACAAACAAAAAAAGAAAAGAAGACGAAGAAAAAAGAAAGAAGAAAAAAGAAAAAAAAAGTCTTTTGATTGTTTTTGGGGGGGAGGGGTGGGAAGAATCCTGTATCTCCCTTTTGTCTGTAACCAGTCTCTTGTTGGAGTCTCTGGTCAGCTTGAGGTCCTGTGGCTTCATTGGTTTCTTAAGTCGGTTTGTTGGAGGAGGCAGAAAAATGCTCTGCTTTACCCAAGATTTTGAGATCCCCCTTCCAGGTTAGTTTTTTGGGAGGGTGATCTGCTTTGAGAATCACAAAAGAAGGGGATGCGGTGATGAGGCTAGGTTCTGGGTAGAGTTGAGGCCTTTCAACAAACAGTAGCTTTTCCCTGGGTCTGTTTTGTGATAAAGCTCACAGAGCCCAGCCTGGAGCCATTCTCAGGGTTTCTGTTTTTCAATTGATTGTGGAGGCTGCTAGAGGGAGGGGCAGCCTCTGGCTCTGGTTACCCAGTGAGGCAAGCCACTCCGATGGCTGGCGCCTGAGCTGGGTTTCTTTTCCCTGGATGGAGCTGAGCCTGGCAGGTCACTTTGCCGTTAAGTTCTTGTGACCTGCTAAATGACTCCTTTTATTCCAAGGCCTGAGTTGGAGCTAGCAGCTCCTCCGAGCTTTGTCGGTATCCAAGATGGAGATCACCGGTGCTGGGGGGGAGGGGTGGCCTTCCCTCCTCTGCTCCCTGAGAAGGAGTTAGGACGTCGGGCTTGTACTCACGCCGCGTCTTGGATCCTGGGTCGTTTCTGGTCTGCAAACAGCAGGATGAAGATGTCTGCTCCTTGTTGGTTCTTGTTGGTGTTGAGTAGAATCTGCTCGTCAGCTGCGTCTGGGTCCTTCATCCCGGACTCTGTGTCTCAGGTATGACCTCGCGGCGGTGGTCGCCACCGCGACCCTGCTGCTGCAGCGGCAGCTGATGTGTTTCCTTGGCTTCCCCTCTCTTGACTAACTCTCTGTCCTGTGATGGCACACTTGGTGTGATTATCTGGCTTAGGACTGTTCACTGGAACTCTAAAACTGCTTTCTATGCGAGAGCTCGTTCAGATTCCACCTTCTCCTCCGCCATCTTCCCGGAACTCCTCCTCGTATAATTTTTAAAATGCAAAGTAGTTACATATCTACGTCAAAAAATAATTCAGATCACTAGTAGAAGAGTATAAGCTAAACCTATTGCATCATCCCCAATATCTTTGTAAAATTTTCTTTTCTCATTATCTTTCACCTTAGGGCTTTCTTTTCCTAGCAACAAGTTGTCAGTTGATATCCTTGGATATTGGTCACCTCTGAGTAACCTCATTTCTTTCCACCACCAGTAATTCCCCTGTGTTAAATACCTGAGGAATAACATCCCAATGTGCCTGCAAGAGGAGTACCCAAGTCGACTTTCTGTGCCCACTCTTCCCTTGTTTTGTTTGGGAATGTGGTATCAGAGACAAGGGTGTCAGGGATCAGGTGGCTGGAACCATGGTGTTATGAATTATGGGTAGCAGAAAAGAGTAGCAGAGAGTAGGATACCAGGGAAAGTGTAATTGTGACTGTCATAACTTAGTTGAAGTGGCAGGAAATTGGGTAGCAGCAACCGCTTTGCAAGTGTTGGGGTAGCTAATACAGGCATCCAGAACAGTTTATCTGGGACAAGAAAGCATAGACTAAGTGAAAGAGTAAAAGTTGTGAGGGATTGTGGGGCACAATCAGGGTAAAAAGGTCATGAGTGGGTAAACTGGGTAGCCAGTACTATGGTAGAAGCAATTGGCATGGCGGACTGATGTGGTGCAGAGCTCTGGGTTTGCCTGTCCAGTTTTGGCTGTTAGATTTTTTTTTATTGTAAAGATACTATACAGAGGGTTACAGTTACATGAGTGAGGTAATGTGTACACTTCCACTTCCTCTTGAACATTGTTACCCCCTCCATTGTTTTCCCCCTACCATCCCCTCCCTCCCTCCCTTCCCCAAGGTTCTTTTTTTTTTTTTTTTCTTTTTAGGCAAATTCTTTATTGTGATTAAGTGATTACATGATTTCACAAATTTCACAGTATTGTGGAATAGTGATAGTTAAAGTCACAAACACATGGTAACTTTCATGGGGCAAATTGTCTATCGTGGTCTATAAAGTTTATGAGTTCTATGAGCTTTGACAATACAGTTATTTCTTCCACATCAGGTGATATGTACATTCCTTTCCTTTTGCTTAGTGTCAGCTGTTCCCTCTTTCCTACTCGTTCCCTCCCTCCCATCACTGCTTAGTTTGTTTTGATCAATGTCCAGTGCAGCTGATGGGTCTCACTGTTGTATGTTTATCCCTGATTCCCTTTAGTTCTGTGTCCTCCTCCTAGTTTCACCATATATGTGATCAGCAGCATGGGGTTATTTAGTAGTTATTTGACCAGATGAGTGGAAGTCCTTTGTTTCTCAAGTCTTGTTAACTTTGTCATATCACCTTATATTTTGGATTTAACATCCACTTATCAGGGACACCATGTGCCGTTTGTCTCTTTGCTCTTGGCTTACCTCACTCAACATGGTTTCTTCTAGTTCCATCCATCTCCCTGCAAATGCCATTATTTTGTCCTTTCTAATGGCTACATAATATTCCATTGTGTATAGATACCACAATTTTTGGATCCGTTCATCTGTGGTGGAGCATCTGGGTTGTTTCCATATCCTGGCTATTGTGAACAGTGCTGCAATAAACATGGAGGTGCATGTGTCCTTGTATACTGGTTCCTGTTGTTCAGGATAGATGCCTAGGAGTGGTGTAGCTGGGTCATAGGGGAGGTCAAGCTTTATAGCTTTCTGAGGACCCTCCAGACTGTTTTCCAGAGTGGTTGTATAAGTGTACATTCCCACCAGCAGTGTAATAGGGTTCCTCTTTCTCTGCATCCCCTCCAGCCATTCTGACTGGAGTAAGGTGGTATCTCAGGGTTGTCTTTATTTGCATTTTCTTTACAACCAGGAATGGTGAACATTTCCTCATGTGTTTCTTTGCCATTTTTTTTTAACTAATTATAATTGCCATTCTTTTTTTTTTTTTTAATTTTTTTTATTGTAGAGATACTATACAGAGGGTTACAGTTACATGAGTGAGGTAATGAGTACACTTCCACTTCCTCTTGAACATTGTTACCCCCTCCATTGTTTTCCCCCTACCATCCCCTCCCTCCCTCCCTTCCCCAAGGTTCTTTTTTTTTTTTTTTTTTTGATTGTGATTAAGTGATTACTTAATTTCCGGAAATTCACAGTATTGTGGAATAATGATGCTCATTTAAAGTCACAAGTTCATTCTAACTTTCCTGGAGCAAATTGTCTATCACAGTCTGTAATATATAACGGTGCTCATATGTTATATACCATATATGTGATCAGCAGCATGGGGATATTTAGTAGTGGTTCAACCAGATGAGTGGGAGTTCTTTGTTTCTTAAGTCCTGTTAGTTTTGTCATATTACCTAACATTTTGGATTCATCATCCACTTATCAGGGAGACCATGTACTGTTTGTCTCTTCGTTCTTGGCTTACCTCGCTCAACATGATTCCTTCTAGCTCCATCCATTTCCCTGCAAATGCCATTATTTTGTCATTTCTAATGGCGGCATAATATTCCATTGTGTATAGATACCACAATTTTTGGATCCATTCATCTGTGGTGGGGCATCTAGGTTGTTTCCATATCCTAGCTATTGCGAACAGTGCTGCAATAAACATGGAGGTGCACGTGTCCTTGTATATTGGTTCCTGTTGTTCAGGGTAGATGCCTAGAAGTGGTATGACTGGGTCGTAAGGGAGGTCAATCTTTAGCTTTCTAAGGACCCTCCAGACTGCTTTCCAAAGTGGTTGTATGAGTGTACATTCCCACCAGCAGTGTAATAGCGTTTCTCGTTCTCCACATCCCCTCCAGCATTTGTCGTTGGCTGATTTGTGGATGTGGGACATTCTGACTGGGGTAAGGTGGTATCTCAGGGTTGTCTTTATTTGCATTTCCTTCACCACCAGGGATGATGAACATTTCCTCATGTGTTTCTTTGCCATTTTTATTTCTTCATTTGAGAAGTCCCTCTTTAGTTCCCTTGCCCATTTAGTAATTGGTGTGTTGGGTTTGGGAGGGATTCGTTTCTTGAGTTCCCTGTATATACAGGATGTTAACCCCTTGTCTGATATATTGCTGGTAAATATTTTTTCCCAATTAGTTGGTTGTCTTTCTAGCTTGGTTGCGATAGCTTTATCTGTGCAGAAGCTTTTTATTTTAAGGTAGTCCCATTTGTCGAGTCTCTCTCCAATTTGTTGTGACCCTGGGACTCTGTTCAGGAAGTTCCTTCCTGTGCCTATTAGTTCAAGTGTCTCTCCTACTCTGTCCTGCAGTAGTTTCAGAGATTCAGGTTTAATGTTAAGGTCTTTAATCCATTTTGAGTTGATGTTGGTGCATGGTGATAGGCTGGGGTCCACTTTTAGTTTTCTGCATGTGGCTGCCCAGTTTTCCCAGCACCAGCGGTTGAAGAGGCTGTGTTTCTTCCATTGTATGTCTTTGGCTCCTTTGTCGAATATCAGCTGGCTGTAGGCCTGTGGGTTTATTTCTGGATCTTCTATTCTGTTCCATTGGTCTTCGGGTCTGTTTTTGTGCCAGTACCATGCTGTCTTTGTTATTATAGCTCTGTAGTAGAGTTTGAAGTTCGGCATGGATAGCCCTCCCATATTGTCTTTATCCCCTAGAATTGTTTTGGCTATTCTAGGTCTTTTGTTGTTCCATATGAATTTTTGGACTGTTTTCTGTATTTCAGTGATGTACGTCATTGGGATTTTAATAGGAATTGCGTTGAATTTGTATATTAGTTTTGGAAGTATTACCATCTTTACTATATTAAGTCGGCCTATCCAGGAGCATGGGAGGTCTTTCCATTTCCTAGTGTCTTCTGCAATTTCTTTCTTTAACTTTTTATAGTTCTCATTAAACAGTTCTTTTACATCTTTGGTTAGGTTAATTCCTAAATATTTTATTTTTCGGGAGGTTATTGTGAATGGGGTTGCTCCCTTTATTTCCCTCTCTTCCTGTACATTATCAGTGTATAGGAAGGCAACTGATTTTTGTGGGTTTATTTTGTATCCTGCTATTTTGCCGAAGTGATTTATGATTTCTAAGAGTTTGGGGATGGAGTTTTTGGGATCGTGGAGGTATAGTATCATGTCATCTGCAAAAAGGGATAGTTTAACTTCTTCTTTCCCTATGCGGATCCCTTTAATGTCTTTTTCTTGCCTTATTGCCCTGGCTAAGGGTTCTAGGACTATATTGAAGAGGAGTGGAGACAGTGGGCATCCTTGCCTTGTTCCTGATTTTAGGAGAATTGGTTGCAGCTTTTCCCCATTAAGTATAATATTGGCTATTGGTCTGTCATGAATGTCTTTTATTGTTTTTAGAAATGTTCCTTCTATTCCTATTTTCTCCAGAGCTTTTAGCATGAATGAATGTTGAATTTTGTCAAAGGCCTTTTCTGCATCTGTAGCGATAATCATGTGATTCTTGATCTTGGCTCTGTTGATATGTTGGATTACATTTATTGACTTACGTATGTTAAACCATCCCTGTGTCTCTGGGATGAAGCCTACCTGGTCATAATGAATTATTTTTTTTTATGTGTTTCTGGATTCTGTTAGCTAGAATCTTGTTAAGGATCTTTGCATCTGTGTTCATCAAGGAGATTGGCCTGTAATTCTCCTTTTTGGTTGGGTCTTTGCCTGGTTTGGGGATGAGTGTGATATTGGCTTCGTAGAATGAGTTTGGGATAGCTCCTTCCTTCTCTGTTACTCTGAAGAGCTTGAGGAGTATGGGTATTAGTTCTTGTTTAAAGGTCTTATAGAATTCTGCTGTGAATCCATCTGGTCCTGGGCTTTTTTTTGTTGGAAGACTTTTGATAGCTTCCTGTATCTCATTATAGGATATTGGCTTATTTAATTGGTTAACTTCTTCTTTGCTCAGTTTGGGCAACTTGTATTTCTCTAAAAATGCATCCATTTCTGCCCGATTTTCTTCCTTTAGAGAGTATAGCTTTTGAAAGTAGTCTGTTAGAATTGTTTGGATATCTTGGGTACGTGTGGTGATGTTTCCCTTGGCATCCCTAATCCTATTAATATGGGTTTCCTCTCTTCTTTTTTAAATTAATCTAGCCAATGGGCCATCAATTTTGTTTATTTTTTCAAAGAACCAGCTTTTTGTTTGGTTTATTTTGGTTATGGTTTTCTGATTTTCTAATTGGTTAATCTCTGCTTTTAATTTGGTTATCTGGCTTCTTCTAGTAGCTTTAGGTCCCATTTTTTCCTGTTTTTCTAGCTGTTTTAATTGCAGCATGAGATTATTTACTTGGTCTGTCTCCATTCTCTTGATGTGGGCACTGAGGGCAATAAATTTGCCCCTCAGGACTGCTTTTGCTGTGTCCCACAAGTTTCTTTGTGAGGTGTTTTCATTTTCATTGAGTTGTAGGAAATGCTTTATTTCTTCTCTGATCTCTTCTGTTATCCAGGCATTGTTAAGGAGTGTGCTGTTCAATTTCCATGTATTGGAGAAATTTCTGCGGTATGCTTTGTTATTGAGAGCTAGCTTGATTCCACTGTGGTCAGATAGGATACAGGGGATTATGTCGATCCCTTTGTATTTGCTTAAGTTCCTTGCATGAACTATGATATGGTCTATTTTGGAGAAAGTTCCGTGAGCTGCTGAGAAGAATGTGTACTGTGTTGTTTTAGGGTGAAATACTCGGTTGATGTCAGTTAATTCCGCTTGCAGTATGGCCTCTCTTAATTCGGTAGCTTCTTTGCCAATCCTCTGGTTGGTAGACCTGTCCTTTGGTGAGAGTGGTGTGTTAAAGTCTCCTAGTATTATCGTATTGGGATCTATTTTATTCTGTAAGTTTGAGAGCATTTGTTTGACATATCTGGGTGCACCAATATTTGGGGCATATAAGTTGATGATGGTTATATCCTCCTCTTGGATTGTTCCCTTTATTAATATGTAGTGTCCGTCCTTGTCTTTCTGTACTGATTTTAATGAAAAGTTTATTTTGTCAGATATCAGGATAGCTACACCTGCTTTCTTACTGGGGGCGTTTGATTGGTAGATCCTTTTCCACCCCTTCACTCTGAGTTTGTTTGTATGTTTGGCTGAGAGGTGGGTCTCCTGAAGGCAACAGATGGATGGGTCTTGTTTTCTGATCCAGTCCTCAGTTCGTTTTCTTTGAATTGGCGAATTCAGCCCATTTATATTAAGAGAGAGTATAGAGAGATGCATTGTTGTCCCTGCCATTCCGTTTTCTTAAGTTTTTCCTTTTTCCTTTCCTCCTGTGCTTGCTCAGTTAGACTTTGAGTAACGCCTGTTTGGGGCAGGCCCCAGTTCCTGGCTGCTTTCTTCAGGTTGTGTCCCCCTTCTTAGAATTCTTTGTAATGCTGGCTTAATGTTTATGTATTCATTTAGTTTTTCTTTGCTATTAAAGGTTTTCAGTTCTCCATCAAATGTGAATGCTAGCTTTGCCGGGTAGATCAGTCTGGGTTGGCAGTTATTGGCTCTCAGGGCTCGTGTGGTGCTTTCCCAGGCTTTTCTTGCATTCATTGTTTGTGTGGAGAGATCTGCAGTAATTCTTATTTTTTTCCCATTGTAGTATAGCTCCTTCTTCATTTTTGCTGCATGCAGGATTGTTTCCTTATTATTCAGATCTATCATTTTTACTAGAATGTGTCTAGAAGTGTTTCTCCTGGGGTCTTGCTTGTTGGGTGTTCGATAAGCTTTTGTGATGTAGTTAAGATGGTCGTTTTTGAGGTGGGGAAAATTTTCATTGATTATCTTGTTAAATAGGTGTTGCATTCCCTTGCTCTGGAATTCCTCACCTTCGTCCACTCCAATTATGCGAAGGTTCAATTTTTTAGCATTATCTGCTTGCTCTTGAATATCCCTTTGGTTTAATTTGAGTGTTTTTTCCATATCTGTCACTTTTTGGTCCAGTTGGTGTATTCTGTCTTCTGTATCTGACACCCTACCTTCCATTTCATTCACTCTGTTGATAGTGGCTTCTATTGTGGTTTGCATGGAGGAAATGGATCCCTTTATGGATTCAATGTTGGTTCTCAGAGTACTGATCTCACCTCTCAATGAGGTATGCATTACCTCTTATTTGGCATTTATCTCACTTCTTACTGAGGTTTGTGCAGCTTCTATTTTTGCATGCATCTCTTGTTTGATACCCTGTATCTCTTTGGATAGTTCATCCTTGTGCTCTTTCAATTTCTGATCAATTTCTCGCTTTATTTCTTGAGTCATTGCCTCCAGCAACCCTTGGAAGTAGCCTTTGTCTTCCATTCCTGCTTTGCTCCCACTGGGGCTCTCCCCTGTGTGGCTGCTGGCTTTTGAGGTGGGCTTGCTGTCCTGGGTGGTAGTAAACCTTGTGATTTTTCTCTGTGATTTTCGCATGGAGGTTCAGGAGACTGCTCTTCAATTTTGTTTTGGTGTGTCTGTCTTTGCTTGGTTGCTGATTCTGTATTGGTAGAGAGAGTCTGTGCCTGATCTGGGTTCTGTTGGGAGCCTATTTCCAGCTGCTATTCTGACTTAGGATTCTCAGCTCTCTGCTGTAGATTGCTGGCAGTTCCCGCCTTTGGAAGGGTTGAGCAGCCTAGACTGTTTGTGTTTGCTCCTACGGGTGCTCTTGTGAAGAACAGATGCTCTGGATGCACTCTCCCAAATGCTGGAGTCTGCTATGAGCTCCTGATGTGTTTTTGTTTATTTGTTTTGGGCTGGTTGTGGGCTTGAACTCTAGGTTTGAGTGCTGTCCCTCAGCTTTTCAGCTCAAGGCTGGCACCCTACCGTTTGAGCCACAGCACCACTTCTGACCCTTTTTGCTTTTGTGATGCTGAGGAATCAGATCCAGGGCCTCATACATCCAAGACTATCACTCTATTGCTGAGCCGCCTTAACAGTCTGAGCTCCTGCTTACTATCAGGTGCTGGCAGCCTGTGTTGCCCAATTCCCAGTCTAGGGTATATGGGTGGAGTTTTGGTGGGGTTTGGGCTTCTCTTGTTCTGGGCCTCCAGGTCTTTTGTTGTCACAGGCGTGCTTCCTGGGGGAGTGTTGTTTCCTGGTTTTCTCCCCTCTGTTGAGGCGTATGCTCAGCTTTTTACTTCAATTGGGAGGAGTTGGTTGTGTTGTTCAGGCGCCGGATCCCCGGGCCTGGTTCCGGCCCCAGCCTGGAGCGCACTTGTTAGGCCTGTGCTGATGTGTATACCACCTAGGTTATGCAGCCTGGAGCGCACTCGTTAGGCCTGTGCTGATGTGTATACCACCTAGGTTATACAGCCTGGGGGACACAGTTCGAATTTCTTCTACTGTTGGTAGTCTTGACCCAGGGGCGCTGTTCCTGGCTTGGGCATTTAAGCTCCCTTCCAGGGGTGCTCTTGCTCTAGCCTGGCCAGCTGAGTGTGCTCCACGGGCTGGTGGAGCTCTCAAACAGTTCCCAGTTTTAGTGTGTCCTGTGGTCCGGGTGCTGGGGTAGGGAGTCTAGGTCAGGGTCTGGGGATTCCCTCCAGCTCTGGTCTCCCTTGAGGGATACACTTCCCCTGTGGGGTACTCACCCTGGAGCTGGTTGTTTCTGTGTGGTGTAGGTCGTCAGTTGTTGTTGCAATCCGGGCTGGGTTGGGCGGTGGTGGCTCTGTGTGATTCTTTTCTGTCTCTGCCTCTGTCGAAGCTGTTGGGTCAAGAGTGTCCACGCTCAGGCAGCTTCTTCTCGGTACCTCTGGGGCCCGAGTGACCCCGCCGGGTCGTTGCGATCGTGATCGGGCGGGCGGGTGGTTTGCAGACAGGACCCTTTGTCGCACTGCTGGTGCCGAGCGGCTTTGGCGGGATTGAACCTCTCTGCTCGGGTGGAGAGTGCTGGATCGTTGCAATAGCGATCAGGAGGGCCGGGTGGTCTGCTGGCAGGTCCTTTTGTCACTCTGCTGATGCTGAGCGGCTTTGGCGGGATGGAGCCTCTCTGCTCGGGTGGAGAGTGAGGGGTGGGGGTGGGATCCTCGTGGAGACTCCCGGCTGGTAGGTTTCTCTGTTCCTGGCGATCTGCTGTTCTGCAAACCAGTACCTGATGTTCTGAAAGCGGCCCCCTGTGTCTCTGCTGTGTCTCTGGGGCTCCCCCAGCCCCCGCCGGGGCCGGCTGGCCGGCGGCTTGGCGCACTGCCGCGCGGCCAGTAAAGGTTGGGGGAGGGGTCTTCGCTTTTCTCTGTTTTGAAATTCTTCTTTTTCTCTTTCTTTTTTTGTTATTCTCCGCCTCTGGTTTTTCTCTGAGTGTTCGTCTTTTTGTTGTTGTAGGTCTCTTGGGGAGATTAAGCGTAGGAACTCGAACTCTCTTTTTGGTTGGAGAGAGCTGTGGCGTTTCCCTACTGCCCCGTCGCCATCTTGGTCCCCCCTCGGCTGTTAGATTTTTTAAGGAAACTACCTCTAGCAGCTCATTATCAGCTTTTTTTGGGGTCGGTCATGGGCTTGAACTCTGGGCCTGAGTGCTCTCCCTCACCTCTTCAGCTCAAGGCAAGTGCTTTACCACTAGAGCTACAGTGCCACTTTCGGTTTTCTGGTGGTTTATTGAAGATAAGAGTTTCACAGACTTTCCTGACCGGTGGCTTTGAACCTCGATCCTCAGATCTCAGCCTCCTGAGTAGCTAGGATTACAGGCGTGAGGCACCAGCAACCGGTGAGAAGTGAATGTTTCCACTGTATCATTGGTAAATATTTTTGGATAGATACCTAATCCTAATTTCACTGGGTTTTGTGGCATTGTGTTTTTGCTTTAATGAGGGACCTCCATATTGATTTTCAGAGCAATTACAATAGGTTGAAGATAATCTATAATATGTGGATATTAGATCAAAATTTAAATATAGCAATGAACACATACAGGACCATCATATATAGTTTACAATTTGAAGAAATTTTAAGAAGACCAACAGTTGGGGAAAAAGAAAATTTCAGAAGCTTAATAAAAAAACATACACACATAGGAAAATACAAAAACAGGTACAAATAATTAGTGCAGTAACAAAACATTTTCCTCAAGTTTTAAAAATGAAATTATTAAAATAATACTTAACATAAAATAAATATGACATGGAAGAAAATGTACCATAGACATAGTTTTCTCCATAATTTGTTTGATTTTTATAGCAAATGGATTAAAAGAAAATGTAATTACATGTCGGAAGATGATAACACTGTCAAGTGTCATTGATAGAACCCAGCAAAGGAAAGTAACAGAAAAATAGAGAGTAAGAACAACCTGGCTATGGCTGAATATACTCAGAACTTTGTGAGGAAAGAATGTGCTCCATTTTCCTCATCAAAATAGATTTAGGACAGCTACCTTTTGACAGAATACTTGTAATGCAGTCAAAGCAGTGGAGTTACTAATTTAGGTAGTAATTTATTACTTTTATTCCCTAATCTTATGATGTGATTCCCAAATGATGTGAGTGATCTTAGATTTTCTGAGCCCTTTTTTCACCCAAAATTTCTAATTCCTCTCCCTGCCTATGATTTTTCTGCTACTCTCATTTCTCCTTGTTTCTGAACTCAACTCCATGACTTTTTTGTTCATGAGAAAGAGCTGGAGAAATATGAGAATGGCCTGGAGTCTGAGCTAACATCCACTCCAACTTGAAGGATCTGGTGAAGGACCTACATCTGGGCCTCAGAATCAGATATTAATTGAACTCTTTGGAAATGGAGAAACTCACCCCCCCCACCCCACCCCAGGCAGAATCTGTCATTCCTTGACTTTCTCTGAAGAGATTTGGTACTAGGGCACAATTCAGAGAATGAGCTTTCCTACCACCCACCACAGCCTTGTCAGGAGGAACAGGTTCAAAACTAAAAGTGGCCTCCGTTCCCACAGGGCCAGTCAGAAGCCAAGAGATCACACTTTTCTCCTCATTAGGGATCTTCTGGTAGGAATAGAGTCGTCTGGGCAAAGTCTAATATGGAGATTAAGTGAGATTGGATCTATGGAGGACACAAAAGAATGACCCTTTCTTTGACTACAAGTGAGTTGTGTAGTGAGACATGACAACTTCCTTCATATATGAAAATTCACTAGGTGTTATCTCACTGCCACTTTGCAGGAGGTCAGTTTCCCCAAAGGAGAAGTTGTTAAATGTTGTGACTTCCAGTTTGCTCTCTAGGCTCTTGTCTCTCCCACTCCTTCCCATGCCAGGAATGCATTCCTTCTTTCAGGCACTCAACTACTTGACTGACTCCTAGGCAGGAATACTGTAGGCTATTATTTGGCTAACCTCTTGTATTTGAGGTAGAATAAGCCTAGTCTCTGCTTATGCCATGAGGTAGATGCACGAAGCTGAGTATAAGCTCATATTTATACAGAAAACCAATCATATTGAAAAACAATTAAATGAAATTAATAGTTGAGTGATTTAGGGTTTATAGCCACTAAATTTAGGTTATTATTAGAAACACACCTAGAACCATGGATTAGGAAGAGAACAGTGAAGTAGGTTTAAGATAAAATGGAAAAGACACATAATAGCCATAACAGGAGATGAGAGTGTGAAGGAACTATTGGTATAGTTCCTTTTACTATCTTAGGAGTGACGTTGGATAGGAGGCTTGTAGAATAATATCTAAAATAGAGGGACGTGCTGGGCCCTGGTGGCTCACATCTGTAATCCAAGCTACCCAGGAGGGTGGGATCTGAGTATCATGATTCAAAGCAAGCCCAGGAAGAAAAAGCCAGAAGTGGTGCTGTGGCTCAAGTGGTAGAGCACTAGCCTGGAGCTCAGGGACACTGCCTAGTTCCTGAGTTCAAGATTCAGCATCAGCAAAACAGCAACAACGAAACATTAATGATAAAAAGAAATAAAAGAAGGACTTAAAGATATGCGATGGAATGATGATCCTGTGTAACTGATTAGGAAACATAAAAGGAAACAAAATTTGGAGCAAAATGATACCTATTCATTACTAATCAAGGATGCAAAGCAAATGACAAATTCCTCTTCTTGAAAACTTCCAAACTTGGGCTGGGAAGGTGCTTGCCTTGCATGCACGAGGCCCTGAGTTCGATTCTTCAGCCAGAAGTGGTGCTATGGCTTGAGTGGTAGATCACTAGCCTTGAGGTGAAGAGGTGAGGGACAGCACCCAGGCCCAGAGTTTAGGCCCCATGACCGCCCCCCAAAAAAAATCCAAAATTTTTCCAAACTTACCTTTTCTCATAATTGAGAAGAGGCTTCTTTTACAGGAATTCTCCTTATCTAGCTCAAGGTCATTAGAACTTCAGTAGACTTTTCCTATTGAGATGTAATGCACCTAACTCTACTGAACTTAATCAAGGCTAGGAAAGTATGGACATTGATAGGTTTATTGTATTTTTCTTTGTAAATATATACTACTGTCAGGTATTATATATAGCATATATTATAATATACAATATATTATACATTATATATAATATATTAAATATATTATAATATAACATATATTATATATTAACAGTTTTCCTAATTTTAGAGTTAAGAACAAGCAACATATTGAAAGACAAATGCTTGAATCTCTGAGTAATTTCTCTACCACTGGACAATTCCAGGTTTCATTCTTATTACCCAAAGAGTAACGTAAGAAAGTGATGCCCATGAAGGTGGTTCTCTGGATTTTGGAAACTGTGATCTGCAAATATATATATATATATATATATATATATATATATATATATATATATATATATATATATATATATATATATATAATATGTTTATATATATAAATTTATATAAAATATAAATTTACATATAAATAAATTATATATATAAATATAATATATATTTATATATAATTGTTTTACTAGTGAATGTGTAAATCTATAGCAGCAGATAAACAAGTGATCATCTATGTGCACACACACTCAATCACTTATAAAAATTTCTTTTCTATGGTCCCTATTCACCTACACAGAGAGTACATGAGTTGCCCTTGAATTGTCCTGGAAGTTCTTTATCTGGCTACTGTAGTTTCACATCCTTTGTTTTCTAAGCAGCCAGATGTTATGTGTTCAACAATAATACTTGATACAGGCAAAAGTATCTACCTTGAAACAGAGAGAAACTTGGATTTCAGAAATGCCACAAATAAGTGGGAGGTACAGCAGTACTTTTCAAAATTGAATAGATTACATATTTATTAAAAAGTTTGAAAGAAAAAAAACTTCAATGTAGGATGAAACATCTGAAGAAAACTTCAGTTTGGATTACATATATCTAGGTGCTGGTAGCTCACGCCTGTAATCTTGGCTAATCTGGAGGCTGATATCTGAGGATCACAGTTCAAACCCAGCTTGGGCAGAAAAGTTCCCTTGAGATACTTATCGCCAACTAATCACTCAAGACTAAAATTGATACTGTGGCTTGATGTTTTAGAGAGCTAACCTTGAGCCAAAGACCTCAGGAACAGTGCCCAGCGCCCAAGTTCAAACTCTGCAATAGAAAATCAATAAAAATAAAAAATAAATTACATATGATTTATTACCAACTCTGTACAAGGAAAATAGGATATGACACATGGCAACATATGACTTCAAGGTACAAAGTTCCAGGGCATTTCCCCATGCTTGAGAACTAGGATTAATCCATATTGAAAAAATAAAACGATGAATGATTTATACCAAATTTCCAAACATACTATATGTTATACAAAGGAAATGCAATAAATAAACATACATTTCACAGTCTACTAACATCATATTGTATAAGCATTCTGATTAACTGATTCATCATAATCAATACAATGCAGTTAAAACATCCAATATCTCAGGTGTCAACTTAGCAGAATACTTTCAACATATGATGGTTATTTTGTATATTATCCAGCCCTATCTATCCCGCAACTGCAGAAGGCTCTTCCTGAGAAAGACCAGAGACCTGTCTACTGTGAGTGCTCAATGTATACCTGTTCCCATTCTCTGTTATTTGGGCATGTGATAGACTGAATATCTGGTAACTTGCCAAAGGCACAATTTGGGACTGGCTTTCAGTGATGATAGTTTAGTTCTCAGAAAAAAAAAGGGAAATTGAAGACAGAGGGAAAATCTACCAGATCCCTGAAAGATTTCTATCATTGTACTAAAACTGTACCCTTCTACTGACACTTGAACAAACTGCAGTAATTGTCACTCCAACCACATGTCCAAAAAATGGCTTTCCAAATATTGGCCTGTTTTCACTTTGGTATATCAAGACATACTCTTATGACCCCGTTTTCATTAAACTATCAGCTATCGTTGGCCCAAGGAATAGTGACCTTCCAATTTCTTAAATTTTAGGTCATCACACAATCACTTCGTAACCCTTAAACATTAAAAATACCTATCCGTATAAGTCCGCATTAAATACTTATTAGTTTTTCTTCATTTGTCATGTTTTACATATTTGTGTATCTCAGGGCTTAGTTCTGTAATCTTCCTTCTCATGATTGTTACCACTGAGTGCACGTAATTATTTGGCTTTTTTTCTCTAGCTCTGTTCTTTCTTTAATTCAAGTCCTTAATAACATCCTGTCTACTGACAAATCCTAGCTACTGATTTTTTTTGGGGGGGTAGTCCGGTCATGGGGCCTGAACTCTGGGCTTGGGCACTGGCCCTCAGCTCTGCAGCTCAAGGCTAGCGCTCTACCACTTGAGCCACAGCGCCACTTCCGGCTTTTTTTCTTTTTGCTTATGTGGTGCTGAGGAATTGAACCCAGGGCCTTGAGCATGCAAGGCAAGCGCTCTACCACTGAGCCACCTTCCCAGCCCACTAGCTACTGATTTTAACAAATTCAAAAGATCCCAAAGTGAGCTTTGATCTTTATCTACAAACCTATCCCTCATTACTATTTGATTAAGTGATAACTCTTCCAGTTGTCTTGTCAAAATACCTTGGGGTCACTTCAGACTTACATACTTTTTCACACCTCATATGTAATCTATGATCAGGTTTTGACAAATTAACTCAGGATATTTTAGGAACCTATGTGTGTGTGTGTGTCTGTGTGTGTGTGTGTGTGTGTGTGTGTGTGTGTGTGTGTGTGTGTGTGTGTGTGTGTATTATATGAGTGCTAATACTGTGACTTAAATTAGGGGCATAGGTTTTTTTACTTTTCTTTTGTGCTCAGGCTGCCAGTCTTCTATTTGAGCCACAGCTCCACTTTTAGCTTTTTGGTTCTTAGTTGAAGATAAGTGTCTCATGGTTCATTTCTCTGTTTCCAGACTTTTAAGTAGCTAGATTTAAAGGCATGCACCACTAAAACCACCCCTATTATATTTGAATTAACAATAAATTTAAAGAACGAATATTTGTAGTATTTTCAAATCAGTATGTTTTCATTTACACTAAAACACAACCAAAGAACCTCTGAATGTACCAGTGCTCAAGTGCCAGGCACAATTTCATTGCTGGGAAATAACAAAGATGATATCGTCTACAGGCAAAGCAGGAGAAAATGCTCTTCACTGAAGTTGCTGAAAGGCTGATAAGGATGAAGACAGGCAACATTATCCAGAAAGTATCACAAAGTGTTTGCTGTGGATAAGTGTAGCCAATCTTAGAGGATGTTCATAGGGATGAGGAGAATATTTGAAGGTGAATATGTGATTACAGAGGTGTGCTTTCTTGAAGATATATGTTTATAGCACAGTTTACATACTGTTGAAAATGAGATAGTTAAGATAGGGATGTTGTCATTCCTTGTATTCTTCACAGTATAATATTAAAACCAGTTTTATACATATATTATTTATAGTAATTATACAATATCCCTAATTACGCATATATTATAAACATATCATTTATATATTGTGCAATATAGTATGTTACATGTATTATGCACACATAATTTAATTTTTCTACTTGTCTGTCCAGGAATTAAACTAGCAATATCTTTGAAAATTGATAGTAAAATAGGGTCCTTACAATTTCGATTGCAATATATAGTTTTACCCAATAAGTAGTTATTTATTCTGAATTGGTTTAGAAATGGAATATCATAATATAATTGAACATTCAAAAATAATTATGTAAGAACCTACCAAGGATGGAATTAAAAAATTTAACAAGACTAATATCTGCAATCCCAGCTATTTAGGGGCTGAGATCTGAAGAGAGCTATATGAAGCCAGTCTGAGTGAAATGGCTCAGGGACAACACCCAGACCATAGTTCAAGTCTCAGTACTGGCACAAAAATAACTTAGGTGACTAAAACTTAATATATTTATTTAAATAAAGTTGTCATTCCTTGTATCCTTCACAGTATAGTACTAAAACCAGTTTTATACATATATTATTTATAGTAGTTATAGAATATCAGTAATGATATATATTATAAATATAACATTTATATGTTATGTAATAGCATATATTACATATATTATGCACACGTAATTTATACTGATATCACTAATATCCATTAAATTAATCTATGTTTTAGAATAGGGAATAGATTTTCTTTGGTACAACAAGGAAGTAAGTAGCCACAAAAATTACTTCTTTTGGATTATATATCCACAACAAACTATTCCCTGTGTATTCAAGGTACTTAATGCTAAAAGCCTGTGTTCATCAGCACAAGTGTCTTTGACATGGATTTGTTCTCCTTAAGCAATTACTCCAGGAATAATAAACAGTGGAAGCGGAATGATGTTCACTCAGTTATTTCTTTAGAAATTATACCGAACTTTATTTGGTATAAAGATCACTTACAATGTCATTACCCACACCCTTTTCATTTAAAAATATTTATATTCTGTAGCAATGTCATTGCCATTATTACCATAATTAGGAAGATAATGTGGGTTCATCTGCTCCATAGCTCTCGAAAGGTAATGAATGTGACACAGAATATCCTCACATGTGCCTGGTGGAAACCTGGATTTGAATTATGGGTCTACAACGGATAAGTCTTAGGTACTTAGGAAATTTGTTTAGCCTTATGCCTACTTCTGTTTTTAATAAAATACTTAATTCATTTCCTAACTTGAAAAATACTCATGAGCACTAAAATTACCCTAATGCAGGTGCAGTGCTTGAAATGATTCTGCACATTGTGTAGTAGGTCCCAGAGAAATCAGCTTCCATCAACATGGTCACAGCATTCTTCCTGAAGGCCGTAAGAAATATATACCCAATTGATATTAATAACTGTGAAAAATTGTCTTTACTAAAAAAAAGTCTTTTCTTCATATGAAACAATGAAAGCAATGTAGGGGTTGTCCTGTGGCTTTTACTCTGAGGGAATTTTGCCTAAATTTCATTCTTACTCTATTAGTGGTAGCAGTAGCATTCTTTAGTGCTACCCTTCATGTTTCTAGTTCTGTGTTCCATTTGGCATACTATTGTAACTTAGTTTATAATCTTTGTTATCAGAATAAACAAACTACAACTGCTGAAGTTTCCAATAAAGAGTCAATGCATTACATTTGTGGGGGGGAGGGGTCCGGTCGTGGGGCATGAACTCTGGGCCTGGGCACTGTCCCTCAGCTTTTCAGCTCAAGGCTAGTGCGCTACAACTTGAGACATAGCACCACTTCCGGCTTTTTTTCCCTGCTTATGTGGTACTGAGGAATCGAACCCAATGCCTAATGCATGCAAGGCAAGTGCTCTACCACTGGGCCACCTTCCCAGCCCTGCATTACATTCTATGTGCTTAATAGTTTCCTGAAATTATTCCTTTTGGATTACATATCTCAACAAAACTATTTTATATGATTTCTTATATTATTTATATAGATTTCTTATGCGATTCTTATATGATTTCTTAGAAATCCATTAACAAAACAGCTCAGAATAGGAAAAGAGTAGGCAAGAAGTCATGAACAATACTATTATAGTGGTCTCAATGGCTAAGTGTAAAGAATATGTAACAAAACTGTTGGAAGATTCATTTGCTTTTTTTGATATTCTCTCCCCCTTCTCTGTAGAAAGGTTCTCACTATGAATTGCCAAGTGGGCTGGACCTTTCAAGCCTTGTCTCAATGACAGAAGTGATGGGATTAGGGACATGTGCTCCCATGGCTGGCTTTTAGCAAGTTCACAATAAAGTAATACCAATACTCATAAAGAAACTTTTGTGAGTGATGTGTATTCACTTATTCAATTGCCAAAATTAAATTCATATGTCGAAACATCAAATTATTTACATTATAATATGTGCAGTTCAACTGGCATCACTAGTACCTCCATAAATCAAATGCAAACTAAAAGCTCTACTTCAAAAACCAACATCTAAGGCAGTGTTGGAAATACAAGAAGATACACAATAAATCTATAGGGGTGAGATCTTTAACACTGGCAATGAACAGTGATAGCTGAATTTTTAACCAGGCTTGAAAATTTCGGGTGTCAACTAACTATGTGATTAGAGTTGCAGAGTTGACCTTGGTATCAATATTGGAGATAAAATTCAAAGGCAGCTAAGGTTGATGCAGTATTGTAGCTCAAGACAGTGTGACACTCCCTGATAATGGTAAAGCACAGAGTAGAAGCTAAGTTAGTAAAATGTATAGGAAGGATTCTCCAATGAGAATAATTGCAGGGGGTGATCATCACTCTTGCACTGAAAATGTATAGCCTATCATTCTATTTTAAGCTCTAGCGTTTCTCTGATCTGAAGATAATTATAACATACCAATGTGCCATGAGTGCTGAGCAGTGTAGGTGTATATTATTCTAATATACGTAAAAATCCTTACAAGTATGGAATGGCCTGACCCTGACACTTCATTCTGTGTTGTTGAGTTTCATGAAGAAATGTTCATAATTAGGCAATTCACAATCATCTAAGTCTGAATCAGGCAACTGAGATAAGACAATAGGGTCATCGTTCCCGTGACGTGGTCTGTGACCTATAAAATAAATAACATTATTTCACAACGTATATGTGTTTCTGAAAAATTATGCAATACCAAATATACAAAAGGGACAATTATCCATCTCTTATATTATCAGAAGTTAAGATACTTCTGAATTGTACTTTTTTGCTAGAGGATCACAGTATGACTGCTGATGTTTGGTATCTTTCCAGGTGCTCCTATACATTCGTCAATCTTCTTTGAGGAAGTGTTTTTCCATTTTGTTTTGAGGTGTTCAGAATATCAGTATTGTCACTAACCACAACCATGGGACAGCAAAGATGATGGGATACCTGGCCAAAGAACTGAGAAATCATAGGAAGTGATAGGAAAGAAGACACCAGAGGACCCAAAGCCTCATTGCCAGCTTCTGGATCCCTAAATCGTGCTTGACATGCTTTATATTCATTCTACTATGGGGGGGTGGCATGGTCAGTGGCTACAGGTATGTCCACATCAATCTTGCTGGTGTTTACAACAACTATTGACATGAGATATTGTTTGTATACATAGTGATAATGAATCCCTTATTGTTAGGGAGCACAAGGGCGCAATAGTCATTACAACCATAACAAAGACATACATCTTGTCTCCAAAGTCTTAATCTTTCATTGTCCAACAGCTCTAACTTAAATACTCTTGAGGTAATAGCTTATACCCCTGTCTTCCCTTGACTGTTTGACCTTTCCAGAGCTCAGCTCTCAGACTTTTGACTGCTGTTTGAGATGACTTCCCAATCTATCCCTTTCCAGGTCTAATAGCTTGACTCTAGAATCCCTCACAAGTACTTACAGATGTATTATTTTGAAAAGGATATTTTTCCTGGGATAGAATCAATTTTTGTATTTTTTTTATTTCAAAAATACTATACAGAGTGGTTACAGTTACATGAGTAATGTACCTTCCTTGTTGAATAGTGTTACCCACTCCATTGTTGTTCTCATATCCCTTCCCACCCTCCACACCCCCCACCCCAAAGTTGTAAAGTTCATTTCTGATATAGTGCCATGTGAATATCATTGTTGCAATGGGTCACTCTTTATACTTCTTTCATCACTATATTTTTTCCCTTTCCTTCTCCAAATCAGATAAATGCATATACAAGATGGAAGGTACCAGAATCAAGACAGATATTTCCAGGGATAAACCAGTGGAAAAAGACAAATGAAATAAAATAAGATCTAGATACACTACTTTACTACATCAAGGTTGATATCTGGTGAAAAAAAAGGCTTGTTGTTTCTATGACTTAGAGTTCATTTCAATTAGCATCATTTTGTAAGGTCAAATATATATAGCTCTGGAACCAGCAATCCCATTCCTGGGCACTTGTGGAAATGTTCTCAAGCTAAACCACACTAAATATACAACTATGTTTTTGCAGCATTATTACTATAGCTAAGATATGGAACCAATCAAGATGCCCTTCAATAGATGACAAGATCAAGAAAATGTGGTATATATACACAATGGAATTTTATGCTTCTATCAGAAAGAACAGAAGCCAGACTCAAAGAAACATAAGTTCCATGGTTTCCCTCATTTTTATTAATTAATATATGCTCAGGATAGTCCTGGCAGACAGGTTCACTTTAAACTCTTAATATTCCCTTTTTTCTCTCCCTCTCCCTCTCTCATTCCATTTGTGCTAAGTGATGATCTTGTTGATTTTTCTCCCCTTTTACATTCATCATTGCATCTTGCGAACTACTGGTATGTCCTACTGTACTTCTGTCCATTCTCCTTGTGCTTCGGCTTGTACCCCTGTCACAGCAGAGGGCCAGAGATTATGGATATTTTCTTCACTCTTTAATTCAGACATCTATCTTTACTTTCTAGCAATACATTCATTGAATTCTTTCTGTAAATTCTAATGCCTTGAAAATGATTACTGTATTTTCATGTCTTTGTTATTTGGCATTAGGGAAGAACATAAGTCAGTAACTGTAACTTAGGTAAAAGAAGATTGCAATCATGCCTCTGTAGATGTTGTTCATTGGATAATGTTTACTTCTAGGTCTGCCTGCCTGCTTCCTTTTCACTGTTTATTTTTCAATGTAGCCTTTTTTTGTGGAAAGTATTTATTGGCCTACACTAATTAGTCATTAATTTTATTCCAACATCATTTCACAGTTCCTTCTGAGTTTCTTCAGGGTCTGTATAGTAGTGCTTCACATTCTTAGAAGTTTTAACATCAATGCATCCAATGATAAAGACACATTGCTTAAGTCACCATTTTGATGACTGAAAAGAAACCATGCTGCAACCTCACTATATGGCAATTTTCTGGTTTTAAATTCTTTTAGATTAGAATTGATGGTGGAGAACGAACATTCTGCATACAATTTTATATTTTCCTAATTATTTTTAGTATACATCCCAATATTGTATAAAGTTAAAACATTACTACTTACATTTAGGATTTCTAAAATGGTCATAGTAAAAATTCTATTCATTTCCAATTTTAAGACAATAGTGTCCATTATGACCAAGTGAGAAATTTTAAACTTTTTATTTGTGGTCCTTAATGGTGGTGATGGGGAATCAAATCCAATGCTTCATATGTCTTAGTCTCCTGTGTGCCTCTGAGCCTGATATGACCTGTGGTTTATTTTCACTCAACTGGAATAAAGAAAAATTTCACTAGGAAGGAATTATTACTTGGTTACTTTCTCCAGTATCTCTTGCATACATAAAAGTAATATAATTCTACACTGACAGAAAATGGTGTTCTTATATTGTATTTATTAGTAGTAACTTTATGTTTTGTTGCTCCACTATTCACAAAGCCTTGCCCCTTTCTTATCCCCTCTTTCCATAAAACTTGACTGGATCCATTGGAAATACACTTCCAGTCAGCCTCTTCCTTAAAAAGCCCAACCTTAAATAACCTACCCCCTGGTAGCCCTGCTATAAACTTTCAAAGGCCTGACTGAAACCAGACTCCTTCCTGAAAGCCCTTCTCTGCTATAGGGAAATTCCTCTTCCACTCCACCCCTTCCTGGAATCCCTGCTCTGCACCACCAGAAACCAGGTCACATCCATATCTCCTTCTATGTCCCACCTGACTGCACCAAGAACTCTGTCTACATTGGGCTACTCCTCGAATCCCCACCTCATCCACCAGATACCACGCCCCTCACTACTCTAGTCCTTCATAGTCCCATTGCTCCCATATCCTAGTACCTACAAGCTCCTCCCTTTCCTTTCAAACCTACCCCGATCATCCTTCTCCCTCGAGTCCCTCCTGGTTTCATCAGAAACTCCTCCCACAACTAGCCTACTTCTAAGTGGCCTAACCTCTCAAACAAAGCCCTGAACCTACCTCTTCCCACAAAGCCCGTCATGCTACACCAAAAACCCTCCACCTGCCTATAACTTCCCTTGAAGCCTTACCTTGCTTGGCCAAAGATTCTCACACAGCCCATGTCCTGCCTAGAAAGCCAGCCCTTCTCCACCACAAGCCTCTCCACCTCCCACATCTACTCTCTCAATGCCCTGCCTTGCTCCCCAGATAAGCCCGCCCCCTATTGGTTCCTTCCTCAGATCCACACACTAAACCACCAGATACCATGCCCATAATTATCCTACACCATTGTAGCCTTTCCACTCCTTCTCAAAGCCCCTCCTCCAACTAGCCCCATGGCTCCAAACTCTGTCCTGCTCCAGAAAAACCCCACTAGAAAATACCCATAACACTATTCAATCTCCCGACACCCACATTGCTCCACTAGAAACCACTGCACCAGTTGGCCTCCCTCTGGAAGCCTCACCAGACTGAATTGTAAATCCCTGTCCCTCCATAGTCCCTTTTTGAAGGTTTCTTTGCTCTACTAGAAACCCTGTCCAAAGTCCATGTCCTGCCTTGCAACACTGAAATCCCCACCCAACCTGATTTTTCTTTTAGAAGTGATGACTGGCTACACCAGAAACTCCATCCTAACTAGTCTAGTGCACTTTATCCTCTCACTGCTCTCACAAAGCTCTGGTCCTGAAAAAATCCTCCATACATTGTGACTACATCCTGCTGTGCAAGAAACCCCACCTCCACCCTAGCACACTTCCCTAAGGCCTGCCATTCTCCACCAGAAACCTCACCAATTACTAGCCCACGTCTTCCTAGTACCACCCTGCCCTCTCAAAGCCAGACCTTGAAAACCCATCCCTCATAGCTCCTCATTCCTGCACCAGAATCTCCACCTTCCGTCAGCCTCTTGCCTCCATTCCCTTCCCTGCCTTATGGGGAACCTCACCCTACATATCCCACAAGGGTTCACAGTGCTCTACCAGCACCCCTCCTCTAAGTAATCTCCTCCTTTGTAGCCTTGTTCTTCCTTCTCAAAGCTCTGCCCCCAACAGCCTCCTCCCCAGTAACCCCACCTTCTTCCACTAAAAACCGGTCCACCTGCCAGCCTTCATGCTCAATCCTGCCTACTCCACAAGAGACCCTGCCCCTAACAAGTCTAGTCCTTCCTGTCCCCTCCCTGCTGTCTCAAAGCCCTACACAGACTGCGCTTCAGCCTCAAAGCCCCACCCTGCTCCACCACAGAGACTGTGCCAATACCAACTCCTCCCTTGAATCAGACAAGGCTCCACCAGAAACCCCACACCACCTCATCCATGAAGGTCCCATCTAGTAACTTTTATTACAAATGCGATTTTATACTGGCCATAGAATTCATACTAATCAATATGATAAGAAAACAGTATTGCAAAAAAGCAACAAAAAATAAATAGCTATTAAATGCGTTAGTCTAGTTTGGGATGCTGTTACCAGGCAGATACACATTGTGTGAAAATGTCTGAAAGGGATTCCTCTTATTGGAAAGCATTCTTTGTAGTATCAGTGACCGTGAGTGATCATTTTATTTCTAGAAAATTCATGCACATTTGTGCCAATAACTTAAAAAATATTAGTTATTTTAAATCCTCTGTTTTCGTTGAGGAAAGAGTATTAGTGTGTAAAAAGCTGACTTTCAACTCATCTCTCTAATGAATAATTTTGGAGTTGCTTACCTTATTATGTACCAGAGTTTTTAGTAACAG
The DNA here is from genome assembly GCF_024711535.1 of Dipodomys merriami. NCBI lineage: Eukaryota > Metazoa > Chordata > Mammalia > Rodentia > Heteromyidae > Dipodomys > Dipodomys merriami. The sequence goes on from NW_027206257.1 coordinate 6,537,216, forward strand.
AAATTCTCTACCAGAATTCACTTTGAATTTCCTCCTTCCACTAAAGTGCCCTTTGGAAAACATTGAAGTGAGATTATACAGGTAAAATGCCAGAAATAAAAAAGTATTTGAGATCATAAAAAAATTATGATGAAGACCCCACCCAATGTGCTTTTAATTTTCTAAGGAAAGAAACTTAAGCTTATTTAACTGCAGACTTTCTGAAGACTGGAAGACAAAAATATAAGAAATATCCTATTATACCATGGTTCTGAAAACAAAACAAAAACAAGGAAAGACAACATAATGAGAGAAAAGAATGAGGAACTTGTACATGTGATATAGAGTGTAAAAAATACACTGAATCAGGTAAAACTAATTTTGGTCATGATGTCTGGTTGTTCAATATATTTCATTGTAAATATTGCTCTTTGTTAAGCTGTGACTTATAGAGGTCTCAGCAGAGATCTTCTCAGGTAATTATGGAGATGGTCAATTTCACCATTGCAAGATCATCAGGATGAAAAACTCCACACACCTTAAGACACACCTGCAACAGCACTAGACATACACTTCTATTGGTCCAACAGTGTAAGACAGACCTGTGTTTTACCAAAAGTTTGGATGTGGTATGCTATGTTTTATTCAGGCTGAAGAGCCTAAATAAGTCCAATTTGAGATTAACTCCACCATCTTGTGCTAGTCTGCCCTCAGACTAACCCCAAGAGAGAGAGAGAGAAAACACATGTTGCCACCAACCCTGCCCACCCTTAAGAAAGCAGAATAGTTGCCCAAGCGTTCCAGGAACAGAAAATAACAATAGTTCAGAGAAAGGGCAGTGTGGTTAGAGTGGACTCAAACCAATCATGTAACTGCTTGTGTGGAAATTCCCTAAACTTGTTTGTTCAATACTATAAAAGCTGTGTTGATTTTGTGTTGATTTTTCGGGGACTTTGTGTCACTGGTTACCCAGTGCACAGAAGACCAAGCTTGAGCTTGCAAATAAACTACTCTTTTGCTGTTCGCAGTGGTTGTGGTCTCTGGTGGTCTTTCGGTGGTACCAAGTCCATAAAACATTTCTGGGGGCTCGTCTGGATTCTGCCTCATAAGACCCTCCAGACGCCCCCAAAAACCCAGCTGTCAAGTCTAGGCATTGCTGTTTTGTATATTTGGTTGCCTGCAGGTTCTGTATCTGTAATTCTGGTGTCCAGCGAGGTCTGTATTCTGGTTGGCAAGGAGTCTTGGCGGACATGCTATAAGACTGTCAATGAGGTCTGTGAGGAGATGTCCCCAGACCCCTCTGGATAGATTGCTGTTTAGTACAGACATTTTTTGGGAAATTTTCCATCTGTAGTCTGGCACTTTCATGCAGACATTTTTTGGGAAGTTTTCCGTCTGTATTGGGAAGTTTTCCAGTTTTTTGGGAAACTCTTTCTGTAGTCTGGAACTTTTTGGTTGGCAATTTACAATGCTGCAGCATGCCTTTGTAAGTTGTGTCTGTATGCTGAGTGTTCTGTCTGTCATTTGGAGTTTATCTTACCCTTAAGCCTTGACCCAGGGAGTACTGATTATAAGGGAGAATCTGCCACTCTGAGGGGATGGCAACTAGGGACTTATTTCCCTTGCCCCCAAATGACTGGGACTTCTCTTCCACCTTGAAAGGCCCCTGGGTCAACACATGTTGGTGAGATGTCACCCCATTCACTGAGGCCTGATTGTTCTCGTTCTATATTTCCTGAGACAGGGAAGTTCTGGGTGAGAGTGGCAGGCTCATTCAGCAGACTCTGGATTCAGCTTGCTGAGTGAGAATGGCACAGAGTTCTGGTAGGGATAAACTCAGCCTTTGGTTGTTGTGCTGTCTAGTTCTGTTTTAGAATTGGTACTAGTTATTTTTCGGTTTTTTTTTGGGGGGGGATCCGGTCATGGGGCCTGAACTCTGGGCCTGGGTGCTATCCCTCAACTCTTCAGCTCAAGGCTTGCGTTCTACCACTTGAGCCACAGCTCCACTTCCAGCTTTTTTCCTTTTGCTTATATGGTGCTGGGGAATTGAACCAGGCCCCCATGCATGCAAGGCAAGCGATCTACAACTAAGCCACCTTCCCAGCCTCTTGGTACTAGTTTTAAATGTGGGTTTTTGGTTTTGTGTTTTTGAAATTTATTCAAACATCTATGGGGAAATAAAAGTTCCAGCCTCCAGCTGGGCTCAGTGAAAGAGAAGGCTGTGTGCCTGGTTTTGACATTTCAGCTAGTCCCAACAATGTAAAGTGCTCTGATCCAAAATTGGATAAGAATCAGGCCAGTTTAGTTTCAGGTGACCTCTCCCACCCCCCCCCCAGCCTTTCTCCAACAAAAGGGCTTCAAAAGACCAGTTGGTGAAATGCTTTGCTAAACAAGCAAGACCTGGGAAAACGAAACTCAACAAAGTTACTTAGTTTAAAAGAAATATTGTCTTAAATTTTTGTTTGAAAACTTTAGAAAATGTACATAAAACTGATTTTTATTTTTTGTGGACTTAAAGATCTGTGTTTTGTATGTGTTTATGAACATGTTCATGATAGAAATTGTCCGCATGCTGTAATAATTAGGTGAGTTTAACTTTAAAATTCAAAAATTATGAGGTTGGGACATTACCAGAAAAATTTTATAGAATTTTCACGTTGTTTTAAATGGCTTTTTAATGATTGTTTAATATGAAAATTTGAAAATGTGTTAGTTTAGAATGCATAAGGCTGTTTGCACTGTAATCAAAATATCTGGCTTAACAAAAAGGTGAAACTTAGAAGCCAACAGAATATCTATCATTAGGAGTGAAGGGTGAACAGGCAGAATTGGAGTTGAGCTGGTCATGCATGGTGGAACAGGTCCTGGGAGAAGTCCACACATGGTTAAAGAGGGCAAACTGGCACAAACACAGTTCATCTAACCCTAAAGATTGAGAATGGGTGTGTGCCCATTCCACAGGAAGGACCAAGTGGCCCATCTTCATTCTGTCCCTTTTCCCTGCAGATAGACACTGTAAACATGATGGTAAAAATGAGTTATGTGATGATCTGAATAGCATTGCTAAAACTGCCCCTTGGATGTGTTAAAATTAAAATTAAGAAGGCCTTAAAAAGAGGGTTGAAAAGTTTATTTGTATGTGATTTCCTCTCAATGATATTCTGCCATTGGATATGTTTTTTTTTAAGGCATAAAGGTGTTAAGTCTAGCTTTTTGGTACAATGATGGTGATTGTAATTTTTGCATTAAGAAAAAATTGTTATTTGAGTTTAAATGTTTTAATGTGTATCTGTTTTAAATCAAGCAGCCAAAGGGGGGGGACCAAGATGGCGACGGGGCAGTAGGGAAACGCCACAGCTCTCTCCAACCAAAAAGAGAGTTCGAGTTCCAATGCTTAATCTCCCCAAGAGACCGACAACAACAAAAAGACGAACACTCAGAGAAAAACCAGAGGCGGAGAATAACAAAAAAAGAAAGAGAGGAAAAGAAGAATTTCAGAACAGAGAAAAGCGAAGACCCCTCCCCCAACCTTTACTGGCCGCGTGGCAGTGCGCCAAGCCGCCGGCCAGCCGGCCCGGCAGGGGCTGCGGGAGCCCCAAGAGACACAGCAGAGACACAGGGGGCCGCTTTCAGAACATCAGGTACTGATTTGCAGAGCAGCAGATCGCGAGGAACAGAGAAACCTACCAGCCGGGAGTCTCCATGAGGATCCTACCCCCACCCCTCACTCTCCACCCGAGCAGAGAGGCTCCATCCCGCCAAAGCCGCTCGACATCAGCAGAGTGACAAAAGGACCTGTCTGCAGACCACCCGCCCGCCCGATCACGATCGCAACGACCCGGCAGGGTCACTCGGGCCCCAGAGGTACCGGGAAGAAGCTGCCTGAGCGTGGACACTCTTGACCCAACAGCTTCGACAGAGGCAGAGACAGAAAAGAATCACACAGAGCCACCACCGCCCAACCCAGCCCGGATTGCAACAACAACTGACGACCTACACCACACAGAAACAACCAGCTCCAGGGTGAGTACCCCACAGGGGAAGTGTATCCCTCAAGGGAGACCAGAGCTGGAGGGAATCCCCAGACCCTGACCTAGACTCCCTACCCCAGCACCCGGACCACAGGACACACTAAAACTGGGAACTGTTTGAGAGCTCCACCAGCCCGTGGAGCACACTCAGCTGGCCAGGCTAGAGCAAGAGCACCCCTGGAAGGGAGCTTAAATGCCCAAGCCAGGAACAGCGCCCCTGGGTCAAGACTACCAACAGTAGAAGAAATTCGAACTGTGTCCCCCAGGCTGTATAACCTAGGTGGTATACACATCAGCACAGGCCTAACGAGTGCGCTCCAGGCTGCATAACCTAGGTGGTATGCACATCAGCACAGGCCTAACAAGCACGCTCCAGGCTGGGGCCGGAACCAGGCCCGGGGATCCGGCGCCTGAACAACACAACCAACTCCTCCCAATTGAAGTAAAAAGCTGAGCATACGCCTCAACAGAGGGGAGAAAACCAGGAAAAAACACTCCCCCAGGAAGCACGCCTGTGACAACAAAAGACCTGGAGGCCCAGGACAAGAGAAGCCCAAACCCCACCAAAACTCCACCCATATACCCTAGACTGGGAATTGGGCAACACAGGCTGCCAGCACCTGATAGTAAGCAGGAGCTCAGACTGTTAAGGCGGCTCAGCAATAGAGTAATAGTCTTGGATGTATGAGGCCCTGCATCTGATTCCTCAGCATCACAAAAGCAAAAAGGGTCAGAAGTGGTGCTGTGGCTCAAACGGTAGGGTGCCAGCCTTGAGCTGAAAAGCTGAGGGACAGCACACAAACCTAGAGTTCAAGCCCACAACCAGCCCAAAACAAATAAACAAAAACACATCAGGAGCCCATAGCAGACTCCAGCATTTGGGAGAGTGCATCCAGAGCATCTGTTCTTCACAAGAACACCCGTAGGAGCAAACACAAGCAGTCTAGGCTGCTCAACCCTTCCAAAGGCGTGAACTGCCAGCAATCTACAGCAGAGAGCTGAGAATCCTAAGTAAGTCAGAATAGCAGCTGGAAATAGGCTCCCAACAGAACCCAGATCAGGCACAGACTCTCTCTACCAATACAGAATCAGCAACCAAGCAAAGAAAGACACACCAAAACAAAATTGAAGAGCAGTCTCCTGAACCTCCATGCGAAAATCACAGAGAAAAATCACAAGGTTTACTACCACCCAGGACAGCAAGCTCACCTCAAAAGCCAGCAGCCACACAGGGGAGAGCCCCAGTGGGAGCAAAGCAGGAATGGAAGACAAAGGCTACTTCCAAGGGTTGCTGGAGGCAATGACTCAAGAAATAAAGCGAGAAATTGATCAGAAATTGAAAGAGCACAAGGATGAACTATCCAAAGAGATACAGGGTATCAAACAAGAGATGCATGCAAAAATAGAAGCTGCACAAACCTCAGTAAGAAGTGAGATAAGCGCCAAATTAGAGGAAATACATACTGAGATCAGTACTCTGAGAACCAACATCGAATCCATAAAGGGATCCATTTCCTCCATGCAAACCACAATAGAAGCCACTGTCAACAGAGTGAATGAAATGGAAGGTAGAGTGTCAGATACAGAAGACAGAATGCACCAACTGGACCAAAAAGTGACAGATATGGAAAAATCACTCAAATTAAACCAAAGGGAAATTCAAGAGCCAGCAGATAATGCTAAAAATTTTAACCTTCGCATAACTGGAGTGGACGAAGGTGAGGAATTCCAGAGCAAGGGAATGCAACACCTATTTAACAATATAATCAATGAAAATTTTCCCCACCTCAAAAACGACCAACTTAACTAAATCACAAAAGCTTATCGAACACCCAACAAGCAAGACCCCAGGAGAAACACTTCTAGACACATTATAGTAAAAATGATAGATCTGAATAATAAGGAAACAATCCTGCATGCAGCAAAAATGAAGAAGGAGCTATACTACAATGGGAAAAAAATAAGAATTACTGCAGATCTCTCCACACAAACAATGAATGCAAGAAAAACCTGGGAAAGCACCATACGAGCCCTGAGAGCCAATAACTGCCAACCCAGACTGATCTACCCGGCAAAGCTAGCATTCACATTTGATGGAGAACTGAAAACTTTTAATAGCAAAGAAAAACTAAATGAATACATAAACATTAAGCCAGCATTACAAAGAATTCTAAGAGGGGGGACACAACCTGAAGAAAGCAGCCAGGAACTGGGGCCTGCCCCAAACAGGCATTACTCAAAGTCTAACTGAGCAAGCACAGGAGGAAAGGAAAAAAGAAAAACTTAGGAAAACGGAATGGCAGGGACAACAATGCATCTCTCTATACTTTCTCTTAATATAAATGGGCTGAATTCGCCAATTCAAAGAAAACGAACTGAGGACTGGATCAGAAAACAAGACCCATCCATCTGTTGCCTTCAGGAGACCCACCTCTCAGCCAAACATACAAACAAACTCAGAGTGAAGGGGTGGAAAAGGATCTACCAATCAAACGCCCCCAGTAAGAAAGCAGGTGTAGCTATCCTGATATCTGACAAAATAAACTTTTCATTAAAATCAGTACAGAAAGACAAGGACGGACACTACATATTAATAAAGGGAACAATCCAAGAGGAGGATATAACCATCATCAACTTATATGCCCCAAATATTGGTGCACCCAGATATGTCAAACAAATGCTCTCAAACTTACAGAATAAAATAGATCCCAATACGATAATACTAGGAGACTTTAACACACCACTCTCACCAAAGGACAGGTCTACCAACCAGAGGATTGGCAAAGAAGCTACCGAATTAAGAGAGGCCATACTGCAAGCGGAATTAACTGACATCTACCGAGTATTTCACCCTAAAACAACACAGTACACATTCTTCTCAGCAGCTCATGGAACTTTTTCCAAAATAGACCATATCATAGTTCATGCAAGGAACTTAGGCAAATACAAAGGGATCGACATAATCCCCTGTATCCTATCTGACCACAGTGGAATCAAGCTAGCTCTCAATAACAAAGCATACCGCAGAAATTTCTCCAATACATGGAAATTGAACAGCACACTCCTTAACAATGCCTGGATAACAGAAGAGATCAGAGAAGAAATAAAGCATTTCCTACAACTCAATGAAAATGAAAACACCTCACAAAGAAACTTGTGGGACACAGCAAAAGCAGTCCTGAGGGGCAAATTTATTGCCCTCAGTGCCCACATCAAGAGAATGGAGACAGACCAAGTAAATAATCTCATGTTGCAATTAAAACAGCTAGAAAAACAGGAAAAAATGGAACCTAAAGCTACTAGAAGAAGCCAGATAACCAAATTAAAAGCAGAGATTAACCAATTAGAAAATCAGAAAACCATAACCAAAATAAACCAAACAAAAAGCTGGTTCTTTGAAAAAATAAACAAAATTGATGGCCCATTGGCTAGATTAATTAAAAAAAGAAGAGAGGAAACCCATATTAATAGGATTAGGGATGCCACGGGAAACATCACCACACGTACCCAAGATATCCAAACAATTCTAACAGACTACTTTCAAAAGCTATACTCTCTAAAGGAAGAAAATCGGGCAGAAATGGATGCATTTTTAGAGAAATACAAGTTGCCCAAACTGAGCAAAGAAGAAGTTAACCAATTAAATAAGCCAATATCCTATAATGAGATACAGGAAGCTATCAAAAGTCTTCCAACAAAAAAAAGCCCAGGACCAGATGGATTCACAGCAGAATTCTATAAGACCTTTAAACAAGAACTAATACCCATACTCCTCAAGCTCTTCAGAGAAACAGAGAAGGAAGGAGCTATCCCAAACTCATTCTACGAAGCCAATATCACACTCATCCCCAAACCAGGCAAAGACCCAACCAAAAAGGAGAATTACAGGCCAATCTCCTTGATGAACACAGATGCAAAGATCCTTAACAAGATTCTAGCTAACAGAATCCAGAAACACATAAAAAACATAATTCACTATGACCAGGTAGGCTTCATCCCAGAGACACAGGGATGGTTTAACATACGTAAGTCAATAAATGTAATCCAACATATCAACAGAGCCAAGGTCAAGAATTACATGATTATCGCTACAGATGCAGAAAAGGCCTTTGACAAAATTCAACATTCATTCATGCTAAAAGCTCTGGAGAAAATAGGAATAGAAGGAACATTTCTAAAAACAATAAAAGCCATTTATGACAGACCAATAGCCAATATTATACTTAATGGGGAAAAGCTACAACCAATTCTCCTAAAATCAGGAACAAGGCAAGGATGCCCACTGTCTCCACTCCTCTTCAATATAGTCCTAGAACCCTTAGCCAGGGCAATAAGGCAAGAAAAAGACATTAAAGGGATCCGCATAGGAAAAGAAGAAGCTAAACTATCCCTTTTTGCAGACGACATGATACTATACCTCCACGATCCCAAAAACTCCATCCCCAAACTCTTAGAAATCATAAATCACTTTGGCAAAATAGCAGGATACAAAATAAACCCACAAAAATCAGTTGCCTTCCTATACACTGATAATGTACAGGAAGAGAGGGAAATAAAGGGAGCAACCCCATTCACAATAACCTCCCGAAAAATAAAATATTTAGGAATTAACCTAACCAAAGAAGTAAAAGAACTATTTAATGAGAACTATAAAAAGTTAAAGAAAGAAATTGCAGAAGACACTAGGAAATGGAAAGACCTCCCATGCTCCTGGATAGGCCGACTTAATATAGTAAAGATGGTAATACTTCCAAAACTAATATACAAATTCAACGCAATTCCTATTAAAATCCCAATGACGTACATCACTGAAATACAGAAAACAGTCCAAAAATTCATATGGAACAACAAAAGACCTAGAATAGCCAAAACAATTCTAGGGGATAAAGACAATATGGGAGGGCTATCCATGCCGAACTTCAAACTCTACTACAGAGCTATAATAACAAAGACAGCATGGTACTGGCACAAAAACAGACCCGAAGACCAATGGAACAGAATAGAAGATCCAGAAATAAATCCACAGGCCTACAGCCAGCTGATATTCGACAAAGGAGCCAAAGACATACAATGGAAGAAACACAGCCTCTTCAACCGCTGGTGCTGGGAAAACTGGGCAGCCACATGCAGAAAACTAAAAGTGGACCCCAGCCTATCACCATGCACCAACATCAACTCAAAATGGATTAAAGACCTTAACATTAAACCTGAATCTCTGAAACTACTGCAGGACAGAGTAGGAGAGACACTTGAACTAATAGGCACAGGAAGGAACTTCCTGAACAGAGTCCCAGGGTCACAACAAATTGGAGAGAGACTCGACAAATGGGACTACCTTAAAATAAAAAGCTTCTGCACAGATAAAGCTATCGCAACCAAGCTAGAAAGACAACCAACTAATTGGGAAAAAATATTTACCAGCAATATATCAGACAAGGGGTTAACATCCTGTATATACAGGGAACTCAAGAAACTAATCCCTCCCAAACCCAACACACCAATTACTAAATGGGCAAGGGAACTAAAGAGGGACTTCTCAAATGAAGAAATAAAAATGGCAAAGAAACACATGAGGAAATGTTCATCATCCCTGGTGGTGAAGGAAATGCAAATAAAGACAACCCTGAGATACCACCTTACCCCAGTCAGAATGTCCCACATCCACAAATCAGCCAACGACAAATGCTGGAGGGGATGTGGAGAACGAGGAACGCTATTACACTGCTGGTGGGAATGTACACTCATACAACCACTTTGGAAAGCAGTCTGGAGGGTCCTTAGAAAGCTAAAGATTGACCTCCCTTACGACCCAGTCATACCACTTCTAGGCATCTACCCTGAACAACAGGAACCAATATACAAGGACACGTGCACCTCCATGTTTATTGCAGCACTGTTCGCAATAGCTAGGATATGGAAACAACCTAGATGCCCCACCACAGATGAATGGATCCAAAAATTGTGGTATCTATACACAATGGAATATTATGCAGCCATTAGAAATGACAAAATAATGGCATTTGCAGGGAAATGGATGGAGCTAGAAGGAATCATGTTGAGCGAGGTAAGCCAAGAACGAAGAGACAAACAGTACATGGTCTCCCTGATAAGTGGATGATGAATCCAAAAGGTTAGGTGATATGACAAAACTAACAGGACTTAAGAAACAAAGCACTCCCACTCATCTGGTTGAACCACTACTAAATATCCCCATGCTGCTGATCACATATATGGTATATAACATATGAGCACCGTTATATATTACAGACTGTGATAGACAATTTGCTCCAGGAAAGTTAGAATGAACTTGTGACTTTAAATGAGCATCATTATTCCACAATACTGTGAATTTCTGGAAATTAAGTAATCACTTAATCACGATCAAAAAAAAAAAAAAAAAAAGAACCTTGGGGAAGGGAGGGAGGGAGGGGATGGTAGGGGGAAAACAATGGAGGGGGTAACAATGTTCAAGAGGAAGTGGAAGTGTACTCATTACCTCACTCATGTAACTGTAACCCTCTGTATAGTATCTCTACAATAAAAAAAATTAAAAAAAAAAAAAAAAAAAAAAAAAAAAAAGAAAGTGACTTGGGACCAGAGCGCCAGCGGTGCACACCTGTCATCCCAGCTTCTCCAGAGGCTGAGATCTGAGGATCTAGGTTCAAAGCCAGCCCAGGAGCAGGGAAGTCTGTGAGACTCTGATCTCCAATGACCCACCAAAAAAAGCCAGAAAGGGGAGCTGTGGCTCAAGTAGTAGAGCACCAAAAAGTCACCACCCTGGCCTTGAGTTCAAGCCCCCAGGACTGGCACATGTGCATACATGCGTGCACACACAATGCATACATGCATACACATGCACACATGCACACATGCGCACACACACATGCACACACACATGCACACACGCACACACACACTGGAGTGCTTGCCTGGCTCGCCAGGAAGCTCTCTTGGAGCCGCCAGGCCCAGGCCCGGGGTCGGGGGCACAGGTGGCCGCGCAGCCCCGGCCCCAGCCATTTCCATAAAAAAAAAAAAAAAAAAAAAAGCTTCTGCACAGATAAAGCTATCGCAACCAAGCTAGAAAGACAACCAACTAATTGGGAAAAAATATTTACCAGCAATATATCAGACAAGGGGTTAACATCCTGTATATACAGGGAACTCAAGAAACTAATCCCTCCCAAACCCAACACACCAATTACTAAATGGGCAAGGGAACTAAAGAGGGACTTCTCAAATGAAGAAATAAAAATGGCAAAGAAACACATGAGGAAATGTTCATCATCCCTGGTGGTGAAGGAAATGCAAATAAAGACAACCCTGAGATACCACCTTACCCCAGTCAGAATGTCCCACATCCACAAATCAGCCAACGACAAATGCTGGAGGGGATGTGGAGAACGAGGAACGCTATTACACTGCTGGTGGGAATGTACACTCATACAACCACTTTGGAAAGCAGTCTGGAGGGTCCTTAGAAAGCTAAAGATTGACCTCCCTTACGACCCAGTCATACCACTTCTAGGCATCTACCCTGAACAACAGGAACCAATATACAAGGACACATGCACCTCCATGTTTATTGCAGCACTGTTCGCAATAGCTAGGATATGGAAACAACCTAGATGCCCCACCACAGATGAATGGATCCAAAAATTGTGGTATCTATACACAATGGAATATTATGCAGCCATTAGAAATGACAAAATAATGGCATTTGCAGGGAAATGGATGGAGCTAGAAGGAATCATGTTGAGCGAGGTAAGCCAAGAACGAAGAGACAAACAGTACATGGTCTCCCTGATAAGTGGATGATGAATCCAAAATGTTAGGTGATATGACAAAACTAACAGGACTTAAGAAACAAAGAACTCCCACTCATCTGGTTGAACCACTACTAAATATCCCCATGCTGCTGATCACATATATGGTATATAACATATGAGCACCGTTATATATTATAGACTGTGATAGACAATTTGCTCCAGGAAAGTTAGAATGAACTTGCGACTTTAAATGAGCATCATTATTCCACAATACTGTGAATTTCCGGAAATTAAGTAATCACTTAATCACGATCAAAAAAAAAAAAAAAAAAAAAAAAAAGAACCTTGGGGAAGGGAGGGAGGGAGGGGATGGTAGGGGGAAAACAATGGAGGGGGTAACAATGTTCAAGAGGAAGTGGAAGTGTACTCATTACCTCACTCATGTAACTGTAACCCTCTGTATAGTATCTCTACAATAAAAAAAAAATTAAAAAAAAAAAAAAAACTATAAGAGGAGAAAAAAAAGTTACTGGAAAACAATTGTTTTTTCAGAAGAGGCAAAAATTAAAGATTAATAAAAGTTTTAGAAGAGAAAAAAATTATATATATATATATATATATATATATATATAAGGTAACAAAAAACAAAAAACAAACAAAAAAAAAGAAAAGAAGAAGAAAAAAAAAGTCTTTTGATTTTTTTTTCGGGTGGGGGGGAGGGGTGGGAAGAATCCTGTATCTCCCTTTTGTCTGTAATCAGTCTCTTGTTGGAGTCTCTGGTCAGCTTGAGGTCCTGTGGCTTGATTGGTTTCTTAAGTCGGTTTGTTGGAAGAGGCAGAAAAATGCTCTGCTTTACCCAAGATTTTGAGATCCCCCTCCCAGGTTAGTTTTTTGGGAGGGTGATCTACTTTGAGAATCACAAAAGAGGGGGATGCGGTGATGAGGCTAGGTTCTGGGTAGAGTTGAGGCCTTTCAACAAACAGTAGCTTTTCCCTGGGGCTATTTTGTGATAAAACTCACAGCGCCCAGCCTGGAGCCATTCTCAGGGTTTCTGTTTTTCAATTGATTGTGGTGGCTGCTAGATGGAGGGGCAGCCTCTGGCTCTGTTTACCCTGTGAGGCAAGCCACTCCAATGGCTGGCGCCTGAGCTGGGTGACTTTTCCCTGGATGGAGCTGAGTCTGGCAGGTCCCTTCGCCATTAATTTCTTGTGACCTGCTAAATGACTCGTTTTATTCCAAGGCCTGAGCTGGAGCTAGCAGCTCCTCCGAGCTTTGTCGGTATCCAAGATGGAGATCACTGGTGCTGGGGGGGAGGGGTGGCCTTCCCTCCTCTGCTCCCTGAGAAGGAGTGAGGACGTCGGGCTTGTACTCACGCCGAGTCTTGGATCCTGGGTCGTCTCTGGTCTGCAAACTGTAGGATGAAGATGTTCGCTCCTTGTCGGTTCTTGTTGGTGTTGAGTAGAATCCGCTCGTCAGCTGCATCTGGCTCCTTCGTCCCGGACTCTCTGTGTCTCAGGTTTGACCCCGCGGCGGTGGTCGCCACCGCGACCCTGCCGCCGCGACCCTGCCGCAGCAGTGGCAGCTGCTGGCAGGCGCTCAGATGTGTCTTTTTGCCTTGGCTTCCCCTCTCTTGTCTAACTCTCTGTCCTGTGATGGCACACTTGGTGTGATTCTCTGGATTAGGACTGTTCACTGGAACTCTAAAACTGCTTTCTATGCGAGAGCTTGTTCAGATTCCAGCTTCTCCTCTGCCATCTTCCCAGAACCCCAAGATGACAACTTTTTAAACAAATAGTTCTTTTAATAAGGCTAGGATTTTCTAGGCAGATATAGAGGTCTCAGGCCTGTACTATTATTTCCCATGCCTTTTCCTTCTGTCTATTTTGCCACATTTTAAAAAAAGTGACTCTGGTCCCTTGTTCTTAAAAGGGGATAATGGACAAAGATTCATCTTCTGTCACTTCCTCAAGCTGACAGCGGTGTTGATCCTACCTAGCCACTAACCTCTAACCTTAGCCTTTTTGACAAAGAGGATACCAGGGTTAGATGTCATTAAGAACAACATTTTAACTTTTGACAAATGCACAGACCTTTTTTCTGCCTACAGCAGTGTAGCTTATTTAGCCTTCTGGTTTGCAAAAGGATCTTTCTGGATGGTTTAAGAATGTGATCTCTACTTATCCTAACAATGCCTGAGTTACCTGTGCAGGCTTTCAGACAGATATCAATAGAAACACAGTCTCAGGTTTACAAACGTTTTTCCTGAGCAGATGAATTTCATGTAGCTGGTGTCAGCTCAACAGTTACTGCCAATTAGAGCTTTTGGCACATACAGGGGTTGGAATCTAAAACTATCCTCCACATTTTACAACCTTAGCTTTTTAGTGCTATCACAGATGACTAAATTCCTGTCCCTTACAAGGTAGATAGTCAAAGATATTAGGCATGCTTAAAAACTATCTTCCCTTGACCTCCTGGCTCTGACCAATTTTTGAAAGGCCACGCACAAATGACACTAGGATCTGACATTATTTCTGCCATTCAAGCAGTGGCTTACGGTCTCTGGATGCTCCTCCATTGCTTTCATCCCGGAAGTGTCTTCTCTACACAGGGAAAAACGCCTTATTGGCATTTCTCTTAGTTAGTTGCTGGACTTGAACTCGGGGCCTGAGGGCTGTCCCTCAGCTCTGCAGCTCAAGGCTAGAACACTGCCACTTTTAATCCTAAAGGAACTCTGTTTGCTCTTTCAGCCTTCTGCTAGCTGAGTAGAGATGACAGTTTCACACAGACCTTTTTCTGCCCAGGCTGGCTTCAAACCAGTTTGCAGATCAATGAGTCTCATAAAAGGCCACTTTACTCTAATTTAAAGCAACAAGGTGGTCAACATAGAAGTAACTTTTGAGCATGTTCTTACCAGAATGTAATTAAAGTTACATCTGACAAACTTACAAGAATCCACACTCTTTTGTGGGGATGTGCTGGGAAATGTTAAACAAACAAACAAACAAACCTATGAGAGCAAACTGAAATAGGAATTAAGCAACCATTTTGGTAAGCTTAATTTTTCGTTTTTGCACTTTGAGGCAAATGTTTAGAAAAAATTTACTTTTAAACTTTATATACAGAAATCCATTCCTAATTTCTAAGCCGCCTATTGATCTGTTTTAATATTCTATAGTTTTTAGTTGCATTTTGAAAAATCCTTTGAACTCTTGAGGCTACGTGTCACTCATTTCCTCTTCACTGCTTGTTTTATTTATTTTTTTTAATTTATTTATTTATTTTTATTGTAAAGATACTATACAGAGGGTTACAGTTACATGAGTGAGGTAATGAGTACACTTCCTCTTGAACATTGTTACCCCCTCCATTGTTTTCCCCCTACCATCCCCTCCCTCCCTTCCCCAAGGTTCTTTTTTTTTTTTTTTTTTGATTGTGATTAAGTGATTACTTTATTTCCGGAAATTCACAGTATTGTGGAATAATGATGCTCATTTAAAGTCACAAGTTCATTCTAACTTTCCTGGAGCAAATTGTCTATCACAGTCTGTAATATATAATGGTGCTCATATGTTATATACCATATATGTGATCAGCAGCATGGGGATATTTAGTAGTGGTTCAACAAGATGAGTGGGAGTGCTTTGTTTCTTAAGTCCTGTTAGTTTTGTCATATCACCTAACATTTTGGATTCATCATCCACTTATCAGGGAGACCATGTACTGTTTGTCTCTTCGTTCTTGGCTTACCTCGCTCAACATGATTCCTTCTAGCTCCATCCATTTCCGTACAAATGCCATTATTTTGTCATTTCTAATGGCTGCATAATATTCCATTGTGTATAGATACCACAATTTTTGGATCCATTCATCTGTGGTGGGGCATCTAGGTTGTTTCCATATCCTAGCTATTGTGAACAGTGCTGCAATAAAAATGGAGGTGCACGTGTCCTTGTATATTGGTTCCTGTTGTTCAGGGTAGATGCCTAGAAGTGGTATGACTGGGTCGTAAGGGAGGTCAATCTTTAGCTTTCTAAGGACCCTCCAGACTGCTTTCCAAAGTGGTTGTATGAGTGTACATTCCCACCAGCAGTGTAATAGCGTTCCTCGTTCTCCACATCCCCTCCAGCATTTGTCGTTGGCTGATTTGTGGATGTGGGACATTCTGACTGGGGTAAGGTGGTATCTCAGGGTTGTCTTTATTTGCATTTCCTTCACCACCGGGGATGATGAACATTTCCTCATGTGTTTCTTTGCCATTTTCATTTCTTCATTTGAGAAGTCCCTCTTTAGTTCCCTTGCCCATTTAGTAATTGGTTTGTTGGGTTTGGGAGGGATTCGTTTCTTGAGTTCCCTGTATATACAGGATGTTAACCCCTTGTCTGATATATTGCTGGTAAATATTTTTTCCCAATTAGTTGGTTGTCTTTCTAGCTTGGTTGCGATAGCTTTATCTGTGCAGAAGCTTTTTATTTTAAGGTAGTCCCATTTGTCGAGTCTCTCCAATTTGTTGTGACCCTGGGACTCTGTTCAGGAAGTTCCTTCCTGTGCCTATTAGTTCGAGTGTCTCTCCTACTCTGTCCTGCAGTAGTTTCAGAGATTCAGGTTTAATGTTAAGGTCTTTAATCCATTTTGAGTTGATGTTGGTGCATGGTGATAGGCTGGGGTCCACTTTTAGTTTTCTGCATGTGGCTGCCCAGTTTTCCCAGCACCAGCGGTTGAAGAGGCTGTGTTTCTTTCATTGTATGTCTTTGGCTCCTTTGTCGAATATCAGCTGGCTGTAGGCCTGTGGATTTATTTCTGGATCTTCTATTCTGTTCCATTGGTCTTCGGGTCTGTTTTTGTGCCAGTACCATGCTGTCTTTGTTATTATAGCTCTGTAGTAGAGTTTGAAGTTCGGCATGGATAGCCCTCCCATATTGTCTTTATCCCCTAGAATTGTTTTGGCTATTCTAGGTCTTTTGTTGTTCCATATGAATTTTTGGACTGTTTTCTGTATTTCAGAGATGTACGTCATTGGGATGTTAATAGGAATTGCGTTGAATTTGTATATTAGTTTTGGAAGTATTACCATCTTTACTATATTAAGTCGGCCTATCCAGGAGCATGGGAGGTCTTTCCATTTCCTAGTGTCTTCTGCAATTTCTTTCTTTAACTTTTTATAGTTCTCATTAAATAGTTCTTTTACATCTTTGGTTAGGTTAATTCCTAAATATTTTATTTTTCGGGAGGTTATTGTGAATGGGGTTGCTCCCTTTATTTCCCTCTCTTCCTGTACATTATCAGTGTATAGGAAGGCAACTGATTTTTGTGGGTTTATTTTGTATCCTGCTATTTTGCCAAAGTGATTTATGATTTCTAAGAGTTTGGGGATGGAGTTTTTGGGATCTTGGAGGTATAGTATCATGTCGTCTGCAAAAAGGGATAGTTTAACTTCTTCTTTTCCTATGCGGATCCCTTTAATGTCTTTTTCTTGCCTTATTGCCCTGGCTAAGGGTTCTAGGACTATATTGAAGAGGAGTGGAGACAGTGGGCATCCTTGCCTTGTTCCTGATTTTAGGAGAATTGGTTGTAGCTTTTCCCCATTAAGTATAATATTGGCTATTGGTCTGTCATAAATGACTTTTATTGTTTTTAGAAATGTTCCTTCTATTCCTATTTTCTCCAGAGCTTTTAGCATGAATGAATGTTGAATTTTGTCAAAGGCCTTTTCTGCATCTGTAGCGATAATCATGTGATTCTTGACCCTGGCTCTGTTGATATGTTGGATTACATTTATTGACTTACGTATGTTAAACCATCCCTGTGTCTCTGGGATGAAGCCTACCTGGTCATAGTGAATTATTTTTTTTATGTGTTTCTGGATTCTGTTAGCTAGAATCTTGTTAAGGATCTTTGCATCTGTGTTCATCAAGGAGATTGGCCTGTAATTCTCCTTTTTGGTTGGGTCTTTGCCTGGTTTGGGGATGAGTGTGATATTGGCTTCGTAGAATGAGTTTGGGACAGCTCCTTCCTTCTCTGTTTCTCTGAAGAGCTTGAGGAGTATGGGTATTAGTTCTTGTTTGAAGGTCTTATAGAATTCTGCTGTGAATCCATCTGGTCCTGGGCTTTTTTTTGTTGGAAGACTTTTGATAGCTTCCTGTATCTCATTATAGGATATTGGCTTATTTAATTGGTTAACTTCTTCTTTGCTCAGTTTGGGCAACTTGTATTTCTCTAAAAATGCATCCATTTCTGCCCGATTTTCTTCCTTTAGAGAGTATAGCTTTTGAAAGTAGTCTGTTAGAATTGTTTGGATATCTTGGGTACGTGTGGTGATGTTTCCCGTGGCATCCCTAATCCTATTAATATGGGTTTCCTCTCTTCTTTTTTTAATTAATCTAGCCAATGGGCCATCAATTTTGTTTATTTTTTCAAAGAACCAGCTTTTTGTTTGGTTTATTTTGGTTATGGTTTTCTGATTTTCTAATTGGTTAATCTCTGCTTTTAATTTGGTTATCTGGCTTCTTCTAGTAGCTTTAGGTTCCATTTTTTCCTGTTTTTCTAGCTGTTTTAATTGCAACATGAGGTTATTTACTTGGTCTGTCTCCATTCTCTTGATGTGGGCACTGAGGGCAATAAATTTGCCCCTCAGGACTGCTTTTGCTGTGTCCCACAAGTTTCTTTGTGAGGTGTTTTCATTTTCATTGAGTTGTAGGAAGTGCTTTATTTCTTCTCTGATCTCTTCTGTTATCCAGGCATTGTTAAGGAGTGTGCTGTTCAATTTCCATGTATTGGAGAAATTTCTGCGGTATGCTTTGTTATTGAGAGCTAGCTTGATTCCACTGTGGTCAGATAGGATACAGGGGATTATGTCGATCCCTTTGTATTTGCTTAAGTTCCTTGCATGAACTATGATATGGTCTATTTTGGAGAAAGTTCCGTGAGCTGCTGAGAAGAATGTGTACTGTGTTGTTTTAGGGTGAAATACTCGGTAGATGTCAGTTAATTCCGCTTGAAGTATGGCCTCTCTTAATTCGGTAGCTTCTTTGCCAATCCTCTGGTTGGTAGACCTGTCCTTTGGTGAGAGTGGTGTGTTAAAGTCTCCTAGTATTATGGTATTGGGATCTATTTTATTCTGTAAGTTTGAGAGCATTTGTTTGACATATCTGGGTGCACCAATATTTGGGGCATATAAGTTGATGATGGTTATATCCTCCTCTTGGATTGTTCCCTTTATTAATATGTAGTGTCCGTCCTTGTCTTTCTGTACTGATTTTAATGAAAAGTTTATTTTGTCAGATATCAGGATAGCTACACCTGCTTTCTTACTGGGGGCGTTTGATTGGTAGATCCTTTTCCACCCCTTCACTCTGAGTTTGTTTGTATGTTTGGCTGAGAGGTGGGTCTCCTGAAGGCAACAGATGGATGGGTCTTGTTTTCTTATCCAGTCCTCAGTTCGTTTTCTTTGAATTGGCGAATTCAGCCCATTTATATTAAGAGAAAGTATAGAGAGATGCATTGTTGTCCCTGCCATTCCGTTTTCCTAAGTTTTTCTTTTTTCCTTTCCTCCTGTGCTTGCTCAGTTAGACTTTGAGTAACGCCTGTTTGGGGCAGGCCCCAGTTCCTGGCTGCTTTCTTCAGGTTGTGTCCCCCCTCTTAGAATTCTTTGTAATGCTGGCTTAATGTTTATGTATTCATTTAGTTTTTCTTTGCTATTAAAAGTTTTCAGTTCTCCATCAAATGTGAATGCTAGCTTTGCCGGGTAGATCAGTCTGGGTTGGCAGTTATTGGCTCTCAGGGCTCGTATGGTGCTTTCCCAGGCTTTTCTTGCATTCATTGTTTGTGTGGAGAGATCTGCAGTAATTCTTATTTTTTTCCCATTGTAGTATAGCTCCTTCTTCATTTTTGCTGCATGCAGGATTGTTTCCTTATTATTCAGATCTATCATTTTTACTATAATGTGTCTAGAAGTGTTTCTCCTGGGGTCTTGCTTGTTGGGTGTTCGATAAGCTTTTGTGATGTAGTTAAGATGGTCGTTTTTGAGGTGGGGAAAATTTTCATTGATTATCTTGTTAAATAGGTGTTGCATTCCCTTGCTCTGGAATTCCTCACCTTCGTCCACTCCAATTATGCGAAGGTTAAATTTTTTAGCATTATCTGCTTGCTCTTGAATATCCCTTTGGTTTAATTTGAGTAATTTTTCCATATCTGTCACTTTTTGGTCCAGTTGGTGTATTCTGTCTTCTGTATCTGACACTCGACCTTCCATTTCATTCACTCTGTTGACAGTGGCTTCTATTGTGGTTTGCATGGAGGAAATGGATCCCTTTATGGATTCAATGTTGGTTCTCAGAGTACTGATCTCACCTCTCAATGAGGTATGCATTACCTCTAATTTGGCGTTTATCTCACTTCTTATTGAGGTTTGTGCAGCTTCTATTTTTGCATGCATCTCTTGTTTGATACCCTGTATCTCTTTGGATAGTTCATCCTTGTGCTCTTTCAATTTCTGATAAATTTCTCGCTTTATTTCTTGAGTCATTGCCTCCAGCAACCCTTGGAAGTAGCCTTTGTCTTCCATTCCTGCTTTGCTCCCACTGGGGCTCTCCCCTGTGTGGCTGCTGGCTTTTGAGGTGAGCTTGCTGTCCTGGGTGGTAGTAAACCTTGTGATTTTTCTCTGTGATTTTCGCATGGAGGTTCAGGAGACTGCTCTTCAATTTTGTTTTGGTGTGTCTTTCTTTGCTTGGTTGCTGATTCTGTATTGGTAGAGAGAGTCTGTGCCTGATCTGGGTTCTGTTGGGAGCCTATTTCCAGCTGCTATTCTGACTTACTTAGGATTCTCAGCTCTCTGCTGTAGATTGCTGACAGTTCCCGCCTTTGGAAGGGTTGAGCAGCCTAGACTGCTTGTGTTTGCTCCTACGGGTGCTCTTGTGAAGAACAGATGCTCTGGATGCACTCTCCCAAATGCTGGAGTCTGCTATGGGCTCCTGATGTGTTTTTGTTTATTTGTTTTGGGCTGGTTGTGGGCTTGAACTCTAGGTTTGTGTGCTGTCCCTCAGCTTTTCAGCTCAAGGCTGGCACCCTACCGTTTGAGCCACAGCACCACTTCTGACCCTTTTTGCTTTTGTGATGCTGAGGAATCAGATCCAGGGCCTCATACATCCAAGACTATCACTCTATTGCTGAGCCGCCTTAACAGTCTGAGCTCCTGCTTACTATCAGGTGCTGGCAGCCTGTGTTGCCCAATTCCCAGTCTAGGGTATATGGGTGGAGTTTTGGTGGGGTTTGGGCTTCTCTTGTCCTGGGCCTCCAGGTCTTTTGTTGTCACAGGCGTGCTTCCCGGGGGAGTGTTTTTTCCTGGTTTTCTCCCCTCTGTTGAGGCGTATGCTCAGCTTTTTACTTCAATTGGGAGGAGTTGGTTGTGTTGTTCAGGTGCCGGATCCCCGGGCTTGGTTCCGGCCCCAGCCTGGAGCGCGCTTGTTAGGCCTGTGCTGATGTGTATACCCCCTAGGTTATACAGCCTGGGGGACACAGTTCAAATTTCTTCTACTGTTGGTAGTCTTGACCCAGGGGCGCTGTTCCTGGCTTGGGCATTTAAGCTCCCTTCCAGGGGTGCTCTTGCTCTAGCCTGGCCAGCTGAGTGTGCTCCACGGGCTGGTGGAGCTCTCAAACAGTTCCCAGTTTTAGTGGGTCCTGTGGTCCGGGTGCTGGGGTAGGGAGTCTAGGTCAGGGTCTGGGGATTCCCTCCAGCTCTGGTCTCCCTTGAGGGATACACTTCCCCTGTGGGGTACTCACCCTGGAGCTGGTTGTTTCTGTGTGGTGTAGGTCGTCAGTTGTTGTTGCAATCTGGGCTGGGTTGGGCGGTGGTGGCTCTGTGTGATTCTTTTCTGTCTCTGCCTCTGTCGAAGCTGTTGGGTCAAGAGTGTCCACGCTCAGGCAGCTTCTTCTCGGTACCTCTGGGGCCCAAGTGACCCCGCCGGGTTGTTGCGATCGTGATCGGGCGGGCGGGTGGTCTGCAGACATGACCCTTTGTCGTGCCGAGCCGCTTTGGCGGGATGGAACCTCTCTGCTCGGGTGGAGAGTGCTGGATCGTTGCGATCGGATCCCGATCCGGCGGGCCGGGTGGTCTGCCGCAGGTCCTTTTGTCACTCTGCTCTAGGCCCGAGTTTTTAGGGAAGCTGACTACCACCCAGACACATTCCCAGCCCACCTCCTCGAGAATGTCTCAAGGATGGATGGCTAATTTTATTCAATCATCATCTGGTTTCCGGAAGGAGAAAATGCCTCTGCTCACCCCCACCCCGCAGTTCCCCTCCCCGGGTATCCTGCACACAAGATGGCAGTCCTTCTTGTGATATCTGAGCTGCCACACCACACCACACCACACCACACCACACCACACCACACCACACCACACCACACCACACCACACCACACCACACCGTGGCAGAAAGTTCCTCCTATGGATCGTCTGCCCTCGGGAATTTACTATCTCCCCGAGCCGAGCCGAGCCGAGCCGAGGCCCCTTTTCCTTGGGAAAGAAGGATATCCATGAGGACAAAAATAAGAGCGAAAACAGAGCCAACTTATCCATAAGACAGTTAGGGCACAAAACCTCTCGGCTGGTCAGTAAAGAAAAACCCCAGGCAAAGGCTCACCGGCCCGGTGGTACCGGTGGCAGCCGGTGGCAGCCGGTGGCTCACTGCCCATCATCCGCCTGAGGTGCTGAGCGAGGAGGCTGAGACCTGAGGATAGTGGGTCAAAGCCAGCCCGGGCAGGAAAGTCCATTTGAGACTCTTCATCTCGATGGGTCACCCAAAACGCCAGGAGCGGAGGTGGACTTGGGGGAAAAATGCCCCAGTGAAGATTTCCTCGGGGCTGAATTACTACCGTGTCATGCAAGAGCACGAGCTCCCAGAGGACAGTACTGTACCTCTGGTTCCGGGCGGGCAGAACCCGGTGCACGGACTCATTATGGTGACAGGAAAAAAAAAAAATCCCAGAGGTGAGGTGGGCTGGGCTGGGCA